>NC_047128.1:6135590-7335590 GCF_009829125.3 Periophthalmus magnuspinnatus | reverse complement strand
AGCCGATCATCAGCTCGTTCATGAAGAAAGCCCAGCAGAGGATGTACTTCCTGCGGCAGCTGAGGAAAGCCAAGCTGCTGGTCCAGATGATGGCGCAGTTTTACATGGCCATCATTGAGTCCATCCTCACCTCTTCCATCACTGTGTGGGTCGCTGGGGCCACTTCCAGAGACAGACAGAGACTGCAGTGCATTGTGTGCTCTGCTGAGAAGGCGATTGGCTGCAGCCTTCCATTTCTACAGGTGGTGTACTTCTCCAGGACTCAGGGGTGAGCAGGCCGTATAGCAGCTGACACTTCTCACCCTGGACATGGACTATTTGAGCCACTTCCCTCTGGCAGGAGGCTACGGTCCATTGGGACCAGAACCTCTCGTCATAAGAACATATTCTTCCCCTCTGCTGTTTGTCTCATAAACACTTTATAATATCTGCACAAAACTGGACACTTTATAATACATAATAAGTCGTGTTTGCACTGTTGTTTTGATGCTGCTGTATTAGTAGTATTTTATTTAATTTTTAAGCTTTTTTAACTTTGTGGGTGCCCTTCTTTGTATTTGTATTTATTCAGCATGTTTTTATGTTGGACTTTATCACCACAGTAAGTTCCTAGTTTATGAACTGTGTTCACAGACGATGGCAATAAAAGTCTTCTGATTCTGATTCTAAAAATGTGATCATTTACCAAATAATTTCTACTTCTTGTTTTTGTGTCAGTTTTTTTAATAAAATAAATTACCTTATTATTGTATCGTTTGCAGTGCATTTTATTTTAGATTGGTTATACGCAAACTGTAAAAGTGAGGTTAAAAGGTTAAAAATTTTAAATGGCAATGGGTTTTGTTTTAAGGATATTTACATAACAAATGTCTATCTATTCATCTATTTTCTTCCAATTATCCAAGGCTGGGTTGCGGGGGCAGCAGTTTGACTCCCAGACTTCCCACATCCAAGACATTTCTTCCAGGTCCTCTGGTGTGACCCCAAGAAGTTTCCAGAAACAAAACAATGTACTTCTGATGTTTCCGTTAACAGTTCACACAAGTACTATACCTGGAATTATAGGTATGTCTTTAATATGCAGGGCCTCATCGAGTAAAAGTAATAAGATAGTAATTTTGAAAGTAAATTTTTCACAAATTACAACGTGATCTATTATTATTATTATTATTATTATTATTATTATTATTGTTGTTGTTGTTGTTGTTAGTTAATTCATTAATACAATTTTCACAGATTGATTGTATTTCCACTACTTATGCTACTTCTACTGTAACACTAAAAAAAAAGCAGAGCTAACAGCAGTCAGATACCGTCAGATTACAAATTGATGCTATGAAACTCTTTTATTGTTGGACAAACTTAAAAGAAAACAAAAACATTGTACATTGTATTGTTGTTCAAATCTTTAGGGAAATGTACCCTTAAAAATCTCAACGTGATCAAACATGACAGAGAGAGCTTCCTGGATTTCTGTTCTATTGAAATCAGATTATTTATTTAACTTCTCACAGCTTTTGATACTTTATGATTTGATGAGTTAAACAAAGCATTACAGTCCGTTCCACTGCATATCTACAGTTTATATGGTGCATTGACAAAAGCACTTAAAGTGAATTTGTCTCGGCGCTATCCGCAGCTGTCTGCCCATCTTCCTGTCTGTCCCGTCCCTTGTCAGTTCCAGTCTTTACTCTCTCCATTTCCTCCACTTCTTTGGTACGATAGACAGGGAGACAAAAGGTATCATGACACATTAATAATCTTTACAACCGCAGCAAAATAAATATCAAGGACAATCTCAAGTGCAATGTCGTGATAGTTCCAGTGCTTGATATCATGAGTTGAAGTAAGAAAGAATAGCCTAAAAATAAAGTTGCACAGTTCTGTCACAACCATAGACTGTATATAAAAATGGATCTAGCTAATCTGCTTGCTGCCGCGTTCCAAATAGGAAGTCAGCATGGGCGTGTTTCGGCTCCATTGACTCACTTTCTATTGAAAAACTGTCATCCCTCTTTCTGTAACTGCTGCTGTCAGACTCATCACTTTGGCCTTAAAATGTTCATATTGACCCAATAATACATGATGATACATGATCCTGTTTTTTATTTTGCTATTTCGTCCATAAATCAAAATATGAACATTAGTAACAGACCAGTCAGGTGCATTCTTTCCCCAAGGTTGCTCCTGTTAGTGTTGTCAAGAGCTTTGATTGACAGCGTTGATAAGCTCCTTCCCCCTGCCAAACCACTAGTGTGAAATAAAAACCCCAGGAAGGGGCATTACCTTCAACCACCTGACTCCTGATTGGCTCCTTGGTTGCTATGATACTTGTCAGAATTCCAAATATGGAACTTTGCTCCAAATTAGCTGCTATAACTGCTAGCCTTCATGAGCTTTATTTTGTGGAGGCCAAATGTGTTACACTCCACATTTTATACAGTCTATGGTCACAACCAAATGCATAGCCATGACGAGATGGGACAATGTCTTACCCATGGGCATGAAGTGCAAACACTGAATTATGTTCTGTTGGTAAGTGTCTGCCGTCAGTTAACATGGTTGCTGGTTCAAGTCCCTATTGTTTCTCTTATACAATAGGGACTTGAACCAGCAACCATGTTAACTGAAGGCAGACACTCACCAAAACAACATACTTCAGTGTTTGCACTTCTTCCAATCCATTATTTAATCATAAAAAGGGACCCAGCAGATAATTATTTTGCCTGAAATGTCCCATCGTATGACATAACCATATTCCATTTATTCAATGACTTATCCTTTTTAAAAAATAAAAGCAACCTGGTGGCGCCACTCACCCATTAATGCCCTATGCAACATTCCAGGTGAAGCGAGCAGGTGTGGACACTCCACCAGAAATGTTACACAATACTACTTTAAACATCACATTTATTTGTTTTTAATTGAAATGAACAAGAGAAAGAATAACAGTATACAAGGGTGCAAACCAATTTCTATCTAAAATCCAACTAGTTGCCCTGGATTTGTGTCATGATCTGTAGATGCCTCTGTTTTTCTACTTGGAAATAATTGAGTCCTGTTGTATGCACTATATCAAAGTGCAACATCCATCTTATCAAATTCTTAAGCATTATGACTAATAGAGGGACGTAATGAGAATGAGGAAAACACACAAGTAATAGACATTAGCCCAGAGAGGAGGCTGTAATTGCTTTAGAGGTGCATTAGGGCCAACATTTTAGGGCCGTGCGATGAAGTCCCGAGCCAAATCAGGCCTAATTGAGGGGCTGAAACACTGCTGTTATGTCTGCAAAACTGCATCTTCTGCAACATATCCATTTTCATGATGTCACAGACCATTTCAGTCAAAGTAAGAACGCCCACAGTGGACAACTTATCTGGCTCATTTCAAACATGGCTGGCCAACTTTATAATGTCTATGGAAGAAATGTAAATAAGTAAATGAAATGAACAAACAGACTCATGTTCATTGTAGTTTTTGAGTAACTTCAATTACAAATTTTTCGGTTTGGTTACAATAAGAATATATATATATTTTGTTTACTGCCTCTTCACACAATACAAATTGATGCGCTCTGGTTCCGTAAGTCTTTGTGTCTCATTGTGACCTCGTTATTATATAGGTGCAATGAAATTATAAAAATAAAGTAATTACCCTGCTTAGACTGCTGCCCCCACGATCCAGCTTCGGATAAACGGAAGAAAATGGATGAATGGAGTAATCACCCATCAAATATGTAATTATATAAAATTATTTTTAGTTATTTAAATGAAATGAGTTTTGAAATCAATGGTCTGATGCATTTTATAACAGCATTATTGTGTTTTTAACCTTCTGAGTTCTACATAAACCAGGGGTCTCAAACTCAATTTACCCAGAGGCCGCTGGAGGCAGAGTCTGGGTGAGGCTGGGCCGCATCAGGTTTTCCACAAGAAAAGCTTTGTTAAAAACATTCCAATCTTCTCAAATCTCTTTTTTTTTTTTTTTATAAAAAAAATAAATAAATAAATAAGATGAAATACTCACCTTGAACTTTATATTTGCCTAGTGATATTCAAAGGGAAATATTAATTACTAACTTTATTTAATCAAAACAGAAATAAATGGCTGCGACAACGACACCTTGACTCTTCTTCTATTAAATAATAAATAATTAAAAATAACGCATGTAACGTAAGCACACAGACAGAGGTTGAAGGGCACACTGTGGTGTAGGCTTGTTCCATTTCGGCAAGGTGGTGGCTACACTGAGGGGTGCACATTTTTGGCCGGGTACTTTGAAGGGTACTTCGAAGGGTAGTTTGAACAGTGCATTTGGAAAATGGAGACATGGCCAATAACCCACAAATAACGGTGCAACCCTAAAATTGGTCCAGGTTATTGGACTGATGGACAGGTGTTGCTATGTGACTGCAGACTACATCCCTTACTTTTCTTTTATACCGCCGTGTACGCATCACAGAGGGAGAGAGAAAGAGAGAGTGCCATTGACGTGTGTGTATAAATATATTTATATATTTATATACATTTATATATGTATATAACTTTAAAAAAAACCTTTTCTTTTGAAGTGTTGTAAACGCAGCGCGTTAAGACAAATGTCCGCGTGTGCTCAAGAGAAACGAGGCAGTCAGCTAGGCATCAAACCTGGCTGATGTCCCACCCCCGAGCGCCATATACCCCACTGTGATTGTTAGGTTCGTTCAGCTCCACACACAACACTGAAAAGTGCCATACTTTAAACTTATCTTTCTCCATGGAGACAAGAAAGTTATGCCACCAGGCCAAGTTACAGTTCAGATCTGTGGAGAGTTGACCCCACCCCACTTAGAATAATAATACATATTTTTCCATGTTCAGCAATAATATCTCCATGAAAACAGAGCCCTCTGACTCTCAGATCCTCTCAGGCTTTAAGACAGTATGACAAAGTCTGCTGTTTTTGAACAAAATAATCTCTTACATTTAGCAGTTTGCACTGTAATCTTGATTGGCTGTACATTATCATACTAACAACAAGCTAAACTGCGACTGTTTTCCCCATGTACAGAGAAATCTATAAAGAGCTGGCACCAAGTCAACAGAGCCGAGCACAAGTCTATTAAATGCAAAGCTCTATTAAGTAGTGCCATGAACCTTGATATAGACCCACTTGAAAAGCCCCCAGCACTGTCCACCACAATAATTAAGAGCGGGAACCAGCCCACGTCAATACAGTAAATAAGTCAGGTGTCACCATATTTAAATTACAAGTTAAACAGGCGGATTTGGAAACTGAGCCTTGAGCACAATGCAAAAAAATATTTGACATAAATCATTGTAACTGAATTATGATGAATAAAAAGAATGTTCGGAGCAACACTGAACAAGAAGGCTTACAAGAATAAATCTAAAGTTTTTTATTTTCTTCAAAGATATGAAGCAAGATATATGAAATTATGTAGTAAAGAAAAAAACATTTAAAACATATGTAATGAAGAAAAAAACATTTAAAATACTTTTTTCTTTACTACATAATTCCACATATCTTGTTTCATATATTTGTGTATGCATTTCTTCTGTATGTATATACAATGTAGAAAATAGAAAAAAACAAAAAACAACAACAAAACAAACAAAAACAAAACAGTGAATGAGAGCATGTAGATATTGTATTTACCATATTTAATTTGATTCTACCTGTACATATCCAAATCTGCATAGTTGTCCCCAGGGCTGGCCCTAGCTTTCAAGGGGCCCCAAGTTGAATTTGTCTCTGGGCCCCTGACAGTGGATGCCTCCTGGCTCAGCTATTGGTGATTCACTTTTGACAACATTATGACTCTGCTCTCATCACCTTGACCGATTGTATATGTATTTATATGACCAACATCTGAAAACATCCAGAATGTCATAAGCAATGTTCCCTCTAATTTTTCACGAGTCTGAGCAAACACACAAACTCCCTGAGCGGTCCCATGGACCACTGTGAGCGACATCAGACGTGCGCACTGTGGTCATGCTGCATCGCATCCATCCAAGTTAAATGGTTAATAAAATAATCAAATTACTGCATTTACATTTCTGTTATAAGACTTTTAATTAAGTGCTTTAGCCCACTTATACAATGAAAATGACAAAAAATCTTGCTCATGACCTGTGTAGTATGTTAATGCTATTGGAAGTATAAATATTTTATTTTAACTATGGCAAAACATGAGCTTCCAACCAAACCAAGACAACTGTAAACTCCAATGTTGAAAACACACTTAACATTTTTATGATAAAGCTCTGACTTGTATTATGAGTATAAGCCATTGTGTGAAGCTTTTGAGATTGTCCTACTGTGGTCTGGGAGACAGTCCGTTAACTCTTTTTCAGTATATGACACGATCATTTGATTTTTACAACTCATGAATTAGTGACAGTATTCAATGACCAATACACACTGAGAGGAATCTGTATCTGCACACCCAGCTGCTCTATTACTGTACATTTACATATCATATCAAAACACAATATATAATGTGTATTTGTATATATAATATATTCAAAACAAGTGGTATGGGTCAAAATAAATATATATTTGCAAACCACACACTGCAAACAGTGAACAAACACATACACTTCAAAATGTAAACAAACACACACTGGAAACTCAGAACACACTGTACATGATTGTACAGTGTGACAGTCATTCTGCTACAGTTGCTCAGTGGTTAGAGGTTGGAGGATCGAGTCCCGCTTGGACCAACTTCTGTCATTGTGTCCTTAAGCAAGACACTTCACCCAAAAGGTGTGTGCGTGATGATTGGTGGTGGTCGGGGCCGCAGATTGGCATTAGCTAATGCTAATAATTACACATAATACACATTTGACCCACAATTAAGTCAGAATAAACCTCGCTTACCGATCAAGAACAGCATCCAGTCCATCAAAACATAAGGTCCTCTGCTCCTGAGTCCACCATGAGATCTTCACTCGGTTCCACGAACCACTCTGGGTCCGAGATGCCTCTAGTTGAACTTGTACAAACATCCATAGTGTCCTCGGTCGTGTACTTCCTTTGTTTTGTCCGTTTCGTCATGTTTAAAACGCAAAACTGCTACAAAACAGTGCGTAACAGTGCGCCCGAGGGCGGGCCGTCGGAACGTTAAGGGGTTAAACACTTAGCATCATTAGCGAGTTTTCACTCCACATTGGCCACATTGGCTAAAACACTTTGATAGCGGCGCATGAGGACGCCTGTCAATGACGTTGATAAGATGCGCAAATACGTATGTGAATCACATAATTGGCTGGATCAGCTAGTCACCGGTCACACTCACTGACTCACATTGAAAAATAGCGACCATGTCAGCAATGCGCAATTGCGCACGCGCGCAGCTTAGAGGGAACAGTGGTCATAAGTACCATAGTCACAAGAACAGTAGACAAACATATAAGGGGGTCAAAATTTTCAAAATTCTAGACATTTGGATTTTAATGTGTTCCAGTTGGCGACAGTGGGCTTACATTTACATTATAAAGGGTCCTTTCACCGGTGTAAACAAATAGCTGCTCTCACCTCTGCCCGGCTCACAAACACATGTAGCAGCAGCAGCAGATATTTTGCTACTATAGATATAAAACAAGTGTAATCATTTGAGAGGGATATTTAGGCTGCTGTAAACACACAAGCCCTGTGTCCAATAAAACTTGATACATTATTTTCAGTATAAATGTATGGGTTCCTTGGGGCCCTCTGGTGGCCTCAGGGCCCTTAGCAGCTGCTTAGTCTGCTTATAGGCTGGACCAGACATGATTGTCCCTTATTCAAGTAGTTTGCTTTTTTCATTTCAATTTTGTTAGCATTCATTTTTTATATCATATTGCACAATGTTAGCCACTGTGTCCATGTCATTTTCCATGTACATCACTATAGTTTGTGAGTCTGACATGACATCTGCTATGTGAACACAGCTGGTATTTCAGTGAGGTGTAGTGGTTGGGTGGTTTTACAAGAACAGTACACTGACTTCATATTGACTTCATATACTGATTTAGACTGATAAACTGTTCTCTGTTCTGAAATGTTCTGAAATAACGAGGCAGATCTTACTTCATTTTAACCAGACCAAATGAGTCAGGTGTGGAAACCCTTAAGTGGTCTTGTTGAGTTGATTTTCACTTTGTAACTAAGTTTGAGAGATGGAAAAAACAGCTCAGAACAACACCTGCTCAATTGTGGCTTGTTAAGCTTTGAACAAAACATGAACTCATACCATCAAAAATAACCATCCCAGAGGTCTTATAGTACACATTTATACAATACCTTTAGGTTTATTTGAATTATTTTATAATTTTGTTCCTGTATCAAAGACATACCTGGACTTGATTTGACTGACACTAATACCGTATTTTCTGACTATGGCTTTCCATGAATTTTAACTGACTTGGACATCCTTACATTCTCCAGGCACTGACCAACCTACAAGCCTTCTGTTAATTTTGCTTCCTTTTGTTAAATGGTCATGTTTTTATGTGGCACTTTTCCATCTTCAAGGCATTCAAAGGTGTTTACATTATCACTATTATCCAGTTTATGCAGACACTTGAGGCAAGTTGGGTTAAATGTCTTGCCCAATGGCACAACAGTGGGAGTTGGAATCTCAACCGTCAACTGGTGTCAGTGGCTCTGACCACTCTACCAATGATGTTTATGACAAGAGCTACTGTCGCCCAGTACAAATTTGTTGTTATTTACAGCAAATTTGTACTGGCAAATTTGTTCCACCTTTGGCCAATATTTTAATGAAAATACTGAACTATTTGGGAAAAATATCTAATCGCTATTTTTTGGACAAACATTGAGATGTGATTTGTGATTTATGTTTTAACAATAGGATTCTGTTCAAAGTTCACATGTCCTGAAAATGGACAAATATGCCTATGAACTGACAAACTACTCCAAGAAAAACATGGATTTCAGAACATGTTTGTACAGATCTACTACACTTTCTTTTGACATTCACATTAACACATTACTTTCCAAAGTCAAATCAAGAATCAGCTGTCTATATCGCAATAAATCCTCATTCACCCATTCCTCAAAACACACCCTTGTCAAAATGACAATTCTCCCTGTCTTCGATTACGGTGACATCATCTACAGGTCAGCATCAAAAACTCTCCTCCATAAACTTGATGTAATTTATCACTCAGCAATCCGTTTTGTCACAGGTGCCCCTTTCACTACCCATCACTGTCATCTGTACTCACAGGTTGACTGGCCGCCACTTCACTCCCGCAGATTAATAAATTGGTACAAATTCATCTATAAAACATTAATTGGTAAAACCCCTCATTATCTTTGCTCACTCATCAATATTTCTAATAACACATATAACCTACGTTCCAGTCACCATCACCATGATCACCCCACGAGTCCGTACATCCTTTGGTCAATCATCATTTCAGTTCGCTGCACCCAACGACTGGAACAATCTACAAAAAAACTCTAAAAATTAGTATTTTGATACCAATAGCTTCATTCATCAACTCAATAAAATCTATAGTATGTGACCAATGTACTTGTTTTTAACTCTGTTTTTAAACTCTGCTCACCTATGTGTATATATGTAAATAGTGGAAAATAGGAACTGTCTTAGTGTTGTTGTTTTGTCTTGTCTTTGCCTGTATGGATGTTATTCTGTTGTATGTTGAAATTTCTGCCCCTTGGCCAGGTCGTCGTTGAAAATGAGAATTGGTTCTCAACCGACCTACCTGGTAAAATAAAGGTAAAATAAAAAATAAATAAATAAATAAGATCTAAACTACAGGGTTAGCAGCTTTTCAAGCATAATTAGACAGGCTATTAAGTGGGTTGTGGAGGAAATTATGGTACTTCTGAAATTGCAGCCTTTGCTTTTAATTCGATTATGATTAATCCAGCAGCCTTCTTACCCATATAGGTTAACATCTCGATATTATTATTGGCATTTCTGCTTTCAGATGGGTGAAATTAATAAATAGGAAAATGTGAGAGTGAAAAGCAGAAGAGGTATGTTCTGGTATTATGCACTAACAGGTCCCGAATTCCTCCTTCTTTGGCGTGGGTAGGCAGTAAACTGCATTTTCCAGCACAGCCATATGTGGTTGTTGGTCTTGAGGGAAGCAGAGGCATTAATAGAGCCCTGACCTGCATGCTTTTCTGTGTTAATGAAATTTATTGTGCTCACAGTGGGGGATGCACTCAGAGTGAAGTGCACCCTTCAGAATAAGTGCACCCTTTGGCCAGGAAAGAACTTTTTTTTTTCTTTCCATTTAGAGATCTGTTAGTCTCCACTAGCACTTTGGCAACAATAAAAGTGTATTACTATTTTTTAAGCTCCTGGTTGGAAAGATGTTGCAAACATCAACATTACTGGTTTTCTAAGGCAACTATTCAAAAGCACTTTATGGCCAGCTTTGCCCTTTTAAAACGAATGAATATAAAACTGATGAGACAAATCACTAAATATAATATTTAACTGTTATGTCATACGTTATATTAAGGTATTACTTGGACTGATATTGATACTAAAACAGTCCAATGAGGTTCATCTGGTCTTCCCATAATTTATTTTCTGTTTTCAGACCAAGGCTTAGTTTGTTTTCATACCTGGTAGTTTCGACTGCTCACTAGTGGGACATTACACTGGGATAAGGAGGCCTTTTTACTCTCACTGTCATAACGACTGACAGGGGGACCAAAGAGACAAGACTCGGGGAAAAGTTTAACAATGTTTATTCACAGGTTTTAAATGTGCAAATGAAGGTAGACAGATCAGGAAGTTGAGAGCAGGGTTGTTTGCCGTGGTCCAGAAGTAGAGCGTGAGCAGCGGGGTCAGAGACAAGGTGAGCAGTACCAGAAGAAGGGAGCTGGGTCGGAAGATGTGAAGTTCGTAAAGGTCGTGGAGAGCCTTGTCGGAGACAGAGGAGCTGAGTGGGTTCAGAAAATGAGATCACTGGGGATACGCGGACAATCTGGCGCTGAGTGTCAGGTCCTGGCTCCCTTTGTCCTCCCCAGGTGCAGCTTGATTACTGATTAGATACAGGTGTGCATGGGAGGAGCCCAAATCTCCACCCAGCTCCATGCTCAGACACAGAACGGAGGGGGAAAACAGTACAACAAAAGGCAGGGCAGACTGGGATCTTGACACTCACACACCTTTGATACTGTCCTGAAAAAGTTGAACTGCAGATCTCGCTGCTGTCCTGCCATGACCGGTAGGAAGACAAGACCAAAAACTATTTAAATCAGCTGATTGGACACATCACAGCAACATCAAATGACCACTCTGAGGAAGAGCGCTAGTGATCAGTTGAAACTGTTAGTTATGAAAACAAACAAAACTGAAAAAATAATAATTATAACAAAAATATGGTACTTTTGTACTATATTTTCAATTTAACATATTATTACAGTACTAGACCTAAAACCAGACCAGTCTACATCAGGACTAAGATGGAGTCAACCAGGATCAATCTGTGGAGAAGTGCTGACACCCATGAGATACTGAGGTACTGAGGACGTGAATCCTGCAGTCAGAAACTATATCCACTGGAATTCCATGGAGCCGGAATACATGGTTCATTATGTGGTCAACAATCTCCTTGGCGGTCGGGAGTTTCGGTATGGCAACAAAATAGGCTGCCTTGGAGAAACGGTCAACAATAGTGAGAATGACTGTGTTACCTTGAGACGGAGGAAGGTCCTTCACGAAGTCCACTGTCATGTGGGACCACGGTTGTTTCGGGACTGGTAGTGGTTGGAGCAGACTGGAAGGTGGCGAGTGGGAGGCCTTACCCCTGGTACACACCTGGCACGCCAATACATGAGCTCTGGTGTCTTTGTCGACAGTGGGCCACCAGAAGTGACGTCTCAAGAGGGAGAGTGTGCGATTGACCTCAGAATGGCAGGCGAACCGAGAGCAGTAGACCCATTCAAGCACCTTGTAGCAGACAGGATCTGGAACAATGAGAGTACCAGGTTGGTCATTACCTGGGTCAGGATGGGTGCGTTGAGCCTCCCGGACCAGATCCACAATCAGCCAGTCGACAGCAGAGACCACACAGGTAGGGGATACGATGTGCTCTGGAGGGGTGGTAGAATCCTACCCTAGGATACTACCATCTACCATCCTAGGCTTAATGTTATGGGATCCAGGGTGATACGTGAGTATAAAATTTAATCTACTAAAAATTAGAGACTAGTGGGCTTGACGAGAGTTTAAACGTTTAGCAGATTGAATGTATGCTAGGTTCTTGTAATCTGTCCAAACCAGGAAAGGATGCTCGGCCCCTCCACCCAGTGGTGCCACTCTTCCAGGGCAAGCTTGACTGCCAGCAGTTCTCGATCTCCCACATCATAATTGCTCTCAGCTGGGGAAAGGCAACGAGAGAAAAAGGCACAGGGATACAATCGATTGTGGGGTTCAAACCTTCGGGAGAGGACTGCCCCAACACCTGTGTCTGGGGCATCCACCTCCACAACAACTGGCAGGAGGGATCGGGCTAACGTAGGATTGGGGCCGAGGTGAATAGGTCCTTCAGCTTTTCAAAGGCAGACTGGGCCTCAGGGGTCCAACGGAACTGTCTGGAGGGAGAGGAGAGTTTAGTGAGGGGAGCAACAACATGGCTAAAGTCTAGATGAAAGAGAAGAAGTTAGCAAACCCAATAAATCTTTGTAGTTGTTTCCTGTTGGTGGGTGTAGGCCACTCAGTAACTCACTCTTTAATTTTTTCTTGGTTAACTTTCACCTGTCCAAATCCCACAATAAACCCCAGAAAACTGACCTTATCTGCGTGGAACTCACACTTCTCCTTCTTCATGTAGAGTTTATTCTCTACTAACCCCTGGAGGACCTGGTGCACGTGGTGATGGGGGCCTGTTCCTGTGGGGGCTTAGAAAGTATCAAAATGTTATCCAAGTACACAAATACAAAACCATTGAAAAAGTCCCGAAGCACGTCGTTGATACGGGCTTGGAAGATAAGATATAAAATATGGTACTTTTATACCATGTTTTCATTTTAACATATTATTACAGTACTAGACCTAAAACCAGACCAGTCTACATCAGGACTAAGATGATATCAACCAGGATCAACCTGTGGAGAAGTGCTGACACCGACGAGATATTGAGGTAGGTTCTATTTATGCTAAATGCAGTCTGTAGTGTAAAAAAAACAAAACAAAAAAAAAAACAACTGTAAAGTTTGACTAATAAACTAAATATTTACTTTATTTTATATATTTGAAGCATTTCTCCTAACTTTCTATTTGGCAAATATTAAGGCACTGGCCAGTTATGAAATCTACAGATGAGACTTTCTCAATTAGGTAGAGTGTTTGTCCAAAGGTTGGTGGTTTGAATCTCGCTTTCGACATACACATCATTAGCTGAGCAGTCAATTCCACTGACCCATAGGTTAACAATGCATTTCAAAGCTCCTTGGGCAAGACACTTTACCCACCCGCCTCCAGTAGCTGCACACTTGTGAATGAATGTGTGTGTGAATGGGTGATTCTTTCCTTATTGTAAAGTGCTAAACCTAAACCACTCTCAAATTTGTATAAAATCTGTCTATTTTAAGGAAACATTTGTACAATTTTATGTTTTCTTTGCCTTCCATGAATGACTATTGGTAATTAACCCCATAATATAATGAAAACTCCTTACACCAAATTGCATGCATTTAAACATTAACTTTTTAACAATACCACAGTGTCCTCTTTTTCTCTCTCCTTATTTTTCTCTGTCCAAACCAACTACTTGACTCCTATTATCATACACCAACTAGACAGATGTGACAGTCAGTGCTCCCCCTGCTGTCTGAGTGTCCACGGGTCATCTCTCCTTCACTCATCTTTCCCTGTGTTCCCACATCAAGCCTAAACACCCCATTATTATCGTTGATGTGCATTTACTTCCTGACACTTCACACTGCTTAGACTACTGACACTGCTATTATGTAGGCTGGGGGCCACACCACCAAACAGGGGTCACCTTCACTGATGTCAGAACAAAATCAAAAATATGTCCGCCATGCTGTGTGGATAATGGATCGCTACTGGGCTAATTTTATTTGGGGAACTACCCATTGCTTCCAAACAGCGAGCCACTCCAGTCATTGGAGGCTGGGATCCTAGCTCATAAATAATGCATTGGACTTTTTTATTATACTCACATTGTTATTATTACACATTATATGCAGAACTCAGTGTGTGTAATAGTGTGCCTTTGGGTATTTTTTCAAATAAAGTGTACTTATGCCACATGTAGACTAACCACAATTTCACATAAATTTGTTTGTAACCATGAATATTAAAACTGTTACATATTGTAGTGTATTTCAAGTTGCAAGTGTATTTCAAGTAAGGCATTAACATTGCCATGGAGACTAGCATGTAGAGGACACAGGTTGGACACAGGTATTGATAGTTTTCAGACTCTAGAATGTGATGATGTCATAATCTTAGGTTATCCCTGTGATAACATTGCAGTTTGCTAACAAATATCCAAAAGGTAAATTCACAGCTGTTGAAACTGATAATTTCTATTATTAACTAGACCAATGAACTCATTGTATTACAACCATAGACTGTATAAAGAAGTGGACTAAGTGAGTGTGATGTCACCCATAGCGTTCGGCTCCAGTCAAATGAAGCTCATCAAGGCTAGCAGTTATGGGGTGAATTTTGAGCTGAGTTCCATATTTTGAATTCCAACCATGAGTATCAGAGCAAAGCTGTTGAAGATAAGGCCCCTTCCCACCTGCATCACTGGTTTAGCAGAGAGCAGGCACTTAGCAATGCTGTTGATCAAACCTGTTGGTAATGCTAATGGGAGTGACCTCAGGGAAAGAAGTCATCTCATTGGTCTGTTATTAATGTTCACATCTTGAGTTACGGACACAACAGCGAAATAAAAATACCAGGATCATGTAGAGTGGGACAGACCAAAAAGAACCTGAAAGCCATTACAGAGAGAGGGGTGAGTGACAGTTTTCTAATGTAAAGTTGATAGAGCCAAAAGTGTACCCATAATCACTTCCTCCATTCATATATACAGTCTATTATTACAACAAAAATTTCCACTTGAACAATATGATTTTTTAGCTGCCTCCATCTGTATTAAATAATATTGGTCTATAGAATTGGTTAATAGAATGCCAATTGAAACTTTCTAAATGGAATAAGCATGTCGTCCCTGTGTTATGGTGTGTTCTTACCTCCCATAGTAGATTGGTGAATTACTGTAAAGTTGCACAATTGGAACAAGCCTTGAGCGGAGCTATGGCTTTATGCTTCATACTACTGTTTCTGAAGCTCCCTAGAGAGGTGCCCATCTCACCATGTTACTTGGATGTTGAGGGATTTGAGGTTTCTTTGTGTAAGAGCTGGAGGATATCCAGGGCTTGTTCATCTGTATTCTGATAGGGGGCGCTGTAAGCAGTCGAAGAAGACTAGAAAATGTCTCAAGGGTGAATTCATATCTAAATGCTAAGCCCAATCCCCTTGCTGTCTGAAGTTACCCAAATAGGTTTGAGACATGCAAAGTATTTGGAAACATAGTGTGATGGTCATATTTTATTGAGGATGGATCGTTTTGTCACAGGTACCCTACGTAACTTTTCTTGAGTGTTAGAGTGTTGAGATGTTATTGCTTTGCTTAAAATATTGCACAGTACAGCATTTAATTTACGAAGTTGCAATGCATGTTTTTCAAATTTTTTAGCCAAAACAAATACTTGCATTTAAATACATCCGAGAACATTATGTTTAATGCCATACCGTGGAACATTCCATGATCAAAGGAATAACATCTGTTTTCAGTTTTCACTCTCATTAAAAAAAAAAAAAAATCTCTTTAATAAAATAGATAATTATTATTTAGCCCCTACCAGACACCAGATTCAGTTAAATTATGTGCAATTATAATGAAAAATTGTCCAACTAAAGTATTTGCTAACAGTCTAGGTTTTGGATGTTCAATAGATTCAATGCTACCAGGCCCCCTCACAGTCATTTGCTTTGAATAAACACTAAACATTCATGTCTAAAGCTGAACCTCAGTAATTACACAGGCTGGCACTGTGTCGAGGTCTGTCCCACTAAAACAAGCCCATGACGTGATGCAATCCAACTCCTTTATTTCTTACGGGGGCCTACAGCACCCCAGGTAGCAGCAGACACACAGACAGACAGACAGCTGCTCTGGCTTCATGCAGATCAATCATTATGAAGAAGCCCATTGCAACAGTGACTCCAGCCATAAACCTGCCATTAGATAGAGAACAGTGCCATGTATCACCCAGTGTCAGCAAACTGGCACAAAGGGCAGAAGAATCACTCAGAGTCACAACAAGGCTACTGGAAATTTTGTCTGGAGATACCGTGTGTTATTCCTATCAGTCCCAAGCTCAGAGCAATGGTGTTTTTTTCAGGAAGGGCACATGGGGTGAGAAAAAAAGAAACAAAATAAAGGAAGAGACAAATTTAAATGCAAAACTTACATTATACAATAGCGTAAGGTTCTTTACAATAATGATGATTTATTATTTATTTGATAAGGATGAATACAAAAAACATATTTTCGCTTAGTGATTTGCTGCAGGTATCTCAGTGTTTATAGCCATGCTAATCCATTGCTCCAGTCCCAATCAATACATGCAGGGATCTGAAAACAAAACAAAACAAAACAAAAAATAAATAAATAAATGTGAATTACATCTTTAAACATGTGTTGGTTGTGTGAGTAAAACAGCATATCTGGCAAAGTATTGGTCATTGAATATGAAACAATGTACAGATTTCACATATCTCTTTACTGACTTGGAAGTGGCACAAATAATATATTATGGGTCTGCATTCCTTAAACTGCACAGAATGTACACATTATTATGAATTTAAGAATATATTTTCTCTCATTAAACATATATGAAAGCCAATGTTATGATCATAATTTACATTTAATTGAGCTGTTCAATGCAAAAGCAGCTCTGGCGACATAAATATTCAAGTTAAATCATTAAGTGCACACAGGCATGATATGAAGATATTAAAAGCTGAAGTTGCTCATATCATATTACATATAAAAGGCATGTAGCCAGAATAGGCCTGTTTTTCCTCTTTGGTGTCATCACATACTAGCATATTTGTGTGCATTATCTTAAAGACTTTGAAAAGTGTGTTGGGTTCATTTCAGTTTGCTTCATTGTAGCCGCTGTGCTGTGACAAAGCAGTGTTCTGTGGCCGTCTCCTCCTTGGGGCTGAGTGTCCACACAAATGTCAGATGGCGACAGGTTGTTATCATGCCTGCCTTATCTGGGGCTTGCAGGTGCAGTGGCACAACAAAAATCAGCCAGAGCCCCAGCCTGATGTTCTTTATGGTCCGCTGTAGCAGCCCCCAGCCCTATCGGCCCATCAGCCCAAGACACATGAAAGAGCTGCGTCTCGTCTGCGCCACTTTGAATGGTGAATAATGGAATCAAGATATTAGGAAGCATTAGGAAATAGTTATTAACCATTAACAAAGTGTGAAATTTAGTCATTTAAACTGTATTTTTTTGAAAAGTTAGAGGCAAAGGGCCATGACAGCCATAGTCTTTTAATAGTCGCCTGAATAGTCGCCTGAAAATGTTTTGACTTTCTTTACTTGATGGCCTAGTTTTGAGCGGTTATCACCGTATGGTTCTCAAACGTATATGTAATTTTCAGTTGTGTCTATTTGGTCATTGTGTTAAAGTGCAAGAGTGAAGCCAGTCATGTGAATTTGCAGCAAAACGTTTCCCATACATGGATTAATAAAGCCTTCTATCGTTCTTATTTAATTTTAATTTAATAATTTGTCTAAACGAAAATAAATTACACTAAATTACAACTTAAGATTTCGGTTCATACCTATATGTTGTATTAGTCTAAACGGTAAAATTCAAGGCTTTTTGTAGAGTGTAATCTTATTTTTTTCACAGAAAAGCATATTTTAAATTTAATACTGAACATACTGCAGTGCAGGCAGCAAAGAGAATGTTGGCTTGACCTTATTTTACCATTTCCTTTGTACAATTTGGACACATCAGACTAATTAAAGTAATGGCGACAAGATAACTTTTTAGTATAGAGCCATCTAAAATGTAAAGAACTGGTGCCTGAGTGGGCACTGGGACTCCACTCACAGCTTGTGAATCAAAGCATCTTCATTTGTTCAAGAGATCAAGCATGTTCCAGCATTAAAATTTCATTCAGACTTAATACGGGAAATGATGGGTGCTTTTTTCTTCTAAAGGTTTGTCTAATCTTCACATGGATGCCAAATAAAACAGCTTTGATCCTGCGTGTTCCTTTAATCAGGCGTATGCTCTCTACTTGTGTCTTTCACTCACACTATAGGTCCTGCTCTTCCATCCCGTCTCCTTGTCTCCTCGCGCTGGCTTCATTTCTGTTGACAAAGCATAGCAGAGCCCCCATGTCTTGTCTTGCCTAATTGGTCCACGTGGACTAATTTAGCATCTAATTACCAGGCTAGATTTTACGCTTTTAGAATTTCAGGGTTGTGTAATGCCTTTAGACTTTCCCTACTCCTCTCTCTCAAGGCTATACACTTGCTTATTCGTTGAACTTGGTGAATTAATGTTGTACGATAAAACAGATGTGTATAGGCAAACAATGTCCATGACTTGTAAGAGTGGATCCCGTGGAGGTTACATAAAGAAGTTTTTCATCAGTTAACACAAGCCCATGACCCCCAGTGTGAACCCAGCTCTATTGAGGATTAACTGGCTTTACAGTGTTATTGTAGTGTTGCGGTGGAGTCACAACCTTACACTAACTATTATGCAGCCTATAGCATGGACGTTATATCTAATGCTATTAAGCTCAAGTGTAATTACACGCTGTAGAAATAATATGGTACAGTTGAAAAATACTTGTAAAGTATAGTGATGGAAGGAAGCCGGAAGCTATATTGCAGGTAGTAATAGACCCATCCAGGGATTACATGTTTAGAAGAGCTTGTGGACAGAGCCAGGTACCAATATAAAACATTATATCCTATTCGTTTTAATAAGGCAAAAAAATAAAATCATATATTTTATTGTTTTTTAGACTGGAGAGTTTGTTCATGTTTGCTTAAGAGTATTAAGAACCCATATCGAAGTTCTATAGTGCTTTTCCACCTTCGAGGCACTCAAAGCACTCATACACCAGTGTACGCAGACACTGGAGGTGATGTGGGTTAAGTGTCTTGCCCAAAGACACAACAAAAACATTCATATGTGGGAGCTTGATTCGAACCACCAACCTTCAGATCAGTGATCAAACACTCTGCCAACAAAGCTACTGCTGCTACTGTTGCTAAAGTTCACTAATTTCTGTAGGATTTGTGGTTCTTAATGAAGTTAAAAACATTTTAAAGTTCATCGTCAAACATTAAGAAATGTTATTTGTCATTAGCTTTTTTTGGCACTAATTACTATGCTGATAAACTACAATGTAATGTTTTCTAATGAGGCTCTGGTGTTAAAACAATGCTGTTTTTTCATAATTTGTGATTTTGGTCGCTAATACTAAATCTTCCATTGAAAATGCATAAGAGCCAAGGTATGAAATGGCACCTGCTTTTAGAATGCAGGTGTTCTGTTTACAAACACTAAAAAAGTCTATACAAGTAATAACAATATTAGAATTACAAATGGTAAAGGCCCTAAGTGATAATAGCACTACAAGTATTTGTACAATAATAATAATTATTGTAGTAGTAGTAGCAGCAGCAGCAGCGACAGTAGCAGTAGTAGTAGTAGTAATAGTAGTGTCAGAAGTTAATAACAATAAATAACATGGACTTATCTATATGCGTTTTAACATCATAATAAATATCTTGTTAAGAGATTGTGATTTTGTCCATTACTGGGTTTCAGGTGACATCACAACATTCTGTAAGCCAATCCTATTTAATACCGATGTGGGGAAGCTAAAATTAATATTGTTAAAATGGATGTTTTTGTTGTCATACAGTGAGTTCTGGGGGCTCGTACAACATTTATGCATTTACCTTTTATATATCTAAAGACAAAGTACAATGTTTTCAACAGGAAAATGTAGCTCTTGCCCCTCGTCTGGGAGTATGGGATCATCACATTCTAGAATCTATAAACTACCAGCTGTATTTGTGCTGTGTGTGCTTTTAGCATGTTCATTTGACTAATATATCTACATTTTGTATCTCACTGATCTTTAATGTCATTGTCATGTGAATGGACTGAGTGTTTTGTGCCTATGTCCTGTTTTCAGGCTTTCCATCAACCTGCCAATGGGACTATGAATGAAAATGAGCCTACATGGTTACCTCTGGCCCACTTACATGCTGTACTAACACATGTTGATTAATGCGCATTGTCTCATATTTAGTAAATATACACATTAAGAATTTTTTTCATAATTAATAATTTAGCTTTGACTTTTTTTGTATTTCTTTTGCATATACACGCCATACCAGCAAAATAATGAGTAAAACTATAATGTGGAACAGTGGAGAATGTAATCTTTTTTGCTTGGCTTGAATTATCGTAAAGCAGGACACTACAGCATGCATGTGAATTGAAGATCTAAATGTGAAGAATACAAAGCAATGGGCCCAGGTTCGATTAAATATTCAGAGCCCGAGTTGTTGCAGATCAGCAGATGTTCACAGCTGAGCTGGAGTGAAACAGAGCAGTACAGTATGGACTTGTGATGGACACAGCATCCCAAATCATAAATTGGAACACTCTCTAATTGTTTGGAGGAGAGGAGGGTAAAATAAGATTCTCAACATATGAACAAGAACGATGGTAGCTAAACAACAAGCACTCTCGCCTCACAAGAGGCGAGAGTGCTTGTCAACAAGACAGTGTCCTGCTGGTGATAAAGAATGGAATTGTGATCTCAAGTGACAATGCTATTGTGGTGTTATGATTAAGAAATGTTCTCTCCAATGCAGCTATTTTCTCAAACAAAGACACTTTTACCAAACCACACCTGGATGGATCCGACCAATTACAATGAAGTGTGAACTTTCAGAAGAAACAGACAATTTTAGTTTCCTTTTCAAGACAATTTAACGATGACATCAATTGTGATCAAATAAAAATCATGATCTGACTTAAATAAATAAATAAATAAATAAATAAATAAATAAATAAATTGTAATAAAAAATGTTGACATATTGCCCACCCCTGTTGCCCAGATGAGACCTTTCCTTACAAAGTTTGCATGTTTTCTGTCTCTGGATGGGTTTTCCCTCAGGTATATATATATAGTATTAACCTGCATGAACAAGATGCATTTATGAAACAAACTGGCATCAAGAGAACAGAACATCAGGAGATGGGCCCTTTGGGCACTCCACTGTGGTCCCCCATTGACAGGTTGCCCCAACAACATTAAAGGATGGGTCGAATGCAGAGGGTAGTAGCAATAATCTTAAATAAATACAATGACTACTATACTCATAATGTGACTGTAGCTCAGTGTGTTTGTCTACTTTTCTAAAGGTTGGCAGTTCTAATTGTGCCCCCACAAATGAATGTTGTCTTTGTGTCCTTGGGCAAGACACTTAACCCATCTCACCCCGAGTGTCTGCCTATATTGATGTATGAATGTGTGTGTGAATAGGTGAGTGGTTCCTTGTTGTAAAGCGCTTTGAGTACCTTGAATGTGGAAAAGCGCTATATAAAAACCTGACATCATTTAACACATGACTAGGATGGTTTATGGCTTTGAAAACTGACAGTCTGAACCAAGCTAAGGGTCTAGAATTGACAGACCACAAATCCCCATAGAGCCCATAGTGGGGACTTTAGAAATGAAATAAACATGTTTACATCCTGTTCCAAAAACAACATGGGTCTCTGAAGGCAAGTTCCCCTTTTGTCACAGCTGTAGGAGCGCCTTACAACATTCACGCTCTGTTTAACACTCCTCTTGTGCATTTGGTGACTTTGATTGGCAACCTCTTAAATCCCCTTGTTTTCAATAAACCATGTATTTACTATGATTTCCTCCTCCTGTTGGGTAGATGAATTTCCATGCAAATGAAACACACTAATGCCAACTCAATCAAAAGCACACCACAACTTATTCAGTCACTGTACATTAAAAATAAGCTTTATTTTAAAATTACACCCACTGTTCTCACAAGTATAACCACAGTATAACTATAAAAAATAAACCAGGTGTTTGCTGGTTTCATTGCTCCTATATGAATAAAATATAGGAGCCACGGAACTATATAGAGACCATTGAGACAACTGGTGAAGAAATATGGATTTAAGTTACAGAATATGGAAAGGACTATACAGCACTTTGGTAATGATGATGTTGACAAGGGAGCAAATATATTCTAGTGCCATTTACTATAGTATTCTGAGCTCAGGGGGCTGCACAATTCCCACACTGACCCTGTGCACACTGTGTATATATGGTCCTATCCACAGGAAAGAGTTGAACATTTCAGTCATAGAAAAGCAAGTGGGGTCTGCTGCATGAACATAAATAATACCGGTAGTTCTACAGACCTTTTCAGCCTATAAGTTAATACTTATACAGTTGTATCTAACAAAACAAAATTGGATTGAGTCCTTTGTAAACTTAAAAAAAAAAAAAAAAAAAAAAAAGTATTTATTTATTTATTTATTTGAAGGACAGTGTGCAGATACATTAAAAAGATGGCTGCACCAGATTTAGCAAAATGCTAATTTCCATCTGTAGTCCTTGGTGATAGTATTATTTAACAGTAGCGCAGTTGGTATAGAGTGTTTGTCCACTGAGCCAAAGGTTAGCAGTTCGCATCCTGCTCTTGACATAAACATGATTGGCAGAGCAGTCAGATCCACTGACTTGTGTCCTTGAGAAAAACCTTTAACCCACCTTGCCCCCAGTGTCTGCATATACTGGTGTATGAATGTGTGTGTGAATGGGTGAGTGGTTCCTTAATGTAAAGTGCTTTGAGCACCTACAAGGTGAAAAAGCGCTATATAAAAAGTGTGACCATTGACCACTGACATATTTACTACATTTGAACACCAAAATTATAACATTTTAGTCAGATCACTTTCCTCTCATGATTTTACAATTTTAGTCAAATTGGTAGCCTATGATTTGTATGGACGGTTGATTTTCATCTCTTTTGTTATTGGAAAATTAGCTTAATTACACTTACAGTGGAAGTATAAGGTTAGAAGTGCTCGGGAAATAGAGATGTGTGGGTGGCAATGGTGAGACATTATTTGGAAAAAGCCAGAGCCGCCTGAGCAGAGCAAACATAGAGCAACACAAGAGCAACATTTTCAGATTGGAGCGACTCTGGGGAGCATTTTTCGAAAGAACAACTGCTAGTGTGTGAAAAAACAGTGGGCCAGTGTGGGCATGGCCTGAGGCAGTGTTGAATTGCTAACTACAGCCAGATCAAGAACAGCAATATCTCCAGTTGTTATTGGCTGCCCGCTTCCCTTATTACTGCTGCTCTTGGTATGTGCTGCTGTGCTGGCCTCTCACAGTAAATTCAGTAGATCCTAAACAGAAACAGAGAGATAATTTTGGTCCAATGACAAGAGCTAATTGTCTCATGCCATGAAATAGTACAAGTAAATAAATGGGATAATTGTCCAACCATCCATTTACTTCCGCTTATCCAAAACTGGGTTGCGGGAGCAGCAGTCTAAGCAGGGACTCCCAGACCTCCCTCACCCCAGACACATTCCCCAGGGGGAGCCCAAGGCGCTCCCAGGCCAGCTGAGGGCATGTCCCACCGAGAGGGCTTCCTCTCGGTGGGACATGCCCAGAACACCTCCCTAGGGAGGCGTCCAGGGGGCATCCTGAGCAGATGCCTAAGCCACCTCAGCTGGCTCCTCTCAACGTGTAGGAGCAGCAGTTCTACTGCGAGCTCCTCCTGTGTGACGAAGCTCCTCATCCTATCTCTAAGGGAGTGCCCAGCCACCTTGCGGAGGAAGCCTATTTCAGCTGCTTGTATCCGCGATCTTGTCCTTTCGGTCATTACCCAAAGCTCATGACCATAGGTGAGGGTAGGAACGTAGATTGACCAGTAAATCGAGAGCTTCGCCTTCCGGCTCAGCTCCTTCTTCACCACAATGGACCGATACAGCGACCACATCACTGCAGACGCTGCACCGATCTGCCTGTCAATCTCACGCTCCATCCTTCCCTCACTCGTGAACAAGACCCCGAGATACTTGAACTCCTCCACTTGGGGCAGAGACTCACCACCCACCCGGAGAGGGCAAACCATCTTTTTCCGGTCGAGAACCATGGCCTCGGATTTAGAGGAGCTGATTCTCATCCCAGCCACTTCACACTCGGCTGCAAACTGCCCCCCAGTGCCTGCTGCAGGTCCTCGTTCAAAGAAGTCATCAGGACAACATCATCCGCAAACAGCAGAGATCCTGTGGTTCCCGAACCAGACCCCCTCCAGCCACCGACTGTGCCTAGAAATTCTGTCCATAAAAATAATGAACAGAACCAGTGACAAAGGGCAGCCCTGGCGGAGTCCAACATGCACTGGGAACAGGTTTGACTTACTGCGGGCAATGTGAACATAGCTCCTACCCCGGTCATACAGGGACTTGACAGCTCTAAGGAAAGAGCCCCAGACCCCATACTCTCGGAGCACTCCCCAATGGACATGGTTGAATGCCTTCTCCAGATCCACAAAGCACATGTGTTAAGTAATTCCCCCCTTTTGAACTTTGCTCACATAAAATTTTAATCTTTATAAAGAATCCTTTAAAAACATTACACTGGTGTCCAAAGTTAGATACACAGTATAAATCAAAGTTTTAAAAGAACACTTCAGATCTGAACAACTTTTATCAATACAGTGAACTGAGGAACTTGTGTCCTCAGATAGGGCGCACTTATAGCACTTTCAGTAGGAATTAATTAAGTTGAGCATTCTTCTTGTTAACAATTGACCCTCCTCATTTGATAGATTTCTTATCACAATGAAGACAATATTCTAAACTGTGCTGTGGTCTTTACATCACCTGTCTCAACTCAAACAACCTCTGCATCAGGAGCCTGGTCAGACAATACTACAGGCTTTTATAATAGCAAACATTTTCAGTGCTTGAAGGGCACAGTAGCTCAGTTGGTAGAGCATTTGACCACTGATTCAAAGGTTGATGGTTCAAGTGGTCAGATCCACTGACTCACAAGTAGACAGTGTGATTCCAGCTCCCACAGATGAATGATGTTGTTGTGTCCTTGGGCAAGACAATTAACATCTGCTTACACCGATGTATGAATGTGTGTGTGAATGGGTGAGTGCTTCCCTGATGTCAAATGCCTGATGTCACAATGCAACATGGTGACAGTGGCTCAGTGTTGGTCCCCCAACCTGAAGGTCGGAGGATCGAGTCCCGCTCGGACCAAGTACTGTTGTTGTGTCCTTAGGCAAGACACTTCACCTACATTGCCTAGTATGAAAGCCTCGCCCAGCCCAGGGCAGCTGTGGCTACAATAGTAGCTTACCATCACCAAGTGTGGAAATGAATGATGACTATAGTGTAGCACTTTGAGAGGCTTTGACGAGCCTGTAAAGCACATTACAAATGTAAGAGGTTATTATTATTATTATTATTATTATTATTATTATTATTATTGTTATTATTATTATTATTATTATTATTATTATTATTATTATTATTATTATTATTATTATTATTATTATTATTATTATTATTATTATTATTATTAACAAGGAAAAAATAAAGGGGAAAAATTACAGAGGAGTAGGGCTGCATTATTGCAGATTTCCCAATAAGGACAGCATATTTTGTTCTTTGAAGAGGACATTCTATTATTGAAACAATTGCAACTTTTGCAATTTGATAATAGCACCAACTCAATTTGCAATTTTGATTTGATCTATGGTGTAGCTCTACAGAGGGCTGAGAAACCACGTGACTTCTGCAGAATCAATATGTGAAGTTCTATATTAAGGTAAAAGTTTTGTTCTGAATGATGCAGATATATTTTAAAGGATATATTCGCATGCTTCAAATAAGCTGCTGTAATAGGATCTACAAAAAACATGTTGTAGAAATAGTTTGGTGTTGGCCTATTCACTACATCAGGACAGCATTTCTCCAGGCACCAAACACAGCCTCACATTCGGCCTGATTATGTGTCATAGTTAGATAGGCCATGTGGCTTGAATGATGGATTGTTATATTTGCAACAACCTTGCTGTGTTTGATTATAGTACAGTGGATGCACCAGCGTCTTCACCGTGTTGATAGATGGCCTGCAATGCTAAAAACTTAAATTGTTATAAACTCTTACAAACCAGTCAATGCAAGGTGCTTTAGTCAGGTTCTTCCAAAAAGTTTTACATGGAGGTCAGAAACACAGTATCTGGTGGGTGAAAGGGCATGAAAATTCAGTTCCTATTTGGTTTAGATCAAAGTTTGGATGTAAGTAGTTTTGACAGGGTGAAATAGAGAAAATTCCGAAAATCGTAATTGATGTTTTCGATGTAAACTACTCGTCAAAGAAGGGCCGTGCAGTAAAGTTACATTTTATTATGCAAAACTGCAACGAATACAGTTTTTAACAATATTTATAAAGGTACTTGGTTTTACCCTCTCAGACCAACTGCAGGTAGTGGAAAAAAAAAAAAATCTATAAAATATTATTGCAAAAGAAAATTGAATTCTGGACAGGACATACATGTTGCCATTCACCCAAGTAGCTTCTTCAGTTCTGACAGGGTTCTGGTAAGTCACTGCCTTAAATATCTATCTGCAAGAAGAGCTAACTACAGTGAAACTAACACACCACAGTTGTTTACAGTGAAGAGTACCTGTTTTTACTTAAGTCCACTGAACTACCCTAAGGTCCAGTCATGGAACGCAACTCTGGGAAAGCTGGCCCGATGTGGTTGAAGTAGGAGGCAGACTCAGACAAATTCTCCCATTATCAAAATTTATTTCAATCACCGTGGTAAAGCGTGGAAAAAAATAATACATATTTACAAAAAATAACTATGCTCAACATAAGCAAAAAGCTACAGAAATTAAGAAACTTAGGAAACACCCCACATATACATAGCTACACTGATGGACTCCCTGAAAGACTAGCTTGCCCTGCTTTTACCCTCTCAACCCAGAAGCACCTCATACTACACTGTTTACTTATTAGGGCCTAAATCCCTTTACCTCAAAAAGTGTTTAAAATACAACTATAAACACTTAAACATTGCAACATATATAGAAAGACATTAAACCAAAAAGAAAAATAACTTAACCCAGTTCTCCTCTGCACATGGTCCAGCCCACAGACACTCCCAAGCCATAGGGCACACCTCCTTTTTGGTCGTGTCTCAATTCGCCAAAATGCCCTTAGATGCACTAAAGATATGTACAGGCCATGTATTTGATGATTAAAAAGGGGGGGAGTTACATTGAATAAAGGAATGTGCAGTTTTTCCTAGACGATAAGAAGAAGAACACATTATTATTAGAAATTATTATTGCAATAATAACAATAATGTAAGAATGTTCATTTCTGGTGTAAGCGTCAAAGAGGACCAAGAGACTGAAACATAAAGTCAGAAGGGTTTAATGAGTTCCACACAGGTGAAGTGAACAATGAAGCAACAGACAGCTTTTATATGGTTCCCAATGTGTGTGTGTGTGTGTGTGTGTGTGTGTGTGTGTGTGTGTGTGTGTGTGTGTGTGTGTGTGTGTGGATGGGTGGATGGGTGGATGGGTGTGGGTGTGAGGAGGGTCCTTCTTCTAATCTGCACAGCTTCTTCATAAGGCTCAAGCTGGTCTGCACCTTCATGAGTTCTGGTGCATTCCATAGGTCTACACCCCCTGGTGGGCACGTGTCATTTATCTTAGCGTTAGTAAATCAAGATACCAGTTTGATGTAGTGCTGCACTGCTTGAAAATACTTTACAATAATAAGATGAAATGAACTGGCACATGGCATAGAAGGCATAGAAGGTAAACAACAAAGTGTTCTCTGGTTTATAAACTATGAATGTAAAACTGAAATTGGTCAGCTCTGTCTCTGTTATTACGTTTTAAACAGGTATATTTTGTTAAAGTTATGAAGTGGATACAATTGAAAAAAAAAAAAAAAAAATAAAACATTATATTTGCCTATTGATATTCAATCTAAACAGAAATAAATGGCTGTGACGACATCTTGACTTTTCTTCTATTACGGTCCGTGGTGTAGGCCTGTCCCATTTTCTTCTATTATGGTCTGTGGTGTAAGCCTGTCCCATTTCGACAAGATGGCTAAACTGAGGACTAGCCATTCTCGGCTGGGTACTTCGAACAAAACAAACTAAATTATTGAAAATGACCAAATGTGTGCATAAACAAAATTCAAGGTGATATTACAAGGGACAAAGGCCCACTTTGTCACAGTAACAAAGTAAAAGTAGTAAACTACTGTACTTTAGTATACTTTTTAGGTATCTGTACTTTACTTTAGATTTTAAAGTGGATACTTGAGTATTTTTTTTGCTCCAGTATCTGTACTTTTACTTTTACAAAACTGAGCACTTCTGAGCACACTGCTAAGGTGTAAACTGTCACTTGAGTCAGATTTTGCATACTCTGTCCCTAATTTTTATACAGCACTATATTGAACACAAATAAAGTACACGTTGGTAGTAGTGTGTCAGATTCAGTGCACAGACTTCATTCTTGGTCCAAATACTGCTCTGACTAAGCACTTTGAGTATGTGGTGTGGATGGGACTTGTGCGCATGTGTGGATCCAGCAGCTTTATTGCACATGCAGCGTCTGTGGAGCCTTCAGCTAGTATCTGACTCAATATTAGTTTAAACTGCTCCCCACATACAATTAACTAATGAGAGTATTAAAAAGCATCCCAATGGTACAGCCAATATGGCAGAGACTTTCCTGAACAAATTGAACAACAACACAAAAATTATGTGATAAATGATGCAATAATAGAAAATTTTCTATTCAGATTAAAATTTGACTAAAGGTAGTTCTGAAGGACCAGAAAAGTTCATGACAAAATGAAACAAAATCAAAAGCATAATTTAAAGACCACAGCTTTAGAAAAGTAATGAAAAAATAATACAAAGACTCAAGGATTTGGTGTAGTTAATCACCGCTATTTTATATCATAATTATAGGAAGACAATAGATATATTCCACTGGGTAATGTTGTGGGTGAAATGTAAATAAATACATGCCATAACCAGTACAATGTAAAGTTATGCATATTTGTGTTTACATAAGTATATCCAGTTGAGGCAACAGCAGGTCATTTAATACAGTTAGACTTGCATAAGATTATTGTGAGGCTTCTCCTCATAATGATGTGAGATTAGATGAGCACTCAAAGCCCACAAACACATTCACCACCTCCCAAGGGAAAGCTGTGGTCTGCTCCTAGTCACGATCAAAACTGGAAATAACTGGAGGCAAGAGGTTTTGCTATAGTCCAAGAAGAAAATGTGATTAAAACAAATGGTTTACGATTTAGGGCGATTGCAAGATAGAGTCAGAATCTATCTAGCCAATCCAATCCAGTCCAATCCATTTTTATTTATAAAGAATTTTAAAAACAACACAGTCGACCAAAGTGCTGTACACAGGTTAAAACACAAAACACATGAGACACAATAACATTAAAAACAGAACATGATAAATGTCAACTCTTTACACTGAGTTAAAAGCCAAGCTAAAAAAAAAAAAGAGTTTTAAGAAGAGATTTAAAAACAGGAAGTGAGTCGGCCAGTCTAACATTAAGTGGAAGTGCATTCCAGAGTCTTGGAGCAGCCACTGAAAAAGCCCGATCACCCCTAAGTTTCCTTTTTGGCTTAGGGACCACAAGGAGAACCTGACCTGCAGACCTGAGAGAGCGGAAGGGTGTGTAAGGTACCAGCAGCTCAGACAGATACAGTGGGGCCAGGCCATGCAGACAATTAAAAACAAATAAAAGAATCTTAAAATCAATGCGAAACTGAACAGGTAGCCAATGGAGAAATTTGAGAAGCCACAGAAAATTGGTAAATTTCCAACTGTTTCACTTGGGTGCAATGAAACCAAGTTTATAAGTTTGTGAATTCTGAGCTTAGTGGAACATAATTATACATTATTAGATGTAGGAGCATTTAATTAAAAATTATTATTTTTTGAGTGATGCATTTATTTAGACCCACTAGTTAAAATTACACTGCATAAACCGATGATCTATGATGCATGCACTTCAGTTTAGTGTTTTAGTGTAATCAATAAACTAGAGCTTTCACTCTAGGTCCAGATTTTGCACATTAATTTTGTGAGATTAGATGAATACTCAAAGCAGCCAGACATATTCTGCATTCACCTCTTCCCAAGGGCACACCGTGATCTGCTACAAGCCACAATGATACACCTATGAAAAACAGGAGGTTGCGGTTTACATTTAGAAATACTGATAAATATGGGGTCAACAGCCTGGCAGGGCGTGCTCGGATGGGACACAGAAAGAGAGAACAGGAGAAGGGGCCGGCCCAGTGTGCTGCAGACCCTAATCTGTGCTTACCAGTGCAGTGCTCTGTGGCGGCAAGCAAATAAATCTGCCAAGCAGCAGCAGATTCATAAAATCCCTCAGGTGGCTCTGTTCATTTATCTACATTTGCCAGGGTTTCCAGCTGCCAAAAGCAGGTGGCACACTTTGCCTTGAAAATGGATTGTTTTTAAGATGTAGTGCTCTTTAAAGGGGTGGTGCACAGACAGTGTGCATGGGGCTTAGAACGCACTAGCGGGAGATAGGTGACAAGGTCGTGGGGTGAAGTGAATGGTGACAGTTGCGGTTTTATAGCTTTGCAAGTTTGAATGTGAATTGTCTCATTGGATCAAGAAAATGAGATGTAAAATGGCTAAATTTCCAATATCCTGCTGCAAAAATAAGTGTGGGAGATTGGTGACACTCCCCGGGAATTAAAAGCAGAGGCAGGGAGACGAGTGGGCGGTCGCTCAGGGCACTGGAGGCAGTGGAGTCACAGCACCAGATAAGAAATTATAGATGGAAATAATCTGCACATCTATTTCCACTCCTCCATCCTGGACGACTGCAAATATGATGTGGTGAAGAGGGAAATTAAAAGTCCTGATGACGCACTAGCACTTGTTGGGGAGAGAGGTGCTTCATGGGATTGCACTAGGGGCCCCAAAACAGCTGCTAGCCAAGCATATGGACCGCGCAAGTCATATTAATGTAGAAACCAACCTGAAAAAATGTAAGTAATGGAATATATGATTCCTGGAGTCTGATTGGCTCAAACCTCAACAGTATCAATCTTTGACCCATGAAATTTTGTCTTTCTGACACCGTGGAAGTAGAAATATTTCAATGTGAGTATTCATAACTTTAGCAGTCCAGTACTAATGTTTCGTCTTTGCACTGATCTTGACATTACCAGTACCTAACTGGATAATTAGCTTACTCAGACTTTAGGTTTGTAGGGAATCTAGAGCACACACACACACACAAACATACACACACACATGCATTAATGTAGAGTACATACTTGCATCACGCCGTTGTTTTTACTGTGCGCAGTCACGTCTCTGCAGATCTGACCTGTAACTTGGCCTGGTAGAGTCACCTACAGATCAGCTTAATGATATACTGTGGAACATTCCAGACAAAGTTATAACATGTCAAGCAGGAAGACACAAGCAGATGGCATACCCTCCATGAGAAAAATGCATTTCATGCATTTTCAAAGCTAGAGCAAACAACGAAGTTAAATCTGTCAACTGGACAAATCTTGTAGGAGTAAAGACGTTTCGCTGCTCATCCAAGCCGCTTCTTCAGTTCTGGTCAGAATGCTGGTCGCCACTGCCTTTAAATCTAACTGAGGGGAGGGGCTAACTACACTGAAACTGTAAACAGCTGTTGTCTCCAGTTTCAGCTGAAACTACCCTATTCAGCCCTTAACGACCCTGCTATTGTTCTCATTGTTCTGGGTCTGAGGATGGAGTTGTAGATGGGGGAGAGATTATGTCTCAGGCCCCCATTTCTGTTTAAGGAAGGATTCTCTTTCCTAACAAAAATAGCTTCCTTAACTCCTCTCTCAAACCATTTCTTTTCTCTGGCTAAGATCTGAACTTCACTATCTTCAAAAGAGTGGTTAGTGGCTTTAAGATGGAGATGCACGGCGGACTGGGGTCCAGAGGAACTCTCCCGCCGGTGTTGGTACATCCTCTTATGGAGCAGCTGTTTAGTTTCTCCAATGTAACACTGACTGCACTCTTCACTACACTGAATGGAGTAGACTACATTACTTTGTTTATGGCTTGGAGTTTTGTCCTTAGGGTGAACCAATTTTTGCCTTAAAGTGTTTGTGGGTTTGAAAAAGACAGGAATCTCATACAGTCTGAAGATTCTCTGAAGTTTTTCAGACACACCCGCAGTGTAAGGGATGGTAACACCTCTCCTTCTAGGTTCAGATTCCCTGTTGTCCTGTTTTTTAGCTCTCTTAGATCTATTGAAGGTCCATTTTGGATATCCACAAGCAGAGAGGGCTTTCTCCACATGTTGCTCCTCCTTCACTTTTCCCTCTGTGCTTGTAGGCACCACTTGAGCTCTGTGGTGTAGTGTCCGGATCACTCCGAGTTTTTGCTGCAGTGGATGGAGTGAGTCAGACAGCAGGTATTGGTCCGTATGTGTAGGCTTCCTGTAAACTTCTACCTGGAGTCACCTGTCCTCTCCTATTGTTACTGCACAATCTAAAAAGGCCAGTTTGTTCTCCTTGGCTGGAAATATGTGGTATTGAGACAAATTTCCAGCAGTTTGCAGATTTGGTCCGGTGTGAGTTTAGTTCTCTCTTCTAAGTCTAGCTTTCAAAGCTAGACTAATTTTGATTTGACAGATACACAAGCTCAACTTGGACTTGAAGACTGAAGGCACAGTCACAACAGGGCTTAGTTCCATAATCTATTGAAGCCTATGTACATTTTCACACAGTTTGTTCAAAGGCCACACACCCACACTAATGCTGTGTCTTCCTCCACATTTGTCTATTGATCATGTAATGTACTGCACATGTCCCTCTATCACAATGGGGCAAACTATAGTAAGTCACTCTTTGAAGAAACTGTCACAGACTGACCACATAGACTACACAGCTTTGTTGGGTATTATTTTGCATCAATAGAATGCACAGTTATTGTAAAAAATATTGTCTATATCAATGTACATGATGCTCAATAAATCCCAGAATATTAGGAGAATAGCAGAAGACTTGAAGAAACACAGAAATTCTTAGTTGGTAGTACTAAGGATGGGACTTTCTCTCTTTTGCCACACTATCATGTATATATAAAATGAAAGTGAAATTTGTTTTCCAAGTGTTTACAGGTAGATCGACATAAAAGGGTTAAGTGCTAGTAAGTTACACCTCCTGGGATGTTGTACTTCCAAAAAGCAGTGTTACAACATCAACAAAAGTATAAAATAAAATGCGTAAAAATTTATATGACGAAAACATAAACTGTATATATAAAGGGGCATAGCTAACCCGCTAAGCGCTGCTTTTCAAATATGTGAGCATGGGCATGTGTCCGGCTCCATCAATTCTGGCTCCAATTCACTTTACATTAGAAAAGTCTCTATGCAAATGCTGCTGTCAGGCTCACCATTTTAGTCTTAAAATGTTCATATTAACCCCCCTTAAATGATTCTGATATTTTCATTTAAGTACTTTTTACATAAATCAAGATATGAACATTAATAACAGGCAACTCATGTGCCTTTTTGTCCTTGAGGTCGCTCCCACTAGCGTTAGCAACAGTTTTGATTGACAGCGTTGCTAAGTGCCCACTCCCTGCTAAACCAGTAGGACGGATAGGAATGGGCATTACGGAACATGGGGAATCAGCGTTTAAATTTTATGCAGCTAAAACTTGGAACAGTCTTCCTGAAGATGTGAGACAGGCCTCTACTTTGACAATGTTTAAATCCAGACTCAAAACAGTTCTGTTTAGCTGTGCATATGACTGACAGGTTTTTATTCTGCACTCTTCTCTTTTAATGTTGATTTTATGATGATTATTTGTGATTATTTATGTTTGATTTGTGTGATTTTAATGTCTTTCTTATTCTGTAAAGCACTTTGAATTACCTTGTGTACGAATTGTGCTATACAAATAAACTTGCCTTGCCTTGCCTTGCCTTACTTTAAACAGAGTGGCTCTGGATTGGCTCTTTGGTTGCTATGAAACTTGTGGATGGAATTCCAAATATGGAACTCGACCACAAATTTGCCCCTTTAACAACAAGCCTCGATAAGTGTTGCTTGACTGGAGTCGAATGCTATAGTTGACTTCGCACTCACTTAGTCCCCAAGGCGTTTCCAGGCCAGCCGAGAGACATAGTCCCTCCAGCGTGTCCTGGGTCTTCCCCGGGGCCTCCTCCCGGTGGGACATGCCCAGAACACCTCCCTAGGGAGGCGTCCAGGAGGCATCCTGAGCAGATGCCCGAGTCACCTCAGCTGGTTCCTCTCAACATGTAGGAGCAGCGGATCTACTCTAAGCTCCTCCCGTGTGACCGAGCTCCTCACCCTATCCCTAAGGGTGCGCCCGGCCACTCTGCGGAGGAAGCCCATTTCAGCCGCTTGTATCCGCGACCTTGTCCTTTCGGTCATTACCCAGAGCTCATGGCCATAGGTGAGGGTAGGAACGTAGATTGACAGGTAAATCGAGAGCTTCGCCTTTGGGCTCAGCTCCTTCTTCACCACAACAGACCAATACAGCGACCACATCACTGCAGACGCTGCACCGATCCGCCTGTCAATCTCCCGCTCCATCCTTCCCTCACTCGTGAACAAGACCCTGAGATACTTGAACTCCTCCACTTGGGGCAGAGACTCACCACCCACCCGGAGAGAGCAAACCACCTTTTTCCGGTCGAGAACCATGGCCTCAAATTTGGAGGAGCTGATTCTCATCCCAGCCACTTCACACTCGGCTGCAAACCGCCCCAGTGCCTGTTGAAGGTCCTGGCTCGAAGAAGCCATCAGGACAACATCATCTGCAAACAGCAGAGATGAAATCCTGTGGTTCCAAAACCAGACCCCCTCCGGCCCCTGGCTGCGCCTAGAAATTCTGTCCATAAATATAATGAACAGAACCGGTGACAAAGGGCAGCCCTGGCGGAGTCCAACATGCACCGGGAACAGGTCTGACTTACTGCCGGCAATGCGAACACAGCTCCTGCTCCGGGCATACAGGGACCGGACAGCCCTTAGCAAAGAGCCCCGGACCCCATACTCCCAGAGCACCCCCCAAAGGACACCACGAGGGACACGGTCGAATGCCTTCTCCAGATCCACAAAACACATGTGGACTGGTTGGGCATACTCCCATGAGCCCTCGAGGACCCGATGGAGAGTATAGAGCTGGTCCAGTGTTCCACGACCAGGACGAAAACCACACTGCTCCTCCTGAATCCAAGGTTCGACTATTGGTCGGATTCTTCTCTCCAGTACCCTGGAATAGACCTTACCGGGAAGGCTGAGGAGTGTGATTCCCCTGTAATTGGAACACACCCTCCGGTCCCCCTTCTTATACAGAGGGACCACCACCCCGGTCTGCCATTCCACAGGTACTGTCCCCGACCGCCACGCGATGTTGCAGAGACGTGTCAGCCAAGACAGCCCCACAACATCCAGAGACTTGAGGTACTCAGGACGGATCTCGTCCACCCCCGGAGCCTTGCCACCGAGGAGCTTGCCAACCACCTCAGTGACTTCAGCCAGGGTGATGGACAAGTCCGCCTCTGGGTCCCCAGTTTCTGCTTCCTTCTCGAAAGACGTGACAGTGGGATTGAGGAGATCCTCAAAGTATTCCTTCCACCGCCCGACAACATCCCCAGTCGAGGTCAGCAGCTCTCCACCCGCACTGTAAACAGTGTTGGTGAAGCACTGCTTCCCCCTCCTGAGGCGTCGGACGGTTTGCCAAAATCTCTTTGAGGCCGTCCGATAGTCCTCCTCCATGGCTTCCCTGAACTCCTCCCAACCCCGAGTTTTTGCCTCTGTGACTGCCCGAGCCGCGGCACGCTTGGCCCGCCGGTACTCATTAGCTGCCTCAGGAGTCCCACGAGCCAACAAGGCTCGATAGGACTCCTTCTTCAGCTTGACGGCATCCCTTACTTCCGGTGTCCCCCACCGGGTTCGGGGATTGCCGCCGCGACAAGCACCACAGACCTTACGACCACAGCTACGAGCAGCCACATCGGATCCAACTCACCACCAGGTGGTGATCAGTTGACAGCTCAGCCCCTCTCTTTACCCGAGTGTCCAAGACACACGGTCGGAGGTCAGATGACACGACAACAAAGTCGATCATCGACCTCTGACCTAGAGTGTCCTGGTGCCACGTGCACCGATGGACACCCTTGTGCTCGAACATGGTGTTTGTTATGGACAAACTGTGACTAGCACAGAAGTCCAATAACAAAACACCGCTCGGGTTCAGATCGGGGAGGCCGTTCCTCCCAATCACGCCCCTCCAAGTGTCACTGTCGTTACCCACATGGGCGTTGAAGTCCCCCAGGAGAACAAAGGAGTCCCCGGTTGATGCACTGTCTAGTACCCCTCCCAGGGACTCCAAGAAGGCTGGGTACTCCGCACTGCTGCTTGGTCCGTAGGCCGACACAACAGTGAGAGACCTGTCCCCGACCCGAAGGCGCAGGGACGCGACCCTCTCGTTCACCGGAGTGAACCCCAACACGCAGCGGCTGAGCTGTGGGGCAGTGAGCAAGCCAACACCAGCTCGCCGCCGCTCCCCGCGGGCAACGCCGGAGAAATGGAGAGTCCAACCCCATTCAAGAAGTTGGGTTCCAGAGCCCAAGCTGTGCGTGGAGGTGAGGCCGACTATATCTAGCCGGTAACGCTCAACCTCTCGCACAAGCTCAGGCTCCTTCCCCCCCAGCGAGGTGACATTCCATGTCCCCAGAGCTAGTCTCCATGTTCTGAGATCCGGTCGTCAAGGTCCCCGCCTTCGACTGCCGCCCAGATCTCTCCGCACCCGCCCCTCATGGCTCCTCTCGCAGGTGGTGAGTCCACGGGAGGACGGCCCCACGTCGTTCCTTCGGGCTGGGTCCGGCGGGCCCAGTGGGGAAAGGCCCGGCGACCAGGCGCTCGCTGCCGAGCACCCACCCCAGGCCTGGCTCCAGGGTGGGGCCCCGGTAACGCCAGTCTGGGTGACGTAGCTTGCCTTGTTGTTTGTCTCTTCATGGGGGGCTTCTAAACCGCTCTTAGTCAGACCCGTCTCCCAGGACCTGTTTGCCATGGGTGATCCTACCAGGGGCATGAAGCCCCCGACAACATAGCTCCCAGGATCATTCGGGTGCTCAAACCCCTCCACCACGTTAAGGTGGCGGTTCGGGGAGGGGGATAACTTACTTTTCTCATATAAAGGTGTTAGAGAGCTTACATTTGTCGACTAGGCTTCAAACAGTACAAAACCCACAATAATTTTGATGCACTTTTTCTATTAGATGTATCCGAAAGCCTTTGGCAATCACAGAAGCAAAAAGTGTGTTATGCATAAACATTCCCTTAGTAACATTCTCTGCTTTCTGTCAATTTCACATTTAATTGCATCTCAATTTGAATTCAGCTGTGACGCCGGCACTAGCTTTGAAACACAGAGTGGGCTATGCGGCTGGATGAAATGAGCGAGAGCAAACATGGATATGAGTTTCAAACAGCCTTGCTAGCCATTTTTTTTCTCTCAAGAGCTTTAATATTGACATGAATAACTTTGATGGCTTCCAGGCTCTTCCCTCATAAATGACGGGCTGCATACAGTTGAACACGTGGGGAACATGCCGTGACTCCATTCATTCATTTTATCGTGCAAAACATCATTATGAAATTGCACTGATTTATCCCCAAATTATTACACATTCAATAGTCACTTTATTGGGGCATGAAACTATGTGTTCCCTTAGCATCTCAAGTGAAGGAGAGTATCGCCATCTGCCATCCCAGGGTACTGGGAAGGCTTGATATTCTTCCATTCAAGGCATTATGCAGAAAACCACTGCGATTACACATCATTAGAGACAGTGCGATGCTGCTGACTGGATTTTTTTAAGAGCAGGTCAGGGGTAAGTAACAAGGAGGAAAAGTGCAAGCTGAGCAGAAATCCTGCGATGCATGTGGTCAAGTCTTGCAGAATCACATCATGCCCACTCTGACACTGCTGCAGTTTTTTTTTTTTTTTTTTTTTTTTTACAGAAAAATGCCTTCAAAGCAGAATTATCACTTCAGAGACAAACTTTCGGAAAGATCTAAATCGATTGAAGAAAAGTTGAGACGAAATAAAATATGGGAAATAGAAATGGAATGGTTTTTCTATTATTTTTTTGAGAATAATTACAACAATGGGGTGCCGTGGTTATGCATTCATCAGGAAATTGGTTGTTACATATCCCATCATCAAGTCCCTTAAGTTGCTGAAGAGACACTGCTCACTTCTGTTATACAATGCTGATCTCAAAAGCTAAGTTAGATTGGACCTGGTTAGCACTGGATGGAAGACCGCTGGGAATACAGATGCAGCAGTGAGAAACAATGCTGTTTTTCTAAATTTTATTAATTTGAGAGAAAATAAAACATAGAAAATGGAAATAGAATGATTTTCTTTTTTTTTTTTTTTGAGAATCACAACAATGGGGTGCAGTTGTCATGCGTTCATGTGGAACCTGGGTGTTACATATCCCATTATCAAGTCCCTGTAAGTTGCTGAAAACAGACACTGCCCACTTCTGTTATACAGAAACTAAGCTGGATTGGGCCTGGCTAGCACTGGATGGGAGACAGCTGGGAAGGAAGCTGCCTATACAGATGCAGCAGTTGCTCTAGTGCATACTACTGTTGTGTCCTTAGGCCAGACACTTCACCAACCTAGCCTAGAATGAATGTGGCGTGTCTGAGCTTCTGTCAGTCTTGGCTATACAACAGTAGCTCACACCACCAAATGTGTTCTGAATGAATAATGCTATGACTCCAAAAAAGTGCTATATAAATTAAAAGAATGGTTGCAACAGGAGGAACTTCAAGTGTTAAAAGAAAAAAATAAGTACAAAAGTGGCCTTCGTGATTAGTATTAGTTGAATTAGCCAATCTGCTTTCTCAGTTCGAGCGGTCCAGTTTTGGAACACTGTCCCGCCTCACATCAGAAGTGTGGAGTCACTCAGGACTTTTAAAATCATGGTAAAAAAAAAATGTTATTTCTGAATCAAGCCTGTGACCACCAAATGTGAAATTGAGCTGCCATGTGCTGCTGCCGGCCTCGTCTGTTCTGTGTTCTGTATGTCTGTAGATTTTGTCTGTCTTTGTCACAGTGTTTTACTAATTGCCTACTTACCTGTGCTAACTTTTAGAACATTTTACTAATAACCAAATTAACTTTTAATACAAATTTTGTATTTTATGTGTGTTGGCATTTTACATCTTGCCATAGGGACTGCAGTTGGAAACTAGCTGTATAGCTAATACTGGAGCATTTACAGAAATGTTGATTAATGTGCATTGTCCCTATTCAGATAAACTAATAAATAAAATAAATAAAAAATAAATAAATAAAATGTGGTAGACATTTATCTCTTTTATGACCGACTACCAAAGTTCAATTAAAATGGAATGAGACAAATTACAAAACCGCTTTGGTGTCAAAATCAACATTTAAAAAGAAAATAAAAAAACTTGACCAAACTCAGCTGGAGTCTGCTGTGTGGTATTACACTGGTCAAAGCTATTAGCACACCTGAGAGAGCTCAAATTATGGACCCTTTCACCTCCAAGACCTGGTAATTGCTTTGAGAACAGATCAGAATAAATTATTTATTTTCTATTTTTACCTGGAACATCTCTCTTGTTTTTTGTAGATATCACTTGTTAAAACAGTATTTTATAAAGACAAGGCATAATGGCTTAGGTGCAACTCCTTAAATGGTATTGGTAGAGTATTTGCTCACTGGTTGGTGGTTGGTGGTTGGTGGTTCGAATCCCGCTCTCTCAACATCTTTGGTTGAGTGGTCAGATGCACTGATCCATAGGTTGGAGGTGCGATTCCAACTCCCTCAGATTAATACTGTAGTTGTGTCCTTGGGCAAGATGCTTAACCCGCCTCGCAACCTGTGTCTGAGTACACTGGTGTATGTGTGTGTGAATGGGTGAGTGGTTCCTTGGTGTAAAGTGCTTTGAGAGGTGGAAAATCGCTATAGAAAAATGTGACAATTTACCATATGCTCTGTGTTCCAAAACATAAAAATGGAGTGATATTGACAAAAAAAATCACATAGTTTTACCTGATGACAATTTATAGACACTAATATGAGGAACCATCAGAAATGTGCTAAAACATGGCTGTAAATATCTTGATTGATGCTGAACAGTGAGCAAAGTGCAACCAGAAAAGTGCTTATTTGATTAATTCCTGCAAATTAGTATTTTTATTTTATTTTTAACCAGCTATATTTTTGTAGCATTGTAATTAGAATCTATTACATATGACACACTTAATCTAATCAGTTGCATATTTCCAAAATAGCCATCGCAATAGTATCCATTGTATGTTACATCTCCCACCTCTATTATAGAAAATTTAAACTGAGTCCCATTTTTGTAAGAAGGATTGCAACATATTAACATACATCACATATTACTGGGTCATTGTTGCTCATTTGACCTTCAGCAAGAGAAATGATGCTGTTTTGTGTATAAATTTACTTGAATGTCACTGTGGATTTCTTGTGATGGGGAATTCTTTGACTTATTACCAAAGCAGCATGCGCCTCCGCTCTCATTGGCTGCCTGTGTGCGGGGTCACTGCTCATCTTTAGCCCCAATTAAGTGATTTCCATATGCAGACAGCAGTGCCACAGCGTAATGGGATCAGGCTATAGGAACACATTTGGTGGCCAGCAGCTAGAGGAGACTAATATAAATATCCCATGTAAGGCACGCCTGTTTATTTTATTTTCAAATTGGCCTTCACAGTGGCAGGAAGTGTTCGATCTGCAAAAGTCAGATGGAGGACAACAAGGGAGCGGTCAACACACTGTGTAACTTTGTCATTGAAGAGCTGTGCTACCTATGCCTTACATAAATCATCTTAATAGGTATTGCATCTTTGTAAGTGTGTTGAATTTCAGAGCAGTAGAAAGCAGGAGTACATTTCATATACCCTTGAGTGGCTGATGTGTTTTCGACTTGGTTTTGCGTATTATTACTTTAAAGTTAAATAGGTGGAACTATCAACTAGAAGCACTTAGGCGTATCGTGCTTTACATTTCTCTTAATTAAAAATAAAAACATTGACTTGAACCAAAGATCCTGCCCACAAATGAATGACTTTTCCATTAAAAACCTTTTTTTTTTTTTTTTTTTTTTTGTAAAAGTTTCAAAATATCTAACAATTTGAAAATTGTTAGATATAAAGATAGATATAAATCTTGGACCAACAATACATTTCACCCTGCACTTTGCTAACACAAATTACACATGAGAAGTTAATGAAATATCTGGTTACTTTATTGCTGCTGCTATCAACTATTTAAGGGATGGTCTCCTATGATCACAGACTGTATATATACAGGCTTACATTTATACTGCGCTTTACAGGCTTGTCAAAGCTTCTCAAAGCACTACACTATAGACATTATTCATTCAATTCCACACTTGGTGATGGTAAGCTACTATTGTAGCCATAGCTGCTCTGGGGCAGACTGACGGAAGCGAGGCTGCCAATCTGTGGCATCGGCCCCTCCGACCACCACCAATCATTCCCGTACACACCACTTTCATACTAGGCAATGTGGGTGAAGTGAAGTGTTTGTATACAAATTGAAATAGCTAACCAGCTAGCCGCCGTGTTCCAAATAGGAAGTGATCATGGGAACACTCTGGCTCCAATTCCCTTTTTATTGAAAAACTGTCACCCCTCTCGCTGTAACTGCTGCTGTCAGGCTCGTCATTTTGGTTTTAAAATGTTTGTATTGGACTGTTCTACGTGATACTGGTATTTTTATTTTTCTACTGTGTCTGTAAATCAAGATATTAACATAACAGACAAATCAGGCACCTTATTTTCCTGAGGTTGCTCCAGCTAGTGTTAGCAACAAGTTTGATTGACAGCATGCTAAGCACCTGCTCCCTGCCAAAGCAGCGATGCAGGTGGGAAGGGACGTTACCTTCAATAGCCTCACTCTAGACAGGCTACTTGGTTGCTATGGTACTCATGGTTGGAATACCAATTATGGAACTTGACTGCAAATTTGCCCCATAACAGCTAGCCTTGATGAGCTTCATTTGACTGGAGCACTGTCACACTACGGGTGACACTCCCTTAGTCCACGTCTTTATATCCCACAGTAAATTTGTTTTGGCTTAGTATAATATAAAGTTCTCAAGTGAATCAAACCACTTAGCACAGTTTGCATGTAAAGCTTTTTTTTTTACTGAAAACTTGAACGTAGCACAGTAAAACTCTGCTTTTCCACCTGACATTTTTGAAACGTGCTCATAAACCCATCCCTGCAAATAATTCCGAATGTTGGAATGTGTTAGGAAAGTGAGGAGTTGAAACCTAAGTAGCTCTGTATGTCTGTTTAAAAATAGGCACAGCCCCTTTAATGATGATAAAGGGTGGCACCCAACTCTTTATACTATGAATTGTTGTAATTTGTTTGTGTTGTAATTTCAGTTTTGGTTATCCTAAGACGGAAAGTGGACATTTCCAAATTTCCCCGGTTGCACTGCAAATTAGACAGGCTTCCATCAGATTAAATTTGGCTTTGTTTTCTCTTTGCAAACAAGAGAGTACACACAGACTTCCTTTTTAGTGGGTTCCCAGATTTATAGGAAGGCAGTTTGATAGCTTTTGTTTGCAGTGCATCTGTGGAGAGTGGCTGGCTGCGGCAGATCATTTGTGGAGTTTTAAAGTCCTTTTGGGTCTGCATTTGCATACTGCCTCCTGTTGCTGTCTGCAGTCCTCATCACCACATTCAGCCTATAATGCTCAAATCATGCTCTGGGCACCAATGTCCCTCCAACACTCATGCTCTTTCAGCTTGGGAATCAGAAAAGAATCTTAAAAATTAAGTCTATTTTAATGACTTACGGCAACATAGAGAAATAATTAAAATGAATTCACTGTGGACCCCTTCAGACATGTGGGCATGTGACATTTGGTGAAATAGGTTGAAGAGTTGGGAGTGTGATTCTTGAGTTGTAAAAATTTGCTTCTGATTAACCTGGTTTCACAGAATGTCTTCAGTTCTTTACACTTTACAGTTTAAAAGGCCTGTGTTAGGCTGTTTTCTGATCTACATTTTAATGTTGTTTCCTCATCAAAAACATACCTTGATTTGTGTTTTGTTTCATTCACATATGATTAACACACAAACCCTGCATCTTTATGCTGAGTTCTTCTCTCAAACAGAAAACACTCTGTTCCACTTTGTGATGTCATGGGGTAATAGAGGTAATGCTCCACTGTGTTTTTAAACTGCATACCTTCACTAGAATCATTTGGATAATTTCACCGTTAACTTGAAAACTACCACTTCATGACATCACAAGGTGGAACAGAGCATTTTGAAATGTAGACTGACTTATACTAAAGGGTTACGCAAACAAGAGCATGAATGAAACAAAACACAACTGTGGGTATGTTTTTGAGGAGGTAACAACATTATAACATGGCTTAAAACCTTAGTAAAAAATTGTATTATAGGACCTTTAATATGCAGTCCTCCCCCCACATTCTCAGACTTTTCCGTTTATTGATGTGCAAATACATTTCAAAAAGCAAGCCATTTCAGATGATAATGGTACATGTATATTTTTTGGCTATGAAACCTACAAAGCACAAACTGTGGGTGAGATTTTTCTAATTAATTCTGCAGCCGCCCATGCAACTGCTGTGGTCTGCCTCCATCAATCATAATCGTCTTTATAGTGTCTCTCATTGACCTCTTCATCTGCTCTACCTGCTGCCACCCTTTCACATTCTTTTCATCTCATTAATTTAACTAATTTCAATTGTGTCCATTGGTGACAGCTTTCATTTTTCTGCCCCATTTTCCCCCCAAGGTTTTATTGAAACAAAACTGAGGACTGCCAACTCATGCATGTATGTAAGGCTAGGTAAACAGCTCAAGGTTAATTATAGTCCCTTAATCCTGGCGAGTTGACAGTAAATGCACAGATAGCGGTGTTTAAGAAAGGCTAATGGAATGAAAAGCAAAGTGACATAGAACTAGGATATTGATAGCATTGTTGGAAATGCAAACACGATGTAGCCACAGAGGTTATGAACTATGCAAAAGCAAATTAATCATCTTTATATGAGCCACGCATACGTCTGCTATCAATCAAACCACAAGATTACTTAACATGACACTCATTCATTTTGTGATTTAGTTTGTTTTGAATGTATGCAATCTACTGGTCAAAACCACCATTTGTCCAATCACATTTCAAGCATTATGTTGACCTATGGCACCGTTATTTTACAGAAAGGCTCTGGAATATTACTTTGGGACGATAACTTCAAACGGGCTGTCAGCACAGGTCCCCAAAATGGAGGGGATTGTCTAACAAATTGTCCACACAATACATCACATCACATTGTTTGTCATTATGATGAATTTCCTGTTGTGGAGGAGACGCGGGTGTTGTGGGGATGCAGGGAGGCTTTGTACAACTTTTTGGATGGCCCAGACGAAGGGAACAAGATGCTCTGCAAATACTGGGAGGATAATGACATTTTCATAAAGCATTGAAGTCATTTAACTGCCCTTAACATTTACAAAATAACATTATTGTTTGAGGGTGCGACTGTAGCTCAGTTGGTAGAGCGTTTGTCCACTGATCCAAAGGTTGGCTTGATACATAAACATCATTGGTAGAGTTGTCAGATCCACTGACACACAGGTTGGCGGTGAGATTCCATCTCGTCCCCAGTATTTGTGTACACTGGTGTATGAATGTGTGCCTGAATGGGTTCCTGCATGTAAAGCGTTTTTAGTGCCTTGAAGGTGGAAAAGTCCATAACATTTACCGTGTAGAGGTCACATACATTTATGGAGCTCCAAAAACAATAAAACTAACTAACTAAATGACAAAAAAAAAAAAAAAAAAAAAAGTTTTCTGTTCAGGGATTCATGATGTGATGTCAAAAGAACATAAGAGAAACATAAGGAAATGTTTAGAGGAAAACTCTAAACATCTAAAAAACTACAGGCAAATCCACGGCTGTGTCATGGGCTCACCGGTCTCTCCAATTATGGCTAACTTACATGGAACAATTTGAACAGGAGGCTTTGGCCTCATTTCCAGGCACTCCACCCACACATTGATATTGATATGAGGATGACAACTGGACTAAAATCAAAACTCAGGATCTGGAACCTTTTACTGCACATATTAATGCTGTGGAGCCAAACATCAAGTTCACACGGGAAGGAGCCAAGGAGAACAAACTGGCCTTTTTAGATTGTGCAGTAACAATAGGAGAGGACCGGTGACTCCAGGTAGAAGTCTTCAGGAAGCCCACTCACACTGACCAATACCTGCTGTTTGATTCACACCATCCACTGCAGCACAAACTTGGAGTGATCCGTACTCTACAACACAGAGCTCAAGTGGTGTCTACAAACACAAAGGGAAAAGTGAAAGTGGAGCAACGTGTGGAGAAAGCCCTCTCTGTTTGTGGATATCCAAAATGGGCCTTCAATAGATCTAAGAGTGTTAAAAAACAGGACAACAGGGAATCTGAACCCAGAAGGAAAGGTGTTACCATTCCTTACACTTCTGAGAAAAACTTCTGAGAATTTTCAGACAGTATGAGAGTCCTGTCTTTTTCAAACCCACAAACACTTTAAGACAAAAAGTGGTTCACCCAAAGGACAAAACCCTGAGCCATAAACAAAGTAATGTAGCCTACTCCATTCAGTGTAGTGAAAAGTGCAGTGAGCATTGTACTGGAGAAACTAAACAGCTACTCCATAAGAGGATGTACCAACACCGGCGGGAGAGTTCCTCTGGACCCCAGTCCACTGTGCATCTCCATCTCAAAGACACTACTTCCTTTGAAGAAAGTGAAGTTCAGATCTTAGCCAGAGAAAATAAATTGTTTGAGAGGGGAGTTAAAGAAGCTATTTTTGTTAGTAAAGAGATTCCTTCCTTAAACAGGAATGGGGCCTGAGACATAATCTCTCCCCCATCTATAACTCCATCCTCAGCCCCAGAAAAATGAGAACAAAAGCAGGGTCGTTAAGGGCTGAATAGGGTAGTCTCAGCTGAAACTGGAAACAATAGCTGTTCACAGTTTCAGTGTGGTTAGCTCCTCCCCACAGATAGATATAAGGCAGTAGCCACCAGCATTCTGACCAGAACTGAAGAATTCGATGAGCAGCGAAATGTCTTCACTCCTACAATGAGTTGTCCATTTGACAGATTTGAACTTTGTCTTTTGCTATGGATCAGACCTGGACGACTTAGGGTCTACACAGACATAAAGAAATGTTGAATGCATTAATATGTTACCTGCCCAGGGACAACAGATGGAAATTAGCATCCTTTCTATAATCTGGCATAATTACACTGTAACTGGTACAGATGTTCATTAACATGCACTGTCCCTGACAAATAAATAAAAAAATAAGACTACAGTTGTTTGACTCAAGTCTGTCAGGTTTTGCAAGAACATGACAGAAAACATGCCATGATTCCTCCAATTGTTCCTCCAATGTTAACTTTATTGTTCTGTCTGTTTTGTTTCAAATACAACTAAATGGTCAAATGTTAAATTTGTATACATATGTCCGCAGACTTTCGGGGTATCGCCAACCTGTGTGTCAGGGGATCTGACTGCTCAACCAATGATGTTTATGAGCTACTGCCGCCCAGCATATAAAATGCATTGTTCAGTGTGTTTTGTTTTAACTAGGCACCTTTTGAATTGCTTGGGCCACTTGGTTACTTGAAACAAAATCAGTAGTGACGATAAAGGTGCCTTCACACAAACACCATATCAGAATGAGAAATAAATTGGATGAAACCTGGAACCAGCCTCAGACCAGACCAGGACTTATCCTGGGCTAGAACAAGACTACTTAATGTTAGATCAAAACTGTGCTGAAACCAAGACCCTAAGAATGCTGGGACACAACTGTCAAAGATAAGTTTATCTCTTCATCTTAGCAGTTTAATGAAAATGTTACAGAATATTTACCTTTAAAGGATTGAAATAGAAGAGTTAAATGAACATGTTCAGTGGCAATTAGCATCTAGAGAAGTGTTAATTTGTTGACATTAACTTTATTTTATTAACAAACTTTCCAATGAAATCAGTACAAGCATTTTAATTCAAAATCTCTCATTCACAGCCCATATAAACCTATCTTGTAAAACCGCATACTTTCACCTGCGAAATATAACTAAAATTAGAAATATTTTACCTAAAAACGATGCTGAAAAACTCATCCATGCATTTGTTACTTCCAGACTTGATTACTGTAATTCTCTGCTCGCCGCCTGCCCCAAAAGTACTATAAGGAGCCTCCAGTTGGTCCAAAATGCAGCGGCCAGAGTCCTAACAGGAACTAAAAGAAGAGACCACATCAGTCCTGTACTAAAATATCTGCACTGGCTTCCTGTCGAGCTTAGAATCAAATTCAAAGTCCTCCTCCTGACATACAAAACCCTAAACGGTATGGCCCCATCCTATCTGCAAGATGCTATTGTCCCGTACCAGCCAAACAGAGCACTCCGCTCTCAGAATGCAGGACTATTAGTGGTTCCTAGACTGTCCAAAAGTACAGTGGGAGGGAGAGCATTCAGTTACCAAGCTCCTGTGCTATGGAATCAACTCCCTGCTGATGTTAAACAGGCCCCCACAGTCTCTGTATTTAAGACCAGGCTTAAAACCTTCCTCTTCGGTATAGCTTATGACCAGGTTACTTAGTGAGGGAGTTAGGGAGTGACATTAAAACCCGGGATAAGATAGGCTGCAGTAGGAGATAACTAGCTGGGGGAAGTATGGCAACCTGAGCACTATCCTCTGCTTCCTCCTATTTTCTCATCAGCAATGCTATTCACATATTGTCCCCTGTCCCACTCCCCCTGTGGAGTGTAACTCTTTCAGATGCCCCGATGACAGCTGGACCCTCTCCTCCTCCCCGCCTGGCCCTCCTGGCCCTCCTGGCCCTCCTCCACCCGCCTCCCTCTCCTCCTCGCCTGGCTCTCATCCTCCTCGCTCGGCTCTCCTCTTCCTCGCCTGGTCTTCCTCCTCCTCGCCTGGCCCTCCTCCGCCCCCCTCCCTCCTCCTCGGTTGGCCGATTTTTCTTGTTTTGTCTGATTTTTCCTGTTGTTTGATTTTCCTGTTTGTTTTTGTGTGTAAGCAGCACGGTGGCTGAGTGGCAACACTCATGCCTCACAGCAAGAAGGTTTGGTTCGATCCCCGGGTCGCCCAGGCCTTTCTGTGTGGAGTTTTGCATGTTTCTCCCCGTGTCTGGATGGGTTCCCTCCGGGTACTCCGGTTTCCCCCATCAACCAAAACATGAACGCCCTTCGAGACAACTGTTGTTGTGATTTTGGGCATTACAAAAATAAAATGAATTGAATTGAATTCTAGTTTTAATATACCAAAATAATTGATGTAGCGAAGGGAAGAACATTTAATAACATTTTTTATTCAGCAATAGATTTAATAACCTTGATGAGAAGTTATAAATGATATGTTTAAAGGGCACATATTACTCTATTTTCTGATCTCTGTTATAATTTTGTTTCCTCATCACAAACTCAGAGTTATGTTTTGTTTCATTCACACATGTTTAACACACAAACCCTGCATATTTAGGCTGAGTTCTTCTCTCAAACTGAAAACACTCTGTTCCAGCTTGTGATGTCATGTGGTAATACAGGAAGTGATCCACTGTGTTTTTAAACTCCATACACCTTCACTAGAGTCATTTGGATAATTTCAGCCAATCTTTACTGAACTAAAGGTAAAAAGTAGCTGTTAACTTGAAAACTACCACTACATGATATCGCAAAATGGAACAAAGAATTTTGAGCTCTGGAGATGTAGACATACTAATAATAAAGGATTACTAAAATATGTGTGAATGAATCAAAACCAACTCCAGGAATGGAGTCCATTTTGTGTAATATAGGACCTTTAAGGGGCGCTTCTCTTGCTTGATTACACTCAAACTTACTGTGATTCATTGTGGAGGGATATATTTAAAACAACAGGATGCAAAGTATAAATTATAAAGTGGCTTCATAATGCTCAGACACAATCCGTTGCCTTGGTATCCAGAATATACAACATGCAACATGGTTTTAAGTGTTGTGCTTTAAATAATATATGATTCCCTGCTCCTTTCTCAAAAAAAAAAAAAAAAAAAATCAAAAACAAAATTCCTGATGAACGCAAATAGCGCTTTTCTCTTATTCATAAGTAAACAAGTTGAATCCATTGATTTTCAAAGCAAGCGGCTTGATTATGTCTTCATTTTTTAAGCATGGCTGCCTTTTAAATGAGGTGAGGGAATTTGTAAATACAACAGGGAGTCCTGCTCTTGTCAAGGTTGCTTGCATGTACACATATATTTGCAGGCGGCGCTTAATGTGGCAAATGGCTTCTGATGCACATTTTGATTTACATAAGTTAGGAGGGCTGCAGTAAAGGATTCCCCATGCTCCATAGGACATACAGAGATGCGGTGCTGGATTAATGGGTCTCCATCTCCCCAGACAAGAATCAAACAGAAATCTGAAGCAGGACCCACACAGAGCGAGTGCGGGCAGCAAGATCAGAAGACTCATGCGTGCTCAGTCTGCCATAGTCTATTACAGCATTACTATGAGAGGAAGTGAGACATGACCTTGTTTCACTCAACTGTCTCTGATCAACTTTACATACATTCCACCAATGCACAACAAGTACAGAACTGATCAGCACGATTGTTATTGCCAGCTGTTCAGTTTATGAGATTTTTAGAAACATAGGCCTATTTTCAATAATATATTAAAGAAGACTTATTGTGCTTGTGTCTGCTATATAGTTATAATCTATGACACCCGTGGATCATTATGTTATAATTTCCACATTTTTGCAATATTCACCAACCAAAACATGAACGCCCTTCGAGACAACTGTTGTTGTGATTTTGGGCGTTACAAAAATAAATAAATTGAATTGAAAATTAAAATTACTTAATACAAAGAAAAAACTAGTACGCTGACTTCTGTGTTAGAAAACTTCAGTGCCCAATGGGAGATGACGTCACCGTGAACATCATCACTATAAAGAGCTGGCATCTCCGATGGATAGCTTCAGATCATGCTAGCAAGCAGGTGATTTTTTTTCATTTGTACCAAAATGACTACACAACGCTGAAGAATCCTGTACGTATTACTGATCAAGAAAATAAAACAGAAGAATAAACTAAGTCCAGAACAGTGAGCGTATGCCAGTGATGGTGAAAATGGGGATTGATCGGCAATATGACGTCTTGAAACTAAGTGATTTAATATTACTCAAAAATGTGTGAATATCTCCAAATACAACTTCAGACAAGTAGATAGTGAGGGGAAACAACCATAACATGTTTACAAGCTCTAAAAAGTTGATTTTGCAGAATAGGTTTTCTTTAAAAACTTTTACTAAACTATACTCACCGGTACATTGGTGGTTGGAAACATAATCAGCAGCAGTAGTTGTAGAAGTGGTCACATACATTGTCTTGCTAACAAATTCTGAATTGTGGCCGTAGTAGTAGTAGTAATTGTAGTAGCAATATTAGTAGTCCCACATTACTGAAGATATGAGAGACTTGCCCTTGTTTCTCTTACCTGTCTTCAACAAACACTTGCACAACAAATGATCAGTAGTGGAGGGGAAATGAGATTGTTAGCACTTGCTGAGATTTTCAAAAACAGGCCTATTTCTTGTGAATAGTTTCTAAAGTAAGTTTCTCTTTTACTAGATCATTATCATCAGTTTGGTGGATAATAACAACTGCAGCAGATGTATGAGTGGTGGTTAAAAAAAAAAAGTGAGTTAGTTGGTATGGGCTACTGTAGTAATGTCACACTAGTGGTCAGGTAGTTGTCCTGGTAACAGTACACGCAGTAGTAGCACCTAGCCTAGTACAGGGGTAATGATGTTATAAGGATAATGTCAGTAGCTCTCATACTTTTCACACCCAGTACTACATCTATTTAAAATACTTGACTTCCAAGTATTATATCAACTAAAACAACTTTAGCAATTAGGAATCAAACTGGTCTAAATGGTAAATGGTCAAATTTTTATACAGCACTTTTAACGTTCAAGGCAGTTTATATCATGGAACCACTCACCCATTCATACACCAGTGTGCACAGACACTGGGAGCAAGGTGGGTTAAGTGTCTTGCCCAAGGACACAATGACCTCATTCATCTGTGGGAGCTGGAATCGCACCGCTAACTTGTGGATCAGGGGATCTCACCACTCTACCAATGATGTTAATGCCGAGAGTGGGATTCGAACCGCCAACCACCATATCACTGGATCTGACACTCTACCAACTGAGCCTGGGACTAAACATTGACTTGTGTTTTAGATGAGCACTAACGAAAAGGGGACAAAATTATGAATACATTTGTCTATAAATTAAACATAGAGGACCTGGTACAGCCACTTACAACTAATGCACTACTCTAATTGTTAATGCATTTATGTTATTAGCTATTGTTTACAGCTAATTTTACTGCTAATCTACTTTGTTACATTACAGTGCGGTGAAAAACAGCTGCAGTGTCTGGTTTAGTTTTTTACCTTTAAACTTTGCTGTCATTACAGTCACACATGCAGACTACCTCAGAGGCATTGCACAGATCAATGCTTTCTATCTGCTTGACTCTTCGTGCTCAGAGCCTCCCCATCCGTTATCCAGAGCACATTACCACTGCCATAAGAGCCCATGTGTTTTCTACCTTAGCCATTTAAAACGCATGGGGAATCTATTTATATTGCCCCCATTAATACCCAGCATAACTAATGAGCTGTGATTATCCTGTGTACTTATTGTAATAATGAAGCAGATCAGAGGCGGGTCTCAGAAGGAGGGCAGGGGTGGCCAAAGTGGCAGTCTTGGAGCTACAATCTTTTCCAATAGCAGCCCGCATTTGTAACTACCACAGTGCAGTAAATCAAGTGGAGCAGAGAGAGGAGTCCTAATAAAATAGTTCCCAATGGACATGGTCATCCAGTCTATTCAATGCTCATCCCTCCACCTCAAAGCTTTTATCAACCATAAGCATCGTGCAATTCCCTGTATGTAAGGCCCTATTATACCTGATCAGTCTACGTCACAGATTAAAGTACATAGCATTTACCTTCATTATTTTGTATTTTGTGTACATAATTGCGGACTATAATTATTCATAGAAGAGCACGAGTGGTGACCTTTTCACCTCATGTTTATGGAATTATGGCACATTATGGACAAAGGCACTTCTCACTATGCAAATATCATCCGTCATTTTAATGAGCCATGTAATATGATAGTTCTGCCTGGGTTTTTAATATATTAGTGATACATGAAATGTCTAAATTAAACTAAACACCACAGCTTCGTTCCCTGCTCCTGCCAGTTCCCATGTGTACGTATTGTGGTGTGATTGGCAAACGTTCTGTAGTTGCCAGTACCACAACCACACTTCTGCCATGGCTTCTAGTGATAGGACTTCTAGTGATAGGACTTTCATCTCTTTTATGGGATCTGGATCGTTTTGATCCATTCCATTCGAAGAGCCGTTTAAAAGACTAGCTGTTTTACTATTTATTTATATGACAGAAGCCACTGTGAGAACTCAGTTTATCTACAAATTAATCACAGAGAGAAAAGACCAAGGCCCAGATGTGTTTAAAATTGTGCAAACTGAGAGTGGGAGTGTGTTTACCCTTTGATATTATGCATAGTCTAAATACAATTGTGCACTAAAATAATAATAATAATTAAAAATTAAATTGTGCACAAAAAATATATATATTTAACATTATAATAACAAAGCTTTAACTCGTGTCACTAGCTGTGCTTTTCTCCTGATTCTTCGGTTGGTTCAGCGCTAGGATAAAATGCATAAAACATTTGATCTGGTGCCAATCGTTCACGTTAAGGAACTGTTCAAAAGAACTGACTCGAATGTTCCATCACTAATGAGGGAATGAATCGTGTCTTGACTTCTGTTGTGGAAAGTGGTCTTGAGTCAAAGTCTTTGTGATAGATTTCAATTCTTTGCATAATGGGACAACAGCGAAGGAACACTGGTCATTAATTTCCCAGACTGGACTTTTATACACAGAAATGCCCAAGTCAGATACAGATACAAGTGAGTGCAGCAGCAGTGACAGTTCTATAACTGCACATAGAACAGTAAAGAATCTGATGTGTCTAATGAACACTGTGTTTTTCCATTACAGTGAAAAGTGTTATGCTGAAGAAACAAACAAAGAAAACAAGAAGAAAACAAACTGAAGGTGTAACTTTTCAGATGGAGGTGACACCACCTGCATGTATCCTTGGTTCCACAATATGGAATTAAATGTATATATCTCCATGGAAATACACAGGTGGCACTACCAGGCTACAGATGAGATCAGTAGAAGGCAGACCCAACAATGCGTGTTTTCCAAGCAATAAAAATACATACGTTTAATGCCATATTGTATCTTCATGGTTACACAGAACCAGCAAAGTTACATACAGGAATTTTGACCAATATTAGTTTTTTACTGTTATAATAGAAAGGAGTTATCTAATTATACCATTTGCAGATTTCAACTACAATTCTACCTTTGTTCAGCTCCCAGAAAGTTCCAAAATTGTGGAGTAGCAAGCATATGGCCATGCATTTTTCAGTGCATCAATATAGGATAGTTAATAATGTCAGCAGACAGTAGAACAAATGAGGGCTTAGAGAGAACAGGCCGATACATCTGCTCTTGGTCTTAACTTAAATATTAGTTTGAGTGTGTCTGTCTCTGAGCACTAAATCAATGTAGCATTACCCTTAAGCCTTATACACTCGTGATAACTCCGCACAGCTGGGAAGCGTCTGTTGGAGATCTGCGGAATGTACAATCATGCATTAACGTTTTATAGATGAACTGTGAGATAAAACACATGTACTGTGCAAAATCATTCATCTGCTCTGAAACCAAGAGAAAGTAAGTCTCTACATCTGATAAAAGAATGGTCTGACAATCATTTCAGGCCAGCGTGAAACTCCTTTGTGCACCTTTCTCTGTTTAACAAGTTATACTCACTTTAGTTTTACTTTACACAACTTTATATGTAAGAGTGTAGTTTCACAAGTTGGCAGAGTTCTGGATTTTGCCACTTTTGTTATGATATGTTATGTTATTATATCAGTAAGTAACTACGGTAAATATTATTACAGCTACATTCCTTAAACTGTAACTGTTTTATAAAGTTCTTTTTATGTGATTTGGGTGTTTATTTTCCAAACTTGATATTATATCAGGGGTTTAACGCACTATTTTGACTTCTGTCTTCTGCAACACATCTGCTTGTGTCCATGCAGACGTTATTGCTTTGCCTGGAATGTTCCACAGTATGGCATTAAACTTATCAATTTCCATGAAGACAAGGAAGCAATGCCACTAGGTAATGAGGGTTACATTAATGAAAAATATAAACATTATATCTGAATAAATGTAAGGTCGATGCCTTACTGTGGAACTTAGGCAAAGCAATAACATCTCAGTGGAAACAAGCATGTGAAGTAAGAAAACTTGTAATAGCACTTTGGCAATTCAAATCTGACTATGCAAGCAAAAAACTTCAAAGGTATTCAATACCACTCTAGTATTTCTCATCTGAGACCATAACCAGACACGCTGTCATCTAGCCACCATACATTACCAAGCACAGACCTGTCCACCATGCTCATAAAAGTATCCATCTAATGTAGTATCAATAAGGTAAAGAGGCATTATGTCATTCCATACCAAACCTCAGGCTGAAGGTCAAAACATATGGTTAGTTTTTTCCATATGTGTCCCATTATGCTGGTACCACAATCGGCCTGGTCTTCTCTTAGCTGTGACCACGACTCTTCTCCGGCCCCATCATCAGCAGATCTGGTTTGGAGCTCAATCAGGGCTACAATTTTCACAGACAAATGACTTGAATGCCCACATCAGAAAAGCTTCCTGGAAATACTTAAGACTGTGAGGATGATCACTCACCACCAATGTACCACTGTAAGAGTCCAGAGTGCTTGTGTTACATAGAAAACAGAGCTAACAGAAAAGGCATTGGGAGGAATGGACAGTATGACATGTGATGTCGAGGCAAAATCTATATCTCGTCAGATAACATTCACAGAATCTGAATAACGCTGAAATTATCTTTTCAAAGCATCCAACAGGTCTGTGCTTAAAACACAAGTATGGGTTTACAGATTATTGATATAATTACTCTGAATGTTGTTTTGTAGATTTGCAAATTTTCAGTATTGTCTGTAGTACAAAATGCTGACGAATTTGAAACAAAAAGTCGTAAAAAAAGGGATATTTAAGCATTGTGGGTAATTTTAAAGTCATCTTAAATTTTGGTGATATTTGAACCCAAAGACTGTATAAAAAATTGAACTAAGTGAGTGTGACGTCACCCATAGCGGTCAGCTTCAGCCCCATAGACGTCAGCTCCAGCTCCACAGTGGTCAGCTCCAACAAAAGATCCAATCCGGAGTGAGGATGTTGAAGGTAACACTCCTGGCTTAGCAGTACTTAGCAAAGCTGTCAATCAAACCTGTTGCTAATGCTAGTGAGAATGACCTCAGGGAAAGAAGGTGCTTCATTGGCTTGTTATTAATGTCCATATCTTAATTTAGGGACAAAATAGCCCGACAGCAGCAGTTACAGAGAGAGAGGGACGACAGTTTTTCAATAGAAAATGAATTGGAGCCAGAGCTGATAGAGTCGGAAGCACACATACAGAGTCTATGCTTGAATCTCAACTAATAAATGTGATATTGTTATGGGGATGCAAACCAGTCAATTAAGCAGAATTAATTAATGGAATGATGTATGTAATTTGTCCTGTTTTTGGGGCCAGCCCTGGATCTTGTAATATATTTTTTTTTATCTTGAAAAATTCCTAACTTTAGAAAAAAATTGCCACGCAACACAAGAGAAAACTACTAACTAACTGCTTGTCCTCTTTATTATATAAGATTATAAGAGAGTTGTTTGCAAGGTGGCAATATGCACTTCAAAAATAAAGTGCAAACACAACACAATGTTGAGGCTCCATCCATCCATCCATCCATTTTCTTCCGCTCATCCGGGGCCGGGTCGCGGGGGCAGCAGTCTAAGCAGGGACTCCCAAACTTCCCTCACCCCAGACACGTCCTCCAGCTCCTCCAGTGGGATCCCAAGGCGTTCCCAGGCCAGCCGAGAGACATAGTCCCTCCAGCATGTCCTGGGTCTTCCCCGGGGCCTCCTCCCGGTGGGACATGCCCAGAACACCTCCCTAGGGAGGCGTCCAGGAGGCATCCTGAGCAGATGCCCGAGCCAGCTTCCAAAGCATCAGAGGGATCTCATTATTCAAAGATATCAGTCAGGTGAAGGCTACAAAAGAATTTCCAAGGAATTAAATATACCATGGAACACAGTGAAGACCATCATCATCAAGTGGAGAAAATATGGCACAATAGTGACATTACCAAGAACAGGACGTCCGTCCAAAGTTGATGATAAGACGAGAGGAAAACTAGTCAGGGAGGCTGCCAAGAGGCTGACAGCAGCACTGAAGGAGCTGCAGGAATTTCTGGCAAGTACTGGCTGTGTAGTACATGTGACAACAACCTCCCGTCTTGTTCTTCATATGTCTGGTATCTGGTAGGTATCCCATGGAGGCGAAAGACCTGGCAGGTAAGTTGGTCCGCAGTCTCCTTGTGCGTGGGGAGCTTAGGTAAGGCGATGAAGTGGGCAGCCTTGGAAAAGCGATCTACCACCGTAAGGATCACTGTGTTCCCCTGGGACGGAGGAAGGCCTGTAACGAAGTCCACCGCCACGTGGGACCAAGGCTGCCTAGGAACTGGGAGGGGCAGAAGAAGTCCAGAAGGTGGTGAGTGAGAGGCCTTAGCCCGGGCACATACCTAGCACGCTGCAGTGTAGGCTCGGGTATCTTTGTCCATGGTGGGCCACCAGAAATGCCACCTCAGCAGGGAGAGTGACCGATTGGCACCGAGATGACAGGCGAACTTAGAACAGTGGGCCCACTCGAGAACCTGGGAACGGACAGAGTCAGGTACGAACAGTTTATCAGGTGGGCCGTTACCTGGATCGGGGTCATCGATTTGGGCTGCCCGGACCACGTCTTCAACCTCCCAGTGGACGGCCGCCACGACACAGGTGGAGGAGAGGATGGACTCGGAGGCTGTGGAACTCTCCCCTTGAGTGAACTGCCGAGAGAGAGCGTCGGGCTTGATGTTCCGGGACCCGGGGCGATAAGTGAGGGTGAAACTAAATCGACTAAAAAACTGGGACCAACGGGCTTGGCGGGCATTAAGACATTTAGCGGACTGGATGTACGCGAGGTTCTTATGATCCGTCCAAACTACAAATGGAAGTTCCGGTCCCTCGAGCCAGTGGCGCCACTCCTCCAGTGCCAGCTTAACCGCGAGGAGCTCTTGATCCCCCACATCATAATTTGCCTCAGCTGGGGACAGGCGGCGGGAGAAAAAGGTGCAGGGAAAAAGGCGATTATGGGGGTCAAACCTCTGGGACAGAACAGCCCCCACCCCAGTGTCTGACGCATCCACGACGCATGTAATATTGTTCAGCCCCCTATAGTTAATGCAGGGACGCAACGACTTGTCCTTTTTCACGATAAAGAAGAATCCTGCACCCACTGGGGAGGACGACGGGCGAATGATGCCGGCAGCCAGAGAATCTCTGATATACTCCTCCATTGTCTCGCGTTCGGGTCTGGATAAATTATATAAATGGTTAGACAGTAGGGGGGCACCCGGCAGGTCAATAGCACAATCATAGGGGCAGTGAGGTGCCAACGAGAGCGCCCTACTTTTACTAAACGGCTCCTAGAGGTTATGATACTCCACCGGGACAGCTGTGAGATTCGGGACGTCCGAGGCAGGGCCGGAACTAGAGCTGACTCCCCTCCCGGGCGACAAGGCGGACTGCAGGCACTGGGCGTGACAAGTGGGACTCCAGCCAGAAACCTTAACCCGGGCCCAGTCAAAAACCCAGGACCAACGGCGACGAAGGGGTGGAGAGGACTTGGAGACGGCGATCCTTACGGTGATTCCCTGATAGGACGAGAGTGACAGGTTCGGTGATTTGGTTCATGTGGGCTCCAGGGTCTCAAGCCTAATCCCAAACTGCTCCACCAGCCGTTTGTCCATAAAGTCCTCCTCGGCCCCAGGAATCAACGAGAGCTAAAACAGATAAGGTCTCCGAGTGAAGGCACAGAGTTGCATTCAACAAGAGTCTATTGTTCTTTTCCGGGATGCGAGGCTGACCCACCAGTACTCCCAGTACTACTGGTGGGCGCCCCCTTTTGGCCGAACCGGACAGACTGCAATAAAATGTCCCCATTCCCCGCAGTAGAGACACTCCCCCGCCAGGCGGCGACGTCGGTGGCGTTCCTCAGCGGAAACGCAGGTCCGGTCCAGCTGCATCGGCTCCTCTGGGGGCAGCGGGGATGAACGTGCCTCCCACGGGGCCGGCAACTGGCGTCTCTCCCTCCAGCGCATCTGTAGCCGGTTGTCAATCCGGTTAGCCAGGGAAATGAGTGACTTTAAGTCCGGGGGCTCGTCTCGAGAAACCAACTCGTCTTTTAAATGTCCATTAAGGCCCTTTAAAAAGGCAGCGCGCAGCGTGCCATCCGTCCAGTCTACCTCCGCCGCGAGCGTCCAGAATTCCATGGTGTAATCTGCCACGGACCGACGCCCCTGGGTGAGGCTTAACAGGCGGGTGGCAGCATCTGCTTGGTAGTGCAGGTGATCGAAGACCAATTTAAAGGCTGACACAAAGTTTTCAAAATTCAAATTGTCCAGAGCTGTGTTAGATAGCCATGCCTCTGCCCACTGGAGCGCTCTTCCCCTGAGAAGTCCACAGATATACCGTATTTTCGCAGCATCCGAGTTGAAACGGGCAGGGCACTGCTGGAACATAAACGTGCACTGAAATAGGAATCCTCAAGCCGGGCTGACCTGAGTAGGGGTCGGGATACCCAATGTTCCCTCTAATTTTTCACGAGTCTGAGCAAACACACAAACTCCCTGAGCGGTCCCATGGACCACTGTGAGCAACATCAGACCTGTGCACTGTGGTCATGCTGCATCGCATCCATCCAAGTTAAATGGTTTATTAAAAGAATCAAATTATCGCATTTACATTTCTGTTATAAGACTTTTAATTAAGTGCTTTAGCCCACTTATACAATGAAAATGACAAAAATCTTGCTCATGACCTGTGTAGTATGTTAATGCTATTGGAAGTATAAATATTTAACTTTAACTATAGCAAAACATGAGCTTCCAACCAAACCAAGACAATTGTAAACTCCAATGTTGAAAACACACATTTTTATGATATAGCTCTGACTTGTATTATGAGTATAAGCCATTGTGTGAAGCTTTTGCTGTGCACTGAGTGAGATTGTCCTACTGTGCTCTGGGAGACAGTCCATTAACTTTTTTTCAGTATATGACACGATCATTTGATTTTTACAACTCATGAACTAGTGACAGTATTCAATGACCAATACACACTGAGAGGAATCTGTATCTGCACACCCAGCTGCTCTATTACTGTATATTTACATATCATATCAAAACACAATATATAATGCATATTTGTATATAAAATATAGTCAAAACGAGTGGTATGGGTCAAAATAAATATATATTTACAAACCACACACTGGAAACTAAGAACACACTGTACATGATTGATCGAGGATCGAGTCCCGCTCGGACCAACTTCTGTCATTGTGTCCTTGGGCAAGACACTTCACCCAAGTGTGTGCATGATGATTGGTGGTGGTCGGCAGAGAGGGGGAGGGGAGGGGGGGGCGCAGATTGGCATTAGCTAATGCTAATGATTACGCATGATATATTTGACCCACAATTAAGTCAATAGCAGAATAAACCACGCTTACCGACCAGCAACAGCATCCAGTCCATCAAAACATAAGGTCCTCTGCTCCTCAGTCCACCATGAGATCTTCACTCGATTCCACGAACCGCTCCGGGTCCGAGATGCCTCTAGTTTAACTTGTACAAACATCCACAGTGTCCTCGGTCGCGTACTTCCTTTGATTTGTCCATTTCGTCATGTTTAAAACGCAAAACTGTTACAAAACAGTGCGTAACAGTGCGCCCGAGGGTGGGCCGTCGGAACGTTAAGGGGTTAAACACTTAGAATCATTAGCGAGTCTTCACTCCATGTGGACACATCGGCTGTGTCTCAATTCGCCAAATGCACCTTTTGAAGGGTCCCTTCGAAGTACACTTCAAAGTGTAGTTTGAAGGTTCCGGTCGAGAATCTGCCCTCCTCAGTGTAGCCTCCATCTTGCTGAAGTGGGACAGGTCTACACCACGGACCGCACTTGTACCGCTGTCTTTGAGCGTGCGATACGTACATTACATACGTTATTTTTTAATGATGTATTATTTAATAGAAGAAAAGTCAAGTTGTCGTCGTCACAGCCGTTTCTTTTTTTAGATTGAATATCAATAGGCAATTATAACGTTCAAGGTGATTTTTTTCTCATTTGTAGCTACTTCATAACTTTAAAGGGTTAACAAAATATACCTTGTGAAAACGTAATAACAGAGACAGAGGTAAAAATATCATTTTCACATTCATAGTCTATAAACCAAAGAACACTGATTAGTTGCACATAAAGTGGGATATTGCAGTTTAACAATTCAGTATTTTGGCCAGTGTCTACACCACTTTAATAACAGTAGAGGGTGCTGTTTCCCTTCTATGCCGTGCCAGTTCTTTCCATATTATTATTGTGAGGGATTTTCTAGCAGTGCAGCGCTACATACAGCGCTAATATCTTGATTTACTAACACGAAGGTAAATGACAGGTGCCCACCAGGGGTTGCAGACCTATGGAATGTACCGGAACACATGAAGATTTTGTGCACATCTCAGGACTCTGTTCTGTCCTTTCCGGATAGTCCATTGCTTCATTGTTCACATTACCTGTGTGGATCATTAAACCCTTCTGACTTTATGTTTCTCTTGGTCTTTGACGCTTACAATAGAAACGAACATTCTTACATTATTCTTATTGCAGTAATAATTTCTAATGATAATAATGTCTTCTTATTGTCTAGCAATAACTGCACATTCCTTTATTCCATATAACTCCTCTTCTTTTTAATCATCACACACACAGCCTGTACAGATCTTTATTCAGATTTAACAGTTTCATGTCGCACTGTTGTAGATGAGGTAAACCAGTACGAACATTTGAACGTTGTAAGGTATTTTTTAACAATGTAACACTACATCAGATGCCTGTAGCCCTATTCACCAAGGACTGTGTGACCCCCACCCTGAGAGGGTCATAAAGAAATCTGCAAGCACTGTGGCCAAGAAGATAACACCTATGATCGGGGCCACTTCCTATCTGTAGCCCTGTTCAACAAGGACTGTGACCCCCACCCTGAGAGGGTCATAAAACAATGAGATTGTTTGATTTAAAAACACACATTGTTTGATTTTGCCAAAAGGTTTTTAACGTGTGACCACATGCTGACGAGAAGAAGTCCCGCCCCACGCGCACACACACACCCATGCACTGGGAGACGATATAAAAGCTGTAAACACAAACATCTCAGGACTCTCTCTTCCTATCTTTCCTGAGAGTCCGGTGCTTCATTGTTCACTTTACCTGTGAGGAACTCATTAAACCCTTCTGACTTATACTTCAGTCTCTTAGTCCTCTTTGACGCTTGCACCAGAAACGAACATTTCTTACAACTTATATTCCGCAGCAGACTCCATTTTCTTCTGTTTCTTGCGTAGTCGCAGTGCATGATGGGATATAGAAGTGCGTGAAGTGTGCACGCATGCACGCTTCAGTTACGTCCGATCTCCATGGAAACGGTGGAAAAGGAAGGGCAGATTTGTCGGGCGCATTCAGCAGGGTGCGTTGAAATGGGACAGCCCTTGTCGCGGCGGAAATTACGTAACTGCCCTTCGATGCACACTTCGAATGGTGATCCTAAGGCCAGTTTGGCGAATTGGGACACGGCCTTCGGCTAAAACACTGATAGCGGCCCATGAGGACACCTGTCAATGACGTTGATAAGCTGCGCAGATATGTACCGTAAATTTCGGATTATAAGCCGCTACTTTTTTTCCACGCTTTGAGCCCTGCGGCTTTTACAGCAGTGCGGCTTATATATGGAATTTTACTGGATAACGGCCCCTGGGGGGGCGCTCTCTAGCTGTAAACGTAAAAGTGAGACAGACCTGGGGAAAGATTCTGCTCTGAAGAATTCACTAGTTTTGATTTTGAACGATCATTTTGCGCATCATGAAATGGATATGATGCCGTTTTTAAGATAAAGAAACAGAAAGGAAACAGAGCAGGGGTCGGCCTTTAACACGCAAAGAGCCATTTGGACCCACTTTCCACGTAAAATAAAACACTGGGAGCCGCAAATACTTTTTGACATCTAAAATGAAGATAACACTGTATAATAACAATAATGTAACGGAATAATGTAGGTTTTACTTTCACGGACAAGCCTTCTACACGTGGCAGATAAATATGGCAAAAACAACTTAAGTGCATTAAAAAAATACAACTCACCAAACCGCTGCATCATGCATCCCGCTGATTATGTGATTATGTCTACTCTACTCCGCAGTTTCTTTAAAAAAACAACAACAAAAAAACTCGTAGCGTATTGTTTAATCCCAGGTGCTTATTCTCCATGTGCCAAAGCAGTTTTGAAGGTTTCATTGCCTTATTTGCTTTTCCCGTATGTTACGCAGAGCGGACTCTGTGCGTGAGTCACCTGTAGCGACAAACCCAGATTTTAAGTAGGCATTGTCTGTTAAATTTATCTTTCTTTTTCTTGGAGGTCGTAGTCTCCTCTTCTGGCTCCTCAGTTGTCCTTTTCCCCTTTGTTAAAAGCTCTCCAAAGACTTTTGTTTTGGCTCATTTTCACTCGCTTTTGGCTCTACTTTTGAGCGACGTGTCTGATGTGTTATACGTGATACGTCATCGCAGAGACAAGAGCAGATAATAAACTTGCTACTACATCAAATAGATTTCTGTGGCGATTTCCAGCAGGATTTTCATGATACATCTACGGACGAGCTTATTAGTGTGTCATTAGGGACGGGCCAAAGTTGCTCCTGACCCCTGTGCGCACAGCGTCTGAAAATCAGGGCTCTTTACGCAGGACTGTGAGCTGTGTCTGTGTCAGTTCCCAAGCCACGCAGAGCCGCAGTATAAGGCTGAAAGAGGCGCATGCGGCTCCGGAGCCGCGGGTTGCCGACCCCTGAAATAGAGCCACTGCACGTAAGCTCGACATCAATGAATCCAACTTGGTCAATGTAAAAAGACGACAAAAGTTTTCAGAGGAAATAAAAGCAGATTTTCCGTGTTGGTGCAGCTTTATTTTCTAAACCTGCAGATGTGTTCATCCCGTGTTGATGTCGTGTTGGTGCCAATTTTCAGGCACAGTTTAAAAAAAGGCGTGTCGGTGCACTGTCTTTCTGTGTAAATGTCTCATGTTACAATATGAAAACCTGCGGCTTACATTCAGGTGCGGCTTATATATGTACAAAATTGATTTTCTCTTCAAATTTAGCTGGTGCGGCTTATATCAAGGTGCGCTCTGTAGTCCGAAATTTACGGTATGTGAATCACATAATTGGCTGGAGCAGCTCGTCACATTGAAAAATAGCGCAGAATGAATTGTTGTGTGTTTATTTTATTTTCAACTCCGGTTTGATTTTTTTGCGCGGTGCACAGATTTTCTGTGCGCTGAGACCGTGTCAGCAGTGCGCAATTGCGCACGCGTGCAGTTTAAAGGGAACAGTGTCCGTACCCCTCGACTCCGGAAGGCGTGGCGGTGCCGCCGGTCCGAGGCGAAGCAACGAGCAGAGCGGCGACTTGGCTGGTAAGCTGGGACACTTGTTGGGTAAGAGTCTGGTTATAATCCAAAAGGGTCTGGATGGACTGGTCGTGCTGCTCAATAATCACTCCATGGTGGGAAAAAGCTTGGCGCAGCGTCTGATCCGGTCCCGAGTCCGCTTGGTCCATTTTTTGGCCAGATCGTTCTGTCGTAACGGGTGGGGTTGGGAGGACCAAAGACGTGCAGACTCGGGGCAGATTTACAGTGTTTATTTACAAAATGGTGAAATTCAGTCTTTAATAGTTCATTTAATACACACGGGGAACAGGGAGCGGGAGGCAGACCAGGCGGGAGTAGTGCAGAGCAGGGATAGGAAACCAGGACCAGAACGAGGACAGGATCAGGACGAGACCAGGGCAAGCCAAGCAGGGATGTCCAGAGCAGGCACAGAGACAGCCAGGGCCGGAGCACGACGGGACCAGGGACAGGGCCAGGGAAGACCCAGCAGGAGTAATCCAGAGAGCGGGAGACAGGGCAGGAGACGGGAAGCAAGCCGGAGACCAATACGGGACAGGAGGCAAGGCAGAGGGGTGGACTGTACCGGAGCTGGAGCGCAGAGGCAGGAGCAGGAACGAGCGAGAGCAGGAATCTGGAAGGTGGCAAAAATCCAATGAGTAACAGGCAGACAGGTAACAAAATTGCAAAAACTAAGCTGGAGCATCACATTGACACGTGGACTATCTGGCACAGAGTGTCTTCTCCCCACTCCTCTTATCCACGGAAGGTGGTGATGATTACCCTGATGGGACACAGGTGCGTGCGGGAAGAGCCGAGAGCTCCGCCCAGCTCCAGGTTCAGGCAGGTGAGGGAGGGGGGAGAGTACACAGGGAGGCAGAACAGGAGCAGAGACACATGCCTCATGACACATATTTAAACTATTATAGTATTGTACTTTGTTATAAGTGAGAACAACAGTGATCTAGAAAAGACCATCATAGAGAAGTAGTTTGTTGGTGACCCTCACAATTATATAAACTGTCCCATGAACAATTACTGCCTACACTTTATATCACAATAAACAATATGGTCTGGTCACAGCTCCATGCCCAGCCACTGGACTCTCGACTGGCAATTGAACCCGCATCCACCTTTTCACCTTGAGTTTGTCTGTCCTGCTTGCTTTATGGCTTGGCTAATAGCGTTTTCTGTGGCCACTGTGAGTTTGCTAACCAATGAACATGTCAACAAAATAAGCCTTTTAAATGCAGTGACCCATTCTTCTTCAGTTTGAGATACAGTTGAGAGACAACTACACACCTCTGCAAAAGCTCAGGTAATTTTAGACACAAAGAGTGAGGTTATAAATGAAATAGACAACATCCTATTGAGTTTGTTTAGTAGCACATCATCGTGAATTGAAAGTAGACACATTCATTCAGGCTACTAACAGTTACTAAGTAACTTTTCTGGTGGAGCGTCTGCCCCCTGCTTGTTTCCATGGAGATGTTATTGCTTTGTCTATAATGTTCCACAGTAAGGCATTTCACGGCTATATGTCAATGGAAATGCCTCAAGGCTCTTTCAGAGGTCAGCTTTGAGGAGAGGCAACCCCACTCATGAGAGTGCACATTTCTCAAGGTATTTGAGAAATAACTAGAGCAGTGACTAATTAAGAGGTGTCATTTGCTACTGAATATCAAACAAGAAAGTTGCATTTTTTTCGTGTTTGGAGTGTCTTTCTTTCTTTAAAAAAAAAAAAAAATTGAAAATAGACATTTACACAAAGAAAACAAGGGGACTATATTTTTGGACAATTATCTCTACAGAACAAGCAGTTCTAACCTTTATCACTGCTAACAGCAAAAAACATCAGGAAGTCTCCAAAAGGTATCATCTAAATACAACTTTCCTTGAACTGGGCAGTGAGGTTTTAACACTGGTCCCCCTTAATGCTAATTGCTAATGCTCTGGTCAAAGTGTGATGCAAACTAGGCAAACTCCCATTTACCACTGTAGTTATCATTCTAATGTCGGAGTATATTATCATTTATTATCTCCAGTCACTTTGCATTAATACAATGATGAAGATTTGCTGAGGCAATTCTTGTGTTAAAAAAAACCAAAAAAAAAAACAACTTAATTTTTCACTCCTGTTAGCCACAGGTTTGAAAAAATGGACTCTGGTTAGTATTAACACAACCCTGTATAGAGCTATCTCATCCACATATAGGCTCATCTTTATAGTATTCTTGTTACATCTTGAATGTTTCTGCACTGGCATTTCACCTCTGCACACACATGCTATCCCTTAGCTCAGTAAAAAGCTGTGGTTCATTCATGTCACACATAAACAATAGATTTTAATGATAAAAAAAAAAAAAAACTACACATTTTAAGGTCTAGTTATTATAAAGTGTTACTGATTACTTTAAAAAGCTTTGTCAATTTAATTAATAAATAAAATGTTGACTACCTCTAACAGGAATATGATCTATATATCACACAAGAGACACAATAAAGTGATAACAAACTTCTATACACACCCATGCACCTGTTTTATTGGACATTATTGTCTGTTTTGTTTGTTTTTCTGCTCATATTGTATTTTAAGCAGAGTGCCCATGAAAAAGAGAGTCTAATTGTTCTCATTGGGTTCCCCTGAATAAATAAAGAGAGAAAGAAAAAAAAAGATTCTGAAGTAAGTACTGAATGTTTAAGGTTTTCTATAACAGAAATAAGAGTGAATGGGGCATAAAGCCAATATATTTTTTAAAACAGCTGAAATTATGTAACTGTAACTCTCCTAACAAGATGCCTCGTGATTGTGTAAATCAATAACAGCAGGATGCCTTTTCATCGACTTGTTTTTCCATGGTGTGTACTTTTGTCAGCTAAATGCTACTACGACAATCTCTCTGGAGCCATCTCTCACATGGGGCACAGAGCGCATGCTGAAAAAATCATTCTATTAATTAATGGTGTAATTAAGGTTTTGTCATTGACACGGCACAGGCTGACGGGGATGGATGGGCCCGCTGCTCGTGCACCCATGGCTTGTGTGTTCGATAATGAATGGCACCTATTAGCAGCGCATTTGGGCGGTGATGGGGCCACCTGCAAAGCATTGGCTCCCCACCTCTCTTGTCTGCCCTCTACGCCTTTATTTGAGCACAACACTTTGGTTTTCCCCATTCTGACCTTAGCCTTCATTTAGCATCCTTCCAATTTAACATGGGCTCTCCTGGATATGGACCCCCCGCTGCTCTTACTATGTAAGATTAATGCCAGGTCATTTAACCTAAGAGCATCCCTCCTTTCTCCTAATACTTTTGTTTACAATTAGTTTTACACCTCCTTAACCTAATACAGGGTTTGGATGGTGCCCAGTCCATCTGCTGTCTCTAATGATGGTAATAAGTCTGAGTGCGCTTTTATTATGACTGCAAAAAAACATTTACACCTTGTGAAATTACATGTCTTCTCGTATAAAAGGGTCCAAGTAAGAATAGTACTGTAGTGGTTTACACATGACATGCAGCCTAGTAACAAAATGGTGGATTGAAAATGTTAATTGGTGAGACATTTGATTTGGTCTAAATGAAAGAGGACTATTCGACCAAAATAACAGCTGTTATGTTATTAGAATGCTGTGCAGGAAGTTAAGAAAGTACAAGTAGTAAGATTTGAGGTACCTAAAAATTGTATTAAAGTAAATTTTACAGTGGATACTTTTTACTTTAGCTTTACTACATTTGAGGACAGGTATCTGTACTTTCTAGTCCACTATGTCCTTCAGTCCAGTTTTTGAACTGGACTGAAAAGTTAAAAGTACTTTTCACATGAGTTTTTGAGAATCTTGAGAAAAGGTTTCGAATTCAAATTTTGGCTTACAAAAACAAAAATAAATATACATAAAATTCATAATAAAAATTAAGAAACAGATTTGTTTTGTTACTGTGACCTATATATATATATATATATATATATATATATATATATATATATATATATATATATATATATATATATATAGGTCACAGTAACAAAACAAATCTGTTTCTTAATTTTTATTATGAATTTTATGTATATTTATTTTTGTGTGAAACAAAATATGGCAGTTGTGCAGTTAGAAGAAGATGAACCGCTGTCTGCTCTGAAAATATTGGATTTCTGACACGCAGCTGTTTTTTCTTATATGCCTACTGAAGCCTTCTAATCAACACTGCTGGTTAGCTGTTCAATTATTAAAACCAAAAGGATGGCATGTAATATTTAAACTTCTGGAGAAGGAAAAGGGTGATGGTGCGGGAACCAATCAGATCGTGTGATAAGGCGATATTTTAATTTCCTTTTGGGGTGAAAGTGATTGACTTTGGAACAAGGTCAATGCCAAAAATGACACCCGCGAGTGATCTATGAGACAGATCATTCCAGAATTCCACTAATGATGTTCAAGGGCCCTGACTATGTAACCTCTATGCTGTGAGCTGCCGGTATCTGCAATTTTGGACGTGGTACGAAAATAATTAGTGTAGGGTTTGAAGAATAGCCGTATAACAACTACAAGCGGCACTCAAGAAGACCAAGATAAGGTAAGATAAGATATGCCTTTATTAGTCCCACAGTGGGGAAATTCCAGTATTGCACCACACAGTTAAAGAACAGAAGGAAAATGGTACATGCAATAAAACAAGATAATAGATAAATAGCTTAAAAAAAAAAAAAAGACTTAAAAGTAAACTAAAAATAGACTCTAATGTAACATCTCCGTAAAGTGACTTGAGTACTGCACATAGGTATGGTTGAATGACACATGTTCAGTGTTAACAGTGTCCATTGTACAGTCTGACAGCAGCAGGAGGGAAAGACCTGCGAAACCTCTCCTTCACACATCGAGGGTGAATCAGTCTGTCACTGAAGCTGCTCTCCAGGGCAGACAGAGCGTCCTGCAGGGGGTGAAACTCATGGCCCAGCATAGAAATTACCTTAGCCAGGACCCTCCTGTCCTCCACCTCCTGCACTGAGTCCAGAGGACAGCCCGGGATGGAGCTGGACTTCTTGATGACCTTGTCCAGCTTCTTCCTCTCTCTCTCTGTGATGCTGCTGTTCCAGCAGACCACACCGTACAGGATGGCTGATGCCACCACAGAGTCATAGAAGGTCTTCAGGAGTGGCCCTCTCACTCCAAAAGACCTGAGTCTCCTCAGGAGATAGAGCCTGCTCTGGCCCTTCCTGTACAGTGCGTCTGTGTTGTGAGTCCAGTCCAGTTTGCTGTTCAGACGAACACCCAGGTACTTGTATGAGTCCACTCTCTCAATGTCCCTTCCCTGGATGTTCACTGAGGGGGCAGTTGAGTGGCATCTGCAGAAGTCCACCACCATCTCCTTGGTCTTCCCTGCATTGATGATGAGGTGGTTCTGCTGACACCAGTCCACAAAGTACTGTGTTAGTCCTCTGTACTCCACATCGTCATCATCCTTGATGAGGCCAGTGATGGCAGAGTCATCAGAGAACTTCTGCAGGATGCAGCTCTCTGTGTTGTGTCTGAAGTCTGCAGTGTAAAGGGTGAAAAGAAAGGGCGCGTGGACAGTGCGCTGGGGCGCCCCCACACTGCAGGTCATGAGATAACACACGCAGTTCTTGGCTCTCACAAACTGGGGCCGGTTTGTGAGATAGTCCAGGATCCAGTCTGCCAGGTCACAGTCCACCCCGGCGATCTCCAGCTTGTCCCTCAGGAGCAGTGGCTGGATGGTGTTGAAAGCACTGGAGAAGTCAAAGAAGAGAATCCTCACAGTGCTGCTGGGGTTCTCCAGGTGAGACAGTGAGCGGTGCAGCAGGTAGATGACGGCATCCTCCACTCCAATGCCAGGCCGGTACGCAAACTGCAGCAGGTCCATCGCTGAGGTCACGGTGGAGCGGAGGTGGCCAAGGACCAGTCTTTCCAGTGTCTTCATCAGGCGAGATATTAGAGCCACCGGCCTGAAGCAGCTGAGCTCCTTGGCCTGTGGCGTCTTGGGCACCGGTATCACCCAGGAGGTCTTCCAGAGTTGTGGTACCACCCTCAGCTTTAGGTTCATATTGAAGACACGCTCCATAACTCCACATAGTTCATCTGCACAGGACTTAAGGAGCCTGGAGCTGATGCCGTCTGGTCCTGCTGCCTTCCTGGGTCTGATCTTCTTGAGCTCCAGTCTCACCTGGGCTGTAGAAAATGACAGTGGCAGGCTGGCGGCATGGGTGAGTCAAGCTTAGATGAGCTTAAAGGGATGATGTTGCACCCTTTCTGATCTATGTTATAATGTTTCCTCATCACAAACATAACCGGAGTTGCGTTGTTTCATTTGCACATGTTTAACACACAAACCCTGCACATTTAAGCTTCGTTTTTATCTCAAAATGAAAACCCACTGTTCCATCTTGTGATATACCACTGGAAGAGAGCATTTTGAGCTTTGGAACTGTAGATAGATTAATAAAAAGGATTATTCAACTATGTGTGAATGAAACAAAACACAACTCCAGGTATGTTTTTGAGGAGGTAACAACATTATAACATGACTAAAAGCTCACAAGAGTCAATTTTCTATTATGAATGTTCATATCTTGATATAGAGACAAAATAGTGAAATAAAAATGCCAGCATCATGTAGAGTTGGCTAATGCGAACATTTTAAGCCCAAGATGATGAACTTAACAGCAGCAGTTACAGGCAACAGTTTTTCAGTGTAAAGTGAATTGGAGCCAGCATCAATGGAACCGGAAGCGTGCCTATGCTCACTTTCTATTTGAAACGTGCTGTCGAGGAGTTTAGCCATGTCCATTTATATATACCGTCTATATCTATAACAGAAAATATTTAAATGCCTATGTATATGTATATAGTCCCTGGGAGCTGGACAAACCTTTTTTTCCCATCTTACCTTACCCAATCCTTTCTCACAATACTAAAGATTCAAGTGTCCCAATTTGTAGAAAATGTGTTCTTAGTGTATTCACTATAAAAAATGGTCCGCACTCCAGAATAATGACAAATCACCCCAAGAATAGTGAAGTGGACTTTTTACAGGCATTTTCTGCAGTTTTGACAGTTCAAATTTTCAAAACAAAAATTTGTAAAACCCTTAAGTTATTTCCACCCCTGTGAGACACTGAGAAGGAAATAAACATTCAGATGTAGAGACGTAGATTTAGCCTGATAAAACATTACCAATACTCAGATCTTTCTAACTGGACTCATCTAAACCCAGTGCTCTGAGGCAATGTAAGTAACAGGGGAAGGGTCAAAGAAGAGTAGAGGTGTGGACAATGTATCTGGAGTGACTCCTGATGAATGCTGTGATCTGATTCTTTCCTGCAATGAGGGGGTATTTTACTTCTTTGAGGTATTAACTGCTAACACATAATATATTTAGATCACCATGTTACCTTTTACTGTTTTGAAAATGCTATATTCGCAGAAAACAACATATGTTTTATAAGTTTTACTTTTGAGTCTCCCCTCTCTTTGCAAGCACTATCACAACACAATCAGTGTCAGTGTGCATTTCTACTAATTTAGCACCTCATTAAAACAATGACGATGAAGTAGTAGTTTCCAAGTTAATAGCTACCTTTTACTTTTAGTTTAGTAGAGAGGTCTCAAATTATCCAAAAGATTCTAATGAAGTTGTATGAAGTTTAAAAACACAGTGGAACACTTCTTGTATTACCTTGTATTACCACATGACATCACAAAGTGGAATAGAGTATTGTAAGTTTGAGAGAAGAAACATGCAGGGTCTGTGTGTTAAACATGCGTGAATTAAACAACACTCAACTCCAGGTATATTTGTGATAATATTATAACACAGATCAGAAAATAGCATAATATGGGGCCTATCAAGCACAGGACACACCCTTTGGGCAGAGGCTGCACCATCCCAGGTTGTCAGTGTGAAGTGGCCAATGTCCATAGTTGTCGTAGCGTACGTCTGGTTGTGGCCGTGGGGGTCTTGGGGGGAGGCGCTTCTTCTCACAGGACATTTGTGGTGAACTAGCAGATGATGGCTGACCAACTCTAGGTGCTGGCTTGTTGGCTTGTTTCAAACTGTGGGCCACAGCCAGGTGAAACCTTTTGAGAGGCATTGGTTTTTCCTTCAGTAGGTCACAGTCTCTCTTGTAGATGAGCCAAGAATTGGAAATGCACAGGTCAAGGGCGTATCCAAACAGGAGGAAGTACCAGCGTCGTGATTTAGCTGGGGTCTTGTACAGATGAACCAGCATGTCGGAAAGATCAATGCCACCCATATGCTGATTATAGGCAGCAATGAGTGATGGGCATTGGACAGCAATATTCGCTTTTGCATCTTTGCTCCACTGTTGGACACTTGTTAGAGGCTTGATCCCAGAGGCATTGCTGAGGAGAGTGACACATTTGTTATCGTACCATTTGACTGCAAGTACACCTTCAGTGGACTTGTAATGAAGAGCCCCACATCCTCTCTTCATCAGCTCTTCATCTTCTATCAGGTTAAAACGTGATGCAGGGTGCCAGTAATCTGAATCAGGAACCTGGAATTCATCAATATTTACATGCTCCCAGATTCTTCTGGATTCTTTTTCTTCCTTTTCTGCCATTTTTTTCTTCTTTGTGCATGGGGGTGACACAGGGGCCTCATCCAGCTCTTCCATTACTTTTTTTTAAGGTCTTTTCCCCTTTTTTCTTCTTCTTAGCAGATGTGCTTATAGAGGGCATCTCCTCTTCATCCATAAATTCAGTGGAAAGGTCTCCGATCACCTCTACTTGTTTGGGCAGATAATCGGGATCCCCTATTATGCCATCATGATCACTCAGATCAAGCTCAGAATCTTGAGGATCTTCCGGTACAAGTGCCAGAAAAGACCATGGCCTTGAACCATAAAATGATTTAGCATCCATCTTTTGTTTCTAAAACAAAGAAATGGAAGGTAAAAAAGAAATCATGCACCGTTATAGGTAAATATTAGCACATATTAAATAATTTCAGTATAATAACACTGTAATTGTAACATATTGACAACAATGCATGAACAGAAGTGTTTTTATTCCATCGAAAATAGTAAAATTTTATTAATTAGCAAAATTCACCAAACTGCTACCATATGGTTGAGATGTCACCCCATGCCAAGTTTTACCATAGAGTGACATCTCAACTGTTTGGTCAAGCATGTTTTTAAAAAATTATTTGACCCTTATAAAATGTTTTTCTGTTGCATCACGTGACATAATTCTGTTAAGTACGTGGTTAGATGATGTAATATGTTGAAAAAAACAATTTACCTTTAAAAATGCAGACAGAAGTTGCTCACATGTAACATGGGATTTTTCTGTTTTTCACTTGCTGGAGTCAGGATGAGTGAATGATTACAAATTATGAGTTGAGCAAATGTAGCATTGAAATCATGAAACCATTTGGAGTGCATCTGATCCACTGAGCATTTCTTGTAGAGATACTGCTCTCTGCGGGTGTATTAGTGCGCTAAACTCCATCCTTGTTACCGCAGCGCATTATTTTAGAATTACCCGAGCAACCCAAGCACCATTCATCACTAGATGCCGAGTTTATTGCCTGAATGGAGAGAGGATGTCTGCACACACAATGAGGAGATAGGGAGACAGACCTCTGCTTTAGTCATGTGAGCATTTACCGTCTCGCTTTACAAATGTTTATCAGTCGTAAAAATGAACCATTATATAGCGGGGCCCCTGAATGCATCAAAGTGTGGCCATGTTTGGATGCGGTCAGTGATGCATCGCACACTGGATTATTCCTCCTTACATGGATCATACAGGCACTTTGTCTTCATATACCTGTTTTTATCATTCTCCGTCAAGGTTATGCACACCTGACACGTTAACCCTTTAATCAATAACCTGCTCCTCACAATGCGCTACATACTGTATACTGTATCAATCGAATTTTTTTGTTATGAGTGGGACCTTTCAATCTCCCAATGGTATTGAACATGAGAAATTAGTATGATGTTGTAGATTTTTATGGCTTTGTTAAACGTAATGTAAATTATCTTATGTACATTTTTATTGTAAATGATTATACAATTAAATATCAAGATGAAACCAAAATATTAATCTAAGAATCCTCTTTGTCTTTGTAGACATTTGTTTTACTGCAGTTAATTTATGAATGTGGAATATGATTTGAATAAGGTGACCAGATTTTCAAAATTAAAAACTAGGGCGCTTGGTTTGGTAATAATAAAATTGTGAAAAGAGCTCTTAATTATTATGCACATGGCCTATTCTGGACTCACTTCTTAGTTGGTATATCATCTGGGAGACTTCTGTCAGTGCAGTTGAATAGATTATTTTGTGTTCTGGCCATGTTCAAGCACAGTTCTCTGTATTTTGGCTGTACAAATGATAACATATTCCCCTCTTTACTGTTGGCAAGAATCATTGGTCAAAAATAATGACACCTGGGACATTTCTTGTATAAAACTGGGACAAATCAATGTTTTTGGATAAATCAGCTTGGAGAGGGGACACAAGGCTTAAAACTGGGACTGTCTCGGGTTAATAGCAATGTCTGGTCATGCTAAGTTTGTGCTTAAAATTCCTTAAAAAATTATTTTAAAATGAGACGAGTGTTAGTGCTCTGAAAAAGTTTGGCTATTAATATAGTAAAAAATATAATCTTCCTCTGATTGCTTGTACAGACCATGTTGGATTTATACAATACTTTTTTTCTTGATTTTATGGAGAAAATAAATAGCTGTTCTTAACTGAGAATATAACTTAATTCAAATTATTCAAATATTTTAGATAAGAAAGTATAGATTCAGATCAAGTCAATGCCCTCATTAAACAATGTTTTATACTATCCGAATAGCAAAGATGTTTGCCCGTTTGTATATTTCCCAAAAATCCCATACATTTGTGGTGGAAAAAATACTATACCTCTAGTAATAGTAATCAAGCCTAGTGAGTTTTGAAATACAAAAAGGGTTTATTATTTTTGTATTTCAAAAGAATTAACCCTTTGGCCACAGATATGGTCAGGACAGTGCCCAGGCCTCCCTTGACCAACAACTGGTAGGCTTCCAGTCTCTCCGAGTCTCTCCCTTAGAGAACCTGAGCTCTGAGTATTTATAACAGAATTACAAAAGCTGATTAACAGACCCATATGTTAATCAGCTTTTACAGTCAGAAAGGTAAAAGAGCATAGTGTTTCCTGTGGGATGGGGACAGAGCCTTCACACATTTTAATGACTACTCTAGGTCTGACAAACTGACAAAGATCAAATGCATTTACAGATATGATAATATTTTCTTCCAACAGACTTTCTACAAGTAATTTGTATACTTAATAGGTAGGCTGGAAGATCTTCTTAATGGCATAAAAATATTTATCCATGCTTGGGACTCGCAAAACTATTACTCTACTGTCAGTGGGTACTATCAACATTTAATGGTGTAAAGTGGAACAAGTAGTTACAAACTGAATTTACTGCCTTGTACCTTAAACTAAATCTAATAAAACCTAATCAAATGACGTGTGATGGTCTCCATACAAACACATGCATGATTTCTTTGGATGAGAATTTCAATGTGTTTTGGATTGTGATGAGAATTGGCTGCAGAATGAAACAGCAAAGACAATGGCAGAAAAGGTGGGGGGTGTGAGTGAAATGCAGGAGAAGCTATATCAGTCTGATCAGTCATCCGTCCTCCTCCAATCTCCTGATAAAGCAGGTACTGCAGGAGGTGAAACGATGTGTATCAAAACCTCATGAAGATCGATGGCATCCTTCTGTCCGCTCCCAACCAGACAGAAGCCAATGAGCACTAGGAATAAAGAGGAATACAAAGAAAAGACAGGCTATTCTAAATTGGACCGTGCAAAATGGTTGTGAGACGGGAGGAGAAGCTATTAAAAATATATGAGCAACAAGGAGAAGGTTGAAGGGGGGTAAGAGTGTCCTTATATGTTGTGCTGACAAACAAATCCTCAGTTACATGTAAAATTAAGCTCAGGATTCCTACTTTCAGACCTGAGCAGAAACATGTTTGGTTCTATCCACAAAAAAGTGGTATCTGTATTGTAACTACCCAATAATGGTGAAAGAACTTTGTAATTTTAAATTGTTAATATGTTACTATTTTATCTTGCTTTTATTGTAAGGTGTCTGGTTGTTTTGAAAGACTCCAACAAATAATGACGTTCTTATTAGATACACAGACAGACAGACAGGCAGAAAAACAGACAAATAGATGCTTTATTCATCCAGAGGGATATTTAAGTTTAGCTGCAGCAACACACATCTCAGTCAAAGGTCTCAGTGCAGTATAACAGCAGGACTGGTCGGGTAAGGTCAGCAGATTCTGTGTCAGGGCAGTCTGAGGAGAGTAAAAACCCTCAGGACAAAAGTGTTGCTCCTCTGTGTCCCGCAGCATCACAGGGAGCCAGATGAACTCTGTAGACAGTAAAGCCTCTTCTTAGCCTCACTCTTGCTCCCTCTGTTGTTTTGGTCAGTGATGAAATGGGATATTTCCTCAAAATATTTGCTCTGGAACGTCTTTGATGTAAAAAGTCTGTAGCATCTGCCACATTTCTTAGTTGGTTAAAGTCCCATGATATGATGTTAAAAGCTCAAAAAAATCAAAAACTGCTCAGTGTATCAGGCAGGTAGCCACAAGAGCAGCAAACCATTCCAAAATACATCCAAGGCACTATGATGTGCTGTTTTGTTAAGTATTGGAATCTAACAGACACATCAAATTCAATTCAGACGTGACCTTTGCCTTGAATTTTCTGCGTATGCAGCTGAACCAGTAGCAGTTGGTTTTATGAGGGGCTTAAACAAATACACTAAAAGCTACTTAGCAAAATGATGTTTATTATTCCATAGTAAAATACAGATTGTGTGCATTAAATTATACTCAAAAGTGTTAAAATTATTTTTGAAATCACCCTTCCAGTAATTCACACTATTTGCACCAGTGGAAAGAAGACAGTGTGAACACTTGGAGGAGGATATGGAGTAAATAAAATGAACGGAGATGGCAGGGGGTTGTAATCAGAATGGGCAGGGATAGTGAGACAGGTGTGTTTATGTACACAGTGCTTAGACAAACAGCGCAGTGACAGGTGATATCAGATTTACGGGCTTAACGGGCTCCCGCACAGAAAGGTCAAGTCTGTGTTCAGCAAACACTCTCCAAGAATGGACCACATCTCCATCCTGTCTGCTCCACCTGCTGCCGGCCCACATAGATTTACTTTTTATTAGAATCACAAACATAAGGCAAGAAGGGGCTTTGATAGAGCTGCTTGAATAATAAAGTGTACATCAAGTGTATCTGTCTTTATGCAGGTACCTTATATGTAACATTTTACTGTTGGCATTATAATGTACAGCTGGGTATTACAGAAAATTGCAAAATAATCTAGTGTATATACTGACATCTAGACAAGCCTAAACACTAAATTGCATTTAGGTTATGATAGATATCCCATACCTTTAAGGCGGGGCATCACAAAGAAGTTGCAGATATGATACGTATCTCAATATGCAAGCCACGATACATCACATATCTTGACTGAGTGCATTTTCGATACAATACGATTAAATACAATAAATTTCAAATTGATACAATGAAGAAGAAGAAGAAAAAAAAAGCTTTGAGCCTTTTACTTGATCAACCTCATTTTCATAAAATAATAATAATAATTAAAAAAACCCAACATTAAATTGTGCATTTATCTTCCATTTATTATTTTTGATTAATGCATGTTTCTAACAATACATACAACCTCAAAAAAGTGCTCAGCTGCATCATCCTCCATAACTTATACAAGCACAAAGGTACGTGCAGTTTGATTGATCTAAAGAATCTCACAATGTAACTGTTAAAACACTGCTGTGATTTTAAAACCAAATGTTGCATTTATATTCACATATAGAACATTCATTAAGCCTAGAATAATGCTAATTTGGTTAACTTGATCAGTAACAATAGTAGCCCTGAGACCATTGCTTTTCAGCAAACATAACCAAACAACCACAACAAAAATACAAAGCTATTTCTTAAAGATTTTTGTTTGAAGATGTTTTTGTTTAGAATTCGGTCAACATGGTCTGAGATGAGTACACTTCTCTGAGCGTTGACAATGTCTCCTGCTGTTGAGAATACACTCTCAGAGGAGACACTAGTCCCTGGGATTCACAGGTAAATCTTTGCAAGCTGTGACATGAGTGGATACTCATTCTGATGCTCTTTCCATCAATTAAGTGGATTTACTTTCCATCAATTAAGTGGATTTACCTCTGAAAGAGACAAGGCTGGTGCCTCCTTGTATCTTGTCACTTCTTCTTCTGCAGTACCTGTGCTGTTGGTTGGACCAAGTAAATCAGCAAAACTGTACATGTCCTTTATTCGCTTGGGTGGTGGGCCAGCAGCGCAGTTGTGCTCCTTAACTTCTTTGGAATCCTCTTCCTCCACAAGCATCACCTCAGCCACGGTCTCGAGATCAACCTCTTCCTATATTATGAAGAAAATTACATGTTTGTGTTAGGTTTGTGTTCATAAACTTTAAAGACAAACAAGCTAAAACATCTATACTATAGATATTTTAGCTTGTTTGTCAGATGAATATAAATTCTATAGTCATCTAACCTGAAAGTTATAATATATACCCACTTGTGGGTTCCTAATTTTTGTCAAAACACTTTCTAGTTTGAATTTAAAATCAACTATTAATTTAATGTATACCATTTAATATTTAAGTTTGTACTTTACTACGTGATATGTGATGAACATTTTATTTATTTGTGAAACTAACAAATTAAACATACCTTGAACTCTGCCAGCCTCTGCGATGACTCTCATGTACATTTCATCTTGTTGATGGTAAAGAAGGGAGGGCAAAGCTTTGAATCTGGGATCCAGTGCCGAGCATAAATACATTGTCACTTTCTGTTCATCCTTGTACCTCTTGGTCAGATCCTCACAAATGGCTGCTTTGGTTTCTTAGACCAAGATGGAATCAGATGGACTCTCTTGGAAATCATGGATGAGCTGAGCATGAAATGGTGCTGGTGTATTTTCCTTGGACATCACTAGCATTGCTACCTTCATGGGCTTCATGGCATCCACACTATCCTCTGTCGCCATTATTTCTGACTCACTGAGAGTGCATACTTCTTTCTCTGTCTTACTCTTCTTCTTCTTCTTCTGCTCAAGAAATCGTTGGAACATGTCGTGCACACTTTTCTACCTGGTCACAACGTCAACAACCAGTTTGTGCTTCGGCAACTGCAGCAGCTTTTGCTTCTGGCGGAGTATGTGGCTAGTTGTTGTGCTGCGCCTGAAAAAGTTTGAAATGCGTCTCACGTGACCCAATAGACGTGCGACTACAGGTAGTTTTAAAGCATGCTGTGATGCCAGGTTGAGGGTATGGGCAAAGCACAAAAAGTAACAAACCTGTGAGCTCAAATGCTCCATGACAATGTATGGACATAGAGCGTGGCAGATACTGTATATTGCATGATAGTGTCTGTAATCTTAAGTGCACATGGAGAGTTGGATGATAGTTTGCTTATTTGGCTCTCCAAAATGCGTTGTTTTGGGTCCAGGCTTTTCTTTGGGGGCGGCAGAACTAGCTTGTCAGGATGTTGGCACTGTAGGTAAACTCTGAGGTTGGTTGTATTACAGTACCTCAGTATTTGATAGCCGTTTGGTATATATATATATATATATATATATACACACACACACACACATATAATATATTTTAGCACACCCCTACGTACCTCATTCTAGAAATATGACTATCATGTTATTTTTTATGTTGTACAAAATAAATCAATAAAAATACATAAAAATAAAATAAAATAATAAGGCTTACTAAGTTTGTATCACAACTTAAATTTTCCCACCACATGTTCCATAAATGTTTAATTTACTTAAACTTTGTAACATTTGGTTAGAACAAAATCAATAATCCTACATGTTTTGTTTTTTTTTTTTCTTAAGGATATACCATTCCACAGTTGGCATTGTGCATAGTGAAAACACTGCATTAGCATAAGCATTAGCATTGAGACACAACTTTCAAAACAGGAGTGATGTGAAGTATTCATTTTGTTTGTGTAGTTTTTAACATGTTGTCAGAACCATCTAAATGCAGCTCTCTGTCCACTGCTTAAAATATGTATTCGTGACTCTGCAAAAACTTCCTTTGACAGGAAGTAGTGATGCTAGCAGGGAGGTTGCCGGGTGCTATTGTAAACAGAGCCTATTGGACAGTCTGTACACTGCAAAATGATCAAACTCTTAGATTTGTATAGCCTTTATAATAAACACTAATTTGCATGTTGTTTTAGCAGGTAATTATATGAATGTGGCTTGGAACTGGCACTATTCCATCAGTGATATCTTGTACCTGCATTATAATAGCTGTAGTGGATTACATGGCTTCTGTATTTTTATGATTTAATCTGACAGGCTGATGTGCACATAAAAAAGGCTTGAACCATACTAAGATTTAGATGTCCTCCACACCAGTTATTTAACCAAATAATACTAAAATGACTTAAATCTAGAACAATATCTTGTTTAAATAAACTCTTTTAAAGCCAGCAGAGATTAAATTAACACAAAATGCTACATGAAAGTCCACATGCAAATCACATCCTTGGAGTGAAGCCACTTTTTAAACATAGCGTGGGTATTTTTAGTCTTTTGTGAAGATATGATGGCGATAATTAATGAACAAACATGTTCCACCAACATAATGGAGCGTCCTGGTCTCCCAAGTGTTATGGTAATAAGAGTGATCACAGCAGAATGCGACTTTATTTCTCACATTAACAATCCACACAGCTGCTGTTTGCTTTGCATTGCTCAAGGATCACTGTGAATCCACAAAGAGACTTCAGTGTGTGCAGTCAGTCAGAGGGCAGCTTGGAAAAAACTATAGGAAAATAATATAGCTATTTACATTCCTAAAGTGTAACAATGGCTTTGATATGCAAGTTTTTGTGTGTTAGGAATAAGTAAATGAGATAAACCTGTGTTCTAATACTTCCATTAGAAAATATCTGTTTTAGAAATGCAGACAAATCAATTCTGGATAGGCCAGTTAATATCATTCATGCTTATTACTTCCGCAGCAACAAGCAATCTCACAGTAAAATCCCTCAGTTCGTTTGGGCATTAGCAATCAGCATGGTGATTTATCTAATAACCATCAGACACTTATTAGGAGACTATAGTCCTGGGGTTTATGATGTTGAGTTTGAAGTCGCTGACTGCTGTATTTTTCAGTTTGTTTGAGGACACGTGTATCGCACCTGCTCCCTCCATGAAGCTCAGATAGGGCGGGGCCTCTGCAGCTGGAGGGGCAGGACTTAGTCATGAGGGACACACTGAGCTGGAAACTTGAAAGTGGAGAAAATAAGGAACAATGGGAAAGAGAAAAAAATATGTCGAGAAATATTACGACAAACATGAAGTATTGTTGTGGCCCATACTCCTAAACTTCTAACCTATAGGGCTGTTGCTTTTGTTGATAACTACACCTTAATTAAACAACGCATGAACTGAATCATAATGAACAAATAGTTTAAAGGGCCCATTTTACAGTATTTTCTGATGCATGTTATAATGTTGTTTCCTCATCACAAACATACCTGGAGTTATGTTTTGTTTCATCCACATGATTAACACACAAACTCTGCATATTTAGGCTGAGTTTTTCTCTCAAACAAAAAACACTCTGTTCCACCTTGTGACATCATGTGGCAATACTCCACTGTGTGAACTTCTCACTGTAACCCTTTAATTAAAGGTCCTATATTACATACAATTGACTCGTGTGCACTTTAATCCATGTTAGAATGTTCTTACCTTATCAATAAACATGCCTGGAGTTGAGTTTTGATTCACACATGTTTGAGTAATCCTTTATTATTACTCACTGTCTTCATCTCCAAAGCTCAAAATGCTCTGCTCCACCTTGTAATGTCATGAAGCAGTAGTGTTGAAGTTAACAGCTACCTTTTACCTTTAGTTCATTAGAGATTGGCAATTCTAGGGCTGAAATTATCCAAATGAGTCTAGTGAAGGTGTATGGAGTTTAAAAACACAGTGGAGCACTTCCTGTATTATCACAAGACATCACGAGGTGGAACAGAGTATTTTCTGTTTGAGAGAAGAACTGTATATTCAGTTTTTGTGTGTTAAACATGTGTGAATGAAACAAAACACAACTCCAGGTATGTTTGTGATGAGGAAACAACATTATGACAGAGATCAGAAAATAGCATAATATGGGACCTTTAAGTAGTTGCTAAGCCATGTTTAATTCTTAATAAACTCTTTGATCATTATGAATCTAGACTTTTCTATGAGTCTATGCTTTATTACGACATAAATAGTATAGTTAAATAAGTACTGTTTTTGAATCCATAATATCTAAACAACAATAGATAGTGTCAGTCCCAAGCCTGAATAAATATGTAAAGGAAGGGCATCTGGTTTCTAAATCAATATGTCATTGTTAAACTGTGGAATCAATCATCAACAAAACAATGACAAAAAAATCTCTTTTGTAAAAATGCTGTATTCCAATGCTCTGCTTATTTAAACAACTGCAAATTAGAAACATGAGGAAAATCTGTTTTTGTGCTAAACTTGGCTATGCTAAACGTAGCTATATTAAACATCTTTGAATAAGACTTTTGTGCTGTTTGTGATAGAAGAAAGCAGCAAGAAGAAAAAAATCCATATACAAATACTTATTATTTTTACATTTAACCCATTTCTTCAAGTTTAACTGACGTAAGCTGAAAAATAAAATAAAAAACTATGTAATTTCAGTAAACAACTTTTGAAACGTGTGAAAGACAAAAAAAGTTGCGAATTAACACATTTACCAGCAGCAGCTGAACAGTTGTTAGCTCTTAGTGAAATGAGTGTGAGCCAGCCTCCTCTGCCTGGACAATTATAATGTATTTTTATTTATTTATTTATTTATTTTTGTTTCTTCTTTTTAAGTAGGCTACAAGGGACTTTTGTTGTGTCTTTGTTGACTAGAAGGATGCCAGCACTGTGCCTGCACAATCAGTACAGCCAGCACTGAATTACACAGAATATTCATGTGCCTATTCTCTCAGCCAATAATTGAGTTTTAATTTAGCCACTTTTATAGCTCCTGATTATTTCTGTGTGATCCAAATATGGTAATTATCCACACGCATGAATGACCGTAGACAAAACAAACACAGAGAAGCCAGCGTGGGCAAAAATAATGTGTGTTTTTTTCCAAATATTTTCACAAACCATTAGGGATGGGTGGTACAACCTTACTGCTAAGATGTGAGCTATTGTGATCGTTTGTATTGGAGTTAGCATTTAGAAAGGCTCCATGAATCATTAAAGACAAAACAGCACCTGGCAATTAGAATACGCATGTGGGCCAAACACTTATTATACACCATTGTGTTTCAGACAGTGTATGATAAACAGCCAGCTAGCTTATTGCAATATCCCAAGCAGGGTAGAAGCATCCTTGGCTTGCAGGTATGAAAACCTAGCAGGCATTTGTACTTGTGTGTGAAATGTATTTTGAACAATTTAGTTTCTGCAAGCTGCTCCGATACAGGCAATATTGTGAGAGGAATAATCAAGAAGTTTAGAAGTTTTGTTCATTCATTTGTCTTCTTTTGCTTTCCCTTGTTGCAAATTGCCAGAGCCTTCCAGCAATTTTGAGCTTTAGGGGACAGGGCCAAAACATTAGCTGGTCTCAGGCAATAGGCAACATTTTCCTGTTATTCACTAGAGAGACTTTTGATTCACAACACTTTGTTCAAAATGCAGTCTAATCAGTAACGTGGATGTATTGGTTTCAGGCTGGCCTGAGGAGTGCGCCCACAGTCCCTTTGCTGAAAGGAAGAAGCGCTATCACAAAGGTAAATTTGCCTAAAGCCTGTCTAAAATTCATTTTGACAGGATCATATTGGATTTACTGCGATAAAAAGAGTTTCGGAGATGCTCCATTGTGAAGAAACAGTGCTGTAGCCACCATACCCTGTACAATTTTGGAAAATTAATTTATTTCATTTATTATGATATGAACTATCTTTTGATTTATTCATCCATCCATCTCCTTCCACTTATCTGCTGCAGGGTCGCGGGGGCAGCCGTGTAAGCAGAGACTCCCAGGCTTCCCCCACCCTGGACATTTCACCTCCTTCAACTGCCTGCCATATTCCTCTGCCCTGGCCCCTTACAAGTTCTTATGCAGGTAGCATGTCCATGGAAGGATAGCCCATGTCACTCCTTCAGGCTCTGCCTGGCTGGACTCCGTGGGGGAAGGTCTTGCCACCAGATGCTCACCGTCGAACACCCATCCCAGGCCTGGCTCCAGGGTGGGCCCCTGTGATGCCAATACAACTTAATTTTGTGTATACAGTTGTATGTCATGACTTATACAATAGTCTTAGAAATAGCCATACAACAAGTCAAGGACACACAGTTCTTGGCTCCATCGTGGCAGAGTGGTTATCGTTTTCCCCTCAGTAAGAATGTTCTGGCATATTCGGGGCCTTTCTGGGTGGTGTTTGCATGTTCTACCCGTGTCTGTGTACATTGTGTATTACGTGCAACTTGTATATATGAGGACAAAGAGTTCAACTTACAATAGATCATATTCATTTGTCATCGCATTTCTACAGTTGAACATTAAAAATTGAAGTACAGATTTGCAGCAGACCTTCCTATAGGACGAGGTTGACAGATTTTTGCATTTGTCACATAGTCTGCACCAGACATGTTATTTTCACACCTTCAGGTTTGCACAAAGACCTTTGTATTGATTTGTGCACTGGGCACTGCCTTTGAGCAGCATGTATAAATTTAGCATGGCATCATTTATTCAACATAAATTTAACATTGTTGAAATGATTAAAAGCCAATGGTCAGTTGTGGCCATTGCTTTTGCTTGGGCCAGCTCTGTATTATGTGATGTAAATTTAAATTTGAATTAAAATGAGGTTTCCTGTTGAGAACAAGTTTGACTGGGCAGTGAGCCCAGATAAAGGCCTATGTATTGAAACAGCGATCTGGCATACACAAGCTGTTTGGGCCCTTTCCAAAGCCCCTCATCTAAAACCCACAAACACTCGCAGTGTCCCTGTGCTATGGCCACCGCCACAGCTACAGGCTGCACTAAACTTCTATAAATACACTTATCTGTCAGTTTAACCTCTGCCACTAAAACGTGTCAAAGGGAACATTGCAACCATCTGTTCAGCAAATACTGTTTATCTATTTATCTTCTGCCATAAAGTCATGTGAAAGCCTGTGCTATAGAGTCAACAGCAACTATGGGCCATAGGTGGAGTCCAGCTGAGACACTTTGAGACATACACAGAAAAACATGAAGGAAATTTGAACAATATTAAAAGAACTTAAAGAAAGTGCCCGGACGAAGCACTCAACCGTTCAACTGCGTGTTAAGGCAGATATACTCTGCCATCATAGATTTTACTTAATGTATTCTTAAAGAGGTTGTTGATTTTACGGTCTGAAAAGAATCCAGAAAAAGAAAATTATGTTGAATATGATGTTGACTCTCCTACATGAATTGTTTATCTGCCATTAACAAAACCAACTCAATAGGAGATAAGAATGTTTCACATTTTTATCATAATGATATTCATACTATTTGCTTTCTCGTATTAACATCATTCATGAATCTATTGAAAACTTCAGTGAGACTAAAGCCGTGTCTGCATGATTCCTGTATAAATATGCACACAATAGGGCGTGTCTATCTGTGTGCAGCGTATGAGAGATGATGGGCCTATGTTTGTAGACCGCAGCAAACCACTCAACCACAATACAATCTGTGTGCAAATACTTCTGTAATAAGAAATTTGTATTTAAGTGCGCCACTGCCTCTTCCAACAACAGTCTAATTTCATGGTGTGTCTGGTCTATTTTCTCGAGATGTTTGACCCCTTATGGAAGCATTCAAATTGAATTTGTAGCAAAAAGCTGCAAAGAACAACTGACAACAGCGTGCCACAGGGTTAAGCCTTTAATACATGGAAAATCACAAAGGGGAAACGGCCTATATGTACAGACAAACACTTTATTTCAATGCTCTTTTGTACTCTGTCAATACAAAAGCTATTATTTAGGCTAAACATGCATATTGAAGAAAAACATACAATAAAAACAAAAAATATTCTATCATGAATGGTTGAGTGATTGTTCAGTGCATTTTTAATCCAGCACAGGGTGTCACAAGTCAATAAAGTATTGAAACACTGAGATGGTTTCGATGGTAAAGAGGACGGCTGTGCCAAATGACAAAAATCATGTATTAAAAGATAAGATATTTTACCTTTTGCACATTAACAATACCATAGGCTCCACCATTAAAAAGAAAACCCATAAACAATGGGTCCACACAATTCCAAAAATTAAAACCAACCACTACTCCAATATTTTATAAATGTTTATAAAAAAATGATTGTCTAAAACACATATGTCAAACTCAAGGCCCAGGGGCCAAATGTGGCCCTCCACATCATTTCATGTGACCCTCGACAGGGTAAACTAAAAGGTATGATGGTCTTAACATGTAATTTTATCAGGAGATCAGCAGTAACACAGCCACATTTTTACATCTAGGCTAATGCATATGCAACATTTGTAACTTCAACAAGTAATACATACAGAAACAGTTAATTAACAAGTTAAACAAGTAGTTAGATTTATTTTACATTTTGCTAATGTGGCCCCCGGTGAAAATATGTTTGACACCCCTGGTCTAAAACAATCATATTCTAATTGTTCTTTAATTTAATAACTTGTTTCAGACCTGTGTGTTTTTAATTCCTGTAATACGTTATAATCAGGTGCATTGTCTAAACATATCATTGTTTTCCATTAAGCGCAGTGAACCGGTGTTTTAAACAGGTGTAACTGATGGCCAGAGCACCAAATGATACAAGAACCAATGTACAATGTGGGGACCCTGGGGCTACTGCATGCCATTGTGCTAATACCTGCCCTCCATGCTCTGATCCATCGCACCACAGCCACTAGGCAATTGTCCTCCTTTGTTTCATTCCCTGCAGTGTTGTTCGGACCAACACAATGCACAATATGACAAAAGACAAGGAAAATACCAGCAAGGGAAGGGGGTGTGTAAGCAGGAGGCTGTTTGGATTCTCTGTAATGTGACCAATCAGGGTTATCACTGTGACCCTCTGTGTCATTAGCACATATGAGAGAGATAATTGCAAATGGAAAAGCAGCATCATATTTAGCAAGTCATCAGAGAGCCAATCACTCCAGCAAGTCAAGATGAATGTGTCTTCAAATGAAAATGAAAGGTGACACGATAGGATAAGAATGGTGATAGGGATCTGGGAAGCTATTCAAATTATGGCAGTGGATCATGCCTACCCATAGACTATAGTATATATAAATGAACATAGCTAACCTGCCAGCTACCTCGTTCCATATATGAAGCGAGTATGGGGGTGCTTCTGGCTGCATCCATTTCCTCTCTCCATAACTGCTGCTGTCGTCATTTGGTCTTAAAATGTTCATATTAACCCGCTCTACATGATCCTGTTGTTTTTATTTTGCCATCGTGTCTGTAAATCAAGACATGAACATTAATAACAGACAAATCAGGTGCCTTCTTTCCCCGAGGTCACGCTTGATAGTGTTAACAACAGGCCTATTGACAGCCTTTGTAAGCACCCGCTGCTAAACCAGCGGTGTAGGGGGAAAGGGGCGTTACTTTCAAGAGCCTCGCTCTGAATGGGCTCTGTGGTTGCTATGATACTGGCGTTCCTAATTCCAAATATGGAATTCAGCTCCAAATTTACCCCGTAATAGCTATTCTTGATGAGCTTCATTTGACTGGAGCCGAGTGCTAAGGGTGACGCCATACTCCCTTAGTCTCCCTGTGTACAGTCTATGTGTCAACCCTTAAATGTGCGCTATATTACTTCCTCCCTGCTTGTTGTCATGGAAATGTTTGTGTTCACCTGGAATGATCCACAGTATGGCATTAAACGTATTTATCACAGCACTGAGTTAGAGATCATATCTGAGGAGAGATAACCCACCCACATGTCTTAATGAAAGAGAGCTAAGTCTAATACTATACTCTGGACCCAGAGTATAGTACCAGAAAAGTTACATATTGCATCTTTAACCAATGCTGAGTCTATATTTACTTTAGTGTTATCAACACATTGTTTCGTTCACCTTTGTTATAGGTGGCAAAAGTTTGGGTGCTAAACCAACAAGTGGCAGGTACAAGTGCCCCTTCTTTTTCCAGCGTGAAACAAACAAAAATAGAAAAAAAAAAACAAAAAAAACAACAACAGAAAAACATTTGACTTTAGCAAAACAGAAATCCTGTTAAAATTACTACCAAAGAAAACACCAATGACAATTTGAATTCAAGACACTAACTGCCTCCTTCTTTCAGTTATTGATGTTGTGTTTATCCATCTCTAGGAGGTCATGTGGGGCTGGAGTCCTTTGTGCTATAATGACCTTTATCGTGCACCATGGACTGAGGCAAACATGATTCACCAATTCCACCAAAGACACACGCTAAATGAAGAACAAAGGAAAGAGGGAAAGGAAATGAAATATCAATCAGAAAATACTTGGTCCTTTTTTGTAAGGGGTTGCCACAGTGACCCAATCATAGAGTTAAATTAATAAAAGTTCATGTAAGTAACATTTTCACTGTCTCCCCACTGCTGATGTAATGTAAAGACAGTTCAGTAAAGGATATTTATTTATCCAGAAAGTGCACTGACATTTACTTACACACTTTTCTACCTTCAAAGCACTCTTACCAAAGGACACAACAACAACATTCATCTGAGGGAGCTGAAATCGCATTGTCACCTGTGGGCCAGGGGATCTGACCTCTCTACCAACAATGTCTCATGTCAGGAGCAGGATTCAAACCGGCGACCTTGGAGGATAACCACTCTGCCAACTCCACTACTGACTTTGGTAGATGAACCTGAGACAGCTAACTACAATGCCACTTTTTTCAAAGTTTGGAGCCACCACAAATTGTTCACTGTGATATCATCCCTTGCATAACATCTGCACTCCAGTTGGCCTGCCCCTGATGTATTGTTTTGATATGAAAAAGACACTATGTGATTACATTGTTCAGGCACAGGGTCCACCCAAACATTACACTAAAAGCAGAATTCACTGAGGCAGGTGCTGGTTTCAAGTATGATAGTTTTATACAAAGTCAGGTACTTCCTATACTGGCTCTACCCCAACATTCAGCACAATTAAAAAGATCTGCTGAACTGGGCTTCTCTGCACTTTTGTTACACTATCACAGCATAAGCACACTCTCAAAATGTGACCTAAAATACAGCCTCACAGGGACCTGCATTTCACAACTTCTGATCTCCAGCAGAAAATGACTGAATATATTTAGGAAAATAGGACTGACAAAAATGTAAATGATATTCTTCCAACTATCCGCTATTTGCACATTCATATGCACATATAGTGGGCTTTAGATGTGGAGCAGTGTGGAACCTGGCCACTGATTTACTCTCCATATCAAAGCCAGCAGTTCTGACAGATATTTTTACATTAATCATACTCCCCATATTATCATTTAAAACAATTATCAGAGTGACAATGCAAAGGAGCTAAATGGGCCCTATAAGCATTTCTGTCGGAGGTATAATTTACCATAGCTTACTGGTTACCAAGCTGCCAGTGCAGACAGAATAGAAAGCGTGTTGAATAAATATACATAGCAGAACAAGTGACATAATAAAGCCCCTCCGTCCAAAAATAGCTTCACATAGCACTCTATAATACTAATAATCCCATTCATTTTTGAAAACATGCACTGTATTCTATTTTGCTGTATTACTTACCCATAAAAACAAAAGGCAGGTCATGTTGCTCTGTATTATAAATAGCACATGCCAGTGAGTTAAATGTGATTAGAATTTCACTGCAAATATTTATTTTTTCATGAAATTTCCTATAATTTGAAGGTTTTTAAATGCCTGGCAAATGTAGAATATCTTTCTGTATTTTTTATAAAGATTGATATCAGTCTGGTCCCCACGTTCTCCGTTGTGTCTTAAGCCTTGTTGTTTTGTCCTTAGGCAAGACACTTCACCCACATTGCTACTATGAAAGTGTACACATGAATAAGTGGTGTTGATCGATGCAGATTGGCAGCCTTGCTTCTGTGAGTATGCTGCAGGGCAGCTGTGGCTACAAAAGTATCTTAACATCACTGAGTGTGAAGTGAATGATGACTATAATGACTATAGTGTAGTGCTTTGAGAGGCTTTGATAAGCCTGTAAAGCGCAAGTGTAAGGCATACAAATTACAAATAAAATCTAATTCATCTCACTTCAGATTAACAGAGTTTAGTGCTTCACTCACTGATGTTTTTCAGAACCTTTTTTCCCTTTTATTATTTCCGATAGGGGTGGATCATGTCTGGCTAATCCACCTGTCAATCACTTCCATTTGCAAGGAGATTCACCGGTGACCAGACTCACATCTTGGTAAAGTATTGGTGAAGTGTCTCTTCTGGATCTCAGGCAAAGGGTTTTAATAGATTCAGTCTGCGATATATTATTCATTCAGCATGATTTAAAATAACTATGTTACATTTCATTATATATCATTGGCATCAGGATAAACATGCAACAACTGTGTATTTTAACAAATTTATGCTATTTATGTTTCAAAAAAGCTACATTAAGTGGACAGCACCCTCTCCCACAGTGTGAGAACCACTGCTTTAAACCCAATTTCTCTTGAACTTTACAGAGACTTCTAACGGCATTTCGACAATTTGATGCCCCAACACACAAAGAACTGGCCAAACACAAAAACAGTTTGCTTAGAGCTTCACACTGTTGGCCTAGCTGAAGAGACTTAAACCATCATTTGTTGGTAAAAAGTAAGTGTTAAATAGTTTTTTATAATTTTAAGGTTTTAACTGTATTTACTCTGCAGAGGTTTTAAGTAGCTGATACACTTTCTCTTCCACGCTTACAAAGAACATGATTTTTTCTTTTTGAAAGCAAAATAATCAAAGTGCCAAACAGACAAGGCCATGCACCTATTTCACAAACAAGACAACAATTTTCAAAAAAGCATATTTCTACCCTCACTGTACTTGCTCACTTGAACTATGTTTAGGGTACACTATCAAAAATAGTGTTTATATCTGTCCAATTTACCCTAACAAATAACTAGAACATCACATCAGAAGAGACAAGGTTAAAAAAATAAAAATAAAATAATAATAATAATAATAAATCAACCGTTTTAGAGACCACTATGTTAGGTCTGAGGAAAAGGTGAGATTAGTTTCTTAATAATCTCTACCATCATGTTTTGGTTGACACATTTTTCCATAATAAAATGTCTTGCTTAAAGGTTCACTGTGCATGCAACTTTTCTGATAAAAAGGTCCACCACCTGCTCGCTTTGCCTCAAAGGCTCGGAGAAAAGTATGATCTATAGAAGGCAGGTCCTATTAATGACTTAACTCATTTTACATAGCTCTTTACCGTTAGCAGGGTACAGTGGGTTAGAATGCGACACTAAAAAGATGCTTGTTGTCACTGAAAATATGTATTACAAGGCCTCTTGTCAACCTGAAGATGAAGAGCTGAATCATGTAACCGAAGTAGCAGGTGCCAGTGTAGACATCTTAAAATAAGCATGTGCCACATTCTTACAGAGAAACAAGTTCACTTCAGTGTTTAAGACACACAGTATTCAACACAAGGTTTAAGAGTAAAGTAATAAAACAAAAACATCATGCTGTCATCAGAGAAAGAAGGTTCCTGAATAGTCTGTTATTAATGTTAATATCTTGATTTATGCTAAATAAAAACCCAACGATCACAGAGAGTCAAGAGTCAATGGAGCTAGAAGTGTGCCTATGCTCGCTTCCTATCTGGAACGCAGCGGCTAGCAGGTCAGCATTTATATCTACAATCTATGTGCCATACTATGGAACATTCAAAGTGAAACAAAGCAGCAACTCCTCCATGGAGACAAACAGGTGTCAGACCCCCCACCAAAAAGTTACATAGAACACATTTATCCAGTATAAACAACAGTTACATTTTTTGGAATAGAAAAAAGTACATATGGAAATATATCTGGACATAACAACTCTGACCTCACTCCATCTTTTTCAATTGACAGCATATATTTTTCAGTCCCAAGATTTGATTACAGAGCTACCATTATAAAATGATTACATCAAATCCTACACTCATTTGTACGTGTGCCTGAAATACTAACTCCATTTTTTCTTCATGCCAAGTAAAACAGGGAAATATTGATTTGTTCTGAAAGTGGCAGTGGGCCAGTATGTGTACTGTATATATTTGCTGGGCCTTTACCACCAAATATGACAAATGGGGACAAGCCTAAGCACACAGACTGTAACAAAATGTGAGCCATGATCCAAAAATAATTCAAACTAACGAGTTTTGGTATTAGAAGCCAGAAATTCAGAGCAAATATAACATGCAGTCTTGTACTTCTAGCCGGTAAAAGTTCAAAAGATTTAGATCTCACTTTTCATTGGGTAAAAGGGGCATCCAAAGTTAAAAGGCCCATGTTACACAATTTTCAGGTCTATGTTAAAATGTTGTTTCCTCATCACAAACTTACCGTGTTTCGTTTCATTCACACAAACCCTGCATATTTAGGCTGAGTTCTTCTCTCAAACAGAAAACACTCTGTTCCACCTTGTGATGTCATGTGGAAGTGCTCCACTGTGTTTTTAAACTCCATACACCTTCACTAGAATAATTTATATTTTCAGCTCAGCATCGCCAATCTCTACTGAACAAAGATGGATATTAACATGAAAACTACCACTTCATGACACTACAAGGTGGAACAGAACATTTAAACTACTAATAACAACTAATAATGCAGGACTACTCAAACATGTGTGAATGAAACACACCACAAATCCAGGTATGCTTTTAATGAGATAACAACATTCTACAATCACTTTTCTAACATCACTAGAAGCTCACAGGAGTCAATTTGGCACAACACAGGACCTTTAATATGAATTCTTAATAATTAATTAATAATATGTTTCAAAGACATTATTGATGGGTTTCAGCTTCCTTTTTCTATGTCATATCTGTAGGACTTTTGTCCATTAAAAAGATATCATAATTTGTTTTTAATTGTTAATTGGTATGGCAACAGTCCTAAAGTTCCATCACTATGAAAGCCATGGATAGTCTGGAAACAAATTCTGTCTCCAGGATCGCAATGGGTGTGATTGACAGTTGGGTTAACCAATCAAAAATAAATAAAGGAACAAACATGGTCCATGTTTAGTGTCAATTTAACCTAGTGGCTTATGAGAATAAAATAAATAAATAAAAAGTAATTAAAACTGTGTAATAATGTAAAAAAAAAAGCAGCATGGTGTTTTGCTATTAAATCTAAGTGTTTCTGGCCAGTGATACACCAATATTTTTCATAGTTGTTAGGAATTATGAAACACAAGCACAAAGCTAATACTGCAGCAAAGGCTCTGCGTCTTCAGACAGAGTCTTATCTGCAGCCATCAGACAGAGTGGACCTAAAAACTCTGTTTAAGGCAAAACAACAAACACAACGCTTGTACTGAATATCCCTCTTATAATAAATCCCACAAACTTCAAAATGAAATTCCTCCTAACGCATTCAGTCAAGTACAAACACTTTGTAGATAAGAACACAAGTCTTTATATCTTTTGTGGTAAAACTACAAAAATATAAACATTACAAAAAGTCATGTTTTTTTTTATTTTTCTAAGAGCTAGAAATAGATTTCATTTTTATTAAGAGAGCTTTCATTTATGAAAGCAGATTGGACCAGATAGTACAAGGAGACAAAAACACAGTATGAGACATTATGTACTCTTTGAATTGAACTTTGCATCAACTCAATTCAGAGAGAAAATAAGAGTTAGGGATTTCTAAAGTAATTATATTTAAATAAAGTACTTAGATGAATGGTTTATCAACTTGCACAGTGCACCCGAACTTACAAATAACTGAAAAAGTGTTTACGCTTACATTTGATTGGAGAAAAGCACACAAACCCCAAACAATGTTATTGTTCACAGTCGTAAGAAGAATCAACATTAACTATATTTTGGTTTTACACAACCTGACTTGCAGTTAGGACACCCACTTGGCTCTATGTTTTGTACATGCAACATGCAAACCAGTTACCAAACAGGAATGTAGGAAGGTAACAGCGGTAGCATAAGGATTTCTCCAGGGGTGTGATTTAGTCCTGATTTACATCTTGTTTAGCTCTGTTTAAAGGTGCACTATAGCACTTTTCCATTGGCCCAATTAACTTGGGGCCACCTTGGTGCAGCTCTTTGTGGAATGGCTCCCTACAGCCAAGTTGTCTTTCCATGGTGTGGGCTCTTCTACGAAAGCAACTAATGTCACCCACCCACACCATCACATCTAAATTGTACCTGAATTATACTCTTAATCATAAGGTTCGTTTAAGCAATTCACAAAAAACATTTAGTAATTTCAATTTCTGGTGCTGTGAGATGTGGCTCAATCATGGATCTTATACTCCCATGGTCTTAAGAGTGAACACTAAACTTTTTCTGCATTTATCTCACCTCTCTGCTCCTCTACGCTGCACCTTAATGTTTCTTTATGAAATGCATTGGGTTTGGCTCATGTTAGATGCATTATACTCTGGAAATATCAGATTTTCTGGATCTTTACATGACTGCTTTGCATGTGGCCATCACTGGAAATACCGCAGTTTATCACAAGATCAAGTCAGCGTTTGGTGAGAAATTATGATTTTGTTTATATCTGCTTTATGTTACCTGTCTGCATTCTGCCCGGACTGGTTCCAAACCCCTCTGTGAGTAAGTACGCCTCTGGGACCACTCAGGACCCCATAAACGGGACACTTTAGACAGTGGAGACATATGCAGACTGTACCAACCTGCTCCAAAGTGAACAAATAGAACCAAGGCTTTAGTAAGTTTGTAGTGGAGGGTCTACCACCAGATTATCTCCTAATAAATGTTATTGCTTTGCCTGTAATGTTTTCACATAATTGCATTAAAATCATGCATGTCCATGAAGACAAGCAGGTGACACCACAGGCTAGGAGTTACATCCTCATGGAAACAGGTATGTGATGGACTCCTAACCAGAAAAGTTACATTGTGTGCTAAATTAAGTCTTTAGATTTAAGTCTTTAGACTTAATTTAGCCCTTATTTTTAGAACCATGTTTTTTCAGTACATGATATGATAATTAATTAATTATGATAATTATTACCAAAAAAAAAAAAAAGTAAAGTAAAGTAAAAATCTAATAAAACATTGATCTTAGTTACTTCACTTATATTTCCCTTCTCATATTAACCACACCAGTAGAAGCCACACAAGGAGGTAATGGTAAAATCAAAGTTAGTTTTTAAGTATAAAAAGCAAATGGTTCTCAGTGAAATGCACTTTGTTTTGCCAATGTAACCACTCAGGCAGAAAATGGACAGTCGGTTGAATGGATGGTGGGGTATTCACTGAACGGTTTAGTCTAATAATAGGGTCATCCAAGCATGAAAATATGGCTGCTGTCTCTACATACATGCATATGTGCAAAAGTATAAGTTAAAGGTGTAAAATGAGAAACTCAGCAATGCACCAATGGTAAAATTAACCATTTTAGTATGAATCCATTATTTTGAGATGTGGACAGAAGATGCTAACCATTCAGAAAATTCTTGTAAATGAATTGATTTCAGGCAGCCATATTTTATCAGCCAGCTTCAAACAAACACCAAGATGAGATTTTTAATTAAGAATTAATTTAGGATCTTAAACTCCATCGGTTTAAGGTGGGCTGAAAATTTCATGATGTGGTAAATGATAAATGGTCACATTTTTATATAATGCTTTTCCACCTTCAAGGCACTCAAAGAACTTTACATTAAGGAATTTCTCACCCATTCACAGATATTCATCCACCAGTGTATGTAGACACTGGGGGCAAAGTTGATTAAGTGTCTTCTCAAGGACACAATGTCAGCATTCATCTATGGGAGCTGTAATTGCATTGCCAACCTGTGGGTCAGTGGACAAACGCTTTAACTGTCGCCCTGTATAATGACACAATCTCAAGATCAAGATTCCCCAAAACAATTGATATAGTGTATGATTCAATTAAGACATAGATTAGTTTAAATAATAATAATATACACACGTATGTATGTTTATATATATATATATATATATATATATATATATATATATATATATATATATATATATATATATATATATATATATATATATAATTGATCATAAATTGATTATATAAAACTTTACTTTTTACAGTCAATAATAAGAGATGTGTATGTCTGTGTAGATCCTCAACGTCTGATCCATAGCAAAAGATGAAGTTCAAATCTGTCAACTGGACAAATCGTTGTATAGGAGTGAAGATGTTTAGCTGCTCACCCAAGCCGCTTCTTCAGTTCTGGTTAGTTCTTCAGTTCTGGTCAGTTCCAGCCGCTTCTTCAGTTCTGGTTCCAGCAATTCTGGTCAGTTCCAGCAATCTGACCAGAACTGCTTCTCTAGCCCCTCCCCTCAGATAAGGCAGTGGCCACCAGCAATCTGACCAAAACTGAGGAAGTGGCTTGGATGCGCAGCAAAATATCTTCACTCCTATACAATGATTTGTCCAGTTGACAGATTTGAACTTCGTCTTTTGCTATTAATAAGAGATGTATGAAATTTTGGATCCACTGCAAGCCTAATAGGGATGGGATAAAATCTTGTGCCAAAAGACCTCGCGAGACAAATTGCCACAATATTGTGCAACCCCCAAGGAAAGTTATCTCACGAGATTTTTTCCCTCACCTGTTTAGAATTGGATTGAAAAAAAGGTCACATATTGGTGAGTTACAGATCTGTAGTCCCAAAAAGCAGTACTAAAAGGGAAAATATGAAATAAAATAAAACATTTTGAGGCCAAAACTGAATTAAGCAATTTATGTCCTAGGCATTATGTCACAATCTTTTCTTGTCCTGAGCTCATGGACCCAATCCTGTATATCGTCTTGTCTTGTCGAAATTATGTCTTGTCCCATCACTAAAGCCTATCACTGAAAAACCATAATCTCAGCAAATTTCAACACTTTTTTGTAATTCTATTGTAATGTTTTTTGGACATTTCCGCTCATTTCGAAGTGTCTTACGAAAACCAAAGAATACTGTACTTCTGCAGACATCAGCCAAGCGAATCTCAACAGATAATATAGATAATATGGCTAGTTACCCATCTCTTTCTCTGACACGGGATTTGTTATTATTGCCACAGTGTTGCACATCAAAATTGCTACAGCGGACTTCTCAAAGGGATATTAAGAAAGACATATAATCAAATACATATCAAAGCGCCTCCCTCTGTGCGCTCCTGCATGAATTCAAAGAGCATTTTTGGAGAAAGGTTTACAGGAATATGAAGTTACAAGTTAAATTTAGAAATGATTTGTGAGTGAAATCAGGGAAAGGCTGTGTAAAAACAGGACCTTTATTGACCAAATTGCTGCTTTTGCATTTAAAAAAAATATATATTTTAGTAAAAAATTAAGACACGTTTTGTCCATTATTGTTTGATACTAAAGATCTATTCGTTCAATTCGTATTCTGAGCCAGTGAATGTGAGTCATTGGGCGATAAACTCCAGCATCTGATGTTTTATACATTTATTGCTTTCATTTGGGTAGATCCCTTAGACTGTATATGTAGTCTTGCTGCCATGTTCCAAACAGGAAGTGAGTTTTTTTAGCAGTCTGGTTCCAATAAATTTTCTACTGAAAAATCTCTGTAACTGCTGCTGTCAGTCTCATCATTCTGACCTTGAAGGTCCTATATTGCACAAAACTGACTGTTTTGAGCTTTAAGCCCAGTTGTAATGTTGCTACCTCCTCAAAATACATACCTGGAGTTGTGTTTTGTTTCATTCACACATGTTTGAGTAATCCTTCATTATTAATCTGTCTACATCTCCAAAGTTCAAAATGCTCTTTTCTACTGTATGAAGTCATGAAGTAGATTTCCTGTTACTGGCAATTCCAGGGCTGAAATTGTCCAAATGATCCCAGTGAAGGTCAGAGTAGTTTAAAAACATAGTGAAGCACTTCCTGTATTACTACATCACAACAGAGAACAGAGTCCGTAAATGAAGATATAAGCATTAATAACTGAGGGTGCCTTCAACAGATTTGACTGACAGCTATCATGCCTGGATGCTAAGAGCCCACTCTGTAGAAACCAAAGGTGCAGGTGGAAAGGGGTGAGCACCTTCAACAACCTCACTCCTGATTGGCTCTTTGATCCAAATGTTCATTTGCAAGCTCATGAATTTCTCTCTTGTCACCTCGTCCCCTTTCGCAGAAAATATATTATCAATACAGGTTTATCATGCAATAACGCAATTAAAAACTAACTGCATTGCAAGCCCTGATGGTTTAGAGGTAAAAAGAGTTTTTCATCTGCCAGCTACCACCCTTTTCAAAGGAGGAGATCCTGACTGACTTGAATAATTATTGACCAATTTCTATTATGTGGCAAATGCTAAAATATTTGAAAAAAAAAAAATCTTCCGCCAGTTATACAATAATTTAAAAAATTTAATATTCTACCTCGTTTTTGGTGTATTTTTTCTAATACAATTTCATTGCTAAAATGTACAAATAATGTATTATCTTCTTTTGATCTAAATCAGTATGTGGGTTTCATATTTCGTGATCTGTCCAAAGCCTTTGATCTAGTGGATCATTACTTGCTTTATGCAATAGGTCTACTATGGACTAATGTTATTCTGTGGTTTAATTCGTATCATCATAATACATGTCGTTATGTTATTTCTCATGGTGCTGCATGCAAAAATGCATGGAATAAATGTATAACTGATAAAGGTGTGCCGCAAGGCTCCACTCTTGGCTCCCTTTCTCAAGTAGTCTCAATCGGTTTGATAAATATATATTATTATGATGCTGTTATTTATACCTTTAGTTCAGATCGTTCCTTGCTACAAAAGCAGCTACAGCACGATTTTAGGTTTATAATAATGTATTACTTTTAAATATGAAAAAAAAAAAAAATCTTGTTTTTTGGAGCACATCCTAATCTTATCCATTCCTCTGACCTTCAGTTTAGCGATGGGTCCAGGATGATTAAAACTGACTTAAAATATCTTGGTCTCTAGCTGGACCTTGAACTTAACTCATATTGATTACATCATCAAAAGAATCTATGCTCCTTTAAGTCTTCTTTATTGTAGTTTTATCTATTCATTAGTTTTATGCTGATACAATTCATCAAAATGCACATGATTCATATTTTAGACCACTGAATGTACTCTTTAACTCCCTTTGTAGATTTTTTCTTACACGCCCATTCTGAACTATACTATATTTAACACTATATTTAATTTGAAAAACTCAATTTGTTATAACCACCCAACAGACATTAATTTCAGTGGATTACATTTTTTTAAATGTATTTATTGCCTCACTGTCTAATTTTTCTGTTGAATGCAGATTATTTCCCTCACCTCTCACGGTCTGGGGTGAGGGAAGTTTGGGAGTCCCTGCTTAGACTGCTGCCCCCGCGACCCGGCCCCGGATAAACGGAAGAAACTGGATGGATGGATGCAGATTATTTCAATACAAGGGCCCTTCAGATTGGAATAGATTATCCATACTCTAAACATCTTTCAATTCATTCAAATCCTCTTTGCTGTCATACCTCAAAACTCCTTGTTTATGTTTTTAGATTGTCCTTTTTATTGTTCATTTTGTATATTTCATCTCTGTAAAATTTATAGTTTATTTTATAAATTGTGTACTGTAGCAAGAGTTTGTTTGGGGAGGATGAGGGAGTAAATGTGTCTGTATGTCTATATGTTTTGTAATGTAAACTTTGCAAGTTTTGTATTCTGTCTGCTGTATTGCGTGGTACTTACGTTATGTGTTTTGGACTCCCTCGAAAACAAGATATCACATCTCAAGGAATATTCCAATAAAATCTATTCAAATATGGTACCTGGTTGCAGATTAGCCAAATGTCATACTCTCTCAGCCGACTTCTATTTAGAGCCTGTGATAAAGCCTGGATTTAAAATGTGGGTTTAATGTAAATATGACAAAAACAAATTAAATAAACAAGTATTATTCTTATGTAATTACAGTGGTCCCTTGCTATATCCCGATTCACCTTTCGCGGCCTCACTGTTTTGCAGATTTCTTTTTTTTTTTTTTTGGTGCAATTTTGCATGCTTTTTTTTTTTTTTTTTTTTTTTTACAGATTATGAACGCACTTTGTGTTCTGAGTCCTGACTGGCTAAGGGCCTGTAGACCATTGTCTCCTCCCTCCCGTGTCTTCTGTATAGTACAGAATGTGTCCATCCAAATTTAAATAAATGTTTGATCACAGTGTTACTCCGAAGTGCTGTATGTTTGCAAGTTTTCTCCCTGGCAAAACCCACAATGTAGTTGAAACGTTCTGCACCGACAGATTTCAGAACTGCTTTGGACTTAAGTGTTTCTCTGCACGGTATCAGCAGAGGCGCCTCCGCTGCAGCAGAGGCATATGTGAACAAAGGATCAAATTTAAAGTGATCATTGAGGAAGGGGGATATAATATACAAAGGTTTGAACTTTGAGAGCGTTTAAACGGGAGAGAAATTTGAGAAAATGTTAATGCCTGTCTGAGAAAAGTGTATAAAGCGTGTGGTGAGGTGTTTTACAGCTGTAAAACATATATAATAATTGTAAAAAATAAAGCTGACTACTTCACGGATTTCTCCTATTGTGAGTTATTTTTAGAACATAACCCTTGCGATAAACGAGGGACCATTGCACTGAGAAAGCGTGGCTATTAGTACACTCAGTTATTGTATAGTCCATGCAACATAAAAAGTAATATCATTTAGCCCCTGGGCATCTCACATAGGTGGCTTTGGCACAGTTTTTGACATCCAATTGCGACCAAATTGCAGGTGCTTACTGCTTGAAGTTGGCTATTTATAGCTGAATGAAACCTTCAAGATGAAAAATATTCCTTTTCACAAACACTGTGGGAGAAGAGGTGTGCTGATGTATGTGCATAAGAAACAGGCTTGGACACAACTCACAAGCCCTTCAAGTGGACGGTCACATGGTGCTCCGCGCCAGCTCCATTATTGGCAGCACAAAATATAAGAGCAACACACAGCACAACTACTTCAACAGAACGTCCCCATTTTATACAGAGCAATGTTTTGTATTTTGTGTCTCATTTATTGAACACAAATCACTACTGATTGTTGGTTATCATCAGGGAGGTGATCTGAATATTTAAAGCTTGTTCCCCAGCAGCAAGAGTGATGTGGGGCATGGCTGTGACGTGTGATGTAAAGTAACATTCAGCAAGTCACAATATGTTTGAGGAGTACAATCAAGACTTATTCTGGTACTACTCCTTAAAATGATTTTTACATCAGAAATAACAATAAAATAAATAAAACATATGATTTATATAGCACCTTTTTGGACACACTTGCATTATTCATTCACTTCCCCAAACTGAGAATATATGGGCTATGCAGAAAGCTTTCAATGATTATTGTATGCCCAAGGTTGATCTTTATACAACATTGTCACAATGATGTTTCCAAAGTAGACCAGACTGAGACACAATGAAAAAACTGAGGCACATGGAAAAACATATGTCTTACATGAATAAATATGCTATGATGATACTATAGAATACATTATAACACAGTGCAGAAATACAATAATAAGGAGAAAGAAACAAGCTCCATTTCATAACTCAACATAATCTCTCAAGTATTTTAACATTTTTGTCCATCCACCAAGGACTTTTCATTGTTAATGGCAGAAAGTGAATCACATTAAGGGAACAAGCAGTAAACTTTAGAGAAATGGGTCTAATTCCACATCTGTAATTACAGCAGCAACAATGGCTTCCTACTATTTATTCTCTAATTAATAGGTTTTTACTTTTTTCTTCTTTGTTCAAGTCCTTTGATTAGATATGGTTACAGTAAATAACCTCTCAACTCAGCTGCTTTTTAGTTTACTATGCTAATGCTAATACACACTATATATGCTTGCAATTAACACCATCATTAGATGCTATATAAGCAGATTAACACAATGAGTGAACACAAACACAGATGTCTTTCCTCTCCATAAATGTACAAAGCCATTACCGCTGTGTTTCAAAAACACAATAGTCTGTATTTCTGCAAAAATAGGCAGAAATACTTTACCAGTCAAAAGTTGTTTTTTTTTGTTTTTTTTTATTCAAATCCTGTCGTAACGGTGCGGATAGGACCAAAAGATGCAGACCAGAGCAGTTTTAACAGTGTTTATTTACAGCGGTGAAAATGCAGTCTTTAAACAGGTCACAAGAGCAGGTACAGGAACCGGGGAGCGGGAGACGGGTCAGGCGGGTGCGGTGCAGGTAGAGGCGGGCAGGACAGGACCAGGACGGGGATAGAAGCAGGTGCGGTACCAGGGCAGGCGGATCAGACGAAGACCAGAGCGGGGAGCGGGTGACAAACCAGAGACCAGGACCGGACAGGAGACGAGACGAGCAGGAGACGAGACGAGCAGGAGACGAGACGAGCTGGAGACGAGACGAGCAGGAGACGAGACGAGCAGGAGACGAGACGAGCAGGAGACAAGACGAGCTGGAAGCGATACCGGGACTGGAACGTGGCGGCAGGAGCTGGGCGAGTAGAGGCAGGAATCTGGAGGGTGCATAAATCCAAATGAGCATTTGCAGGAAAGTACCATATAACAAAGCTTAGCAAGAAACATTCACGTTTTACACGCGGACGGTCTGGCACCGAGTGTAGACTGCCAAGCCTTCTTGTACTCAGCAGCAGGTGGTGGTGATTAGGCTGATGCACCCCAGGTGTGCACGGGAGGAGTCAGGCACTCCACCCAGCTCCAGACACAACGGTAGGGGAGGGGGAGAGAGCACGGGAGGACAGGGAAAACTGACATCATGACAGTACCCCCCCCCTAAGGTCCACCTCCTGGTGGACCCCCAGGCTTGTCAGGATGAGCGCGGTGGAAGTCTCTCACCATGTCGGGGTCCAGAATGCGTGCCCTGGGCACCCAGGATCGCTCCTCCGGACCGTAACCCTCCCAATCGACGAGGTACTGGAGGCCCCTACCACGGCGACGAACGTCAATCAGGCGGCGGACGGTGAACGCCGGGTGGCCGTCAATGACTCGGGCGGGCGGTGGGGGATCGGCCGGAGGGCACAGGTCGCTGGTCCGGACTGGTTTAACCTGGGAGACGTGAAAGGTCGGATGAATCCGGAGAGACGGGGGTAACTGGAGGCGCACCGCCGATGGATTTATGATCCTCATGATCTTAAACGGTCCCAGGAATCGGGGGGACAGCTTACGGGAGTCCGTCTTCAGCGGGACCGTCTTGGCGGAGAGCCAAACCATCTGGCCAGGTTGGTATACGGGCGCCGGGACACGGTGGCGATCGGCCGTCGCCTTAGTGCGCGCTCCAGCCCGAAGAAGGGCCGCCCTGGCCTTCTTCCAGATCCGGCGACAGCGCTGGAGATGGCGCTGAACAGACGGGACGGCGAGGTCCCTCTCCTCCGTGGGAAAGAGAGGGGGTTGATATCCCAGCGATGCCTCGAAGGGAGACATACCTGTGGCGGAACTCACGAGGGAGTTGTGAGCGTACTCTATCCAGGGCAGGTGAGTACTCCAGGTCGCGGGGTTGGCGGAGGCTGTGCACCGTAGGGCCGACTCCAGGTCTTGGTTGGCCCGCTCCGTCTGCCCATTAGATTGTGGATGGAACCCGGACGTGAGGCTAACCGTGGCCCCCAAACTGTTGCAGAAAGACCGCCATACCTGAGAGGTGAATTGGGTCCCTCTGTCGGACACGATGTCCACCGGGATGCCGTGGAGTCGGAAGACATGACTGGTCAGCTGGTCGGCAGTTTCTTTGGCTGTGGGGAGCTTAGGCAGGGCAACGAAATGGGCGGCCTTGGAGAAGCGGTCCACAATGGTGAGAACCACCGTGTTCCCCTGGGAAGGGGGAAGGCCCGTCACGAAGTCCAAGGCGATGTGGGACCAAGGGCGACGAGGAACTGGGAGAGGATGCAAGAGACCAGAAGGGGGTGAGTGGGAGGCCTTGGCCCGAGCACATACCTGGCAGGCGGCGACATAAGCCCGGGTGTCTGTGTCCATCGTGGGCCACCAGAAGCGTCTCCTGAGGAGGGAGAGAGAGCGACCGGCACCAGGATGGCAGGCGAAACGGGAGGCATGGACCCACTGGAGCACCTGAGACCGGACAGAATCGGGAACAAACAGTTTATCTGGAGGGCCGTTACCTGGGTCGGGGTCGTTGGTCTGGGCCTCTCGGACGGTGTCCTCGATATCCCAATGGACCGCGGCCACCACACACGAGGAGGGGATAATTGTTTCTGCGGTGACCGGGCTATCCTCCAGGGCGAACTGGCGGGAGAGGGCATCTGGTTTGACGTTCCGAGATCCGGGGCGGTAGGTGAGGAGAAAGTTGAAGCGGCTGAAGAAGAGGGACCAACGAGCTTGACGGGGATTGAGGCGCCTGGCGGACTGGATGTACTCCAAGTTTTTATGGTCGGTCCAGACGATGAATGGTTGCTCCGCCCCTTCGAGCCAGTGGCGCCACTCCTCCAAGGCCAGCTTTACGGCAAGGAGCTCCCGATCCCCCACGTCATAATTGACCTCGGCCGAGGACAATCGCCGGGAAAAGAAGGCGCAGGGACAGAGGCGGTTGTGGGGGTCGAACCTCTGCGAAAGCACGGCCCCCACTCCCGAGTCGGAGGCGTCGACCTCCACGATGAATTGCCGTGAAGGGTCGGGCTGGTGCAGGATGGGAGCGGAGGTAAATAGTCTCTTAAGCTTCTCGAAGGCTGTCTGCGCCTCAGGAGACCAGGCAAACTGCAAAGCAGGAGAGGTGAGTTTAGTTAAGGGCGAGATAACCCTACTAAAATCCCGGATGAAACGTCTATAAAAATTGGCAAAGCCGATAAATCTCTGGAGCTGTCTCCGGCTGGTAGGAACGGGCCACTCAGTGACAGCCTGGATCTTTTCAGGATCAGCTCTTACTTGGCCCCGCCCCACAATGAAGCCCAAAAAGCTGACCTCCTCTGCGTGAAACTCGCATTTCTCAGCTTTCACGAACAGTTTATTCTCGAGGAGGCGCTGGAGAACCTGGCGAACGTGCTGGTGATGCTCCTGGGGGGACCGCGAGAAAATCAAGATGTCATCCAAGTAAACAAAGACGAATCGGTTAAGGAAATCACGGAGCACATCGTTGATGAGGGCTTGGAATACGGCAGGGGCGTTGGTGAGACCGAAGGGCATAACCAAGTATTCGAAATGTCCCAGGGGTGTCTTGAAGGCCGTCTTCCATTCGTCTCCCTCCCTGATGCGCACCAGGTGGTACGCATTCCGCAAATCCAACTTGGAGAAGATGGTCGCACCGTGGAGGGGCGTAAATGCCGAGTCTAGTAAGGGAAGCGGGTATTTATTCTTTACAGTTATATTGTTCAGACCCCGGTAATCAATGCAAGGCCGCAGGGATTTGTCCTTCTTAGCCACAAAGAAGAACCCCGCTCCCACGGGTGAAGTGGACGGGCGGATGATTCCGGCAGCCAGGGACCCACGGATATAGTCCTCCATTGACTCGCGTTCAGGTTTAGACAGGTTATATAGCCTGCTAGATGGTAGTGGGGCACCCGGCAGGAGGTCAATGGCGCAGTCATATGGGCGGTGGGGCGGTAAAGAGAGGGCCTTGCTCTTGCTAAAAACCTCCCCCAGGTCGTGATATTCAGCAGGCACCGAGGACAGATTGGGGGTGTCTGGGGACGGATCAGCGACAGGAACGGACCTCCCGGCCGGAGGGAGGGCGGACCGAAGGCACTTGGCGTGGCAATCGGGACTCCAGCCCGAAACTCCGCCCCTGGCCCAATCGAAAACAGGGTTGTGGGCGCGTAGCCAGGGGTAACCAAGGACCAGAGGAGAAGCGGAGGAGGACAGGACATGAAACTGACGGTTCTCTTGGTGGTTGCCGGACAGAATCACGGTGACAGGTTCTGTGATGTGAGTGATGTGCCCCAGAAAACGTCCATTGAGCCCCTGGGCATTTAAGGGGCGTTCGAGGGGCTCCAGGTAGACCCCGAGCTGCTCCGCGACTTGGGCATCAATAAAGTCCCTCTCAGCCCCGGAGTCGATAAGGGCGGAAACGCATAAGGTCTCTGTGCGAACGCACAGGGTGGCGCTGAGCCGCAGTCTATTAGAAGAGTCCAGGATGTGTTGCTCGCCCACCAGTACTCCCAGCGCTACTGGTGGGCCCCCCCTTTTGGCCGAACTGGGCAAGTGACCACATAATGTCCGCGCTCACCGCAGTAGAGGCAAGCCCCGGCCAGACGACGCCTCCGTTGACGCTCCTCGGCCGACACAAGGGTCCTGTTGAGTTGCATGGGCTCATCCGGCGGGGGCGGGGCAGCGCGTGGCTCCGGCGGGGCCGGTGACCGGCGTCTCTCTCGGCGACGAGCCCGTAGGCGGTTGTCTATACGGTGAGTGAGGGAGATGAGGGTCCGCAGGTCGGGGGGTTCGTCCCGGGAAACCAATTCATCTTTCAAAGTCTCGTTCAGGCCCCGCACAAACACAGCCCGCAGCGCGCTGTCCGTCCAGTCCAGCTCCGCCGCATGTGTCCAGAATTCAATGGAATAATCCGCTACCGTCCTGGAGCCCTGGCTGAGAGTCAATAACCGGGAGGCAGCATTGTCCTGGTAGTGCGGGTGGTCAAACACCAGCTTAAACGTGGACACAAATTCATTAAAATCCAGGCTATCCACAGACGTCTTCATTAGGCGCGCCTCTGCCCACTGGAGAGCTCTGCCCCGGAGTAATCCACATATATATCGGATCTTGGTGGCCCCCGAGCTGAAACGAGAAGGGCATTGCTGGAACATGAACTCGCACTGGAACAGGAATCCGCGACAGAGGTGAGGTTGTCCAGCATACGGCTCCGGATCCGTGCCTCTCGGCTCCGGGAGGCATGGTGGCGCTCCAGCTGCAGCAGGCGGGGTGACGAGGAGCGCGGCCACCTGGTGGTTAAGCTGTGCCACCTGCTGGGACAATGTCTGATTTAGCTCCAATAGAGTTCGAATGGATTGTTCGTGCTGACCCAGCACCGCCTCGGGGTGAGAGTGCGTGAGGCGGCGCGTCTGGTCCGGATCTGAGCCTGCTTGGTCCATAGTGGCCAGACCGTTCTGTCGTAACGGTGCGGATAGGACCAAAAGATGCAGACCAGAGCAGTTTTAACAGTGTTTATTTACAGCGGTGAAAATGCAGTCTTTAAACAGGTCACAAGAGCAGGTACAGGAACCGGGGAGCGGGAGACGGGTCAGGCGGGTGCGGTGCAGGTAGAGGCGGGCAGGACAGGACCAGGACGGGGATAGAAGCAGGTGCGGTACCAGGGCAGGCGGATCAGACGAAGACCAGAGCGGGGAGCGGGTGACAAACCAGAGACCAGGACCGGACAGGAGACGAGACGAGCAGGAGACGAGACGAGCAGGAGACGAGACGAGCTGGAGACGAGACGAGCAGGAGACGAGACGAGCAGGAGACGAGACGAGCAGGAGACAAGACGAGCTGGAAGCGATACCGGGACTGGAACGTGGCGGCAGGAGCTGGGCGAGTAGAGGCAGGAATCTGGAGGGTGCATAAATCCAAATGAGCATTTGCAGGAAAGTACCATATAACAAAGCTTAGCAAGAAACATTCACGTTTTACACGCGGACGGTCTGGCACCGAGTGTAGACTGCCAAGCCTTCTTGTACTCAGCAGCAGGTGGTGGTGATTAGGCTGATGCACCCCAGGTGTGCACGGGAGGAGTCAGGCACTCCACCCAGCTCCAGACACAACGGTAGGGGAGGGGGAGAGAGCACGGGAGGACAGGGAAAACTGACATCATGACAAATCCTCAAAGAATCCACCCTTTACTTTGTTCACAGCACTGCAAAACACTTGGCCTTCTCTCATTGAGCTTCATGATGAATTCACCTGAAATGGTATTCACTTCACAGCTGTGCCGCATCAAGGTCAAGATAGGCCAAATGTGCCAAGCAGTGGTCAAAGCAAAATCTAAAATCTAAAACAAGTTTAAAGATATTCTGAGGTTTTAGTTTTTTTCTACTTTACATATTTGTCCATTCATAGTTTTAATGCCTTCAATGAGAATCTACAATGCAAATAACCATGGAAACAAAGAAGAAACATACATGAAAAAGTGTGTCTAAACTTTTGACTGTTCATGTATGTTGGCTATGTTTGTTTTGATTAGTTTAGGTACTTGTTGGTCAGGTTATAAAATTGTCATTTCTGCCAGTTGAAGTGAGTGTGTACTATAAAACCATAAACTAAACAAAAATAAAACCCTATGTCTACAGTAGTCTGGTTCACCATAATGCCTTGCTTGCTGCCACTTTTCTCTGAGACTAATTAGCCCCGCCCTTGATGTAAATGGGTGCTGTTTAGTTCATATGTGACCCAATGTGTTGTGTTGAAGTTTGGCCTTTATTTGATAGAATGACTCCAGGCGTTTTCCATTGTTATCTCTCATGTCACAAAGAGTGCAACTTCTCCGTTGAAAACTACAGCTGGAATTGGGTTCATGTTAAGCTTTAGTACAAGACAGGGCAATACGACTTAAAAAAATATAATTTTTTCCTCATATCGATTTATCACAATTTTTTATTTGATTTTATTTCAGCTTACCTAAAACAATACAAACAGTTTTCAATATTAACTTTGTTTCCATGAAGGTGTTAATGGTTTGCTGGAATGTTCCACAGTATGACATGAGTGGTATCCATCTTCCATTTATTTCATTACATGCATTCTTACTGTGATTTGTCTTACTCATCATAGATCTGACCTTAGGGACTGGCCTCCTACTGCTTCCCAGAATCAGGACTAAGCATGGGGGAACATGGGGAATCTGCACGTCACTTTTATGCAGCTAAAACCTGGAGCAGTCTTCCTGAAGATGTCAAAGTAGAGACAGGCCTCTATTTTGACAATGTTTAAATGCAGGCTTAAAATGGTTATGTTTAACTGTGCACATAACTGAAAGATTTTTATGCTGCACTCTTCTCTTTTAATGTTCATTTTATGATGATTATTTATGTTTTGATTTGGTTGTATTGTGATTCCAATTCTTTCTTATTCTGTAAAGCATCTGAATTACTTTTTGTACAAACTGTGCTATACAAATAAACTTGCCTTGTTTTGCCTAACTTGTAAGTTGACAAGGTGGTGTCACAAACAAGCAGGTATTGGACAGACCCTACACCAGAGAAGTTACATAGTAGACTTTTTTTTTTTTTTACTCAAATATTTTGAATAGATGGATGGGGAGTACATACCACATGTGACTGTTCAGTTGAACGGTTGAAGCTGTAAACTAAAATAGAGTAAATCGGAGCAAAACCAATACTAAGTCTGGATTGAACTGAGCTAAATTTTGTGAGGACCAGGATAAGGCTAAAGCAGACCATTACACTGTTTTGAAAGTAAGAGACTTAGTGAGCAATGTGAAAACACAACACGAGGACTCACAACATGAAGGTCTGGCACAAGGACTGAACAAAACCCATTCAATTTCAAACTGCTCCAGACGAGGCTTTTCACAGGAGGGGATGTTTGACCTTTCTCTGCTCACTGCCTGAAAAGTGGTATGTAATTCAAATGTGGCATGGGACGATTAAGGGGGAAAAAAAGAATAAAGCAAGTGAGAAACTGCAAATTACAGTGAGGAGAGGAGGCGCGCAGTCAGAAAATTCACTTCTTAAAGGGAGATGTGCACTTTTGGCAGCTTGAAAGTCTAATCTCGCAATGCTGGATTTGTGCTTTGATCAAACTGCGCATCACTCATTGTTCTGCGGGTCCTGTGGAATGCTGCTGTGCCTCTCAAATGTCAGGCTTCAGATGAGAGCCACTATAGATCAAGTCATATGGATTCAAATTAATAGGGATTAGTCAAACAATCTAATTTCTGCAGATGCTGGTTTACATGTTTGAGCGGGAACCCTTCTCAGTGAAGTGTTTAAATCTTGAATTGATTTTTATTTTGAAGTCTCCTGTAAAGTCTCTCCAATAAAATGCAAAAGCAATGATAAACAAAGATGAGCAATTTTGGATTACATGAATAAATTTTTTTTTCCCACAAACATGGTCCACTAAACTTTGTATTTATGGTTTATGGATTAACAGTTTAAACTATATTTCAAAGCATGCATAGAGCAGCGATTTGTAGACTTCAAAATTTTAATTTTTCCACCAAGGTTAACAAAATTATAAATGATAACTTTCTACACTTTACTTCAATCATTTGCTATAACATGCTACTTGTATACATACCTTAAATACCAGAACTTTAGCAATGCAATACTTTAATAAAATGTGTAATCTGTTAGCCACATTTGCATATTAATATTTGAATCTTTAAAAATTGTATTTGATTACAGTTTGAAGATTCCCATTGAACCCTGCTTTATAGACTTTGGATTTTCACCCAAATACTTCACCAAACTGTCAAAACATTTCCTTTCAAATGTGGGTCTTCAGACTTTGAACATGGCGATGTGTTGATTAGCAGTTCTGATTGGCATTCAGGGCCCACCGCATGTGCCAGGCCAATTATCCAGTGGGTCATTACAGCCCTTGTAGGTGTCACACTGAAGCGGGCTTTTCAGGAAGACTGCCTAAACTCTCATTTGCAGCTTTAGGGGCTCCTTTCACAAATTGATGGAGTGAAAACCAAAGGCAATCAATGATATAAAACAGACAAAAATAGACAGATTTTTCTATTCAGTCTAGGTAGTTAAACTATGCAGTGTATGTAGTGGTTAGCCATCCTACTTCACAGCAAGTAGTAAGCATAGGCTGTATATGGAATTTGACATAGCTAACATGCTAACAGCTGCGTTCCAAATAAGTGCTTGTAGGCGCATTTTCGGCTCCATCTACTCTGGCTCCAGTTCACTTTACACTGAATAGTTATAACTGCTGCAAATAGCCTTGTCATTTTGGTCTTAAAATGTTCGTATTAACCCACTCTACACGATCCTGGTATTTTTATTTCTCTATTGTGTCAGTAAATCAAGATATGAAGATTAATAACTGACAACTGACCTTCAACAGCCTCGCCCCAGATTGGCTCTTTGGTGGCTATGTCGGTATTCACCCCTATAATTGTTAATGCCGATATGTTTTGAATGAAGCTGACAGCCGTGGGTGACGTCACACTCACTTAGTCCACTTCTGTATACAGTGTATGGTTGCAAGTGAATAAGTTCTCTCAATCGTAAGAATTGTAAGTTTTTCATGTACCTTTGGTTATTAGTAGGAATATAATTGACATACATTTTTCAGTGAATGAATGCAGGAGTGGTTGGAGATGTTGTTGGTTTCTCCTTGGTGTACCATTCTATTTGACTCGAAGTTGCCAAATAGCCAAACTAATAAGTATGAAAAAAGTGTCTCTCTAAAACTTTCCTTCAACTGCAAAGACTTTATTGTGGTTGAGAATTAGTTCTAAGCCCAGATTTTTTGTAATTTTTATTTGAGCTCCACTGCATCCTTCAGTGAGTTGTTACAATGTAACAGCTTGCTGGAAATAAGTGTATTATACTGATCAATTGTTATAAAAGACTTGTCATGACTATAGTTTCACCTGTGAAGTATAAAACCAGGACAACACATCATCGAGGACCTCGTCAGGAAGGTTAATGCGAGATAATACACAGACTGCTGTGAGTGATTGGTCATTCAGAGAGATGACGTTTAAGAACAGGGTTATAATTTAGGTTAGGGCATGAGTTATGTAAGGTTAGGGTTACAAAAGTGGTAAAGTGAGGATTATAAAAAATTGTTTGTGTAAGTTTACGTATTAGCAGCAGAAAACGTATCTGTCTCATCTTACAGCACAAAATTAAATGGAAAAAACAGTTAAAGTGCAACAGTTTGAGCCTGTCCATTACAATAGAAATGTACACATTACCTAGACAACCAGAGCTACATGATGAGCGAACTATTTAGATCTAATCCTTAAATCAGTCAATCACATTTATTTTTATAGCACAATATACACCAAACAATAAAAAAACAACAAAGCCATGCATTAATGTTCAAAAACAGACTGGAATCTGCTCAAACAGTGTCAAATGCCAATGAATAAAAATAAGTCTTTAGTAAAATTTGCTCAAAGTGCTCATGAGATTGTGCAGCTCAGATGTGGAGAAGGAGACTTTCCCACAGTTTGGGAGCTGTGATCAGAATGCTCTGTCCCCTCTGCTCCCAAGCCTGGAGCATGGAGCCTGGAACCTGGAGCCTGGAGCAGGCACCTAGAGTGGCTGCAGGTCAGCAGACCTCAGGGCTCTGGTCAGTGTATGAAAACAAAGCAGCTTAGAAACGTAAACACCATCGTTAAAATCTTAATTAAATTCTAAATTAGACTGGAAGCCAATGAAGAGCAGCTAAAACAGAAGTTATATGGTGGTACTTTTTGGTCCTTGTCAACAATCACAAATGTCTTTCACTAACTCCATGAAGGTGTTAATACTTTGCTGGAATGTTCCACAATATGGCATTAGAGGTATCCATCTTCCATTTATTTCATTACATGCATTCTAACTGTGATCAGTCTCAGTCTTCACAGACCTGACCTGTAACTTGACCTGGTGGTGTCACCTGCTTGACTTCATATTGATGTCATATTAAAGTTTAATGCCATCTTGTGGGAAGAAAAACATCACTATAGAGACAAGCAAATATTGGATGGATGTATTGGACAGACCTAGCACACTTTTTCTTTTTTATGTTTACTCAAATATTTTGAACAAGTTGTAAAGTAACTAAACTAAATCACAGCAAAATAAATATTGAGTCAGGTTTGACCCACAACATGAAGGCCCATCTAAAACAAGGCTTATATGCTTATACTTTTTGGTCCCTGTCAACAATCGGGCAGCTGCGTTATACACCCCATGAAGCCGACAACATGACATGTCTCAGTGTTATATAGACATAGATGGCTTCAAAATATTAATGCTTCACGTAAAGGGGGTGCTCAACCTGTGGAACGTGGAATGTATTTGTTCACCTTATATGCAAACCTCAGATAAAATATGTTTACGTTGATGTAATAAAGATGTTGGGCAAGCTAGGGGCTCCTAAAATCCAGAGGCCACAATTCAAACACCATTGTGCTGTGAACTGTGATATCACACCTTCTGAAAACATAAAAGAGTCTAATTGAATCACTTCCTGGTTTGCCTAAGTGTGGTTCGTCTGGCCTCATTACAGCTCTTTATTTTTAGCCTGTGGAATGAGCTGAACCTAACACTCCAAAATGGCCTCTTCATTATGAATTTCTTCACCCAGAATATCCTGGACTTCAAAGAAGGTTGAAACCAAAAAACCCAAACTACATCAAAGCAGAAGTAATTATTTTAAAGTTCAAGTATTGATTATGCACCTGCTCTAAAGCACTGGAAGCTTAAAACAAGTGAAAGTGGTCTCACATGTCTACCACTTACAGATATATTTTAAAATTCATACAGTATTGGTTTCAAATGTTAGTTTTATTATATTGTTGGGAATTGGGATCTCATGAAATCATTTGAACTGGGATATGCAAGTAGTGATTGTAAATTGTTGGGTTTTGAATTCAGTACTAGCTGCTTGGATCATGTGTCTCATGTGAGCTGAACTTGTGACACTGCATGATTACGTTTCAGTACATCCGCTCCTCAGACCTTGTTTAAGTTTAAGAAATACACAAATTACTCCACCTTGGTTTAAAAGACACATGAGATAAACATATTTGTTGCTTGTTTAATTCATAAAGCAAGTTGAACAAGTCAATAATCCCAGGTATGAGGATCAGACCAAGGTGAATGGTTTGATTGACTGCTGGTGGTGTGTAGGGACTCAGCTTTGGAGGCTTCCCTGAGGCTCTTTCATGATGTGAGAATGTGGGAGGTGCACTGTAGTACCCCACATATGTATTAGCATGCTGCATTATTCACTCACAAACTTGAAGAACATTTGCAGTGGCCAATTGAAAAGCTCTGGGGAAATTTTGATTTAAGCTTGATCGGATGTTGATTTAGTCTCAGCCTTGAGGCTAGAAAAAATATAGTCAATAACTACAGTAATGATTCAAAATTCAAGCCAGTGTCCACCATGTGCTGTATCCAGGCTGTAGTAAAGCGGTGGATCGTTAGAAAGTAATGCACTTATGTAAAAAATGTAGGTATCTGTACTTAAGTAAGTTTTAAATTGGATATCTGTATAATCCCTCAGCCATCCAGGTCTGATCGATAGTAAACAGCCAAAAGTAAAGTCTGTTAACTGGACAAAAAGTTGTAGAAGTGAAGACATTTCGCTGGTCAGCCAAGACGCTTCTTCAGTTCTGGTCAGATTGCTAGTGGACACTGCCTTATATCTATCTGAAGGGAGGAGCTAACTACACTGAAACTGGAAAGAGCTATTGTTTACAGTTTCTGTATGTAGGCTAGGTAATTTGAGCTACACTAAGTGTTCATTGTGACGGAGTCATACTTAGCATATTCATTCAACTCTTAATGGGTGCTTTCACACCTATTGGCATCCTGGCTAGCTGTTGTAAGCTATTGTTTACAGAAACTGTAAACAATAGTTGTTTCCAGTTTCAGTGTAGTTAGCTCCTCCCTTCAGACAGATATAACGTAGTGTCCACCAGCAATTTGAAAAGAAGAGAAGAAGCGGCTTGGATGAGCAGCAAAATGTCTTCACTTCTACAACTTTTTGTCCAATTGACAGATTTTACTTTGGACTTTTACTTTAAAATGGATACTTTTTACTTTTACTTCACTACATTTGAGGGCAGGTATCTGTACTTTCTACTCCACTACATTTTTGAACAAGACTGAAAAGTAAAAGTAATTTTATTACAGTTTGAAACCTGCTGAAAAGGCTGAGAGGTTTATCTTTAACAATTACTACATCTGAAGCTTCATTAAATCTCAAAATCTGCCCAAAATACTTTTTACTTACAGTACATTTTTAAACTAATACTTTCACTTAACTAACTTTTTTCATGTGATACTTTTCCTGATTTTTTCTTTTGTTGTTGTTTTTGCTCCAATAACTGTACTTTTACTTTACTACTACTATTTTTTAAACACAATAAGTATTTCTTCCACCACTGTTTTTCTCCTACTTGTTTCCATGGAAACATTATTACTTTGCCTGGAATGTTCCACTGTATAGCATTGAACTTATTAGTTTCCATGAAAAAAAGCAACTGACACACCAGGCCAAGTTACAAGTCAGATCTGTGGAGAAGTGGTATAAATACAGTAAGGAAGAATGTATTTCAATGCATTTTTTATCTATAAAAATAAATGGAAGATAGGTAAGTTCAGTGTCATACTGTAGAACATTCATCCATCCATCCATTTTCTTCCGCTTATCCGGGGCCGGGTCGCGGGGGCAGCAGTCTAAGCAGGGACTCCCAGACTTCCCTCACCCCGGACACATCCTCCAGCTCCTCCGGTGGGACCCCAAGGCATTCCCAGGCCAGCCGAGAGACATAGTCCCTCCAGCGTGTCCTGGGTCTTCCCCGGGGCCTCCTCCCGGTGGGACATGCCCAGAACACCTCCCTAGGGAGGCGTCCAGGAGGCATCCTGAGCAGATGCCCGAGCCACCTCAGCTGGTTCCTCTCAACGTGCAGGAGCAGCGGCTCTACTCCGAGCTCCTCCCGTGTGACCGAGCTCCTCACCCTATCCCTAAGGGTGCGCCCGGCCACTCTGCGGAGGAAGCCCATTTCAGCCGCTTGTATCCGCGATCTTGTCCTTTCGGTCATTACCCAGAGCTCATGACCATAGGTGAGGGTAGGAACGTAGATTGACCGGTAAATCAAGAGCTTCGCCTTCCGGCTCAGCTCCTTCTTTACCACAACGGACCGACACAGCGTCCGCATCACTGCAGACGCTGCACCAATCCGCCTGTCAATCTCACGCTCCATCCTTCCCTCACTCGTGAACAAGACCCCGAGATACTTGAACTCCTCCACTTGGGGCAGAGACTCACCACCCACCCGGAGAGAGCAAACCACCTTTTTCCGGTCGAGAACCATGGCCTCGGATTTGGAGGAGCTGATTCTCATCCCGGCCGCTTCACACTCGGCTGCAAACCGCCCCAGTGCGTGCTGCAGGTCCTGGCTCGAAGAAGCCATCAGGACAACATCATCTGCAAACAGCAGAGATGAAATCCTGTGGTTCCCAAACCAGGCCCCCTCCGGCCCCTGGCTGCGCCTAGAAATTCTGTCCATAAATATAATGAACAGAACCGGTGACAAAGGGCAGCCCTGGCGGAGTCCAGCATGCACTGGGAACAGGTCTGACTTACTGCCGGCAATGCGAACACAGCTCCTGCTCCGGTCATACAGGGACCGGACAGCCCTTAGCAAAGAGCCCCGGACCCCATACTCCCAGAGCACCCCCCAAAGGACACCACGAGGGACACGGTCGAATGCCTTCTCCAGATCCACAAAACACATGTGGACTGGTTGGGCATACTCCCATGAGCCCTCGAGGACCCGATGGAGAGTATAGAGCTGGTCCAGTGTTCCACGACCAGGACGAAAACCACACTGCTCCTCCTGAATCCGAGGTTCGACTATCGGTCGGATTCTCCTCTCCAGTATCCTGGAATAGACCTTACCGGGAAGGCTGAGGAGTGTGATTCCCCTGTAATTGGAACACACCCTCCGGTCCCCCTTCTTATACAGAGGGACCACCACCCCGGTCTGCCATTCCACAGGCACTGTCCCCGACCGCCACGCGATGTTGCAGAGACGTGTCAGCCAAGACAGCCCCACAACATCCAGAGACTTGAGGTACTCAGGACGGATCTCGTCCACCCCCGGAGCCTTGCCACCGAGGAGCTTGCCAACCACCTCAGTGACTTCAGCCAGGGTGATGGACGAGTCCGCTTCTGGGTCCCCAGTTTCTGCTTCCTCCTCGGAAGACGTGACAGTGGGATTGAGGAGATCCTCAAAGTATTCCTTCCACCGCCCCACAACATCCCCAGTCGAAGTCAGCAGCTCTCCACCCACACTGTAAACAGTGTTGGTGAAGCACTGCTTCCCCCTCCTGAGGCGTCGGACCGTTTGCCAGAATCTCTTTGAGGCCGTCCGATAGTCCTCCTCCATGGCCTCCCCGAACTCCTCCCAACCCCGAGTTTTTGCCTCTGTGACTGCCTGAGCCGCGGCACGCTTGGCCCGCCGGTACTCATCAGCTGCCTCAGGAGTCCCACGAGCCAACAAGGCTCGATAGGACTCCTTCTTCAGCTTGACGGCATCCCTTACTTCCGGTGTCCACCACCGGGTTCGGGGATTGCCGCCGCGACAAGCACCACAGACCTTACGACCACAGCTACGAGCAGCCGCATCGACAATAGAGGTGGAGAACATGGCCCACTCGGAGTCCATGTCTCCAACCTCCCCCGGGATCAGGGAGAAGCTCTCCCGGAGGTGGGAGTTGAAGACCCCCCTGACAGAGGGCTCCGCCAGACGTTCCCAGCAGACCCTCACAATGCGCTTGGGTCTGCCAGGTCTGTCCGGCTTCCTCCTCCGCCAGCGGATCCAACTCACCACCAGGTGGTGATCAGTTGACAGCTCAGCCCCTCTCTTCACCCGAGTGTCCAAGACACGCGGTCGGAGGTCAGATGACACAACAACAAAGTCGATCATCGACCTCCGACCTAGAGTGTCCTGGTGCCATGTGCACCGATGGACACCCTTGTGCTCGAACATGGTGTTTGTTATGGACAAGCTGTGACTAGCACAGAAGTCCAATAACAAAACACCGCTCGGGTTCAGATCGGGGAGGCCGTTCCTCCCAATCACGCCCCTCCAGGTGTCACTGTCGTTACCCACATGGGCGTTGAAGTCCCCCAGGAGAACAATGGAGTCCCCGGTTGGTGCACTGTCTAGTACCCCTCCCAGGGACTCCAAGAAGGCCGGGTACTCTGCACTGCTGTTTGGCCCGTAGGCCGACACAACAGTGAGAGACCTGTCCCCGACCCGAAGGCGCAGGGACGCGACCCTCTCGTTCACCGGGGTGAACCCCAACACGCAGTGGCTGAGCTGTGGGGCAATGAGCAAGCCCACACCAGCTCGCCGCCGCTCCCCGCGGGCAACGCCAGAGAAATGGAGAGTCCAACCCCTCTCAAGAAGTTGGGTTCCAGAGCCCAAGCTGTGCGTGGAGGTGAGGCCGACTATATCTAGCCGGTAACGCTCAACCTCCCGCACAAGCTCAGGCTCCTCCCCCCCAGCGAGGTGACGTTCCAAGTCCCCAGAGCTAGTCTCCATGTCCGGAGATCCGGTCGTCGAGGTCCCCGCCTTCGACTGCCGCCCGGATCTCTCCGCACCCGCCCCTCATGGCTCCTCCCGCAGGTGGTGGGTCCACGGGAGGACGGCCCCACGTCGTTCCTTCGGGCTGGGCCCGACCGGGCCCCGTGGGGAAAGGCCCGGCCACCAGGCGCTCGCTGCCGAGCACCCACCCCAGGCCTGGCTCCAGGGTGGGGCCCCGGTAACGCCAGTCCGGGCGACGTAACTGTCCTCGTTGTTTCTCTATTCATGTTGGGCTTCTGAACCGCTCTTAGTCAGACCCGTCTCCGAGGACCTGTTTGTCATGGGTGACCCTACCAGGGGCATGAAGCCCCCGACAACATAGCTCCCAGGATCATTCGGGTGCTCAAACCCCTCCACCACGTTAAGGTGGCGGTTCGGGGAGGAATGTAGAACATTCAATGCAAAGTAATAACATCTCTATAGAAACAAACAGGTCAGAAAAGTTACATAGTGAACTTTTAAGATAGACGGTTAGATCAGGGCACTCTGGCAGCTCAAATGTATAACAATTTGTGGTGGCAACCTCAGAAGAGAAATGGAAAAAAAAACAAAAAACAAAAACAAAACAAGTGCATTATAAGAATGACTCAGTATGTAACTTTGCACTCCTTTATTAACAGACCTATGTCATAAATACAAGTGTAGAGGGTAATTAAAAATTAAGCAGGCTCCATTTGTGGTGGTTTGATAAGAAAGTAGATCAATACCGGTACATTAACAGTTGGTTGGAGACAAGGCTATGGTCAGAGGTTGGGAATTAGTAAGGTCATGAATTTCAAGCTTGAAAAACACAGTGTCAGAGATGTTAGCACTTTTGCATCTTAGTAAAGAGGTTGTGAGTGGAGTCTAGATGTCCACCCTGAGATACTGTGGCTTTTCTAACAGGAAGTTCAAATACGCAACTGATATTTAGAAATTAGTAAAAAGTACAGTAAGTAATACAGAAGTTTAAGAAGTACATATTAATGGTTAACTAGTTATAGGTATACTACATTCTGTTTATAGTGTAGGCTACTTATTAATGCTTTTTTGGTATGGCTTTATTTAGCTATTTAAATTCAAAGCTATTCCTGTTTTTAAGGAAAACCTCTTGATCCCTGCTTTAAAATCTTGTAGTTGTTATTGGACATCGCCATTCCTAACCCTTATCTTAATTAATATGTAAGGATTAAAAAACGAGGAGCAGTTTGTTACACGATTTTAACACGCTGACATGGAGTCTAAAACACAACGATGAACAGGAGAGTTAAAACTATGGAACAAACTGCTCCTGATTGTTTAATCCCCCTAATACTATGATCCCACAAACTGAAAATAGTTCACTTTTAAATCTGATAACCTTTTGTGTGTCCATGGATGTTCAAGGGCAGGCATTAGTTATCTCTATTTTAGTTGAAGCTAGTCCCTCACAATAGTTAGTTTGTTTACCTGTTGCTATGGTTATGCTCACAACGTAATGCTATAGAACAGTGATAAACTGTTGTCGGACTACCTGTGCAGTTATAATGCAAAAATTATGCAGAGCAGTTAGCATTAGAATTCTCACTGACTGTGGTATAACCATGAAGAAGTACTTCAAAACATGACCTGTGAGACCTGAATAATGGCTAATGCACCAGTCACTATTTAGTCTGCGATCATGGTCCCAACATGTGTTCCTAACACCGCAAAAGTTGATGTTGTCATGTAAGCGGTGTGGTAGTAAAAGAGGTACAAATACATGATTTTTTTATCCTTACAAAGTCCTGCATGGAAGTACAATAGCTTCCATGCAAAATTAAGGACACGCCATAGACTGTAAAAAGAAGTAATAAAGTGTGATGTCACCTATAGCATTCAATTCCAGTCAAGGAAAGAAGGCACTTGATTTGACTGTTATTAATGTTCATATCTTGGGTTAATACAAACAGTTTAAGACTAAAATGATGAGCCTGATAACAGCAGTGACACAGAGAGGCGACTGTTTTTCAATACAAAGTGAATCGATGGAGCTGGAATCACACCCATGCTCACTTCTTTTTTGGAAATTGGTGGATAGCAGGTTAGCTATCTCTATTTATATATACAGTCTATGGGACATGTTATCAAATACAAATGTGCTAACTATACATCTAAAAGATTTACATTACAGAGACCCTATTCACTCCTTAGTTTCAAACGTTAGTTCATACACTGGAAATTAAGATGTTATACTTGTTTGACTCTCACTTGACACTGTATCTCCAAACTCCAACGCAGCTCTTTTCTGTGCCTTGATCAAACAAAGCTCATTCAAATCTCAGCAGCTCGATGGCTATTTACACAAGCTCCTCATTGGTTAGAGCATCGATTAGAAAACTCCCTTTATTGGTTTTAAAAGCACTGCATGGAATGGTCTAGACTCTATGACCAACAGGCTTTCAATCTGTGAACTCTCTCAGATCTGCTGGCTCCTTACTTCAAGTAGTACTGTACAAGAAAACATTTGTTGGCAAGGTTGGCTGTCCAAAATATACTTAATGCAAAAGGTACTGCTACAGCACACTTAAAAGAAAAGTTCACAGAACCATAATGTTATGAGAAGTCATTCATTATTCCATTGGTGTATTATACTTCATAGCATAAGTCCCCTAAACATCTTAATAACATAATAACATATAATATATATTTATATATATTTCTACAATGGTTTGATATATATATATATATATATATATATATATATATATATATATATATATATATATATATATATATATATATATATATATATATATATATATATATATATATATATAGATAGATAGATAGATAGATAGATAGATATAGATAGATAGATAGATAGATAGATAGATAGATAGATAAATTGAACTTACTGAATGAATGCACTGATATACTGAGTATAATTAATGCTTATTATTGCTGTATGAAACAAATTCCCTTATTGCATTTTTTCTGCATTATATTTATATACATTTAATCTCTATTTCTTTTTCTGTGTCTGTACAGATTTTGTAGAGCCGCTGCAACAAATGATGTACCAGTGAGGAGACATTTTTCACCAGATGCCCTGTCAGATGCAAACCTTTCATTTGTCTTGGGAACGGCTCAAAGAAGGCTCTGGTTTGCAAGGCCATGTGAGTGGATGCTAGTTATTATTTACAATGATTTGATATTACACATTTGTACAAGAAAAACGGTCACAAAGGCTGTCACAATACTAAAATTTCAAACTCAAGACTGATTTTGTTACCTCAATAATAAAAACTGATTTTTGAGACACTAAATTAGTTTCTTTAAGATGGCCTGTACTTTTCATATAGATTTATTATGGTGTTGATACATGCTCAAAGGAGTATCTAGCTGTGATACTACTTAATGCACCTATTTTTAGCACCTATTTGTATCTGGGTAAACATTTTTTCTTGAAACCCAACAGTTGTCACACTCACAAATGTTCATTTAACTCCAACATAATTTCTGTGTTCCAGCAAATATCCCCTTCCACTTCTCTAGGCGGTGAACTAAAGGGCTGTGATGAGTTCATTATTACTGCAGCCAGGCTAACACACCAATCCACTGTCTTCAGGCTGTAGACTGTTACATTGTCACATTTCCTCTGCCACATCCCACTGTCAGGGCTTTAATCTGAAGTGACATGTGTATCTTTTTTGCTACTCGCGTCCAGTCTCTAAAGTGGACACTGATGGCTTGGACCAGTGGCAGAAAAGGTCAGAGTGTCAGGTTAGGAAGAGCTGACTAGGCAATAGGACAACCCAAGAGACACAAGAGGCACAATCAGGTGGAACTGGAGTATGTTCATTAGCAGCATGCATCATGTAGGGTACAAAATTCAATTGCATTTGTTTTGTTTTTAATGGAAATAATGAATAAATAGTGAATTGCCAGGAATGTTGCACAGTGTAGCATTAAACATATCTATCTCATATATATCAGCAGTGTTCTGACAAAAAACAAAAAAAAACAAAAACAAAACAAAAACAAAAACATGACTTCACCTCCCCATATATCTGACTTGTCTCCTGGTCATTTCCATGGAGGTACACAAGTTCAATGCCATCCTTTGGGAGCTCCTTAGTAAAGCAATGACAGATTCATGACGACGAGCAGGTGGGTCTTGACCAAAAAAGTGACATAGAGCACTGCCTCTTTAAATAAAAAAAAAAAAAGAAAAAAGAAATAAAAAAAGATGAATATATGAGTTACATTGAAAATTACTGGTTAATTTGCTGGTTAGTAGGATTGGAGCTATATGCTGCAGTAGTAAAAGCAGTGGTACAGATTTGTATTCATAGTGGCTATCTAGCGTACTGAAATCTGTAACCATGTAATAATAAATAACTCAACAAAATAGTTTCAAGTTGATAAAAACACATCACGTTTGAAGTCCTTTTTGCCTGCTTCAATCTTCCATTCTCTACAAAGCACTGCAATGCTTCCAGTTACACAAGCCTTCCTCAAGATGGCACTGTTTACCACGGCCAGCCCTCATAGCCCTCCTCTCTCGGCCTTTCCAGAGGGGAGAGAGCAAGGGATAAAATTGAGGGTTATCTACCGCATTGAAATTAAGTAATGATTGGATGGCAACGAGTATGAAACCGTGACCGTCTGTGAATCCATTTTCCCTGTGTTTTCTAGTGTCATTTTGAAGGGTTACCATGTTCTGTAGCACACTGATGCTTTAAAAAAAAAAAAAAAAACCTTGTCAGGGAATAAGATCATGCAGCAGCACTTAGGCCAATTCCAAAGTCACACCATATCCTTGCGTAAGATCACTGCGACTCGTGTGATTAAAAAAAAAAAAAAAAAAATCCAGAGAAATTCGTACGGTAGAAAACAGTATTAGATGTCAAGGTTATTTCTTCCCAGGACAAATGGAGATTGTGAGGGCTGCAGGGTGCCAAGAGCAGAGGACAGAGCGTGAATATGAATCCCGTGCATCACGCTTACAAAGCCCTCTCTGTGTGGGGACATTATTAGCGGTCTCCACTCTCACAAGGCGTCTGTTGTGTTTGCACTTGGTTCAAATACAGGATAGCCGTGTGTAATGTTTGGACAGCAATCCTGGATTCCCGAATGATTGTGTCAAGTTTTCTAATCCGGTAATTAAGGTCCTTGTACCATTTGTGCCAGCACCCATCTTGCATAAATGAAGAAAAAAGTTCATCTAGCAAATGTAAGGCATGCAGGCTTTGTTGTTGCAACTCTGAAAGCAAAACACATAGGATTTATAGCCTATTAACCCTATTTTGTACCCCTTTATGTTTTTGTTCAAATGTAGCACCTTGGCCTATTTTCACATGGTTCAATTTTTTTTAATTTTTTTTTATCTATTTCAGTACCTTGAAGTAGCAATGCAACACCTTAAATTATAGAATGCATTACATGGCCAGGTGTCAGTCATTGTGAGAACCATGAAGAGCTTTAAACGTAACCGTAGCCTTCTGTAGGCCACTATAGGCCACTAACTTATTAAATTCATTCTAGACAACTTTCCATTGAACCTCACCTGCCGTATAAGTGTGTAAAGGGCTTATTATACCCGTAACAGCGTTAAAATCAAATCCACAACACTAAAAGGTTTTTGATTTGTCTCTTTAGCAGCTTTGTACAATCACTCAAAAGCCCTTTCTGTGGCAGCTTCATCACCCCCATCCTCCTCCTCATCATCAGCAGCACTCCCCGCTCTAGTCTCCTCAGGCTCTTTGGTCTCCGCAGCCCGCAGCAGCCTACAGCATCTTACCGGTCTCGTATTAAGTGACGTGACTCTGGGCCAATCACTGCGCGGCTTCGGCTCCCTATGTACGCCAGTAAAAGGGAGAGAGGGCGGTGCTAGAGTCAATGACGAGGGTCGTATGTGTGTCGGTGTGGTATACTTCGCTGGCTCTCCTTTGGGTTTACACCGGAGTTAGTGCGAGATCTTCAGCGGTGGGAGTGAGCGCGCCAGGATAGTGCACGGAGCGGAGGCGCAAGGGGGGAAAGGCGCTGCGTCGGGTGTCACGTACGTTCACCCCTGGAGATTTTCACAAGTGAGACCGGACTTTTCAGCTTGTTTTTATGCCTTTTCTACCCGTCTGATTTCGTTGTAACCTTGATGCACGGGCTACATGGAGCTGCGTGAACTTGAGACATGACGGGACGCAAGTGTCCTCCAGCTCGCCTCCTTCTTATAACAGGTAGCCAGGGATGCGCACTGCTTGATTTGGGAACATTTTTTTTATCCTCTTTTATCTTTAATGGAAGCTACTACAAACCACTGACCACCTGGCTGCCGCTGAAGCTGCTCTAGAGCGCGCAGAGAGAGCGTGATCACCGCAGTCACCGTCAATTAGACTGCACTCTTCCATTTGGGGAAAGTTAAATGGGAATAAAGAAAAACTGCGACGCCTTCAGTGTTTCCTTTATCCCGGTTTGCCAGACCAGCTGCTCTCCTCGCTGACTGTCTGATTATTATTCCGAGACCCGGAGCATCACAAGGATATCTTACCCCCAATAAGCTCACAGGCATCTCTGGATAAGACGGCTATGAGCTGACAGTTTTTCTCTCCTCTTCGTCTCTCTCCTCCTCTCATTCAGCGCGATTTGGGTACGTATGCATGAAAACAGCTCTCCGTGAAATGTTTTAGGCTTCATTCATGCATGTTTAGCATTACTTTGCGTTCCCCGCTTTTCTAATTTGAGTGTAAAATGAACAGCGCAGTGTGTGGAGTGAAGTTTTGCAGGCATAGAGGGCTTCAGAAGAGATTATTACTGACCATAAAATGTGCGGGATGTTAGAAGCCTGACATAAAAGGCAGCCTATTTTTTCTATGAATTCATGATAAGAGACGGAGCATAATTTGAAGTAGCTGACTCTGAGCGTAGCTGTTTGTTCGTGTAATTATTTGAAATATCTCCACTGTTGTGTATTCATAGGTTTGGGAGCACGTCATATTATGCAAGGAGCTACACAGACGAGAAAGCTGAGTTGAGTTGAGAAGGCTGGAATCGTACTAATCATGGATTTAAAGGACTATTACCTGTTGGGCACCTTGCTCGCCTGCATTTGGCTCGATCCCTCCATAGCCCAAGAACTGATCTACCCTATCAGAGAGGAGCTGCCAGAAAACGTGCTCATTGGAAACATACCAAAGGACCTAAACATTTCCCATACAAATGCTGCCACCGGGGCGAGTGCTAATCTCGTCTACCGGCTCGTCTCCAAAGCGGGGGATAACCCACTCGTGCGCGTCCTCAGCAGTACCGGGGAGATATTCACCACATCCAACCGAATAGACCGGGAGAAGTTGTGTCCCGGCCCGTCATTTGAGGACAGCGAGTGCTCCTTTGAAATTGAAGTGGTCATTTTGCCTAATGATTATTTCAGGCTGATTAAGATCAAAATAATAGTGAAAGACACGAATGATAATGCGCCCATGTTCCCGTCGCCTGTCATCAACATCTCCATTCCCGAGAACACGCTCATTAACAGCCGCTTTGCCATCCCCTCCGCCACTGACCCAGACACCGGCCCCAACAGTGTGCATAAATACGAGCTGATCAATGGACAGAGCGCCTTCGGCTTAGACATAGTGGAAACGCCTGAGGGGGAGAAGTGGCCCCAGCTCATTGTGCAGCAGAATTTGGACAGAGAACAGAAGGATACGTATGTGATGAAAATCAAAGTAGAAGATGGTGGCAGCCCTCAGAAATCCAGCACTGCTATACTACAAGTGACAGTGACAGATGTGAATGATAACAGGCCGGTTTTTAAAGAGAGTCAAATCGATGTGCACATCCCAGAGAACTCTGCCATCGGAACGTCAGTAGTTCAACTTCAGGCAACAGATGCAGACATAGGGCCTAATGCTGACATTCGTTATGTGTTTGGGACCCAGGTGCCACCAGCCACAAAAAGGCTATTCTCTTTAAACACCACCACCGGGCTGATAACAGTGCAGCGGCCTTTGGATAGAGAGGAGACTGCCATTCACAAGCTGTCAGTTTTAGCTAGTGATGGGAGCTCCAGTCCGGCTAGAGCTACGGTTTCTATTAATGTCACTGATGTAAACGACAATCCCCCTAACATAGACCTGAGATACATAATCAGCCCCATTAACGGCACTGTTTTCCTCTCTGAGAAGGATCCCATCAACACTAAGATCGCTTTGATCACTGTATCGGACAAAGACACTGATATCAATGGGAAGGTGATTTGTTTCATTGAGAAGGATGTGCCCTTTCATCTCAAAGCCGTCTATGACAACCAGTATCTTCTCGAAACATCTGCACTCCTCGACTATGAAGGGACCAAGGAATATAACTTTAAAATAGTGGCGTCAGACTCTGGGAAACCAAGCTTAAATCAAACTGCTTTAGTGAGAGTCAGACTGGAGGATGAGAATGACAACCCTCCTATTTTTACCCAACCAGTCATTGAGTTGGCTGTCATGGAAAACAATAAAAGAGACTTGTTCCTGACGATTTTGAGTGCCACAGATGAGGACGCGGGTAAAAACGCAGAGATTGTTTATCAGCTGGGACCTAACGCTTCCTTTTTTGATTTGGATCGCAAAACAGGGGTACTGACCGCATCGAGAGTGTTTGACAGAGAAGATCAGGACAGGTTTTTGTTCACAGTAACAGCTCGGGATAATGGCACGCCCCCACTGCAAACACAGGCAGCAGTCATTGTAACAGTACTGGATGAGAATGACAACAATCCAAAGTTCACACACAACCATTTTCAGTTCTTTGTATCAGAGAATCTCCCAAAATATAGCACTGTGGGGGTTATAACTGTCACCGATTCAGATGCAGGGGAAAATGCAGCAGTTTCACTCTCAATTCTGAATGACAATGAAAACTTTATATTGGATGCTTACTCTGGCGTGATCAAATCAAACGTCTCTTTTGACAGGGAGCAGCAAAGTTCATACACTTTTGATGTCCGGGCGGTGGACAGTGGTAGACCCCCTTGCTCCTCAGCCGCCAAGGTGACTATCAATGTCATAGATGTGAATGACAACACTCCCATTGTTATATACCCCCCTTCTAATACATCCTTCAAGCTGGTTCCCCTGTCCTCTATCCCGGGATCCGTAGTGGCCGAAGTGTTTGCAGTAGATGGGGACACTGGAATGAACGCAGAGCTAAAATACACTATTGTAAGTGGAAACAGCAAGGGCTTGTTTCGCATTGACCCGGTGACTGGCAATATTACACTAGAGGAGAAGCCGGCTGTGACAGACATAGGCTTACATAGATTAGTGGTCAACATAAGTGACTTGGGATATCCTAAATCTCTCCATACACTAGTGCTGGTGTTCCTTTATGTCAATGACACAGTGGGCAACTCAACACTGATCTATGACCTCATCCGCCGCACCATGGAAACGCCGATTGACCGCAACATTGGTGAGAGCAGTGAAACTTACCAAAGTGGAGACTATTTAACCATAATGATAGCCTTTGTCACCGGCGCCTTGGTGGTGATTATTGTCATCTTTGTCACTGTGCTGCTACGCTGCCGCCACGCCTCCCGATTCAAAGCAGCTCAGAGAAAAAAGCAAGGGGCAGAGTGGATGTCACCCAACACTGAAAACAAACAGAACAAAAAGAAGAAGCGAAAGAAAAGGAAATCTCCTAAAAGTTCACTTCTAAACTTTGTGACTATCGAAGGTAACAAACCGGATGACCCAGCCCATGAACCGATCAATGGCACCATCAGCCTGCCCACAGAAATGGAAGATCAGGGTATTGGGCGCTTTGATTGGAATGCCACACCCACCACTACCTTCAAACCAAGCAGTCCAGACCTGGCTCGGCACTACAAGTCGGCCTCTCCGCAATCTGCTTTTCACCTGAAGGCGGACACCCCAGTGTCGGTGAAAAAGCATCACGTGATACAGGAGCTCCCTTTGGATAACACATTCGTGGGGGGCTGTGACACCCTCTCCAAGAGATCGTCCACGAGCTCGGACCACTTCAGTGCCTCAGAGTGCAGTTCCCAAGGAGGCTTCAAGACCAAGGGGGCACCCATGCACACCAGACAGCAGGTAAAAGAGCACTTTTACTGGTCTATAAGTACTGCCTATAACTGCCCCGTCCCACAGTGCTAAAGTGCCAATCTACTGTAGATTAGGAGCCTTTTCAGTTACTGTGGAAATTATATATATATATATATATATATATATATATATATATATATATATATATATATATATATATATATATATATAAAACAACACTGGACACTTCTGCAACTTTGGCTTGAACCACTTGTTTGAATGGACTCAAAAATTACATGTAGACTATTATCCTGGGGAATGTTTAGATTGATGTTTTGTCATTGCTATAGTTAAGCTACAATGGTGGTCAAAATATTAGAACACTTGGTATAAATAATTATTTTTTTCATCCATTAAATACCTTACAAAACAATCACACAACCATATAAACAAAACAAAACCTTAAATGTTATGCCCACTTCAGACTCAATTGTACACAATCATTTTTAATTGAAAAGAAGTAAAGAACTAAACAAAATCTGCTGTAGTCAAAATAAAGAACAAATAATAACAGGCCTTTTCCAACTGCATATAACCATAAACTCTGTAATGCACTGACATCAGAATAAGAATATGTTACCAGGTGTGACAAGCGTCCTAATCATTTTGGCCATCACTGTATCCATATTTATACTCTTTTACTCTGCCTTATTTTGTCTATTCAGCACCCAGGTTAGCTCACTTGCTCTACTGTACAACACAACTTTAAAAATGTGACTCAATGTTGTCTGTGAAAGAAACATTTTTTCTGGCCTATCTACTCAGATTACTATCGCGTCATAGATAAACGCTGCCACACATAATCCCCCTTTATATAAAAGAAAATAGCCAACGTTTCACATCTCTCTCATAAAATGTATTCATGTTTTTGTTTGTTCTTTTCTTTTGGTGTGTATATTATAATCACGAAAATAATAACACAGCAACCTTTTCAACAACAGCAGTCTATAATAATTAGTTGTGGTGTAGCACTGTTATGAATGCCACTGTAGGCTTCATCCAGGCTTGAATTAAATGCCTCTTCTCTCTGTGCACACACTAGCAAACCACGAGTGAAGCAACTTGATACACATCCAATTCAAAAAGGATTAGCCAATAATGAGCCTCAAATTTCAACGTAATCCATGCCTCTTTTTATCAAAGCCTTATTAATTTTTCTGCTAATAAAGCGCCCTCGACACCCCGACACACACACACATAGACACAAATGCTACAGTGGAGTGGAGAGACACAATGTTGTCAGTGCACGGGCTGGTAGTAATGGGAGGTGGTACTGAACCTGTAGGTGGCATTGTTGTGCTATAAGGCACGGACTGGCACCAAGCCAAAGCTGCATTGGACTTATAAATGCAAGGGAGGAGAAGAAAGGAGTGAGAACTGTGTTGGTGTTCTTAGAGAAATAGCGGGGCCTAATGATGCAAAGGCTAGGGAGAGGGAGGTGGCTGGGGAGTGGGATGACGGATAATGGCAGTTACAGATGTGAGTGATAAGATGTATCCGGACTGGAGATGGGATTACAGGAGGCATACACAACGCATACACAACGTCTGGGTCACTGCACTCAAGATGTGTGTTAACCAATTATTATATCCAACAATTCCATATCCTAGTAAGCTGAACGTGGTCAATAATTCTGTGATGTGTGAAAATTGCAGTTATTCCTATGTGAGTGGTAATCTATAATAATGTCAGATTTTTCAATGCCTAAACACATTTTTATTATTATTATTATTATTAATTGCATTATTTTGAACACTTGATGCAATGGCATACTCTACACAAAATAGAATGAACTTTAACTTTGCACGGCAGTTCAGGACTATTCAAAAATACTGTTGTTATTATTCATGTTTAAGCCGCCTGGAATATATATGCATTCAAATGTATATATATGAGTTTCAAAATGTACTTGGATACTTAAAAACATTTGAAATATTTATTGAGAATGGTTGATTCTTAACTGGGGGCAATCTCTGTAACGTCACCTCTGAGCATTAGTCAGTGTATTATGGTAGAAATGTAACCTCTCTGAATTACACATCGAGAAATGTGGTTATAATTAATGGAATGTAGATGACCTTGATCTCAAGCACAGTTTTATAACCATTAGTTCTTAGAGATATCTGGGTCCAAACACTTCACAAATTCTTTTTTAGACCTGCTTTTTACAGTTATAAATCCACAGGGCTTGATGCATTAGCACATGAAATATACTTGTTACAACTGCAATTTCCACCTAAACCAGCCGTGCTTGTTTAAACAGCACCATGTGGCCCGTGAGGTGCGTGACCTTTGACCTGACGTGCTAGTAGCAGTCAAAAGAGGCAGTTGGTTTCAGTGTCATTTGCCGGAAAGTGTGAGAGTGAGACAGCGGGTGAGAAGGCGCTGAAATGGGTGCAGTGTTAGCTTTAGCGGGGGGGGGGGGGGGGGGGGGGTAGCAACACTTGCCGAGGACACCAGAAGAAGACACCATAGCCACAGCACGACTCCATTGATTCGCTCAGTCACGCCTTTCCACATAAGATTTATTCAGATCAGTAGTTGTGACAAATGGATCCAAGGTGTACACAAACAGAGCACAGTGTTTTTCTATGAAGAGTTATTGTTATGATAAAAAGCTCCAAATACTTAAGCTTGTGCACTGCCTGTAACACTTAATATTCCGCCAGGGAAGATTACAAAAACAACTACTTTTATGCAATACAGTGCTTTTATTTTGGCTAGCTAAAGCGGGTAGACTGCTCAAATGAACTCACTGCTGTAACTAAACATTCCAGGTGTATTCTGTTAGTAGTCTATTGTAATCAGTGGTTCAGTAATAAGTGTTGTTTTATTTTGGTTTGCTTAAAGTCAGGTCAGTCTGAAGTTGGTAAAATATTCTTATTTATTATGAAATAGGGCAAGAAAAGATTTGAAATGACTTGATCTCCACTGATACATAGTCGCAGATGGTCATAATGTTATGGCTTATTAGAACTTGAAATACCTAAAACAACTCACAAGTAGGGACTTTAAAATGAACCGTAGCCTATTTCATATAATAATTAACAATTACTATTATTATTATTATTATTATTATTATTATTGTCCAGATATTGTAGACCAGAATGAAACCGCTTTGTGCGGTCTGCATCTAATCGTAAAGCATTCCTATTGGCAGCGAACCAGGAAGTAACGCTGTTGGCTGTTAGCAGCTAGCTGTTGTTGCAGTGGCATGCCGGAAAAAAACTCTGTTCTGGCCTCTGGAAGTTGTCTAACAAGCTTATAAACTCCCTCACAGTGAATAATTAGGATGCTAGGAAAATGGGGAATAAGTTTGTACTGCAGCAACCTGTTAAAAATTAACTTTCTTTTTTTGTGTTTAAGGAGGTAAAAATCAGTTCAGTACCATTAAAGGGCTCATATTACCCCCCGTCCCCCCATCACCCACCCCCCCATTTTCTGATCTACGTTATATCCTCATCAAAAACGTACCTGGAGTAATATTGTCATGTGGTAATACTCGCAGTGCTCCACTGTGTTTTTAAACTCCACACACCTTCACTAGACTCATTTGGATAATTTCAGCCTTGGAATTACCAATCATTACTGAACTGAAGGCAAAAGGTAGCTGTTAACTTGAAAACTAAAGCTTCATGACATCACAAGGTGGAACAGAGCATTTTGAGCTTTGGAGATGTAAATAGCATAATAATACAGGGTCAAAGAAACAAAACACAACTCCAGATATACGTTTGAAGAGGTAACAACATTATAACATGGCTTAAAGGTCACGAGAGTCAATTTTGCCGAACAAAGGACCTTTAAGGACCTTTCCCATGTTTTTGATGTAATCCACCCCTTGTATCTAAATATTACTATTATATTATTATTATCTACTCACTAACATATCTGGCATCTCATAAAACTCCTATCAGCTTGTCCATATATGATTAATTGTTATAAACTTCCTGTTATTGATATGGAAGCTTGCATATCCCACTGTGTTCACCAGCACAACAGTTCAGCTGAGGTTAACCGGTGGCTATCGATTGTGGCTACACAATTACGATTTCCTGTGTCATATTTAGCAGATAGGGTGGAGATTTGGCATCAGTGTTATTGCTGTATACTTTGATTTGTAGCATTGTATTGACATGACAGGGGATCTCAATTTCACCGCCATCAATAGGAAGTCATCAAATGCTCCTCCACTATGTCACAAGCTGTCTGCATCCTGCTAGTTCTATTGTATTGAAGGATTTGTCAGAAGATTAGCTATGATATCTAAAAAAAGAAAAAGGAAATAATCTTTTGAGTGATCATGTTTAATACCCAAAAGTAATATCTGTGGTTTATCAAATCATATCCCCTGCAGAATTGCTTTGGAAATGATAAGACTCCTAATATGAAGGCATTAATACGCTTTGATCTGCCTGAGTTATTATAATTTTTGTTACTGTATAAAGCGACGCAGGTGTAAAAATGATATTATGAGTCAGGTGCATCTTCAATCACTAGCACATTAGCAATTATATGAAATTCTACTTTTACTCTCCAGTGACTGAACTCCGAAAAATTTTGACTAGAAATAAGCAACAGTGGCAGAGCTGGATCAAACCTTCAGGGGGCTCTAAGCGTGTTATAAAATGTTATGTAGTAGTGCCACTCTAGACCTGTAAACCTGCAACACTTTGCTTTAGGCCTACTCATTGTAATTATAGGCTCACCATCTCTTTATCACGATGTGATTAGGACCAATTCACTGTCATGAAAACTTTCAAGTTACTTTCACTTCATGATCATGCTATTTGTGATCAACAAATGCAGGAAAACTTCAAATAAATGAGTGATGAATATGTGTCTAATACTCACGTGTATTTACGCCTAGCCAACATTAGCAAAAAGTTCATTAATTATGCATGAAAGCATGAGTACATTTGCAGCTCGTTCACAAGTCATTCTCTCGCCCAGCAAAGGCAAACCTTCTATTATTAACAGCAGTAAGGAACCTGCTGCAGTCTAAAGTGTCTGAAGTTATGACATGAGTCAAGGTCAGGACAACAGACAAATGTGTAGTAAACTTCCATCATGCCGTCTTTGTGCTGTCGCTGAGCTGTGTTTATGATCGAGGGAGGAGGGAGGGATCAAATTACAGCAATGTGTCCTCTGTACAAACACATTTAACCAATCAGAAAGGGATATTTACTCAGAAGAGCAAACCAGGGCCCTGTTTGGTCATAACTACATGTAGATTAACAGACAGACCAAAATTTTAAAACTATCAGGACTCGGAAGGTGGGGCCAAACTCAGCTGCCGGGCCCTACGTATAGTCTGCATATAGGATGGTCCGACTCTGAACACTGGTATAAAAATATCACTTTACATCATATTATATATTGGCATTTAGCAGGTGAATTGTAGGCAAAATATTAATTAAAATAGTAGTTTTACTCTATTATTAACTTAAAGTAGGCGCAGTGACTAGGAATATAATTACTACCACAACTACAATGCATGACTACTGCTACTACCACCGCTACCACTACTACAACCATTACTACTACACTGCGCTACTACTACTATTACCACTACTACAATGTGTGATGATTACTGCCACTACAATTATTAGTAGAGCCTATTCCCACTACTTGAACAAAATATGTCCAAGAAAACACTTTGGAGAGAACATCAGTCACTTGTTATCAGCAATAAGCAATTAAACGGAAACAACATTAAAGGAAAGCTTAGAGGAGTAGCTGTTAAAATTGACCTTCTTTTCAAAGCATCGAAAGCCCATTTTAGTTCAGCTCTTTGCCACGTCGGCACGAATCAATACATAACAAAACAGAAAGAGCATTGATGATGACGGAAACGGGGGGTTGACGCAGGCAAATATAGACCAGGGAATATGCCGTATCTTTAATAGTGTCATCATAAACTAATGCCTCGTAGAAATCGGCTTTGTAGACACCCCAAACTTTGCTGATAGCTACAATCTCAGCCTCCTTTCTCTCCTCTGTCTCGCTTCTTTTTTACTTAGTATTTACCCTCAAGAGACCTACATTAGTGTAAACAACGCCGAGGAGGGAAGAGGAGAAAAAAGCCATGAAAACACTGTCCTACTTTCAGACCGGCAACACAAGCGTCTAAGAAAAACCAAGTAGACTCATAGCTGCTGTTTGTCGAGGCATCCTGACTGAGATGCAGATTTCAACATAGACCCAGTGGCAATGCAATAACCATGTAGTGAATATCATAGGGAACATGGCTGCATTACAAGCTTCAAATATGATTGATTATTTTAGTGTGGTGTTTTATACTTATGGTTGCAAGATCTATCAAATTGAAATTACAACTTGCAGACAACAACATAATCTGAGTCCATAGGGTGGTATAAAATTCATGTGATTTTTTGCATAGATTAGTGGGCCATATTTCAGTTTTTTGTCATTTGTCAAAGTTTCTGTATTTCAAAATGTACATCAGGTACAGAATACTAACTTATATTATTACAAAATATGCACATGCATATATATATATATATATATATATATATATATATATATATATATATATATATATATATATATATATATATATATATATATATATATATATATATATATATATATATATATATGACATTTGAAGCAAGCATCATTACATTCAGTATTTAAATATATTCATAATTAAAAGATTTTGTCCACTACATGGTCCAATTTGTAGTAAACTTTGCAAAGTTCAGAATCTCAGGGTGTTTTCTGTAATCTTATCCTGCATTTTATTAGCTATGGCCAATCTTACCATAACTTAAAACTTGACCCATGATGAGAAGTATTCCTTTGCTTTGTAATGTTAATGCAAAAAAATATTATCAGATATACAAAATGAGGTCTCACTGGACTGGGAGAAAACCATGTGAAATTGCCCTAATTATGTAAGGTTATTAGTTTCATATTTTTACTCTGTCAGAAAAGATGCGGTGGCAGAATGTAGGGCTGTTGTTTGTCCCTAGCTCTGCTCTGATTCAGCCTCTACAGCTCTGTGGAGGCTACAGAAGCATGCACAAGGCTAACACAGGCACTTTCATTAAGTTTTCATTATTCAGCAGAAGTACTTGTGCTACTAATACTCTTCTTAATTTAAAAACATTTGCAGTGCGTTATAGAATCAGACAATACATATTAGTTAAAAAATTCAAAGAGTAGAGAGTGAACATTTCCTAAGCAGTGTTAACACAGTACTGAAATTTCAAACTTGATTTTGATACTACAGAATAGACTCAATACTTAATACCAATACCATGTTATTTACACAATAGAATGTGATTTTTAACATTAAATGGTAGTACTTTCTTTTCCATATTACGATGTGACCTCATATCTGTGTAATCCCTCAGTTGTCCAGGTAGGTTCCATAGTTGTCCATGGTTGGATGGTCTTATACAGTTCTGATACAGCTCAAGGTCATTCTAAAGCTATTCAGAAAAGGTTCATTTCTGCCCTGTGAATGGGACTTTTTTAGTGTCGACACTTGCTCAAATGAGTGTGTAGTTTTGATTCTAGTTTTAGTATTGATTAGCATATGATTTTTGACAACCCTATTTCTAAGTCGCCACTCCTTTATATATGCAATACAGAGCTCAGTCTGCTCTCACATTCATATATCATTAAAGTTTAGCTTACGTCACCTGTCTTACGGCTTTCATTTTGAGAAATAGAGTCCTGGATTACACCTATTTTTTCAGCTTCACTTCAGATTTACTATTTTAGTTACAAGTTTTTATTTATGTATTTATTTATTTTTTTTGCCTTAAGCAGCCTTTTTCCAGTCCCACTGAAATGTATTGTCCAGTTGAGGTGTAAAGAGATTTGAAAGCCCTTTGAACCAATTTCTGTGGATTGGTTTCTTTTTTTTCCCTTTTTGTTAAAGTAGTTAAGATAAAAGTACCATTTCGATCTAAAAGCCAGAATAGCTTTTACGTTTTACATTTCATAGATTCAAAGAGCCAAATTAAATCATCTTTATGCATATATATGATGGTACTCTTAGTGAGTAGTTTGACGACCCACTTGTCGACTAAATAGATGTAGCAAGGTTGGTATTTTAAGTCCAATTTTCAACTTAACGGTATTGCTTATTGCTTAATAAATATACACTACTATTTGTATATGCCAAAAATATTAAATACACCACAATGACATTACAGTAAGTCTGTCCTTCAGTGCAGACATACAGGGCGTTTCCAGGCTATGTTTATGGAGAACCAACAGGGATTGGCAATATATTAGTTCCAGTATCAGTATCTGTGATATCTAAGGAGTTTCCCAAATATCTGTATTGGCGCTACATTGAAAATTTGGCAGATAGATGGCACCAATGTGTTTTTCTAAACTGCCCCAGTCTCCCCATGTGTACAAGTTTGTTTTCAGTTATAATGGAAATAGAAGAGCAATGAGGCTAAAGAGGAGGTTGCATGCTAATATATTATATTTCATTTATTAATAATATAATCATGCACCAAATGATTTTAGATCCCACATAAGTTCATTTTGTTCTTACTTTTAATAACATTTTTTGTGTTTTACTGTAGTATAACTTTACTTATATTTGCAGCCCTTGCTATGGATTTTAAAATTGTATTATTAGTTTCAGCAAATATATGTTATTGTCTAGAGTAGCAAGATTTGAAACTGACATGAAACTTGAAATTGTTATGGATATCGGTATCATTAAAAAAAAATCCCCAACAACAACAACAACATTGCTACAGTCAGATCCTGGACTGTAGCTGTGTAATGAATGGGCATTGCATGCAAACAAGAGTCAGTACAGACTATTGTAATTACGGAGCCGTGGGGGAGTCATCCTTCTTGCGTAGGTTCATTTGCCACATTAATAAGGGGATTAGCGCTAGCACGTACAGGGGCTGAGGATTCCAGCGCTGGAAGTTTGAGGAGATTAATGAACTATGACAATGTTGCACCTAAGGGGAGGAAGTCACCACAAGAGCTTCTGGGTAAAATGTGCTGACACTGTGAATTTTGGCTCCAAGATAAAAAAAGAACAAAATAATACATGCACACATTTACTATGGAGCCTTTTTCAAAGGTGCTGTACCTGATTTTTAAAATGTGAAAAAATCTGAACCAGTTCTAGTAACTCCTCACTTACCTTATGCAGACCAAGCATCCTAAATATTTACTGTGAAGAGTTTATAAGCGCTTTTCTCAACATTGCAACCAATGCATTAAAGCTAATAACAACTAACATGCTAACTCGCACTTCCTGATCGAACAATAAAATGCTTTCTAATTAGATGCACACAGCACGCAGCAGACTTAAGAGCTGCTTATACATTATATCTGCACTGGGGTAATACGGCTCAAATATGGCTCAAATACATGGGTAAAAATGGCTATATATTTAAAATTACTTGAGAATATTAAAGACTTGATTGTTGATAACATAAATGTTTCTGTAGTTTCCATGCATCTCAGAGTGAAAAGATAGTCTGAAATAAGAACATTTTGTCAGTTTGGATTTCTGTATTGAAATAAGAAGATTCAAGAAGATGGAAAGAGCCCTGTGATCTAACAGATATCGCTCACTTCTCAATCATCTTATACGTCTTAAAAAGCTCCTAGCTCCAGAATAAGTGGTTAGACAAAATAAACAACAGCGAAGTTCTTAATTAAGCATATCACTGAGAAAGATTCCTTGTTATCTCTGTCTGGGTGTGATGTCAGTATCTGTTAAATAATTAAGAGAACTACTTTGAAATACAAGCAAAACTCCACACACAATGCTAGAAACAACGCAGAAAATATAACAAACAAGTTCAGCTACCAGGGGCCAATTCGTCAGCAGTGAGGTTTGAATGATTGGAGAGGGATTTAAACCAAGAACACAGTATTTCTGTTCAAAAAGACGTGTCATGTTGTGTACGTCGAGCGGGGTAAAAAGGAAATGAAATGGATTGTGGGTAATACAGAGGAATTGGGGGCGAGTATACAGGAGCAGATTATTGCCCCAAGGGGGATCTAGTTTTTGTCTGCGCAAAACAACAAAATAAATCCAAGCTCCCTTTTGGTGCACTGGCTGAAGTCTGTGGTTCATTTATATGTTTCTTTTTACTCTGTTGAGAAAACTGACTGACTGACTTTTATTTTTTATTACTTCAGTTTATTTTATTTGGTTTCTCATTTTGGCTTAATGCAATGCCAAACACAGACACTGGGAAATTACCAGGAATACAATTTTTGTGAAAAATCTAATCTTGAACCAATTCATTGAAAGTTATTTTGCAGTGAGGTTTACAAGGCTGAAGTGGTATTTTTTGTCAGTGGCTGATAATAATTCCGATTACAGTATATCTCAATGTGTCAGTATCTTATAACAGATCTATTTGTTTGTTGAATTGGGGCTTACCAGTTCACACCAAACACGTTTTTTGCTAACATTTTTAGAGAACATTTGGATAGTTATTTTTATTATTTACATTTTATATTTTTGGTTCAAATGGTCATTCACCCACAGCACTGACTCCTTCCTGTACTTGTATTCTAGATCACTACTGCAAGAGTCCACTCTGAACATAACAATAAAACTCATTTGACATTGATGCAATATTTACTCTCAACCATTTTTCCACAAAACAGCTAAACCGTGCCGTAGCGTAACTGGTTCACTCACAATTGCCAGATCAATACTTTCCATTGACGAGCTGTCAGTGTAACATGCTTTGGAAATGGCTACCAGCGCTCTGCTCCAAATCTCCACTCCAGTATTTGTTTATTTTACCCATCTCATTTTCATATTTGTCTTTTGCTTTTATGACAGACGTGTAGCCTTATGCATTCATCAAACATACTTGACTCCCTCATCGGTCTCCATGGGGTCTGCTTTGTTAGCGCCATGCACTCTCCAAACCCATTGTCTTTGTGTCGCTGTCAGCACTACATTCATTGCCTTGTTTTCCACTTAATCCACATGACATGTTCACATTCGGCAAAACAATTAATCAGCCTTGGCATACTACGCTCATATAAACCCCTAACACTGCATGATAGTGAAGGACAAACTGCAGCTAGCAACATGGACCACGCCACACACTAACGCCAATCTTTGAACCAAAAACCTATGAGTAGAAGGTGCAGGAAAATGTTTCTTGAATTTATGCTTGATAATATATTGCTTTAATGTTTGGATTTGCCCCACCATCTTTTTCACTTGTAACCTCCCCTGTCTATTCAAACTCTTTCACTCATGTTCGATTGGTACCAGTGGTTTCTACATGCAATGCTGTATCACCTTTGTGTTACAATCATTTATAACATCAACTACCCCCTTTATATCATACGGGGTGCAAAATGGCCACTGTCTGGACTATTACCTGTGATAATAGCATTGCTGGGCCAACACAAATAAAAGTATGCCCCCAAGCCAAAAGCCACTTGAAATGTGACTGCTAGTGACTGCGCTGCCACAGGGCCTTGTAGCTCCCACTACTGTAACTCTCACCTATGTAAATCTTGTATATATGCCATGTAAAATTACTCCTGGTAATCTTGCCTAATGTGCTGTGTTGAACAATGTTTTTTTTGTTATATATATATATATATATATATATATATATATATATATATATATATATATATATATATATATATATATATATATATATATATATAGATATAGATATAGATATAGATATATAATTTTTGGCCTTTTTGCTGGAAGTAAACACTTGACCAGTACAATGCAACTTCTTCTGTTCTGAAAAGCTTTATTTAAACAGTGCTGATATACCTTTATAATTTCATAATAAATGTTTGAAAGAGAACAATTCTCTCCTGTTTTTTATTTTGAGTGCATTACTTTTGCTTCAATGCTAAATTAAATATATCAGTAATTACATTATGGGGATATAAACAACAATGAGACTTTTTGTCCTGAAAGTTAATAAAAGCAGAAAATTTGACAAGAATACAAATTAGAACATATTTTAGAAAGTACAAATTGTGCTGGCTAAACAACTGGGTCATATAATTGTCTAAAACAGCAGGTGTTCTGAGGTATTGCTCGTCTGCAGAAGTCTGACTATATCAAATGTGTTTCAAAAAAGTAAAGCAAAATATCTTTTTCTAGCATCTTTCCATAGAATCCATAAAATTGCGATATAAATTGAATTCATTTCCCTATAGCTACAATGCTCTTTAGGCATAGGTAGTCACAACGTAATGTTTGATCAATGATGTTTGGTGTTTAGATGTTTATTAAGCACACTTGATCAAGTTAAAGCAAACCCAATCAACCCACAATCATGGCTCCATTTAGCATGTTTGTCAACTTGTTAAATGAGGAAAAGCACTCCTGTACATTTCTGTTGGATCTGTGCTCTCAAAGGCTTAATCTAATTAAGCTCTAATTCTGATGAGTGAATGGGTCTAAACAAATCTAAATGAACACTGAGCAATTTGTGGAAATGAGGTGAGAAGGAGCAGGCAGAGGAAATATGGCATGAATCACAGAAAAAAGATTCAATGGATGCAGATTACACCTGCATCAGCCTAATTATATTCATCCACATTGTCATCTACTGTGTAACAGCTGTGGCTATTTTACATGTAGAAACAAATATCATATAGCTCATTAACCCACAGCAGCTGTATACTTTTAAATGGTTCATATTTGTATGCAGTATGTACTGTGTTTATCACATCAAGTATTGACAGCAAAAAAGTCCTTCCAGGGATCAGATTAGATTAAAGAACACCAAATCTGTAAGTGAAGTATTCAACAAATACATGCTTCCATTTATAAGAAAAGTACTCAAATTACACAGTATCCATTTGCCACCCACCTAAGTGAGAGTAAATGTGAGGAGATGTTATTGGTTTGCCAAGAATGTTCCACTGTATGAAATTAATCCTATTTCCATGGAGACAAGCAAGTGACACAACCAGGTTAGGTTACAGGTCAGATCTCCCAAAAGAAACACACACACACACATACCCATCCACACACACCCCTACACACACAATGTATCCATCCATCCATTTTCTTCCGCTTATCCGGAGCCGGGTCGCGGGGGCAGCAGTCTAAGCAGGTATCCCAAACTTCCCTCACCCCAGACACGTCCTCCAGCTCCTCCGATGGGATCCCAAGGCATTCCCAGGCCAGCCGATAGACATAGTCCCTCCAGCATGTCCTGGGTCTTCCCCGGGGCCTCCTCCCGGTGGGACATGCCCAGAACACCTCCCTAGGGAGGCGTCCAGGAGGCATCCTGAGCAGATGCCCGAGCCACCTCAGCTGGCTCCTCTCAACGTGTAGGAGCAGCGGCTCTACTCCGAGCTCCTCCTGTGTGACTGAGCTCCTCACCCTATCCCCAAGGGTGCGCCCAGCCACTCTGTGGAGGAAACCCATTTCGGCCGCTTGTATCCACGATCTTGTCGTTTCGGTCATTACCCAGAGCTCATGACCATAGGTGAGGGTAGGAACGTAGATTGACCGGTAAATCGAGAGCTTCGCCTTCCGGCTCAGCTCCTTCCTCACCACAACGGACCGATACAGCGACCGCATGACTGCAGACGCTGCACCGATCCGCCTGTCAATCTCATGCTCCATCCTTCCCTCACTCGTGAACAAGACCCCGAGATACTTGAACTCCTCCACTTGGGGCAGAGACTCACCACCCACCCAGAGAGGGCAAACCACCTTTTTCCGGTCGAGAACCATGGCCTCGGATTTAGAGGAGCTGATTCTCATCCCAGCCGCTTCACACTTGGCTGCAAACCGCCCCAGTGCCTGCTGCAGGTCCTGGCTCGATGAAGCCATCAGGACAACATCACCGCAAACAGCAGAGATGAAATCCTGTGGTTCCCAAACCAGACCCCCTCCGGCCCCTGGCTGTGCCTAGAAATTCTGTCCATAAATATAATGAACAGAACCGGTGACAAAGGGCAGCCCTGGCGGAGTCCAACGTGCACCGGGAACAGGTCTGACTTACTGCCAGCAATGTGAACACAGCTCCTGCTACGGTCACACAGGGACCGGACAGCCCTTAGCAAAGGGCCCCGGACCCCATACTCCCGGAGCACCCCCCAAAGGACACCACGAGGGACACGGTCGAATGCCTTCTCCAAATCCACAAAACACATGTGGACTGGTTGGGCATACTCCCATGAACCCTCGAGGACCCGATGGAGAGTATAAAGCTGGTCCAGTGTTCCACGACCGGGACGAAAACCACACTGCTCCTCCTGAATCCGAGGTTCGACTATCGGTCGGATTCTCCTCTCCAGTACCCTGGAGTAGACCTTACTGGGAAGGCTGAGGAGTGTGATTCCCCTGTAATTGGAACACACCCTCGGTCCCCCTTCTTATACAGAGGCCACTCCAGTGGCACTGTCCCAGACCGCCACACGATGTTGCAGAGACGTGTCAGCCAAGACAGTCCCACAACATCCAGAGACTTGAGGTACTCAGGACGGATCTCGTCCACCCCCGGAGCCTTGCCACCGAGGAGCTTGCTAACCTCCTCGGTGACTTCAGCCAGGGTGATGGACGAGTCCGCCTCCGGGTCCCCAGTCTCTGCTTCCTCCTCGGAAGACATGACGGGGGGATTGAGGAGATCCTCAAAATATTCCTTCCACCGCCTGACAACATCCCCAGTCGAGGTTAGCAGCTCTCCACCCGCACTGTAAACAGTGTTGGTGAAGCACTGCTTCCCCCCCCTGAGGCGTCTGGCGGTTTGCCAGAATTTCTTTGAGGCTGTCCGATAGTCCTCCTCCATGGCCTCCCCGAACTCCTCCCAACCCCGAGTTTTTGCCTCTGCAACCGCACGAGCCGTGGCACGCTTGGCCCGACTGTACTCATCGGCTGCCTCAGGAGTCCCACGAGCCAACAAGGCTCGATAGGACTCCTTCTTCAGCTTGACGGCATCCCTTACTTCCGGTGTCCACCACCGGGTTCGGGGATTGCCGCCGCGACAAGCACCACAGACCTTACGACCACAGCTACGAGCGGCCGCATCGACAATAGAGGTGGAGAACATGGCCCACTCGGAGTCCATGTCTCCAGCCTCCCCCGGGATCAGGGAGAAGTTCTCCCGGAGGTGTGAGTTGAAGACCCCTCTGACAGAAGGCTCTGCCAGGCGTTCCCAACAGACCCTTACAATACCCTTGGGTCTGCCAGGTTTGTCCGGCTTCCTCCTCCGCCAGCGGATCCAACTCACCACCAGGTGGTGATCGGTTGACAGCTCAGCCTCTCTCTTCACCCGAGTGTCCAAGACACATGGTCGGAGGTCAGATGACACAACAACAAAGTCGATCATCGACCTCCGACCTAGTGTGTCCTGGTGCCACGTGCACCGATGGACACCCTTGTGCTCGAACATGGTGTTCGTTATGGACAAACTGTGACTAGCACAGAAGTCCAATAACAAAACACCACTCGGGTGCAGATCAGGGAGGCCGTTCTTCCCAATCACGCCCCTCCAGGTGTCACTGTCATTACCCACATGGGCGTTGAAGTCCCCCAGGAGAACATCGGAGTCCCCAGTCGGTGCACTGTCTAGTACCCCTCCCAGGGACTCCAAGAAGGCTGGGTACTCTGCACTGCTGTTTGGCCCGTAGGCCGACACAACAGTGAGAGACCTGTCCCCGACCCGAAGGCACAGGGACGCGACCCTCTCATTCACCGGAGTGAACCCCAACACGAAGTGGCTGAGCTGTGGGGCAATGAGCAAGCCCACACCAACTCGCCGCCTCTCCCCGCGGGCAACTCCAGAGAAATGGAGAGTCCCAGCCCCTCTCAAGAAGTTGGGTTCCAGAGCCCAAACTATGCATGGAGGCGAGGCCGACTATATCTAGTTGGTAACGCTCAACCTCCCGCACAAGCTCAGGCTCCTTCCCCCCAGCGAGGTGACATTCCATGTCCCCAGAGCCAGTCTCCATGTCCAGAGATCCGGTCGTCGAAGCCCCCGCCTTCGACTGCCGCCCAGATCTTCAAGCACCGGCCCCTTACAGATCCTCTTGCGGGTGGTGGGTCCACATGAGGACGGTCCCACGTCACTCCTTCGGGCTGAGCCTGGCCGGGCCCCTTGGGGAAAGGCCCGGCCACCAGGCGCTGGCTGTCGAGCACCCACCCCAGGCCTGGCTCCAGGGTGGGGCCCCAGTAACGCCGGTCCGGGCGACGTAGCTTGCCTTGTTTTTTCACTCTTCATAAGGGGCTTCTGAACCACTCTTCGTCTGACCCGTCCTCCTGGACCTGTTTGCCATGGGTGACCCTACCAGGGGCATGAAGCCTCTGACAACATAGCTCCCAGGATCATTCGGGCACTCAAACCCCTCCACTACGTTAAGATGGCGGTTCAGGAGGCGAGCCCCCACCAAGAAGATTTGAACCACTACATCCTTGTAAACTCAAAACTTAAACTTAAACTTTCCTTGCAGACAGCTGACTCTCACTTTCACTGACATATTTTACAGTTAATCTGCAGCTCCTCCCCCCCAGTTCAGAGAGTGCACCTCATGTGGCACATCTTAACAGTTATTTTACAGCACTGTAGCCAGAGGGAGGGGCTGCTGTGATTCAGAGTGTGCATTTCAAAGAGCAATACCAACAACATCTTTGGGAGAGCAGTGCCTAATCTGTCCACTCCAACTGAAGGCTAAACGCAGGGCTTAGCGTGTATCCGAGGTGGGCCTGGGAAAAAGAAGGGAGATAGTGCAAATATATAAATAAATAAGGGCTTTAAAGTTTAACCTCAACCATACAGCCTCTTGCAAAAAAAAAAAAAAAACAACAAACAACTGAGAGGAGATTGAAACCTGCCCTTTGAACCCTAATAATAAAATCATATTGCCTACCATCTCAAAATGCATTCTGGATAGTGCACTTAGGCAGTTTAGAGAAATGCCAGTAATTTCATGACATGGAAGGATGCCATGCCAGCTTTAAGAGGCATATTCATGTGGCCAATCTGAAACAGAATTTACATAAAGGGATTAAATCACTACTACTACTACTACTACTATTACTACTACTACTACTGCTACTACTATTACCACTATCACTAGCACTACTACTAATAATAATAATGTACTGGATTTATATAGCACCTTTCAAGGCACCCAAAGCGCTTTACATTGCATTATTCATTCATTCCATACTCGGTGGTGGTAAGGTACTATTGTAGCCACAGCTGCCTTGGAACCCACTGACAAAAGCAAGCCTGCCAATCTGCCCCTCCAACCGACACCAATCAACAGCACAAGCCAGAAAAAACAATATGAATATACTCATCAAAAACTAAAACCAAAACTACCCATTTGAATAAGTATTGAAAAAGAAGAAAAAGAAAGCACAGAAATAAGCACAAATTTGAACTTCTCCCAAAAAGATCTAAAATGATGTTGATATTGGGGCGACAGTAGATCAGTTGGTAGAGTGTTTTAGAGTGTTCTTGACATAAAAACATCATTGGTTGAGCGGTCAGATCCACTGAACCATAGGTTGGCGGTGCGATTCTAGCTCACACAGGTGAATGCTATCGTTGTGTCCTTGGGCAAGACACTTAACCCACCTCGCCCTCAGGGTCTGCGTACACTGGTCTATTAATGTGTGTGTGAATGGGTGCGTGGTTCCTTGTTGTAAAGCGCTTTGAGTGCCTTGAAGGTGGAAAAGCGCTATAGAAAAATGTGACCATTTACCAAAATGTGACCATCAGAGCTAGTACAAGTCCACATCGTATAGACACTGCTATTTTTATTTTTTCATTATCCCTGAGGCATAAAAATTAGTTTTGAGCATCAAATCTTTTCTTTAGTATCAAAATCACATTTCAAATTTTAGTATTGTGAAAACACTAAACCGAAACACGTAAAAAGGATACCAAAGCTCCTACGACTAGCGACATAATGTAGGAATGTTTCTTTAACCGAAAAGTTAAACTAATGCAGAGACCACATCCAAAACATAATTAAAGTCTGACAGAGGGTTTAGTGGAGCACTTTAGCAGCAGATGCAAACTACTCCTCCAACAGTTCTCACATAATGTGTCTGTGTGCACAACAATAGGCCCGGGCCGTTAGCAAAGCAGTTTTAAATCCACATATTTGCATTGTACTGTTAGACAATTTGGTATTCACGCTGGGTGCACATGACAGCACGTGCTGACCTTGTTTGGAGAGTAACCATGCAAATCTGTTCCATGGCATGTTGTCAGTGTAGTCTTTGTTTCACTACATATCCCATAATTCATTGGAATGTATAGTAAAGCAATATGGGTCATCGTCTTCTGACTTACAACTCGTGACTGTTGAGAGGATGTAGTGAGATGCAAAACAAATCCTGTTTTCCAACCTGTGTTTCCGTACCTTTGGCTTTATGCTTTATGGTTGCTATAGAGTTTTAGATCTAATATAAAAACTGTTACTGGCCAAACAACCCAAATGTCCATAGATATAAATTAGCCTAAACAGTATAAAAAAACACACAACCCCCCTCCCCCCAAAACAAACAAACAAAACAACAACAATAAAACAAAATAGACATGGAACAGCCCCATAGGCTGCTGGGTCATTACTGGTAAATACAGTTATGAGATGTCCGAATACTTTTTAATAGTATCGAGCGCCTTTAAATCTCCATTGATTTAACATCTGAGATGTAAGAAAATTAGCTCTACACACACCCACACACGTTGGATTCCATGCTTTGTGGAACATTACATTGTCCTACCTTAACTTAAACTCTAACCATAACCTATTTTAACCCATAGCTGAACTTTAAAATCTATTGTTTGTCTAATACAAAATAATGAAGATAATAGGCTGTGCACAACAGCACCCAGCAACCTCACTGTTACCAATTCTTCCAATCCAGTTTTATCTCTATGAAGTTTTTGCTAAAGTCACGCTAAAATGAATAAATATTTAAAGATAAGGCAGTGGACAGGGAACCGACATGTTAAACACTTTACAAATGAGGAGAATACTTCACAGGAGAACACTTTGTTTAGAAAGAGAGATGTTTGTGTCTCAGTGCTAATGATAATGCAAATTTTGTGGCATAATAGACATTAAAACAACACCACAAACTGAAATTTTTGACATATAACAATAATCAAGTCGTCTTCATTTGAATTAATTAGAATTTTAATACATTGTTAGCCTTGAGATACAGTGGGCTAGCTAGCGTGCTACTGTGCATAGAGCCTACTGGACACCTGTCTCCACTAGAGATTCAGGTTCGCATGAACTAAGTGTGTAAACAGATTTTAGTCCCCACAATAGAACACCTGCCCGCAAAAACGATTTCACGTTGGGTCTGACTGGATTTAAATAAACAAGAGTTAAATTATTAGGTTAATAAAAACGTGAATCTTCAATGTATATAAATCTAAATTGAAAGCCTCCTAAACTTGTATTAATTTTTCACCATTCTAACTGATTTGAGTTTTTATTGAAGGTCGGATTAAACAAAGCAACAGTTTCCCGCAGTATTAAATTGTAATGACACTCGCTTTGTATAAAGGCCAAACACTTGAGCATTCTTTTTATATATCGTGTTTTGAACTGCTTCCCAAATATAATGCATTTGTCTTGGCTTTGTAAAAATAGCCACAAACAGAGCAGCTTGGCGACCGTATGATAAGAGGATTTCATATGAAGGCCTGACTTATTTAGTGGAATAAATAGTGTAACCACGCACATTTAGAAGTGTTATTGAAGTGTGGTGAGACACCGGAGAGACCTCTGAAGTGCTCAAAAGATTAAGGCTTCAAATAAAAGGGTCCCTGTGAGAGCTGCGCCTTCCCTTTTCCAGCCACACTGCAGCTACATGTGCTGCACTGCTATAACGAACAAGGGAGGGAAAATACATGGGTTTAAGTGGGCATAGGGCTGTTTCAGCAAATTTGAATTGAGATAGAGATTCAGGCATTTCTAATCGCCAATGATCAGCTGGGGTCTTTTGAATCGAGAAGTACATAGCCAGTCCTCTGTCAGTAAAAGCATGTGATTAGCAGAATTCAGATTATGGAGGAGGAACTTCTTAGATTATTACTTCTGCTGAATTAAGTTTGTCTTTTTTATTTTCAGAAAATGAGTATTTAAAGCTGCTTGTATTTGTTATTAATAAGACAAAATATAATTGAATCGAGAATTAGTAACATTTTTAACAATAAATATGTCGTAACATTAGGCACAAAGGACTAAAAAGACAGAACTCTGAGAAGTTTTAACAATGTTTAGCTACAAAAATGCAAAAAGGCAAATGACAGTAGATCAGATAGATCAGGGTGTTGGGAGCGAGAAGTTAGCCATAGTCCAAGGAGCGGGATCTGGAGAGGAGCAAAAAGTATTCGGTAAGCAAGGTAAAAAGCAGGAAAAAACATGAACTGAGCCAAGCAAGGAATATTCACGTGAGCATGCGGACGATCTGGCGCTAAGTGTCGGGTCCTGACTCCTCTTAACTACCGCAGGTGCAGCTGATTGTGATTGCTTCCAGGTGTGCACGGGAGGAGCCAAGATCCCCATCCAGCTCCAGGCTCAGACACATGAGGGACGGGATAGGACAACAAATAAGGCAGGACAGACAGGGATCGTGACAGAATAAACATGGAGGAAACTTTAGCACAATGCACACTCCAGGAACTGTCAGATCTGGGAATGAAGCAAATACTGGCATCTATTTCCAGTGAGATGTGTTGTTTTTTTAAACACTGCAAATAACTCGATATTTATTTAAGGTGTATCATGCCCAGATCCATTTGGCTGCTGCTGGGATAGGCTCAATAGAACCCCTAACAGACAAATAATTATTTACTGCAAACCATCTACAGTATCTGTATCTTACACTCACATGTACTTCATGTACCTGTTACATAATACTTTATTAATATACACTCACCTGAAGGATTATTAGGAACACTATACTAATACGGTGTTTGACCCCCTTTCGCCTTCAGAACTACCTTAATTCTACGTGGCATTGATTCAACAAGGTGCTGAAAGCATTCTTTAGAAATGTTGGCCCATATTGATAGGATAGCATCTTGCAGTTGATGGAGATTTGTGGGATGCACATCCAGGGCACGAAGCTCCCGTACCACCACATCCCAAAGATGCTCTATCGGGTTGAGATCTGGTGACTGTGGGGACCATTGTAGTACAGTGAACTCATTGTCATGTTCAAGAAAATGACATGGTGCATTATCCTGCTGGAAGTAGCCATCAGAGGATGGGTACATGGTGGTCATGAAGGGATGGACATGGTCAGAAACAATGTTCAGGTAGCCCGTGGCATTTAAACGATGCCCAATTGGCACTAAGGGACCTAAAGTGTGCCAAGAAAACATCCCCCGCACCATTACACCACCACCACCAGCCTGCACAGTGGTAACAAGGCATGATGGATCCATGTTCTCATTCTGTTTACGCCAAATTCTGACTCTACCATTTGAATGTCTTGACAGAAATCAAGACATATCAGACCAGGCAACATTTTTCCAGTCTTCAACTGTCAAATTTGGTGAGCTCATGCAAATTGTAGCCTGTTTTTCCTATTTATATTGGAGATGAGTGGTACCTGGTGGGGTCTTCTGCTGTTGTAGCCCATCCGCCTCAAGGTTGTGCGTGTTCTGGCTTCACAAATGCTTTGCTGCATTCCTCGGTTGTAACAAGTGGTTATTTCAGTCAACGTTGCTCTTCTATCAGCTTGAATCACTCGGCCAATTCTCCTCTGACCTCTAGCATCAACAAGGCATTTTCGCCCACAGGACTGCCACATACTGGATGTTTTTCCCTTTTCACACCATTCTTTGTAAACCCTAGAAATGGTTGTGCGTGAAAATCCCAGTAACTGAGCAGATTGTGAAATACTCAGACCGGCCCGTCTGGCACCAACAACCATGCCACGCTCAAAATGGCTTAAATCACATTTCTTTCCCATTCTGGCATTCGGTTTGGAGTTCAGGAGATTGTCTTGACCAGGACCACACCCCTAAATGCATTGAAGCAACTGCCATGTGATTGGTTGATGAGATATTTGCATTAAGGAGAAAATGAACAGGTGTTCCTAATAATCCTTTAGGTGAGTATATGTAATACAGTGTTCTAATAGCTATTTTCAATCCAAGTAGAAAAAAAAAACATTTTTAGACACACAAAAGTGATGTCAGAGGGAGTGTGCTTCATTTTCATTTCCTCTTCTGTGATGTCAAAGGCAGTGTACTTCATTTTCATGTCCTCTTCTGTGACATCAGAGGGAGCATGCTTCATTTTCATGTCCTCTTCTGTGAAGTCAGAGGGAGTGCGTGTGCTTGATTTCCTTGTCCTCTTCTGTGACGTCAGACGGAGTGTGCTTCATTTTCATGTTCCCTCCTGTGACATCAGAGGGAGTGTGCTTCATTTTCATGTTCCCTTCTGTGACGTCAGAGGGAGCGTGCTTCATTTTCATGTTCCCTTCTGTGACGTCAGAGGGAACGTGCTTCATTTTTTTTGTTCTCTTCTGTGATGTCAGAGGGAGAGTGCGCTTCATTTTCATGTCCTTCTGTGATGTCAGAGGGAGTGTGCTTCATTTTCATGTCCTCTTCTGTGACGTCAGAGAGAGCGTGCTTCATTTTCATGTCCTCTTCTGTGATGTCAGAGGGAGAGAGTGTGCTTCATTTTCATGTCCTCTTCTGTGACATCAGATGGAACATGTACTTTATTTTCATTTCTCTTCTGTGATGTCAGAGGGAGTGTGCTTCATTTTTATCTCCTCTTCTGTGATGTCAGAGGGAGGGAGTGGGGTTCATTTTCATGTCCTCTTCTGTGACATCAGAGGGAGCATGTACTTCATTTTTATGTCTTCTTCTGTGATGTCAGAGAGAGTGTGCTTCATTTTCATGTCCTCTTCTGTGATGTCAGAGGGAGAGTGTGCTTCGCTTTCATGTCCTCTTCTGTGACGTCAGAGGGAGCGTGTGTGCTTCATTTTCTCTCTCCTCTTATGTGACTTGATGAACGATCTTTTTAACATTGTTCCTGCTCGTAACTTAACTACATTAGTCATCCTTTCAAAGCTTTGCATTGAATTAAATCATGAAGCTTGAAGAGGGCCCACATATTAAGACCGGCAATATTGTGATATTTTTCACATTCTTCTGCTGCACATTTATGCTGTCAGATTTCCCTTTGGTGACAGTGTTAGGCCTGCCTTACTGACACATCCCTCTAGTGTAATCTTGCCTTAACCAGAATCTAGTCACTCATATGTTCTCTTCTGGGGCTAAAAAGAAAAAAAAAGGTGAGTGGATTTTGCAGATTAAATTCCCAAACGTATTTGACTCCAGACAAAAGGAGAAACTATTTTCATTTTTCCACTGTTACGGCTCACAGTCCTTCAGGACAGGAGGCAAATTATGCAGTGATGTTTGAGGGAATGGGAAAGAGCCACTGCGGAGCATGTAAGATCTCTGAGCAGCAAAGGTGCACTGGCCACACCACAGGGAGAACAAGGCAAATGTATTTTGTGCATTCATTTCATGATTTAACAGCATACTGACATGTACAGGCACATATGGAGAACAGGGGCTAATGAAAACAGGGGCTTTAACCCCTGTAGGTTAAAGGTGTGTACTGAAGAACAAAGAGAATAAATGATACTCAAGTGAATGGTGCACCGCAGGGAAAGGATCAAATAGAAAGGTTTTTAAGCATGAAATAACAGTAGAACCACGTTAAAGTTGAGCCCTCCTCAAGTCACTGAATTTAAAGCAATTCTTTGTATGACAAAAAAGTTATTGTAAAGGGTGAGATATGAAATTTTAATGGGTTAATTACTCATCTCATAACAATTACAACAGTACAGCTAAAATGACGGCAATCACATTTACCAACATAGAATATCAAATCATATCAAGTCAGTTACTATAGAGACAGAAAGCAACTTTCAGTATTAATAGTAAAGGCCCATGCACACCAAATGCACTCCAGTTGGATTTCGTTTAACTAGAGGGTGCACACTGAGAAGCACTTTAGCTCATCCAATCACAGAGCCAGGCCAGTGAACAGGGCAGACAGTGCTGTTGTGGTCTGATTCTAAGAAGATTAAGTCTCGTGGACATTATGTTATTATCAACTGAACGTAGCGAACGTACCATGCTAATTTATCTTCATAAACTTTATGCCAACTACTCCTTCCTGCTCTGGTCTATTCCACGTCACTGTCTCCCTCCACTTTGCTCTCCACTCAGTGACAAATGCGGTGGCATACCGCATCCTGTGTGCATGGGGCTTAATGCAGCAGAACACAGTATTCACTTTTCATCACACACTGCTAGAATTATGGAATTCTAGATGATTTATTTCATACAAATTGTTAAACACAAATAGTGTATATTGTTATCTCCAGAATACACATGGAAATAAAATATAGATTTTATTTATTATTTTTTTTTCAATTAGATTTTCAAAGGCTACAATAATTCAAGAATCTTATATTTGTACAGGTATAGATAGTTGCAAAGTCATCGTAGGCATTGCAATTTGCTAATTTCAGTTTGATTCAAGTGTATTTAATCTCGCAGCTTTACATGGGACTGTACAGCCTATAGTCACATTTTTGAGTCACCTCCTGTCTGAGCAGATTATTTACTGTGGGGAAATTACTTCAGCTCAAAACTTTGGGCTTAAATAGTTGCTATGTCAACTACATTTTGATCATGATGTGTTGATAGTGTTCAGCCATCAAGCCCATACAAATGATCACCTTGTTTGATGAAATATTAATTACATCATTACAGAAAAAGGTCCTGTAGGTGCGTGCTGTTTCAGATATGAGCTTTAGCTGTGTAGCTTTTAACACGGGGCACATCGTATCCTTTCCACTGAACCCTGCTGGATCATAGACTGAAGCATAAATTATTTCCCCAATGTGCCATGGATAAAGAGCTCTGATTAATTGGTGTTAAAACTAATTATATAGTATTTCATTAATAGATTCCCTTCATCGCTACCACAAAGAGGCATCAATGCTAAGCTCAGATAGCATATGATTTCACTGGCAGGGCGCTGCTACTGAGAGGGATATGAGCGAGTTAGCTGTTATACAAGGCTCTACGGGGAGCTAATTAAATCAGAAATTGTGATGTATGGCATTTGGAAGGATGCTTGTCAGCTCGCTCCTGTTCAATATATAGACAGCAGATTTGTATTGATCGCATGCTTTGTATTTTGCCCAGAGCTCCTGTTTCAGATGCCACACTGTGTATATAACCATAGGTCCAGCTTTTGTCTGCAGTGGATAAGCTCTGTGATGAATTTGCCCAAGAAGAAGCTGTCATAGAGGTGCCACGCCTGGGAATATTTAACACAAACATAAAAAATGGCTGCTTGTGGGTTTATCATCACAGGTATAAGAAATGGCTAGGCTTAAAAATACTATATGTATTTTTGCACTTCCTATGTTTGCAACAGCCAGTGACCCATCCACATGTGGCACCATTTTGGGCAAGATATAAACGCTCCTCCATCGAGTTCAACAACAATAAATGAATAAACAAATATGCTGATTAATAATATGCGTGCTGCTGAGGTGTCCTTGAGCAAGACACTTAATTGTTTTTACATGTATGAATTAATGTGATGAAAACAGACTTAGTAATATACGTTACATGTAGTTGCAATGCACGTTATGTAGGCCTGTCACAATAAGCACTATACCAATTTATGGTTCAGTATATGAACAATATATTTTTGGGGTCAGTATTTATCATGTGTACATTTTCTTTGCATCACTAGGACATTTTTTGTTATTTTCTGGCTATATGATAAGATTTAAGGTGTAAAATGTTGTATTAATTATAGTATTCTATGACTCAATATAGATGTAAACTAACTACTAAAGCATTTCATTCTACTGTAGATTTAGAATAGTTTTTGTGGTTTAAATCTGCTTTTGGGTTATTGCGTCAGTGGCATGAATTAGTTTCAATATTATTGTTTATTGCCTATATTTACATCAGCAATACATCGAACTTCAAAATATCTTATCGAGCAATTGATAATGTTTTCAATAGCCTCTCGAGGTGAGTGGGGATACAGGGGAGTTGGTAAAGTATGTGTCCATTGATCCAGAGGTTGGCAATCCCACTCTCGACATAAACATCATTGGCTGAGCGGTCAGATCCACTGACTCACAGGTTGGCAGTGCGATTTCAGCTCTCGTAGATGAATATGAATATTGTCGTTGTGTCCTTTGGTAAAACACTTAATCTACTGTGCCCCCAAGGTCTGCATACACTGGTGTATTAATGTGTATGTGAATGGGTGAGTGGATCCTTGATGTGAAGTGCTTTGAGTGCCTTGAAGGTGGAAAAGTGCTGCATAAAAATGTGACCATTTACCATGTCTAGTATGTAATTACAAAAGAAAACTTTCTGAATGACAATGATCTCACGTTAATTCTAACCCTGAAATTTTATACTGTGACTTACCTTGGGGTGAGGAAAGTCTGGGAGTCCCTGTTTAGACTCCTGGCTCCGCAACCCGCAACCCAGCCCTGGATAAGCAGAAGAAAATGGATGGATGGATGGACCTACCTAGTGCTGAGTGGCCAATGCTTATCTTAGAAAAAAAGTTTTCCTTATAAGCATATGACATATACGTACATAGCTTATACTGTACTTTGGTAGCAGTCGATCGAAAGCGTGAAAGAAGGGACGGTGTATGAAAATATGGAAACCCAGCCCTGGATAAGCAGAAGAAAATGGATGGATGGATGGACCTACCTAGTGCTGAGTGGCCAATGCTTATCTTAGAAAAAAAGTTTTCCTTATAAGCATATGACATATACGTACATAGCTTATACTGTACTTTGGTAGCAGTCGATCGAAAGCGTGAAAGAAGGGACGGTGTATGAAAATATGGAAACGACAAACTTTATCTGGTTCGATAATATGCAGAGGTGTAAAACATTTGGCCAGCTTATTTAGATGGACTGATTTAGCTCTGGAGTTAGCAAAGGCTTGAGTTTTGTAGTGCATTGGTGGAAGGTGGAGGTATAAATTGGTTTCCTCCTATCTTCCACAGCACATAGAAGCGACCAGGCACCAGCACTCTCTCTCTCCCGATAACGTGCCCCGATAATGGATATATGCACCCAGATTTATTTTTCTATTTCCTGACACAACTGCTTTTCCAAACTTCCTCGCCTTCTTTTTATAAATGTATAAGCTTAAGGCACCTTTCATTTGTGATATTCCAAAGCCAGAACTCTGCACCATTGTAAAGAAAAAACAAACTTGTGCAATGCGTAAAAATAAAACATGGGAGCTTTTTTTATAGACTGTGACTTTTTACTGTAATATAAGCTCCTGATACAGAAGGTGGGGAAGTTTATCTTCTCTCAGAGTTGTTTGTCCTGGTTTCACACCTACACAGTTTCATCCTACGTCTCACCGTGAGAAAAATAGGGCATCTGGCAACGCAAAGTCAACTCAATTAGACTAAATATTGACAAAGTCTTAAAGCAATTACATTTCATTGAAGATTGTAATGCCGCTTCTATAGTAGATGTTACTAGACGATAAAGTATAGTGTAGTTGTAGAAATATTATGGTTGTTGAAAGGGAGGTAACAAAAAACAAATGGTAGTAAGTAGTAATTTAATTAACAGGATTGTAAAAGGTAAAATAACAGAGGTGGTCTAAAATATTTATGCAATATATAAACAAAATTACCAAAAAATAACAGGTTTTAGTCCACAGAAAACTATGTAATATATATATATATATATATATATATATATATATATATATATATATATATATATATATATATATATATATATATATATATATATATATATATATATATATATATATATATATATATATATATATATATATATATATACACACACACACCCTATATTGTTGGGGGTACCTCTATAAGTGCCCCCAACAATAAGGGACCAAAATGCAACCAGGAACAGGAAGGAGAGCAGTAACCAATCCAATAAAAAGGGCTCACACAGCCATGATGCTTGAAGGACACGCAAAGTTTAATGGAACAAACAATTCAACAAAAATATGGCTACACAGAGTTAAAGACCTATGGCCGTAATGATGGCAACACAGATTTTGAACAATTTGGTACAAAAGACTGACAGTATAATGCCCTCTTAGACTTAAAGGCCCTGTACCCAATTTGTTTCCATGTACTTGAGCAAAATATGTCTAGCCCCAGTACAGATATATCCTATAAGCAGCTCTTGATGTCAAAATATACCCACTGTGTGCTGTCTGCATCTAATTATGAAGCATTTTACTATCCAATCAGGATGTGTGCGTTACCTTTCTAGTTGTTGTGAGGATGCTCGGTATGAAATGAAAACTGGAAAAATATATTTAGGCCCTTAGCATTTATCATGAGTAGTTTTTCCTTGCAAAAGTGGGGAGATTTATTTATTTAATTTTTTTTGTAATACGATAAGATTTTAGCTGTGGAGAGGTGAATAAGTCCCTTTTATGGCTAATTTTGTAGTTTTGTGTTTTTTGTAATTGTATGTTTTTGTATGTATTTGTTGCCGCTCATGTCTTTTAATGAAACAGTCTATTTAAAAATGCTTTACTGGGATTATCTTGCATTATTTATATCTTAATTAGTGGCATGAAGTAATAGTCAATATTATTGTTTATTGCAATATGTCTCGGTAGCAATATATCTTCAAAATGTGTTATGATAGGTTTAGTGAGGAATAAATATGGAGCACTGCAAAGTGTTTAAAATGAACTAGTGCAGCACCTTCACCAACAACAACAGAAAGATTATTACTTCAAATAATAAAATAGTTAAGTTTCAAGGTCTGGTGTGATATATAGTGAGATAAGCCCTGAATAAAATGAATATACAATATTTTCAATTTCCACTTTACCTTATAGAAACATGGTTCAAGTGAAAACCAAAAACACACAAAAACTTCAATCAATATTATCTGAAGGTTAACAAAGGTGACACTGTGGCTCTGTCAATACATGAATTTAAAGCCATATGTCAAGCTTTAGTGTTCTGTATTCATTACATTGGCGAGTTATTCTGTATCCCAATAGTGAACATGTTATTCAAGCATCAATGTTTTCACAGCTTCTGGAGGTGCAAGGATGTACCAATGCTTAAGCCTTATGAACAATACTGTCACTACTGTACAGGGTTCTGCTTTTCACACCACTATGTTTTATTCAGTGGGATGTTAGCATCTACATATCTTTTTTGATGAAATGCACTGAGGTCAGTCTTGGCTGCGCCTTCGCTCTGATTAAAGAAATTATTTAGCTGCCTTTTAATATTAAATCTAGCCTAGAGCTCATTATTTTGACCAAGCACATTATAATTACAACAAATTAGATGTTAGATAGGGTATTTTGTACACCTCTAATAATTGCACACAGTAATGATCATGCCACAATGCAGAGCTATGAAAGAGAAAGATTTTGATTGAAATATGTAAGGTTGTTTTTGGCAAAAATTAAACATTATTAAATCAGAGCATTTCTTTTCACAGCTTTGTCTCAAATCTGACTGGGTTGACGCAGCATTTGTATAAAATATGTATAGTACAAAAATCAAGCTCCATTGTCACATGATAATATGCTGGATTTGTGTGTTAAACATGTGTGAATGAAACAAAACACAACTCCAGTTATTTTTGTGATGAGAAAACAACATTCTAACATAGATCAGAAAATAGCATAATATACCCCCTTTAAGGGTTAGATAAGGAAGCCTGACATCTATTGTGGAACTTTTATTGAATAAATTAGCTATTCATAATTGATAACGCGCCAATGAGGCAGCCAAAGTTAGCCCTTGTATTACAAATAGATTCTCCTACCACACTGTGTCAGCTCAAGGAGGGCATCTTGCTTGAAACCTATGGCATATCAATATGTGAATCAATGCTAGTAGGGATTATGCAGTGCCTTTGCAAAAAGAAAGCTAAGGGGAATGAAGAATTGAAAATGGGTATGGTATACTAGGATGTCTTCTTCTGTCTGTTTCCTGTTGTGAGTCAGGGGTGGTTCATAGAAGCCTGACTGCAAACCGCTATACTATAGGGCCAGGAATGCAACAGCCAAAAGCAATGAAGTATTTAGGTCATATACTGTATATATACACACCATACTGTCTTCTACTGTCCAACCACCACAGCTGTTTGCACTCCAGGTAGCCTCCAAGACAAATAAACAAGACCTTTCCTATTAAATCAACCAGCCATAGCTCCTTTCCCCCTTATTGCAAGTGTCTCAGCGACTTAAGTGGATCCAATGGTGCAGCCCCCTGGTTCTACCCTCCCTCCATCTCTCTTTTTCCATCTAATCTTTAAAAAGCTGTGGCCTGGTCTGTCATGTGACTTGTGACCCCCACTATGCTACATACATGCTCGCGGGGCATACGGCGTGTCCCAGAAACCACTGCAACAGCGCCAGGCTCTGTCCAGGGGAACAATGAAACTTGTACTTTCTGGACGCTAACTGCCCCAGGCTATACATCACATGAAATCCCCCTATGAATTGGTGCATGTGTCTTAGCTTGGCCTGTAGTGTTTACTGTAGATGTCTATGCTAGCGCAGCAGGGGCGATGGAGCTGTATTCCTCTAGCACTTTTTCAATACAACTCGGAGCACTTCACCCCGCAGAGATCAGTGCTAGCCTGTCGTGGTATATATGTGTTAGTATGTGTCCACTTATTAATAGATTCGCCATTGGGACCCTGTTCATATCCAGAGCAGGGCAAAGGGGATTTGACGAAGTGGCTACATAGGACTGATTAATGTCTTGGACCATAATGTCCTTTGATCTAATTTTGCTCTGGGACTGTATGGAGTCATACATTTCCTATTGACAAAAGAGAATTTGTTCTTTTATTATTGATTAGGGCTGCTGATGTGGATCACCTTTAATGACATGGTCTACTACTATATGTGAGACAGTGGTGGAAGAACTACTCAGATTTGTTGCTTAAATTACAGATACTGGAGCAAAAAAAGAAAAAAAAAAAAGAAAAAAAGTAAAAAGTAAAATTATCACGTGAAAAAATCTACTTAAATAAAAATTTTAAAGCACCTGTCTCAAACAATACAAAATACTTACTTTTCAATCCTTTTCAAAAATTTAGTGGAGTAGAAAGTACAGGTGCCTGCTCTGAAATGTAGTGAAGTAAAAGTAAAAAGTATCCATTTTAAAAGTACAGATACCTAACATTTATATTGTTCATTATATACCACTGACATCAGAATTCATTTCAGTCTATATTTTCTTACATGATCACTTCTTATAGTTGTTTTGTAAACCTATAAAATGTATATAGGTTTATTTTATTCTCTTTTGATTTTTACCTTGCAAGGTTGTGAATCTTGAGACTTGCTCAAGGAATGGGCTAGTTAACAAATTAATCCACAAATTAAATGCTTTACAAACATTTACATAATAACTTGATGTTCTGTATAAAAACATACAAATATTCCTCAATACAGTGGGTTGCAAAGGTATCCATCCCCTGGAACTTTTTCAAATTTTGTCAAGTCACAACCACAAATTTAAACATTTTTTAATTTGCATTTTATGTGAATAAGTAACACAAAATGGCACATAAGTGTGAAGTAGAAAGAAATTTATACATCATTTCCATATCAAAAAACAAAACAAAAACAAAAACAAAACAAAAAACAAAACAAAAAAAACAAAACAAAACTGAAAAGTGCAGCGTGCAAAAGTATTCAGACCCCCCTAAGGCAATACTTTGTGGAACTGCCTTTTGCTGCAATTACAGCTGCAAGTCTTTTGGGGTATGTCTCCACCAGCTTTGCACACCTACAGACTGAAATTTTTGCCCATTCTTCCTGGCATCAGATTTGATGGAGACCGTTTGTGAACTGCACTTTTCAGATCTTGCCACAAATTATCAATTGGATTTAGGTCTGGACTTTGACTGGGCCATTCTAACACATGAATATGTTTTGCTTTAAACCATTCTATTGTCGTTTTGGCTTTATGTTTAGGATCATTGTTCTGCTGGAAGGTGAACCTTCGCCCCAGTCTCAAGTCTTTTGCAGACTCCAACAGGTTTTCTTCCAAGATTGCCCTGTATTTAGCTCCATCCATCTTCCCATCAACTCTGACCAGCTTCCCTGTTCCAGCTGAAGAAAAGAACCCCCACAGCATGATGCTGCCACCGCATGTTTGACTGTGGGGATGGTGTGTTTGGAGTTATGTGCAGTGTTAGTTTTTCTCCACATGTATGATTTTGCTTTTAGGCCCAAAAAGTTTGATTTTGGTCTCATCAGACCAGAGCACCTTCTGCCACATGTTTGCTGTGTCCTCCCAATGACTTCTAGTGAACTGTAAACGAGACTTCTTATGGATGGTTTTCAAAAATGGCTTTCTTCTTGCCACTCTTCCATAAAGACCAGATTTGTGTAATGCACGACTAATAGTTGTCCTGTGAACAGATTCCCCCACCTGAGCTGTGGCTCTCTACAGCTTTTCCAGAGTCACCATGAGCCTCCTGGCTGCATCTCTGATGAGTGCTCTTCTTGTTCGTTATGTAAGTTTTGGTGGACGGCCATGTCTGGGTAGGTTTGCAGTTGTGCCATACAATTTCCATTTCCGGATGATGGATTGAACAGTGCTCCTTGAGATGTTCAACACAACTTTTTCTCTGACCTGTTTGGTGTGCTCCTTTGACTTCATTTTGTGGTTTGCTCCCCAACACTATTTTAACAAACTTCTGTGGCCTTCACAGCACAGCTACATTTATACTGATAAAAAATTACACACAGGTGGACTCTTTTTAGTCATTAGGTCAAAATTCAATCCAAAATAATCAGGCAACTTCTAAAAGCACTTGGTTGCATTCAAGAAAAAGGGGCTGAATACTTCTGCATGCTGCACTTTTTAGTGTTTTATTTATTTTTTTTTATTGGAAATCTTGCAAAATATTTCCTTCCACTTCACCCTTGTGTGGCATTTTGTGTTCCTCATCCACATAAAATTCTAATAAAATGTATTTAAATTTGTGGTTGTGACGTGACAATATGTGAAAAAAGTTCCAGGGGAATGAATACTTTTGCAAGCCACTGTACATATTATAAACTCAATGTTCAATGTCACATATTCATTCACTTGCTTGTTTTCATGGCAATTTTATTGTTTTTCCTTGAATGCTCCACAGTATGGCATTAAACACTTCTATCTTGCATTTAATTCATTAGTTGCTTTTGTAATTGCTCAAAAATCCCATACTAAGGAACATTCCTGGCAATAAAAAACATATCCATGGAAACAAGCATTTGGCAGACCTTCCACCTGAGAAATTAGATTTAATATGGAGAGGTTTATGAGAACAAGATGAGTTGCCAATAACAGTATGTAACAGTTGATAACAGTATAATATTGCAATAGATATTTATAAGGGTAATTTTGATACTCATTACACTTCTACGAGTGCAGTTGATATGATACATTCCTAAACGTGTGATCGATTTGCTAGTGTGCCGTGGGAGAGCAGCGGGGTTACGGCAGGTGTCTTTAGCAGTGCACACAGAGGTCAGCCTGTCACTTTACATTATTTGCATGAGCGCACTCCCTGCACTGTACGCTTCATTATTAATATGTCCCATCTCTTGCCCCAACTTAGCTATCATTTCACCACATGCCAACTTCATGAGCTCATTGAACTCATTTGAAAACATTTGCTCTATTAATTTTGATAAACCTTGTGCCTTGGGGTCCCACTGAAGCAGCTGGAGGAAGTGGAGGTTTGAGGGAAGTCTGAGAGTCCCTGCTTAGACTTCTGTCCTGCGTCCTGCGGCCCGGATTAGCGGAAGAAAATGAATCAATGGATGGAATTCTGCTAAACCAATAACCTATTCATAACTTGGCTTTTGAATCTTTTTTTTTTTTTTTCTACATTTCTTAACTATATTCACTCTTTCATTATTCATCAAACCAGACTAGGTTTTCTTGTAGCAATGCGAGATCTGTATATTCCATTCGGTCCAATCTTGAGTCCTTTAGGCTGCCTGCAGTTACCAGAGAGATTAAAAGGGAAAATATAAAGCATCATTTGAAGTTCTAGCTTTGTATTCTGCACCTGGGCACCAGCATGGGCTTCACAAGAAGGATGCCTTTCTTCTCTGTGGGCGTGTGATGTGAGCGCGCTGGGGCTTTAGGGAGGTCACTTCCTTAATTGAATAATTGACTGAAAAAAATCCCTTGGAATTCATGTAGAATAAAAATGGAAGTCATTGGTGCAGAAAGGCAGAGAAATTGTCAATGAACCCTAAAGCCACAACTCAGTGTTTGTTATGTAGTACATGGTAAAACAATATCATTAAAGCTACACAGAGAAAAGTGATCACAAACATCTTCAAAGTTTCACGCATTCACAAGTTGAAATAACAGTACTTGTTGATTTAGTTCTATTTTTAGTCACAACAGTAGTAATAGTTGTACTAGTAGTAATAGTAAGTGGTAGTAGTAAGTAGTAGCAGTAAATCACAAATAATAGTTGTGGTAGTAGTAATAGTAGTAGTGGTAGTGGTAGTAGTAGTAGATCATAAATAACAGTAGTAGTAGAAGTACTTGTATTTTTTAACGATTTTGAGTTATTTTACTTGGTAATTTGGCAAATAGTATTCTTACTTTATTTCTTTTCTTTTTACATGATTGTTAAAAATAAAAAATAAAAAAATAAAATCTCTTACAGAATGTGGTTGAAGTGTCTTGCTCAAGCACACAGCAACAACACGCATAAGGTCAGAAACAACCTCCCACAGTTTTTTCCACTTTAGAGTCAACTCAAGCACAATTATGCCAAACAATATCTCATTTCACCATATACTTTGAGTGACTAATTTTAAGTAAGATGTACAACATGGGTTTTGCATCATGGCGTTCATCACCCTCTATGTGGACGCTAATAACACAGATTTGTATTTAGTTCTTTAATTCCTCAGGCTTTTTCAAATGCCATGTCTAATTTTCGACAAGAATGGAACCCCGAAGGACTTGGTAATATCAAGCACAAACAATCAATCTCGGGCCAATCTCCTGAGGGCCTAATGGACTTGGAGTGAATATTAAGAGGTTTGGTCTGAAGAGGAGCGTCTCGTCCCTGGGCTAATTTGTGTCTGTGTGGAGGGAGGCCACACACAGGGGGGTGTGGGATGGCGGGGCTCTCCGCCTCTCTGGGCTGCTGTCGAAAGGAGAGCTGCCAGGGAGACGAAGGCACATGCATGCTCACAACTCTGCCCCTGCCGAGACAAAACACGCCATCTGCATTGTATCAAGCACTTTCCCACACCATAGAACATTCACGAGTAGGCTTTCATAGTTAGGCAGTACTCAAGATTATGATGGGTAAAGACAGCGGAATTTGTGGAATAGACTAACCGTTTTCTACAATACATGTAACTTTTAATCAATACTAAGCCCAAACAAATAATCAAAGAAATGAAATAAATATATATTTTTTACAGGTTTACTTTTAGAAATGTGATTTTTGTCTCAAATTCCAGTGTCATCATCTCTCTTATTTCTAAAGAAATAGAAGTAGTAAAAGTAGATCACAAATACTAGTAGTAGTTGTTCACAAATATTGGTAGTAGTAGTAGTAGCAGTAGCAGTGGTATTCATAGTAGTATTCGTAATGGTATTTGTAGTAGTATTCGTAGTGGTAGTATTCATAGTATTCATATTCGTAATAGTAGTAGTAGTAGTAGTAGTATCATTAGTAGTAAAAGCTGACACAGAAGTAGTCATCATAGTAGCAGTAGTAGCAGCAATTATAGTAGCAATTGTTGTACACCAGATGCATCAATATTACTTTATCTAAAATAGTAAAAAAAAACAAAAACAACAGTAACTGAATGAACCATTTACCAAAAGAACCAGGATTTTTATCAACCATTCCTAAACAATTTACCACTGTTTCCAGGATATTTGTACAATCAATATTCTACATGATTTGGTGTGATTTGTGAGGGAGAGACTGAATGACAGAAAGGGAGGGGTGGTATTTGAGTGTGCCTACTCCAATGTGGGCTAACCAGGAGAATTCAGGACAGATGCCCAAACTGCAAGCACTGGTGGTCCAGTTGTAAATCTGTCTGTAGTTGCCACCCACAGCTAACAGAAACCAAACACGAGTGTCACAGAGCCTTATCCTTACCTCCCTGTTTAGCATAAGAAGTATCAGTGGATATGAATCTAATTAAAAGCTCCTATTGTGGACCTCCTATCCAGTTTATTAGGTTTAGTGGAGAGCTCCTATCCATACACAGAGAGATGGGGCCCAGTGTAAGATTGGGGCTTAGTATCAGCTTGTTGTGTTAAATATGAGTGACAGTATTTTCATCCAGATGGTAGTACACTAAGCACTCAAGCGTCTAATTTCACTCGGTAATATTGCATAAATTCACACATTTTTCAACAGTTTGTAGTATTTTATGGAACAGAAATTAAAATAGAAATTATGAAGGATATGATATAATGCAAAATATAAACTACCCAACTTCTGCATACATAATCATTGGCTAGTGATGTGACATTCGTGTCAAGTCAACTTTTTTAAACGGTTCCTTAAAGTGAACGGTTGGATCCGGATCTAATGTTTTAGAAGAGCCGGATCTGTTTCTTTCTAATATGTATGCATTTTTTAATGATTAACACTGAAGTAACACATTAATCAAAACAGAAGCATAGCAAGTGACACGAGTGAGAGCTTTATGCTCAAAAAAGATATTTCACATTATAATAACAGTTAATTTTAAAATTATTATTATTGTAGTGCAAAGTTTTATATAGATTATGCCTAATTTCAAAGGGTAAACATACTTTCACTCTCAGTTTGAACCATTTTAAACACATATAAGCCTTGGTAATTTCTTTCTGTGATTAGTTTGTAGATAAATTGCATTCTCGCATTGGCTTCTGTCATATAAATAGTAAAAGAGACAGTCTTTTGAACAGCTCTTTGAAATGAAGGTCACTGGGGCTATTCTACTAACTATGGATTGGAGAAATACAGGAAAAAAGTTTGTTACAAGACTGAAACTGAGTAAAAATAAACTATACAATGGCAAGTTTAAGTCAGCATTTACTTACTATATAGGGCCAGTTTAGCTTTACCATTAACACATGAATTTGGTCAGTTGATAAACAGCAAGAATCCATACTAAGACAAGAAAATGCACAACTGTTTCTAATCCGTGAGGGAAATAACACGGCTACAGTAGCTCTAGAGTATGATAAGAATGATGCTAAAAACACTTGTTAGAGTAAATCAAATAGTAATTAAATATAATGAACTTATTCCAACTTATTTTCCTTGGAAAATTTTTTTGATTTGGACTTTTATTACCTCTTGTTCAGAACTATTCTTTTATTGTTATTTGTGACCTACAGTGTTAAAGTGATTCCCTTATGGCTCAGTACATTTCAGTGTAAGCCTACTTTACACACCAAATCATATAAATGCGTGTGTTAGTGTTGTCACATACAAAAATTACTACCTTGACTGTGACACTAAGGAAAATACTCCATACTTGATACTTACATACTTGATTTTGAGTCCACAATCATAATAAATAGCATTCTTTTGTAGATAATGTAATGCAATTTACAAAATAAAATAAAAGTACATCATTTAATATTTCCTTGTGGTCTCATAGTAGTTCTGATACAAATCAATTAGACCATTTTAAAACAATTCAGGGAGGTCCAATTTTATTCTGCATTGATACTTTCAAAGGAGCTCAAATAAGTATCTTCTTTTGATACTAGTTTTAGTATTGATTAAAGGCCCTAAATCACACAAAATGGATTCTTGTGAACTTCAAGCCATGTTATATTGTTACCTCCTTCAAAACATACCTGAAGTTGTGTTTTGTTTCATTCACATATGTTTATGCTTTATTAGCAGTGGTTTTCAAGTTAACAGCTACCTTTTACCTTTTGTTCAGTAGAGATTGGCAATTCCAGGACTGAAATTATCCAGTTGATTCTAGTGAAGGTGTGTAAAGTTTAGAAACAGGGGGGGCACTTCTTATATTAGCACATGACATCACGAGGTGGAACAAAGCGTTTTCAGTTTGAAAGAAGAAGTCAACCTAAATGTGCAGGGTTTGTGTGTTAAACATGTGTGAATGAAACACAACACAACTCCAGGTATGTTTTTTGATAAGGAAACAACTTTATAACATAGATCAGAAAATAGGGTAAATGGGCTCTTTAATATCTGGGTTTCGATACTTTTTGCCTTTGTCCCATGGTTACACAAATACATGCGTTTAATTCTCCCTGTCACTCCTCTGTGTTACTTTTCATTTTCTCCATAAGCTGCAAAGAGTCCCTTTCCATACTGTGTCTATAGTAGTGTTTTTCCATCAGCCCGTGAACAATAGTCAGTTTCGGCAGGCGCTTTAGATCCCCCCTCTTATTTCCCATCTATCTCTCTTCCACTTCCATATCCTGTTGTGTAGCCCTAACATTTTCTTGGTTATTTCTCGCCTGCTGCTCCCAATACTCATCGCATTGGCCTCCCTGTATTTTATGCATGCATTCTGCTTTTTTCATATGTACGCCTCATTTTGCTCTAATTTATTTCCGCGTTTCCATCAGCCCCCATCTGCCTGTCAATTTCCCCTCACCTAACCTCACTGTTTGTCGGATGCCAACCTTATTTAATAGGATTCTAGGTTTTTCTTGTTTCCAATATGCACTTAGCCAAATCCTATAACGCAGGATATAGCGATTTGATTGTACCCACCTGAACCTGTGCAGAAGTGGCTGCTTAGAAGACTGTCAATTTAGAGTTCACCCCATAGACAGATTATAGCCAGAGCCAGATGGTCAGGTGGATCTGAAGCACAAGAAAGCTGAGGAATTTGTCCCTTAACCTTTCATATCCACTGTGTGATATTATGGCTCACAGGGGGATTGGGATGACACTTATAAGGAATTAAAGAACTTTGGGAGAACTAGAAGTTAGCAGACTTACTTTATGAACTGCTTAGACAACCAGTATAAGTAGCTTATAAGCAAAGAATGCTAAAAATAAATAGGCCTACCTTAAAGGTTTCTGGTAAAGGGTTTGCTGCCTGTTAATATTTTGCCTGCAATGTTCCACATAATAACAATGAACTATTGTATCTCCTTGGAGACAAGCAGGTGATGCCACTAGGCAGTTACAGATCAGGTATTATTTTAAGTAAATCACGTGCAATTGAAGAAATACAAAACAAACAAGGCCAGTGCCATAGTGTGGAACAATCCAGACAAAGCAATAATATTCCCACATAGACAAGTACGTGGTGGATCCTGCACATAGACTGTCTAAAGAAGTGGACTAAGGGAGTGTTACGTCACCCATAGCTTTCAGTTCCAGTCAAAGACAAGGCAAGACAAGGCAAGTTTATTTGTAAAGCACAATTCGTACGCAAAGTAATTCAAAGTGCTTTATCGAATAAGAAAGGCATTAAAATCACAATACAACAAATCAAAACATAAACAATAATCATAAAATTAACCCCCGTGACCTGGCCCCAGATAAGCAGAAGAGAATAGATGGATGGATGAGAGGTGAATTTGGAGCTGAGTTCCATATTTGGAATTCTGACCGCGAGTATCAGAACAACCAAAGAGCCAATCCAGAGTGAGGTTGTCAAAGGTAACGCCCCTTCCTGCTTTAGCAGAGTGAGCGCTTAGCAACACTGTCAATCAAACCTGTTGCTGACGCTACCAGGAGTGATCTCGGGGAAAGAAGGTGTCTGTTTTGTCTGTTATTAATGTTCATATCTTGATTTACCGACACAATAACCAAACAAAAACACCAGGATCATGGAGAACGGGTTAATACGAACATTTTAAGACCAAATGACGAGCCTGACAGCAACAGAGATAGGGGCAGCAGTTTTTCAATAGAAAGCGAATTGGAGCCAGAGCCGATGGAGCCAGAAGCGCACCAATGCTCACATCCTATTTGAAATGTGGCGGCTAGCAGGTTAGCCATATTCATTTAGTTACATAGTACACCTTTAGATAAAAAAAAAATACATATATATATGGACAGCCAAAATAAAGGTATATTCCTGTATATTTACGGATATATAATTAGTAAATATACAGGAATTTGGGAGGGCGAGCACATCTGTGGAGTAGGAGCAATTACTGTAAAAGAGAGACTAGAGACCTATATTAAAATGTATAGATTCAAATTGTCCATCTTAAATCCTAAATTATCATCATGACAATAAATGCATACAAAGTCCTATAACTTTCTCCATGGTTGTAGACATCTAAAAAAAAAAGTACTGTGTCTTGTAATCCTTTATTAATCAGTTAATTTCATATTTTGAGAAACAGAAATATAATATATTTCCAATTCTCCATAACATTCTCATCCCTCATTCTGAATGTGGCCCCGTAATGCTGTGGTCCACACTTAAAGCAGAATAATGTGAGATAAATTAAGACAAGGATGAAAAAGTCCAGAAAAGCGTCCAATCTGAGGCATAATGACAGCCCTAGTAAAACTGGAGTTGATTAAAACATCGCCTCCAGTATTATATTACTTCACAACTCATTTGCGGAACACACTATAAAAGATCTGGCTTGGAACAGACCCAATCATTCATAATCTGGGCGCCACAAAACCACAATTACTAACATTTCCTTCAGCCTCTGCTCTCTTCTCATTATTTCTATAGTCTTTTATTGATTCTCTGTGTATTGTATGTGGGTGTGTTTACCTCACCATGTGCATATACTTCACAACCGACCTGCATATTTAAAGCCTCATGCAATATTGCGTGTTTTTTTTTTTTTTCCTTGTGTTGCTTCTCTCACCAATTTTCTGCCTCATTGTCATTCATGTGCAATCTGTTTGTTTGGCTAACCCTGCTGTATTGAGAACGTCTCTGCCGAACTACTTCGTGTTCATGTGTCAGTGAGTGGATGCTGTGCTATCTTTCTGTATTATGTTGTGCGGTGCATTGGTGATTCACTTGTCCAATGAAAAAACAGTATTGAGTTTTGTATATGAGATTCAAGGCTTTCACAGTTTCTGGAGGTGTAAGGATGTACCAGTGATTATGGACAGCACGCAAGTATTCACACAATTTCGGCTTTTGTGAGAGTAGTGGGTAATTTAGGCTAGGTAGGCAGAAGGAAACACATTGTGCATCTCAAAGGTTGTTTGACTCAGGGAAAGTAGAGAAAGCAAAGAAGAACAAGTACTAAAATAAGTTAGAAATAAAGTTATAATAAAACATATTGTGTGAATACAGTTGCTACACTTGCTTACCTGTGTATTGCCAGAACACAACCATATCATCAGCAATTTCAATGTTACAGCTCATGACTTTCCATAGAATTCACAATCAAACAAATAAGCAAACGTGTCACAAATGTTTTAAATGCAAGACACATTTTGGATGAAGAAGACCTGTTGTGCTTGTGTCTGCGTTATAGTTATAATCTATAACATCCAAATCATTATGTAATAATTTCACATTTTAAATAACAATATTCATCTACAATGACTTAATAAAAGAAACAGATTTCTGCATTAGCACATTGTGGTGCCCAATGGGAGCTGACGTTGCAATAAACATCACCACAACAAAGAGTGATGCTGTTGACCCTTTCTATGGATAGCTGCATATACAGTAACTCTAGCAGGCAGCGGATTTGTTTTTATTCATACGCATCTCACTGATTAAGTACAGAGCAGAGGGTGTATGCTGGTGGAAGTGAAAATGAGGACTGATCGTGATATGGCGTCTTTAAAATAAGCGATTCAAGGTTGCTCAGACATGCACAAATCACTCCAAAAACAACTCTGTGAGTGTAAATGAGAAGGGGAAACAAGTATAACATGATTAAAGCTTTGAAAAATGAATTTTGCATAATAGTAGTCTTGACCAAGCCTCGCTCAAGCTCTGGAGAAAGGCAACCTGTCAGGAGCTGTGAGTGTTGTAGTGGCGTGCCCAGGGACCTTAGTGACATTGAAGGATGGCTCAAATGCAGAGGACAATCACCTACAGAGATAATAAAGTGTATCTTAATCTTTACAGGTAATTCTATATCTCTGAGTATTCTACAAATGGATGATTTTTATGCAGTGTGTTTTATACACATTTTATTTTATTTTATTATATATATACAAACTGTTCTCCTACAGTAATTAAGCCAGTACCATATAACTGTAAAGCAGCATGATATTGGGAACTCATGCGATATGCAAAACCATTTAATTCATATGCATATATAGTACATCTATTCAGAGAAATGTGTTAATGTCCTGCTGCTTGGAGCTCACACCATATGCTCAAATATATTGGCATGCAAAGTCAATGCCAAGTGGAATACCTTTATTCATTGATTTCATTTCACATTCATAATGATTAAAACATCTGCCATGAAGTTTACGGTAAAAGATGATAGGGTATGTTTATCTCCAATTAAATGTGACGACAACTATTACTTAGGGCTGGGCAATAGTGACAACACTGAATAGAGAAGGGGTAATATGCAAAATTGATTATTTGTTGCAACGTTGTCTCCTTATCAAAAACATGCCTGAAGAGATTTTAAAAGCCATGCATGTTTCCGTAATTTAGCGATCTCTACCGGTCCCTATTCATACCCTTCTTATGGTTAGCTGTAAAATTCTGTTCAGTGCTCCACGCAAAAGCCTATGTCATCCATGGTCCCATGCAACAATTCTCCATAAATATATATATATATAAAAAAAACATCATACTAAACTGTACACAACAACTTGACAAACCTGTGATGTTCCGTAGTTTTATTAGCGGGATGGGATGGTTTTGTGATAACACTCTGACGGGGGAGTGACTAGGAACAAAACCGAAACTTATTAATCATGTTAGCAATTAATATGCAATAGAAATGTAATAATTCCTCTATAATCAGCTGGTAGCTTTGAAGTAGTTTTAATCATAAACAGTATACCCACAGAGTCTAATTTTGCATAACTCCAGAATTACAATTGCAATATTATCCTATTTCATTTTTTTTTTTCTTTTAACTGTTGCCGCTACATTCAACCTGTCAATTCACATGGCCTGTTTCCTTGCACTTGCTGTAGAATCACACTGAAACATCCATCTCTATACCTTGAAATGACATAATTGTACCAGGATAATTCTCCAGTCATTGTGTTGGAGTTTTTATCATCTCCAATGGTAACGGGTGGCATAAGAGGATGAAAGGCTCATTATAACTCTACTGAGTGAAAATTTGCTTCACTCCCTCAATAGTGCACAAGTCTCTCCTACACTGGACAGTCCTACACGGCTGTTGTTCGCATAATGACATTGTTGGAGGTGAGTTGCGAAGTCATTTTCTGCTCTATAGGACAATTTCATATTCAGGATGCTGTTTCTGTATAGGTTGCTATTACTGAATAAGTCATTTTATTTTGGGGTAACAAAATGTCGTTGTGTCCTTAGGCAAGACAGTTCACCCACATTGTGTGCGTGAATGATAGGTGGTGGTCGGAGGGGCCAATGGTGCAGATTGGCAGCCTCGCTTCCGTCAGTCTGCCCCAGGGCAGCTGTGGCTACAATAGTAGCTTACCATCACCAAGTGTGGAAATGAATGAATAATGACTATAGTGTAGCGCTTTGAGAGGCTTTGGCAAGCCTGTAAAGCGCATTACAAGTGTAAGACATTATTATTATTATTTTCTACCTCCACATCTGTAATTAAAATGCATATTTTTGCAGACTTTGGTCTGTGGTGATAGTAAGTAGTGAAACCTTGGACCATAGAATGTTTTATACCTACTATATTAATATTGTGACACGGTTTCATGTTTAATATCATGAATAAGTTTCAGATTTAAACACCTTTCATATAATTGTACTACACATTCATAAGTAAAACACAAAAGTACAGCTCTCAATTTTACATTCACAAACACAAACACAAATTCTTATGTTTGAGACATTTTTTTTTTTTATCTTAAGAAAAAAGTACATAATTTCAGTTAATCTATTAGTTCATTCCATAACTTTAACACATCTGGATTGAACATTTGTTCTTACTATATTCAAAATGATGCAAACCTCTTAAATTATAATGACCAACTCTTAGTTTATGCTTGGTGTATGCTTTTTGGAATTATATTTCTTTTTTAGCCTAATCAGGACTAAACTATGATTGAGCCAAGCTGTAAACCATACAGCTTTTGTTTAATTAAACAATCATTTCTATTGTTAAATTTTTTTTCTTTGTACTAGTGGGGATTTTTTATTTATTTTTTTTTAAATATATTTTTTCTGTTCTATTATTAGATTTGAGCTGTAGAGAAGAAAATCACTTCTATGACTGATAATAGACACAAACCAACTGCTAAAGTGTGTCATTCTGCTGTTTACTTATTGCAGCTCACATAGAATAGTTTTGGGGGATAATTCTACTGTAGTTATTGTATCAGTGGCATAAATTAGTTTCAATATGATCATTTATCGTCATGACAGGCCTATTTCTAGACACAACATGTTTACAAATGAATTACTTTTCATGAATTGGGTTTCAATTCAAGAAAGCCATTTTGACTTAATAATGCAACTGTCTGTGATGAAGCTTCTTCTGGCATGTGTTTCAGAGTCTGGTTAATCCAGTTAATGGCAACAGTTATAAAAATATCATTATGGCTATGACTATTGCTGACAATTGTTGCAACCCACCCAAGATTAGGGTTGTCAAAAGTATCAAAAATCAGATACTAATAAATACAAAAACTAGTATTGAAACTAGATACTCATCTGAACAAGTATCAATATGAAAAAAGTCACATTAACTACACAGAAATTAACCTTCCCAGAATAGCTTTAGCATGATCTTGAGCTATATCAGAACAAGTAAAGACCACATAGACTAGTGTACGCCCATGGACCACTATGGAACCTACCTAGACCACTAAGGGATTACACAGATATAAGGCCACACGGTAATATAAAAGAAAGTACTACCATTTAAGGTTTAAAATCACATTCTATTGTCAAATATAATGTTTTTATTATCATTGTGGTATCAGAATTGGTATTGAGTATTGGTCTATTCCTTAGTATCAAAATCAAGTTTGATTTTGGTATCATGACATCACTATCGGACTAAATCAGTCGCTAATAATAATCAAAACTGCTATATAGTCTTTGATATTGAAATCTGATCTGCATGAACAGAAGTTTTGATGACCCAAATCAGGTACAGATTGCTTTTCTCATGTTATATTATTGCAGCGTGATGTGTAGCCCTATATAAAGTAGGTTTATATGAGGATAAAAATATTCCGCTAATGCTATCCTGTTACAATGGAAAATCACTCTCATTACTCTGACTAATTATTGTGTGAACAGTGAATCATTTTCTGTCCAAAAATACTGCTTAACAACAGACTCCTCCTCACCACAGAGCGTTTAATTATTGCCTTTATCAGGGTGTGAAAATAAAATGAAAATGGCAGGGTGCAAATGCGACAAAATGAGATTCAGCAAAATGTTATAAGGGGGAAAGAGAGGTTAGGGAAAGATAGGATAGAGGAAGAGGGGCCTTTAGGGCTGTTACGTGATGATGTCATACTTTGAGACTTGGACAGTGAACCTGGAATAAGACACTTGGACCCTGAATAAAACAGTTACTATAATGGTAGTTTGGCTTTCGAAACAGTGCTTAAAAAATGATTAGCACCTCTAGAGATGATTTTCCTACATAAAAGTCCTCAAAATGGCACCTCTGACCAAAAAAAACAACAACAAAACAAACCTGAAACCCATGAATAGCCAATAGATCTCATTCATTGTCGACAAAATGTTCATAGAGGTGATGGTAGCTCAGTTGGTACATCCACTGATACGGAGATTGGCGGTTCGAATCCCGTTCTTGACACAAACATCATTGGTTGAGAGGTCAGTTCCTTTGACCCACAGGTTGATGGTGCGATTCCAGCTCCCACAGATGAATGTTTTTGTTGTGTCCTTGGGCAAGACACTTAACCTCACGCCCCCCAATGTCTGCGTACACTGGTGTGTTAATGGGTGAGTGGTTCCTTGATGTAAAGTGCTATATAAAAATGGGACAATCTGACCATTTACCATAGTTGTGAGTTAGGCACTCTATATCCCTCCAAAAAATATGAAAATAAAATACAAATTTTTGAATGCTAGATACAGAGAAGTAATTACTTAACAGAATAGCAAATAAGCATGACTACACTTTTTGTACTTGTAGATATGAAGTGAGATACCTGTGCAGTGGGGACCATCTGTTAATTAGCGCACTTTCACTTTGTTTGGGGTTATATAAATCCTAATAGCTGATACAAAGCTGGGTGGACATACTAATCCCCTCATTTGCAGATGGGGTCAAGAGACCAGGCCGTGCGGGGGAAATGAGAGTGTTATCATTATCACCAAATATATAATTACTATGAAAATCCGGTGTTGTTTTTTTTTTTTTATTATGACTGCCTCCTGATGCACTTGCACAGCATACCGATTAGCACACAGAGAAAGACAAGCTGTAAACAAATCACTGAACTGGGCTGAAATCAAATGAACATGCTCCTTATACTAATCCAGCAATAAATAAAGTTTCAACTGCCTACCAGGGATGGGAAGCACTCAGAACACTGTGGGCAAAAAAAAATTGTCACATTAAATACTAAAAACAAAGATGTAATTTCAACTGATTCAAAGGACAAGCAAGGATTTCAAGGATTTTGAGGATTTCAAGGATTTCAAGGATTTCAAGGGCAAGCAAAATTGGATACTTTTGTGCCGCAAATCAATTTCTGGTAACAGACATTTATACTCACACCTGCACCTGTTTTCAATGTTTTAAATAGACTTAAATACTTAATAGTTTCTTAATTTTTCTGTATTTTGAACAGAACACCCATGAAAAAGTAAGCCTAAGTGCTCTCATTGGGTTTCCCTGTATAAATAAAGATAAAGAAAGAAAGTGAGTTTTTGTAGTAATAAAACAATTTCAAAGGTACACCGTAGAACGTTTCTGGTGGACGAAGTGAAGCATAATCAAATCTGGAGGATGAACCCAAGAAGGCTTCGTATTGTTTTCAATGGTCTGTGGTCATTAGCGTATGGACCCAAAAATGATTTTCTCTTCCACGTTACTTCCTCAATAAAGTCTAGCGGATCCCACCATGTAATGTCAAAATCAGAGCGATAGCTGCTAGACTGGAGCTGGCATGGGCTCAGAGTGGGGTAGGCTAAATCTTACAAAGGTAACTTTTAGGCGCTCTGAGGATTTACATTTTTTAAATGTTCATGTTGTGAAAATAGAGAAGAATCCATACAAATGCCAACCTTTTTGAAAATCAGGTGAACATGAGCAGTTTGAATAAAAATAAAAATTGCACTGCACTTTATGGGAGAATTATTCAATTCAATTCAATTCAATTCATTTATTTTTGTAACGCCCAAAATCACAACAACAGTTGTCTCGAAGGGCGTTCATGTTTTGGTTGATGGGGGAAACCGGAGTACCCGGAGGAAACCCATCCAGATTATTCTTCGCCTTTGTACCTGGAGCAGCCACTAGTCACCTCGGGATAAAAGGGAAATGTCTTATCCAGTTCCTATTATAGATCCATACTTGTTTCCATAAAGATGTTAGATGTTTTTTGTGATCAAAGTTTTATTCAAGTATTGTTCTTAACTGCAGCTATACAGATTACTCGACTGCATTTACACTACATTTCCCCCCCTTTTTCACCCCTGATGGGCATATACATAGAATAGAAAAATTAGTTCATCCATCCATCCATTCCATCCATTTTCTTCCGCTTATAAGGGGCCAAGTTGCAGGGCAGCAGTCTAAGCAGGGATTCCCAGACTTCTCTCACCCTGGACATGTCCTCCAGCTCCTGCGGTGGGACCCCAAGGCGTTCCCAGTCCCTCCAGCGTGTCCTGGGTGTTCCCCGGGGCCTCCTCCTGGTGGGACATGCCCGGAACACCTCCCTAGGGAGGCGTCCAGGGGGCAACCTGAACATATGCCCCAGCCACCTCAACTGGTTCCTCTCGACGTGTAGGAGCAGTGGCTCTACTCCGACCTCCTCCCTGTGTGACCGAGCTCCTCATCTTATCACTAAGGGTGCGGCTGGCCACCCTATGGAGGAAACCCATTTTGGCCACTTGTATCTACGATCTTGTCCTTTCGGTCATTACCCAGAGCTCATGAGTGAGGGTAGGAACGTAGGTTGAGCGGTAAATCGAGAGCATTGCCTTCTGTCGCAGATCTTTCTTTACCACAATGGAACGATACCGCGACCACATCACTGCAGACGCTGCACCGATCTGCCTGTCAATTTCACGCTCGATCCTTCCCTCACTTGTGAACAAGACCCTGAGATACTTGAACTCCTCCACTTGAGGCAGAGACTCACCACCCACCCGGATAGGGAAAGCCACCTTTTTCCGTTTGTGAGCCATGGCCTCGCTTTTGGAAGAGCTGATTCTCATCCCAGCCACTTCACACTCAGCTGCAAACCGCCCCAGTGCCTGCTGCAGGTCACAAACCAGACCCTCTCCTGCCCCTGGCTGCGCTTAAATTCTGTCCATTAATATAATGAACAGAACCAGTGAACTAGGGCAGCCCTGGCAGAGTCCAACATGCACAGGTCTGACTTACTGCCGGCAATGCGAACACAGCTCCTGCTCCGATCATACAGGGACCGGACAGACCTTAGCAAAGGCCCCGAACCCCATACTCCCCCCAAAGGACACCACAAGGGATGAGGTCGAATGCCTTCTCCAGATCCACAAAGCACATGTGGGCTGGTAGGACATACTCCCATGAGCCCTCGAGCACCCGATGGAGAGTGTAGAGCTGGTCCAGTGTTCCGCGAACGAGATGAAAACCACACTGCTCCTCCTGAATCTGAGGTTTGACTACCCTGGTCTACCAATCCAGTGGTACTGTCCCTGACCGCCACGCGATGTTGCAGAGACGTGTCAGCTAAAACAGTCCCACAACATCCAGAGACTTAAGGTGCTCGGGAAGGATCTTGTCCACCCTCAGAGCCTTGCCACTGAGGAGCTTGCCAACCACCTCCATGACCACCTCCGCCCGACAACATACCCAGTCGAGGTCAGCAGGTCTCCGCCCACACTGTAAACAGTGTTGGTGAAGCACTGCTTCCCCCTCCTGAGGCATTGGACAGTTTGCCAGAATCTCTTTGAGGCCATCTGATAGTCCTCCTCCATAGCCTCCCCAAACTCCTCCCAACCCTGAGTTTTTGCCGGTACTTGTCAGCTGCCTCAGGAGTCCCCCGAGCCAACAAGGCTCAATAGGACTCCTTGTTCAGCCTGACTGTATCCCTTACTTCCGGTGTCCACCACCGGGTTCGGGGGTTGCTGCCGCGACAAGCACCTACGAGCAGCCACATCGACAATAGAGGTGGAGAACATGGCCCACTCACAGTCCATGTCCCCAGCCTCCCCCGGGATAAGGAAGAAGCTGCGTTATTAATAATGGTATTAGTTAATAATAATAATAATAATAATAATAATAATAATAATAATAATAATAACAACAACAACAACAACAACAACAACAACAACAACAACAACAACAACAACAACAACAACAACAACAACAATAATAATAATAATAATAATAATAATAATAATACATACAAAATAAACAAATATAAATAATACGTTGTAATAATAATAATAATAATAATCATTATTATTATTATTATTATTATTATTATTATTATTATTATTATTATGATTATCATTATTATTATTATTATTATTATTATTATTATTATAAATTATATAAAAAGTAAAATAATAAAAATAATCAGAAATGCAGAAATTGCATTATGCATATTCTTTATGTACTATACATAAAAAATAAAAAAAAATAAAAAAACTGAGCGCACACATATTGTGTATCATTTCATGAATATACAGTTTGAAGCATCTACAAAGTGCAAAAAAACAAAAAAACCGGATACGTAATATATTCAGATCTTTTGGCTAGTAAGTTAGACGAGCAAAGAATGTTTTTGGCTTTTGGCTTTTGCTCCATGCATTTGAGCAGCAGAAAACTCTAGCTGACTTATTTCTCTGTAAGATAGAAGCCACCCTTTTACAGTCAGAGTCTGAAGTGACTTTCAACGGCATATTACAATTTCTTTGGCAGAGGCCTGCTAGTAATACACGCTGGTCATTGATTACCAAATTGAGATTGGAGATATCATTTCGCAAAATAAACTTCTGAGTGCAGGGAATGGTTACGCCTATTAGTTTAGACAGTGTCTTTGAGATATTTTCCCATTATTGTGCCACCTCAAGACACTCCCAGACCATATGGAGAAATGTGCCAATAGTTTTGTCAGTGCAGAAATCGCAGTGAGGGTTGTCTTTTATTTTCATTTGATGTAATCTTCTAGGGTATAGGTAGGCTTGATGAAATATTGGTCATCTTTCCCCAGAAAATGTTAACTTTGTTCCATACAGCTAGAAGATGTGTAACAATGGGTCCATAATGGCTTTTAATGGTTTTATAAGGCAATTTAGCATTTAGCAGGGTGGGCATGGAATGGGGTTTAATCAAGTGCGCTTCAACTGGTACCCATGCTGCAGATTTTTCAGATTTAACCCATGTGGTAAGTGATCTTAAAGCAAAGCACCATGAGTACCATTTGAAATTAGGAAAGCCCATCCCTCTGGAAGATTTAAGCCTATATAGGGTTGAAGCCCTGATTCTGTTAGATGTTAAATGAGTAAAGTAAAAGATGTTCCTAAGTGAGATCTGTGGAGAGGGGATCCCGTTTGTAGTATTTTTGAGCCATAAAAACATCTGTTCTTTAATAAATGAAAGATAAATATATGTTTAATGTCACACTGTGGAAAATTCCAGGCAAATCAATTACTCCAATAATAACCAAAGTGCACCTTTTAAAATCTAAAAGTAAAAGTTTGTTATTCAATTTTAGAAATAAATGAAAATTTGCTCTCCAAATCTTTATACTTTGTTAGAAATTGTTCTGTTTTTGTGTTTTATTAACAAGAACTTTTATCAAATTGCTGATGTTTTCATTATTTTGTTTTTGGCTGACTGTGACCCAATCAGTGCACAGTGTGAGATCAACTTTATTTTTGTCCTTCCTGAAAAGTTAGAGCTTGTTTGCCTCCTGCCTATATTCATAATACAGCTAAGCCCAAATGAATTGACTTCTAAAAATCCCACCTCAATTATACTTAATTCATAATTAATGCTGCGCAGACTGGGGACCTAATTTACACTTGCACATTGTCAGTTTCTCTGCATGTGCTTGTCACTCTACATAAGAGTAAACAGGGCTGTGCTTTGGAAAGAGATGCCCCCGTACACTGCACTGGCCCTGGGGAGCACTGCACCAAGCCACACAATAGCGACATGAGAGGATCCAGAAAAACACAGCCAATGATCCCACTGTTAGAACATACGCAGGAGCAGGTGTGTTTTAACCACAGAGAGCAGGCACAGAACAACAACACAATATTGAAATGAAAGCTTTTTAAATACATGCATGGATTTCATTACTGACTCATATCTGTAATTTGCTTATTTGAAGCAATATGCAGAAGCATCAGAAAGAACAATTATATACAAAATGTGAACTGAAATTTTATCATAATACTAAATTATGTGCTCTTTAGATATGTTGTTTCACCTGAATAAAATGTATCGTTCTCCATGGAGACAAGCCAATGACACCACCAGCAGACCACGTTATGGGTCAGATCAAACAACACCCTGTTTACATAAGCATACCTGGTTTTCTAGATATTTTTGAGCAATAAAAACACCTGTAATAGAAGAAATACAAGATAGATACGTGTGATGCCATATTGTGGAACATTCCAGGCAAACAGTGACTTCTCCATGCAGACAGGGTGGTTTTGTAAAGAAGAGTCAGTTAAAGCTCCTATCTTACACACAATTGACTCTTGTGAGCTTTAAGCCATGTTTTTTTAGTTTGTCTACATCTCCAAAGCTCAAAATGCTCTGTTCCATCTTATGATGTCACGATGCTGTAGTTTTCAAGTCACAGGCACTTTTTACCTTTTGTTCAGTAGACATTGGCAATTCCAGGCCTAAAATTATCAAAATGATTATAGTTAAGGTGTAAGTTGTGTAGGAGGTCCTATATTACCACATGACATCACAAGGTAGCACAGAATGTTTTCTATATGAGGAAAAAACTCAACCTACATATTGGTTTGTGTGTTAAATGTGTGAATGAAACAATACACAACACTATAACATAGATCAGAAAATAGTGTAATATGGGCCCTTTAAATAATATTTGATTATTGCAAATATAATACATATGCTCTTGTCCAACTCAGGATTCCACTCTGCCTGTTACATACATAAGTCCATACATGTGCGTAGGTGTCTCCTGTAGACTCCTGAATACTGCATGATTTGAATGTCGACTGCATGAAGAGGCTGTCTTCTCCAGTGTTCGGGACCATCACTCTCACAGTCTTCATCTGTTTATTTGTGCTGTGCTGTTGCATTGTGCTGAGTTGTGCTGTACTCTACACATAGGTGCTTCTGACACACACAGACCCACACAATATTAGCCCAATCAGAACGCCGGCACTCCAGCTGACACACTCAGTTTGATAGTCCCCTTTATTCAAGCTTCAATATTTATCCATATAGCGCACATTTAGCTGAATTCTACCCACTTATCCACTATATAAAATTTTAGTGTTAAGATTATTGTGAGAAGAAGCATGTCAGTTTTTTGTTTATTCACAATTATTGACACATGGAAATGCAAAACCTTTAATTCGCTTTCTGATGAAACAATAAATTGAAGTACATTTACATTGTCATAAACAGCCAGAGTCAGTTTCAGTTTCAGTCATCTGGACACTGGTTTTGTGATGAAGACGTTTCGGCTCCCATCCAGAAGCTATTTTCAATTTGATGGAACTAGCTTGAAGCACTGGGCTTCATTCTAACCCGACTTTACGAAGTCTAGTCCTGAAAGGAATAGTTTTATGGTGAAACTGACCTGCCAGTGTTTACTTCCTAACATCATTATGGGTCAAAATGTCCCTATATTGTATTGGATAGCCAGATAAAAAGCATTTTACCTTTAGATGGATTTTTGGAGCCACAAATTGATTGAAATAACTAAGTTGTGGCTTTAAAATTGTGACAAATTTATGTTCTTATGATTATACTGTGACATATAACCACAACTATTCATTAAAAGAATAATCTATGTTAGTGCCATATAATCCATCTCATACTCTGAGGACATGAGGGACCAGCCTACTGCTGGTGCCCAGAGTCAGGACTAAACTAGGACTAAACATAGGGAATCAGTGTTTCAGTTTTATGCAGCTAAAATCTGGAACAGTCTTCCTGAAGATGTGAGACAGGCCTGTACTTTGACATTGTCATTATAAGTTTTTTATTCTGCACCCTTCTATTTTAATATCAATTTTATGATGATTATTTATGTTTTGATTTGTTTGTAGTGTATTTTAATCTTTCCTATTCTGTAAAGCATTGTGAATTACTTTGTGGGCGAATTGTGTGACATATTTGTTTAAGTCCAAATATGATCCACAGCAAAAGAAAAATTCTATTCTGTTAACTGGACAAAAAGTTGTAGGAGTGAAGACGTTTTGCTGCTCATCCAAGCCACCTCAGTTTTGGTCAGATTGCTGTTGGGTACTGCCTTATATCTACCTGAAGACAGGAGCTAGCTACACTGAAACTACACTGAAACTAACACAGCAGAAACTGTAAACAACAGGTGTGTTACTTTCGGTGTAGTTAGATTCCCCTTCAGACAGATATAAAGCAGTGTCCAGCAGTAATCTGACCAGAACTCAAGAAGCGGGCTTGGATGAGTAGGGAAACATCTTCACTTCTACAAGTTTTTGTCCAGTTCATAGATTTGAATTGTTCTTTTACTATGAATTGTGCTATACAAATAAATTTGCCTTGCCTTGCCTAATCTACGTATCCCTATTTTTTTTTAAAAGGATCCAAAATGTTGTAAATTAATGTAATCTAACTTTAATTGTAAACCCTAGACCAAATTCAAATTAGGGTAATCACTTGCAGCATCAATCTCAGCTAAAGCCCATGCGCTAGCAACAACAGCCTACTCTGCAGGACCTCGAATAGATTTTCACAGAGGAGATTTTGAAGGTGTTATTTGTCCCAGTCAGTGTGGTCCTAATCAGAGGGCAGAGTTGGAGCAAGGTGGTTTTAATTTCATTACCACTGTTTGGGGAGTTATTTTTATCCTTGCGCGTGTGTGATCCTTCTGCTGCATTGTAAGACTTTGACAAGAGCTATTATCCGCACAGCTGCTCTTCCTCTGAGCCCACTTCACCAGAGTGCACAAAAAGGTAGAACAGCCTGCCATTTAACAACACCACCACTTGCTGCAGTTTTGTGGAGAATTAGCTCAAGCAGAAAACACATTTGGGATCAGGTGTAATTAAAACTGTACAAATGGAAAAGTAAGCTACAGTAGGCGAAATCGTGCACACGCTGATTGGAGTCTGCATGTGTTTAGTGTGTTACAGTGGGATCATTACAATACTACAGCTACTATTACCTTCTACTACTACTATCACCTACTACCAACTGCTACTACCTACTTCTATTATCCTTACCACCTTTTTGCTACTACTTACACCTACTACTACCATAATACTACCACCCACTAGTACTGCTATTACTATCTTCTACGTCCTACTACGCACTACTCCCATCGACTACCTTTTACTACTAACACAACTACCACCAATACAACTACTGCTACCACAAGGACACAAAAAAGGACTTTTTGAAATTGAAATAAACCTGCAGTCTTCGGGTGTGAGGACAAAAGCTCTAACTTATGAGTCACTGATACCTGATAATTACATTGACGTAGATGGACGAGGTAAAAAGTTTAAATAAATAGTATTTTCACATAATGATCTGGCTTTGAAACCACTTCTCAAAAAAATTGCACCTCTATAGATGATTTTTCTCCATAAAAATCCTTAAAATGGCACATCTGACAAAAAGAAACAAATAAATAAAATAAAACAAACAAAAATTGTAACTTATGAATAGATGAAGTCAACATCAGCAGTTTGATTAGTCAGTAATCTGATTTAGTTTACTCTAAAGGCCACTCAACACCTAGTCTCATTTATACAAAAAGTTGTTAGTGGTGACTAAACATCATTAATAGAGTGGTCAGATCCACTGACCCTCAAGTTGAAGTTGCGATTCCAGCTCCCACAGATGAACGCTGATGCTGTGTCCTTGGGCAAGACACTTAATCCTGCCTCGCCCCCAGTACACTGGCTTATAAATGTGTGTGAATGGATGAGTGGTTCTTTGATGTAAAGTGCTTTTAGTGCCTTGAAGGTGGGAAAGTGCTATATAAAAATGTGTCCATTTACCATAAGAACAGTGGTCCATCACTTTCAGGCAAGAGGAATGTGTAGCTTATTGCTTGTAGTGAGTTCATTAAAAGTTATATTTTCTGTTAATAGTTTTATACTGCCAGGGAGTATTCTCAAGATCCTGACTGCGCTTCTCAAAATCATTACAAACTCGCCCCAGCGTCTCTGTGGACGTGTTGGCGGGGATCTAGCAAGAATAAGAGTTGAAGACGCGCTCTAACTCACACATTTGGTAAACAGTCAAAAGTGTCCTGAGTGAATAGAGATGATATGGCAATAGCACAAGGAGTAATGTAAACACCGCAGCCCACAAGGTTTCAAAATACACTCAATTCCCAAGCAAATATTTAATTTCATTGGCAAGAGTATGTTCTTTGATGTCTTGTACATGTGGCAAATGAGCGTGATAAGAGAAGACAAGGCAGCTCATGTAGAATCGGAGATGAGGGGAGCGCTGATACAAAGAGCTACTCAGAGCATCATTGATATGACCATGAAGGGAGAGGCCACACAGAAATGAATGTGGACACAGATACTACAAAGTATGAACTATGACTACTACTACTACTACTAATTATGGACTACTACTTGTTACTAACACCTCCAACTCAAACCAGTTGCTTGATACCTAAATGACTCTGATCTGAATCCTCACTACTTAAGGCCAAAACGTCCAGGTAAACATTAACCAGTGCTACATACAATTCTTTTTAATGAGTGAGTGATAATAACAATTGTAATAATTACATACAATTTGGTAATAGAAGGCTGTATTATTAGAAAACTTAAAACTTTACTAAATATTCTTAAACACTTTTTATTTATGTCCTTTTTATTAAAACTGCCAAAAATTACCCAAACCCACTTTATAGGACATTCACAATTATTTGATTCCTGATGTAGGTTGGTGTTGGTTTGGCTTTTTCCAAGTTCTGGCTTACTCCTGGTGTTGTCAGTGTCTCAGTTTAGACCCAATTATAAAGTGTCACAAAAGTGTGAACATATAGCTGCTTAACTAGACTAATTTGAGCCTAATCCAGAACTAGAAACAAATCAATAGTATGCAGCTTTGATACACCACCAGAAGCCTGTAAAGCCTGAGATCTACTATATGAATTATGCCTCCACGTGAGTCAATATTATCACTGTTAATTGGCTCGGTCCTCAGTGTCACACTCTCGAGATTGCTTGTTATTGTGACATTTACAAGACAAGTTGGACGTGCAGGTTGGTGCATTCATAACACTTAATAATCAGTTGACAAGCAGCTATTTTTGTTTGACAGCAATGCATTATAGACAAAAATATGTCAACGGTTTTCAACAAATCACACTTTATACAACATAAATCAGACCTTGCCATTCAATCATATTAACTTCTGACATCTGAGCTATTTTAAAGGGGAAGCGTGTACTAAATATTTAGGGGAAGGGTCCAAAGCTGCCTGAAATATTCTCCAAAATACTTTGAAATTGCATATTTGGTGATGTACTCCATGGTGGAGCCCTTTACTCCCACCAGCTGATGCAACACATTTGCCATAGACCCCATTGTTAAGTACATTATACAACATAAATCAGACCTTGCAATTCAATCATATTAATTTCTGACATCAAAGCTGCTTTAAAGTGGAACCATGTAAGTATTTAGGGGGAGGGTCCAAAGCCTGACTGAAATATTCCCCAAAATACTTTGAAATTGCATACTCGGTGATGTGCTTCATGGTGACACTGATGGAGGCCTTTGGTACCTTTGGCTGATGCAACACCTTTTCCATAGACCTCATTGTTAAGTACATTATACAACATAAATCAGACCTTGCAATTCAGTCATATTAACTTCCGATATCTAAGCTGTTTTAAAGGGGAACCATGTAAATATTTCAGTAGAGGGTCCAATGGCGTACAATTTGACAATATCCAAACCACACCTGCATTGAACAGACAAAAGCTAGATGACTTTACATACAGTGGAATATTCATGTAAAACCAACATTATTTCATGACAAACAGGTGATGGACCCACCACCAAAAAAGTTATACAGTGCCAACCGTGGCATTTTTTGAAACGGCATTTGCCAGATGCTACAATGAGGACAAATTCGACAGATAACAATGCATTTTGTACTAATTAGTCATTGATCGTAAAATTTCAAATGATTGGTGTATAGTTTTTATCCAAGTCATATTTGCTGTATAGTTGCCATAAGGAGTCGTCAGGTCTTACTTTGAAATTGCATACTTGGTGATGTGCTCCATGATGACACTGATGGAGGCCTTTAGTACCCCTGGCTGATGCAACACGTTTGCCATGGACCCTATTGTTAAGCCAACTGTCGCAGTATTGGACTGTTGGGAAACAGCCCTGGCTCCAATTTATGACTTTTTTTCAACATGAAGGTTGTGGCAGGTGGAGCATTCACACAGTCAATTTTTCAATACAGGAGTAGTATAACGTGGGATTCCTCAAGGTGTGAGATTTTACAGAATTGGGTGAAAGACCACTTTTTGGGGTTTAGTTTGTAAATTGACACATATTTGCATTTCAATAAATCATAGTTTTTGGGTTTGTTTCTTTGTCAGGGACAACATACGTCATTAATCTTACAAAAGAAAAAATGATTCGTACCAAATTTAGCTACTGTTACTTTCCATCTGCAGTCCCTGGGCAAGTGAATACACATAAAAAATTTAGATATCAACAGATATGGGTTTATTCATGGCCAATGCAGATTATTTAGAACCCAGAGCAACCAATTGTCGATACCCTCTGCCGATATTTTCAAGCTAATATGTAGGACTGATCTTGATAATTTTCTCCAAATTATGTATTTTAAATTTACTATCAACTCTCCCCAAGACTTTTTTTTTTTTTTTTTTTTTTTACCACTAACCTTTAAGAGAGCTGTGTAGTCACATTTTGTGCATTATATCTTCATATCAAAGTGTTAAAATAATGCTTTGTGTGTATATTTTTTGACCCCAGATCAACCATAACTAAATATTGCTTGTGCTTTAGATTTAAGACCAATAGCTGATAGCGCTAAACAGTCCACTCCAAATATTGGCCGGATATTTTGGTCTATGTCAAATTTCATTACAATTACATTAAAAGACCAATCCTAAACCTGATCTACTTCATCATTAACATTAGCAGTAAAAATAAAATGTCACCATTTCAATACAGTACAGTAAAGTACTGCAGTCCATACAAATATTAAAGAAGTTGTAGTGGTAATGAAATTAGTAGTATAAAAACAACAGTAACAGGCTGCTTATAATAATCCTAGGTGAGAAACTACAGTATCTTGCCAAAGCCCTGTCTAGAACAATTGCTATCAATAAATAAATAAACAAATAAAATAAATAAAAAATAATTGGCATACACCTTGTAAATGTGTTTCATCAACCTACAATACGATGCCACAAACAAAATATGCACCATATTTGACAAACTGGCAATGCGATGTATTAATGTCACTAATACAACTACAAAAACATGCTTTCTATAGACAGCAGCAATGGCAGCTAAAAAACAACAGTCATAATAATTTACATACACAAATGGAAACATTATTATGGAAACAATATTTATCTCGCAATTATCCAATCGTGAAAATCCCCAGAATCATACACACTGCACCTTTAATTAGCCATAATTGTAATTAAATGTGTGGTACTTTGGATAAACAAGAGCTTTTGGCTCAGTGCTTTCCCACACCAGTCTAAAGTAAGACAACCACAGCCACAGCCTCCCAACTTATTAACAAGTGAGTATGTGAGGGAGAGTGTAGGCCAGGGATTGGGTAATGAGTGAGCAGTCATTTTCATCGTGACCTTTTGCTGCTAATCTTCTGTCATGGTGCTTCTTTTCGTGCTGAGTGTCAGAGTAACATTGAAGCATTATCTTTTTTAATGTCATCGGACTTAATGTCAAACCCAGGTAAAACTGCGATGCAGAAGACAGGACAGAGAGGTATTTGCGTGATTCATCGCTTATTATTTTGGTGTAGCATAGATACAAACAAGTGTGCGTTTGGCCATGGAATATGTTTCTAATATGCTTCTAATATGATCAAATTAAAGTATTATCATTTTTTATTGTAAATACATAAATATATTTTATGCCTGTTCCACACCTGAATAAACAGGCCATATTCAAAAAAGACCATTTACATGTTGTCATAGGCAGCTGGCTATAGAGTGCATAAAGAAGTGGATTAGCAGGCGATTAACAATGCTGTCAATCATACCTGTTGCTATCGCTGGCGGGAGCGACCTCGGGGAAAGAGGGCGCCTGATTTGTCAGGATTTGTTATTAATGTTCATATCTTGATTTATTGACACAATAGCAAAATAAAAATACCTGGATCATGTAGTGTGGGTTGAAACGGAACATTTTAAGACCTAAATGGCGAGGCTCCCTGGAGCAGTCACAGAGAGAGGGGCAACAGTTTTTCAATGTAAAGTGAATTGGAGCCAGAATCGATGGAGCTGGAAGCAAGCCCATGATCACATCCTATTTGGAACAGATAGTGCGTTAGCTACGTCCATTTATATATCCAGTCTATGCAGATTATCTATATGTAAAAAAATCTGTGAGTTAACCAGACCCACTGATAAGGGTGGTAAGTTCCGTTCACTGCCTTTAAAGTTGGACTATGTAACTTTTCTGGTGGAAGGGCTGCCATTTGCTTGTCTTCATAAAAATACATATTGCTTTGGCTGGAATGTGCTGCAGGGCCAAGTTACAGGTTTGATCCCGTACACACAAATAATTAGTGTGTTGTATTTTTAGCATTTAAAACATCCGTAACTGAAGAAATGTAAAATTAATACATTTAATTGCCATATTGTGGAAAAAGAAAAAGCCACATAGAACATGCATTACAGAAAAAGATGAATTCGATACAAGTGGAAGAAATTTTGCAGTGTTACTTTGTATGAGGATGCATTTGATTGTCACAGAAATAACTACTGCCATCTCCTGTTTCAAAGGTCTATTTTCTGCTCCCTTGTTTTATGCAAATAAAGTGACTGTGGTTTGTGGTTAAAGACTGGCGCTTTTATTGGAATCAGAATGACCTATAGTGGGGCAGGGGACCTCCGGGGGTGAACTGGCTCATGTTATTATCGGACCGCAGCCAGAGACGCAGCCAGGTGGAAACGCAATCTACGCCACAAGTTTGCAAAATACCTATTGACTGGCCGTAATCATTATTATGGTGCGTTTCTGCTCTGTCCTTTCTCTACTGGAGGGTCTGGGATGGTCTCTGAACCGTGGCAAAATACACGCTTCGCATTCACAACAGCTCTCCAAAAGGCAGCCATGTATGTTTTGTTGACAATGGCAACGCACACTTGGCATCACTTCACCTCTCCCCACACTGTCCCTTACAAATAAAACAGGATCTAATTACCATGCAAACAGAGCCGTGCTGAGGACTACATCTAAAAGCAAGGGCCTAATCAGTCTGCCCCGTGTCCATATAGTGTGTCTTTAGTATAGGCACTTTTGTAGTAGTAAATAAAGCTTTGGCTCATTCAATGCCTCAGTGGGGGTGCTAGCAGTTAGCATGAGCACTGGAGCAAACAATAGGATGGTGTGCATGGGTAAGTTTGGTTTTGTGTTGGTAACGGTACACCGACCATCAAGCTAATCTCCTGCAAACAGGCAAAGGTTTAAAATGTTGACATGGTATTAACAAAATAAAAGCATTAACCATATTATAGGCCATATTTCACAATGTTTCAAGTCCATATTTGCTACCTTTAGCTTATTAAAAACAAGTTGTTTATTTTTAAGGCCAAAAGGTAAAAAAAAGGGTTGGTCGGGAAGGGCATCTGATATAAAAAATGTTCAGATCACTATATTATTATTTCACTATAGTGTCTGTAAAGCAAGACATAAACATTAACAACAAACAAATCAGGTGCTTTGTTTCCCCGAGACCACTCACGCTAGCCTTAGCAGCAGGTTTGATTGACAGTGTTGCTAAGCGTTCGCTCCCTTCAACAGCCTCGCTCCGGATTGGCTGTTGGTTGGTATAATACTCGCGGAAATCCAAAATTCGGCTTCAAATTTGCTCCTGTAACTGCTAGCCTTGACAAGCTTCTTTTGACTGGAGCCAAACACTATGGGTGATGTCACACTCACTTGGTCCACTTCTTTATACAGTTTATGGTTAAAACAGGTAATAGTATTTAAAGAAATAAAATAAAAAATAAAAAAGCCCAAGACCACTAGATAGTAATCCTCGTTATCAGAGCTACACAAATGTATATTACATTACATGATGTTGACACCTATATTTGATTTTTTTTACATGCGCTCTTCTAATTAGTCACACACAGACAGAACATAAATTGAAATGCTTTGTTCTGATCTCGTCACTACTGCCTGCACCACACTTTGAGAATATTGAATAATGAACATATTCTATACAATACAATACACACTCACCTCATTGAATCCAGCCTCATTTACACACAGTCTTGACAGTTTAAAAGGGTCCAGTATAGGAGAAGACAGTTACACTAAAATAAGGACTCATCTTTTGTCCTGATCTTTTTAGATCACGCTTGATGTCTTGACAGTTGAGTTGTTTATAACCAGCCTAATGATTAACAGTATGGTGCTGCATCTAAAGAAAAGCTGTATTTCCAACAACATTTGCAGAACATTATGTGAAAATAAATAACACATGTGAGTAATAGTACGTTAGTCATATTTGGGACAGCTAATAAGCTAGATATCTAGATAGCTATAAGAAAGATATCTAATAATAATAGGGTTCCAATAACATGGATTACTTTAGTCTTTTTATGAATGTGACTGTACTGTTGCTAGGTGATATCAGTTGTGTTATTCCCAAGCCTGGATAAATGTGAGGTATTGTGACATCAGTTATAAATAAATGCCATCAATACACACAGCAAAGGAAGAAGGCAATTATTTATCAAAGTAACTTATAGGGAAAGAAAACACCCATTAAATACAAATGTTTTTGGTTGGTATTGGAAAGGAGAATCTGTCTTCATCTGTCTCCTATTTTGACTTTTCACTTCTTAATATAGATAACACATGATACTATATTTAAACAAACAGGACAGGATGAAAGTAGTCTTCTCAAAATGACAACATAGATTCAAGTGACAATGACAGTGTTTACTTTTCACTGAGAATTTAACTTAATATAATAAGTAGTATTAATCTAAAACAAACATGACCTTTTTCCACACTGGGCAGAAATCCTGGTTTATTTTCAAAAAGCAGTTTGAGGATTTTGTCAAAACAGATTATTTTTGTAGGTTCAGTGAATTAAAAACATGGATAACACATTTCACTTATTAGTGAAACAAACACTACCCCATGACAAGTTTACAAATGCTCCCTTGTTGTAGAGCGTGACAAATCCTTTTAAATCCCTGAAATGGCTGTCCCTTTGAACAAACTGAACAATAATCTATTATTGAAAAACCAGCACAAGAACAAACTGGTATGATGTCCATTGGAAATGCTGGCCTGACAAAGGGTTGATCTCCCTGCTCATCTTGGCTGGCTCCTCCTCACCACGGCTCTGTGTTACGCATATTGTGGCATATGAGTTTGATTGACAGGTGTGTCATAGCCAGAGACGCAGTGGGCAGACTCCCAGCAGCCATCAGCGCTCCTGTCAGTGAAGCTGGTTTGAAGCTGTCTGCATGGATTGTGTGGCCAACACGGAACATGCTGAATTAGAGGAGTTGACATGGCAAATCAGTGGACTTGGCTCAGCTAGGCACCGCTGTGAGCCATGTCTGTGGGCTGCTGCTGAGACGGCGTCTGAGCACGCTGTTGAGGCTATTCTCACAGTTTAAACATACAAATACAACCAAAATACATAAGATGAGGTTAGGCATACATCTGAAAATTCATCCTGTGTATATTTAACGGCTTTGAAGCCTTAAAGCAGACCTATTCTGCAAAATCAACTTTTTAGAGCTTAAACTATGTTGTAGTTGTTTCCCCTTCTCATTTACCCTCTTGATTGCTTATTTTCCAGACGCCATATTGCCAGTCAACCCCCGTTTTCACCGCCATCAGCATACACCCACTGCTCTGTACTTACTACATTTTACAATTTTATTTTCTTAAATCAGTCATACACGTCAGATTCGGCAGGGTTGTGTATTCATTTTGGTACAAATTCTTTTAAAAATCCATAGGACTACATGACTTTTTGTTGCGATGACATTTACAGCAACGTGTGCTGAAATCACACCACACTTTTCTGATGTCATCAAACTTGTTTCTGTCATTAAGTCATTTTAGATCAATATTACGATTTAAATGTCTAATGATCCACTGGTGTCATAGATTATAACTGTACAGCAGACACAAGCACAAAAGTTTTTTTTTTTAAATTGCCTAAAAATGATATCCAGTGTAATTAAGTAAACATCAATAAGATTGATATTGCAGTAACTGAACATATTTTCTGACAAAATAATTCCAATATTATTAAACTAAATTACATTTTTAAGAGTTCTATGACTATAATGGGAGATTTAGTTGCATTTCAACCAATAGTAGCTTACCATCACCAAGTGTGGAAATGAATGAATAATGACTGTAGTGTAGCGCTTTGAGAGGCTTTGACAAGCCTGTAAAGCGCATTACAAGTGTAAGCTATTATTATTATTATTATTATTATTATTAATTACATATGATCAACTCAATATCCAGTAGTGTAAGAGAGTCTTCAGGAATGACAATGAGAATTAAAGCCGCAAGCGGCGATGATGGCCCTCGCCCCCCGCGCGACCGCCCCCCCATGCGACCGCCCGGGGCTGGCCACCGCCCCCACGCACCATTTTCCCCACCTGGCCACCCCACAGCCGCAATCTGCCCCCCTTCACACAGTTTCTATATAAATATGTGTGACCAACACATTATAATGGAGGTCCACGGCGTTGAACCGGCAACCTCGTGCACAATACAGGTATGGTGTAATGGACTTTTTTGACCCTTTTATTGCCCCCAATTATCTCCCCAAGTTTCATGCCAATCGGACAAAGTTGTGTATTTTACCAATACTGTAGGGGGCGCTATAGTGCTCATTTAGATACTAATTAATAGTGCATTCTGTTAATACCCTCATATCACACGTGTGATGTGAATTTGAGCTGTGTAGACCAATGCATGTGCGTGTCAGAAATTTTTAAATGATTTTTTTTTTGTATTTGCGCTCCTGGTGGCCAACCGTGGAAAATGACTCATGGCCATAATGTAATTTTTTGTTTCTTCTGATGCTACTGATTTATTCCCCGAATTTCGTAGGAATCCGATAATGTTGGCGTTTCACCCCTATGGTAGGGGGCGCTATAGTGTTCATTTTTATTACAATTAATAATCCATTTTATTAATACCCTCACATCACACATGTGATGTGAATTTGAGCTGTGTAGACCAATGCATGTGCGTGTCAGACATTTTTCAATGATTTTATTTGGAGTCTTTGGACCCCTGGTGGCCAAGTGTGGAAAATGACCTATGCCCGTCATATTATTTTTTGGTCCACGTCATGCCCCCAATTTATTCCCCGAATTTCGTAGGAATCCGATAATGTTTGCGTTTCACCCCTATGGTAGGGGGCGCTATAGTGTTCATTTTAATTAAAATTAATATTGCATTCCATTCATACCCCAATCTCGCATATGTGATGTGAATGTGAGCTCTGTAGGGCAATGCCTGTGGTCGTGAGAGGACATCGAAAAAACAGGAAACGAAGGCGTATTTCGGCGGCGGCGTACGGGCGAACCGTGTGGAATTTGGAGAAAACGTGGATAACTTCTGAAAACCCATGTGTCTGGATGTGGCATGTGAAATCTGAGCTCATTTGGACCAAAAACCTGAGACTAGTAGCGTTTTCAAAATACGCAACGAAAAATTTGGCAAATTTTCGATTCAATATAGCCGACTTCCTGTCCGTCCTAGGGCCGCACTATGATTGGATTTTTTGCTTGTCTCCATGAGCTCTATCACTGGTGTGAATTTCGTCGAGTTAGGGCGAAAAATGCGTGTTGGCTCCCAATTCATTTTAAAATTTTGAATTTTCTAGGTGGTGCTGTTGAGCCAGTGTGCGTGGGTCATTTTTGTGATGCATATTTTCTTGAATTTTTTGCCAAGCCGGTCGATTCTATACCCCCATGTGAGACTTTTCGTGAATGTTCAGGGGGTGAAAAATGCGATTGTTTTGGCGGAAAAACGAAGAACAATGTTAATATGCAGTGTGGCCCTGGGCTGTGTGGCCCTGACTCTGTATGAGAGGGGTCTGTGGCTTTGCACCGGCAACCACGTACATAATACAGGTATAGTGTAATTGACTTTTTTGACCCTTTTAATGCCCACAATTATCTCCCCAAGTTTCATGCCAATCGGACAAAGTTGTGTATTTTACCAATACTGTAGGGGGCGCTATAGTGTTCATTTAGATAACAATTAATAGTGCATTCTATTAATACCCTCACATCACACGTGTGATGTGAATTTGAGCTGTGTAGACCAATGCATGTGCGTGTCAGAAATTTTTTTATGATTTTCTTTTTAGTATTTGCGCCCCTGGTGGCCAACCGTGGAAAATGACTCATGGCCATAATGTAATTTTTTGTTTCTTCTGATGCCACTGATTTATTCCCCGAATTTCGTAGGAATCCGATAATGTTGGCGTTTCACCCCTATGGTAGGGGGCGCTATAGTGTTCATTTTTATTACAATTAATAATCCATTTTATTAATACCCTGACTAGTAGCGTTTTGAAAACACGCAGCGAAAAATTTGGCGAATTTTCGATTCAATATAGCCGACTTCCTGTCCGTCCTAGGGCCACACTATGATTGGCTTTTTTGCTTGTCTCCATGAGCTCTATCACTGGTGTGAATTTCGTCAAGCTAGGGCGAAAAATGCGTGTCGGCTCCCAATTCATTTTAAAATTTTGAGGGTCATTTTTGTGATGCATATTTTCTTGAATTTTTTACCAAGCCGGTCGATTTGATACCCCCATGTGAGACTTTTCGTTGACGTTCAGGGGGTGAAAATTGCGATCCCGGGGGGAAAAAAAAAAAAATAATAATAAGAAGAAGAAACCCAGGAAGAACAATGCCCCTCGCCATCACTTCGTGAGTGGCGAGGGCCAATGATGCTAAATGTTGTAGGTGGGAATAATTCCAGTTGTGCATATTAAAAATGGTATGGACAGAATACAAAGATTACATAATGGGCCTTAACTGTAATGACAATATTATCTGTTGGTAACAACTGTGAAACTATTCTGTCATTTGAAACATGTAATTATCCTACAGTTATCCCCATAGCACAGCCCATATAAAAAGTGCTGTTTATGATAACTGCTGATAGTGTATTATGGAGGCCATTGTGCCGCCTTAGCCAGTCTTAACAAGTGCCTCGTTAACATGCAGCTTGTTAACGCCGTCTCTCATAAAATGTATATTATTAAAGCTTTTCAATGGCCATTTTGTGTTTCTCTGATATGCAATGCGAACAATGTTACTCATGACATTGTTTCTGGTCCAAAGTGAGAATCTGTGACAATTAGAGGGTTAATTGTTGGAACTAATGTCTGCTAATTGACTGGATGAATTCCTAGAGTGGAGTGACCATTGCCAAAGTGGTACTAGCAGAGGGCACCTTATCGTATGCATTTGATTAGCCAATTGTTTGTCAGTTCCACTTCAGAAATCATAACCTTTTGTGTGCATGTATGTATGTATGTATATATATATATATATATATATATATATATATATATATATATATATATATATATATATATATATATATATATATATATATATATATATATATATATATATATATATATATATATATATGTGTGTGTGTGTGTGTGTGTGTGGGTGTTATCTTAATGTTATCTGCAAAATGGTGAAATACAATAGCCCATAGTATATGGATGTATGAATGTATGAGGTGTATACGGTGTATCCCTGCCTAGTTCAAAGGCACTGGGAAATTATCTAATCATCAATAAAGCAAACAGAAAGATAGATGAAATAATATTTTAATAAGGTTAACAGTTTATTTTCTAAATCCCTAACATCATCTGGAATCCGGGAGTGTAAATGATCATATTATACAAGCCTTACATAGACCCACAGAATGAGTGTTTGTGCTGGATGGTGAAATAAGTGAGTGTACAGTGTGGGGTTTTATCTCCTATTGGATTTATGCAGTCTCTCCTGGGCGGCTGCACCTGATAAGCTGTGAAAGAGGCAAGCAAGAGTGACCCTAATTTCAAACTACCTCAGTCATCTGTAGTTCACTACCCTGCATTTGAGGTACCATGGACACTGTGTGGACACTAACAGACTAATGACAAAGGGAAAATATAGACTTACAGTAAACTGTGTCTGAGTCTGTGAAAGGTTCTTGGAAAGTGCTTGCGACACAAAGTGATAAGAAAGGAGAAGAACTACATCTTGATTACAAACTGTGATCAAACATTGATTTCACTTTTCTTTTATAACGGTTTCTCACAACAAATATGGAACTGTATATTTATAATATGTCTGCAAAGAAAGACTTTATCCCAAAACTTAATATAGGCAGGCAAAAGGGCAAATGTAAAGTTTGACAACTCACTTTATTCAAAACTGCACTATAGGGATATAGTAAAGCAGTTCCCTAATTGCAAAAGTCGTAATACATCACACTTTCAATTTCTGACCACTGTGTGTGTGTGTGTATGTGTAAAAGTTCTGTGAAAGTGTGTGATAAGAACATAACACACATCAGGAGAAAAAGAGGAAAAAGTGCAGCCTTTTGCTGAGAGCTGAGCTATATTTCATGTTGGACAGTGTCTGTGGTCAGGGCTGCTCAGCCCCTTTCTGACCTATCTATAGCCGGTAGCTCTAATCACTGTAAAACCCATTCATTAAAATGTGCTGTTAGTGAGAGGACACACACGTGGGTGAGCAAATGGACCACAGCCAATTATGTGATTCCCTGCCAGTTAGAAAGAGATTTAGGCATTAAGTATCTCTGAGGAGGAAGATGGCGATCATGGAAGATATGAATGTTATTAAGGAGTTTGGAGGTATGAGAAGGCCCATGTATGTACCAGGTCTGAAAGCATGTGCTAAAGAGCCAGGGTGTGTTTCAATGGCTTGGCTTTGCACCTCTGCTCTTTCCAGAGACACAAACTGACTGGAGGCACAGACAGAGGTATGTAGGTCTGTGGGAGGTGTAAACTGCATTCAAAACATTTCAGAAGTTTGGAAGTTTTTGAGATTAAATAAAATACTGTAATGTACATCGGTGCAAATATTTTTACTTTTACCATTCTATAAATACTGTTTGTAAAGTAAAGCTGTTACAAAAAAACGCTGTGATAGTAGAACTGATAGTACTCCTAAAAAATCATAATAATAATAAGATTTCTAAACTTCTAAATTGATTAAAAGTATGGTTTTGACAGTGTACTGTTATGTTTTAAATTTTGATGAAAATGTACTTTTTTAAATTTTACTTTTAAATTACTCCTTTATGGTTGAAAGCCAGACAAATCTAGAAATCTTTGAAAGGAACTTTTTCTCTATCTTAAAGTAAATCACTTGGGGGTAAACCAGAATGATTGCACAAGGACAACTATTGTGTGAATTAATTTAAGTGCATTTGAAAAAGTAATGAAAATGAAATCCACAACACTGGTGCTCAGTGATGATATTTAGCCCAATGTCAAGTCAATCAAGTCGACATCCAGCAGGGGAGGACTGCCTAATGATTGCCTAAAAGAGCAAACTCCCCAAAGTCTTCGCTCTTTATGTGCTCCTTACAATTTAGAACTGATTAACTTTATTCTGTCTTCAAGTGAAACTTCCTTGAAAAATGTTTTAAGTGCGCCAGTTAAGAGCAAATTCTTGCCTAATTAGAACTTTTTATGGTTTTGGAGATCTTCAAGGGGAACAGATGCAAGTTTTGAATGTGAAATCAAAACCAGAGCAGACTGTGCAGTGCCAATCAGCGTCAGCCACTCCATTGAGCTCATTTTAATGCCCAGACGAGATTGCAGTTCTTGTGAGTGGGTTGTTAGGTCTCTTTCTTAAATCTTGTTTTTCAGAGTCTCAAAGTTCATATTTTAATGGGTTGTTTTCTCATCCTAAGATAGGATGGTGCCAAGGACTCAAATTTACAAACTAAAAAAAAAACAACAGTATTACATTTTTTTTTTGTTTTTTAATAAAATATCTACAAATGGACACACCGATACATACTAATCAATTTAAGTAATTTTGGTTTCATTTGTGCCATGCATGTCCAGATTATGGCCCAGGAGCCAAATGTGCCCTTAGACTGTTTTTATTTAGCCCTCAGGCCCTTGCTGGTGAATTTGGCTAATATTACGCTAATATTAAGCAGTACTGAAAGTTTGAAAAATCTACCTTTAGTTTTATCTACCCTGTATTGGCCTGAATGTACTTTGGATTTTAAAGATATAAGAAGACACATAGTTTCCACAGTAGCACATACCCAACCCAACAGACTGAAAAGTTGCACCTTTCACTATCGTATTTCTCTCTGCAGCCTTTTACGGATGTGTTTTGTATTGCACAAAAATGTTTTATGGCACACAGCAGAAAGTCCAGGACCTGTGGAAAAGATTGTAATAGCAGATGGTCCAACAAATGAAAGCTTTGTGGCATCGAGCACATGCAGCTTTCCATGTAACAGCTCTCAGTGAACTTAATTTCTTCCCAAAGGCCTCTAAAAATGGGATCTTTCACTTTTATTTTCACTTGTTTCCTTCGGGGCAGAAGAAATTCTTGCCCTAAGTGTCAGGCAAAATCAATAGTACCATATAAAGTGGGCCTCTGTTCCACATCAAACTGTATTTTTGCTGATCAGAAAATCCCGGTCTTCACTACACAGGAGAGTACGTCAATGCACATGAATGCAAGACTTTTTAAAATGTATATACCATCTACTGGAATGTTATCCTTGAAATCAGTAAAACTCAAATATTTGTTACAGAGCATGTTAGACCTAGGTTTGGATAAATTAAGAGAATTGAGCACATCTGGCATTAAACCAAATTTATATGCAGATGCACTCAATGAGACATTGGTATAATAACCTTAGAGGAAGCTGCATCAGATCAGAGTTTGGCAGTATTCTAAAAAAAAAAATAAAAAAAATAAAAATGCATCTCATTGATAAATCTGAATGCATTTGTGTTTAATTACTAGAATACTAGCAAACCCAACCAGTCCTGACCTTTAGCATTTTGCATCTGTATATTGTAGCATGTAGCTCCTATTCAACGTTTACAAAAAAAATATTTTTAACAGAGAAAAAAAAAACAACTAGGACTATGGGGCTTGGATTCAGAGACCCTCATGATTTGATGTGCAATATATCAGTACATCAAACATGTATCATGTATTTCCTGTAATATCAATATCGTGTCAGCAAATTAAGTATCCTGAATCCTGACTGGGGTCAGTGTTTGAGTCTGAGTTTAACTGTCCAATGTCTAGAGTTACTCTGGCTCAGTTAACCCATAATCAAGTCTCAGTTAACCAAATTTTAATATCTTATAGAAATATTTTCACACCTAATAATATTTGCAAAACAGTAGTTATTTCTGAAGTCTTATGAACTTGCACTTAGGAATCATTATCCATTCCAGGTAGCATTAGTAGTCTAGTCCGTTGGCTATACCTTCGTGTAAACAAGACACCTGATGCAGCCACTTTATTAATAGCTGATCATTTAATGCTGCAATTTTGTCGACTCCCTTAAACCTCCTGTAATATTTCTTATCACACTGTGATGTATTGCCGACGTTGGTTTTGGCCCTGGGCTTTAGCATGAGTCTATCAGGTTCACCACTCATTTGCATATTCATAAAAGAAAGGTTCATCGCAACACACAGATGATGCTGCCAGATACTGCTTTGATACTCGCAAGTCTTTAATTACACTAAATTAAGCTTTTCTGACATTTTAAACCTGGAAGGAGTTATTTGTCAGCTGTGAATTTTGATAACCAGCTTCACTATTTCAAAAGTGTAGCTTAGTCCTTATATTTATATGTATATTGTTCCTATTCAGGGACAGCATTGCAATAAGCTCCAGGGTGCCACCGCTCTGCATGATAATGAGGGATACAGTGGGGAGTGGATTAAGAACACATCACACACTTAGAAGGCGGCATTATAAGGTCAAACACCTGCAATAATATGATTACAGCAACTAAAACGGAACCATTTGTTTCAGTGGCACAACATTAAAGGACAACCTTTTAGATGCACCTTCTCCAGTCACATTTGTTAAGCTCCTTAAAGTATCACATGTGAGCAAAGAAATACAAATGCTTTTCAAGAAGAAGGACTCCCATGTTTGAATTATATGACTGGTTCATGACCCTTGACCGCATCTTCTTCTATGGAGCCAAAAGTTCAAAAGACAAAAGAAAAGTATGCTCTGTGAGTGTAATACTCACTTACTAGTAGTGGGCAGCGTCACACATTTCCAACCAAGCCAAGCAACCTCCACGCTCAAGGATAAATCATTACAATCAAACTGAAGGTTAACAACTACTACAACTACTACTGCTATTTAAGCAAGAGCTGAGATTTAAAACCACTGATGAGATGGACTACATATTATAACATTATAACACAATCAACTAAAGGTAAAGTCTCCATTTTAAAATCATTATATATGATTAAAATTAAGTTACACTGAGAGAGCAAGTTGTACTTCAGTTCAACTATTCTTTGTGCAAAAGACCTGTTAAATGATAAATCTATATATTTTTAAGAACTGGCAGATTGCCTGGGTGTGAACTTTGGCCTTGTGTTGTTCAGTGAAGCTAAAAGCTCAAGAAGAGCTTGTTCTCAAAGTGTAATGCAGAACAAAAAGTGCTGACAAATATTAGTATTTCTCCCACTGCCAGCTGCTATGCTCCAAAAACATTGAAAACTTAAAAGCACCCAGCGTGCTGACAGACACACATCCACAAATCTTTTCATGGAACTGATGAAATTTTAATTGCCGATCAGTGTCTTGTGTGTTGGGCTTTTGTGTGCACCTTATGGGGACCGCTTCACATTCTGAGCCCAACTGTGAAAACCAGCGTCTGATAAGGAAAACCACAGAACAAAACAACTGCTTCCCATAGCAAAACACAGTCTGATATTATTACAATTTCATGAACCACTAGAATATTTTTTTTAAAAGGAATGGTAAATGTGCAGGAAGCAAAACAAAAGTAAAAGCAGGCTATATATGGGGAGAGTTACAAAGCTTATTTCAAAACAGCTCTGAGAAACCCTGCACAAACTGTAGTTCCTGAACTCATTGCTTACATCACGACAAACTTTACATTGCATGAGGATGAAGTTGAGTTTATGAATTTTTATTTCCAAGGTCACATCATCTGCAGCAGATTGCATACTGGGGCAGATTTATATGCAAGACGCCCTTTTGGCCCTCTCTACAAGTTTATCCATCTATCTAGACTTAGTAGAACGACATAGAGGATATGATGTTTTTTGGTCAAAGAGGTTATTTAACTGGTGAAGTTGGACTGTTCATTTATACAAATTAGAAAATCATGAATACAAGTCAGCAATAATTTAATTTACTCTGTAAATTAGACAAGTGGATTATTTAGTTGGTTTTAAACTCAAGGGGAATTGGGGCAGCGTGTTTGTGTGCTTCTAGATTCAATCAATCAATCAAACTTTATTTCTATAGCACCTTCCAACAAGCAAAGCTGGCCAAAGTGCTGTACAACATTAAAAACAAGATAAAAAACAATAAACTTCTTACAAATAGGTCAACAAAGCACATTACACCATTAAAATAAAGAAAGTGTCACAGGGCCACTAAGTGTTAAAAGCCATTCTAAATAAGTAGGTTTTAAGTTTGGATTCAGATTCAAAATATCTTTTTGATCATGAGAACAGGTGAGTGGCAGTATGCCCAATTGTAGCCAGCAGTTTGCCTGACGTGAGAGCAAGATGACCTGTGGGCGGTTGTGACATAATGTTGTTTTTTCTGTGGTGCACTATTGTAGGCTCTGTCCCACTACTGGAAAACAGCACTGGGAAAATTGCCTTACTCTGAATGACGAATGGTGCACAGGGTTAAGTAATCCGTCAATCACTGGAGACTATGAACAACACTAATAGCAGCTAATATCATAATGTGCTTTCATATAATGGTGAATATGCTCTACAAAGCATGTTTAATCAGCAATAAAAGCAGCACCTTTAAGATGGTGCAGTGCTGTTACTACGCTTTCTTGTACCATAAAAGGCAGAGAACATTTTACCTCCTCCCAGGATTTCACAGGGACAATCACACACACAGCTGGCCAGTGATAAGTACACACTCCAGGCAGCTTTTTCTGACTTCAGACAGTTAGCAACCTGTAAAAATAGTGTGCACATAATTAGATGACAACAGTTATTTTCTTTTATGTGCTCAGAATGCATGTCAGGAGACATTCTCCAGGTGGTTCAAACTGCTTTTGTGGCTATATATATATATATATATATATATATATATATATATTCTTGTAAATGTAATCTCCAACAATTCAATTCACCTTAAGTTAAACTTTGAATATATATATTTTTTTATTTTTTTATTTATTTTTTATCACACAGTAGGAACTTAAAAGTATTGAAAAATAAATTGAATTTAACCACTTCCATTGGATATGCTTTATAACTGACCTAAAGCTCCATATAAAATCCAATCCTGTGAAAGTCCCCATCAGGAACACTGAGTAATGCAATAGACAGAGTGCAAGAGGTTACAGAATAATGCATGTCATTCTATAGCTCCATACAGCCAACAGCCTCTCTCTGTCGCCCAACTGAAAAACACAAATTGGATGCCTTGGATTTAGACTACTTGACATTCCTTTCCACCTCTTCATCCCTTCATTGTGCAGTATTAGATATAATGTGGTGGGGGTATCGTGGTGGGGGGTATCGGCTCTGGTGGGGAATGCGTGCCTTGTAAATTGGAGTTAGGAGGGTGCTGCCCCAAGGGAGAGCTCAGAGGGGACTTAAACGCACCACCTTAAGTCTAACAGTGCCTTTGATTTGTAGCGTGAAAATGGACCACGGGAAAGTGGAGAGATACAGTATGTGTCACTTGAAACATATTATGTGTGAATAGAATTTGTTGGCTGAATGTGACCGTATGAAAAAAAGTTCTTTGTTTACTGTATTTGAGAAATTGGATCGTAATGGAGATCACGGGTGCAGAGTACTGGTCATGTGGGTTTTATTAACACATAAGAGGTCATGGGAAGAAAGGTCAAAAGATTACATTGTATACTGTGCATTGTGCTTGAAAATGCTGTAAAAAACGTAAAGCATCAGGTATGTGCTAAAATGTGCCTATGATAACGTCCATAGCATTTGGCTCCAGCCAAACAAAGCTCATTGAGGCATCATCAGGTATAGGGGTGAATTTGGAGCCGAGTTCCATAATTAGAATTCCTACCATAAGTATCATAACAACCAAAGAGCCAATCCGGAGGGAGGATATTGAAGGTAATGTCCCTTCCCATTGTTTTACAAAGGGGCCGGCGCTTAGCAAAGCTGTAAATCAAATCTTTTGCTCACACTAGCAGGAACTCAGGGAAAGAATGTGCCTCATTGGCTTGTTATTAATGTTCATATCTTGATTTACAGACAAAATAGCCACATGAAAACACCAGGATCATGCAGTGCAGATTAATATGAATATTTTAAGACCAAAATGACGAGCCTGACAGCAGCTTTTACAGTGAGAGGGGTGACAATTTTTCAGGTGAAAAAGTGAATTGGAAGCAGAGTCGACAGAGCCAGAAGTGTGCCCATGCCTACAGTCTGTGGTCATGGGTTGAGGTTCAAGTTTAGCATGAAACATGAACTAAGAATAAAATTAACTGCAAAAGGGCAGCAATAATACTTTATGCTTGTGTTTGGAGGATTACACTAGATGTAATTTCAATAGTTTTAATTCTAGATTTTCTAAATTTGCACATCTCCAAAATGTCTATTGTATATTGTGATATTATAAGCTTTTTGATATGCACCCCATCTCTACATCTACTACAATAAAACTGGGAATTAACTGGGATTAAACATGAAACTAAACCTGGACTAGACCAGAAATAAACCAAGTCAATATTGGGATTAATTGAACTAAAATCAGGACCAACCCAAGTGCAAGGGCACCCTATATCATAAACCTTGAAGGAAACTCAAGTTAAGGGTGAAGAATGAATAGCTTGTAATTGTTTTGAAGCATTAGTTAACAAAGTATATGACTGTGAAGTTGTTAACTCCTAAACAACATAGCTTACGTGCAATTTTCATTTTAGAGAATATTTGCTCTTTAACAATCATATCCAGCACAAATTAATGGTTTTAAAGAATGAGAAATTATAAAAAATTAAGCCTCTGACTGGTTGTAAAAGATTTCTCGTCACCTGCTGTTCTCCGAGACAGTCTGTGCCTAAGTGATATGAGCAAGACGCTGAGCACGAACCCACAGAAAAGTGCACAGTCAATTTCCAGGGGAATTATCAAATAGATTTACAGAGGAACTTTGCAATATTAAACGATATTACATTACATATTCCATTTTAAGGTTCCCAGAATTCAATTTTACTGTAATGAAAACAATCTTAAGTTACGCTTTTCAGGGATTTTACATATACAATTAATGGGATTCAAATTATTCAAATGGTCGTGATTGAAATTCATTTTTACGAGGCAATTAACTTAGGCCATTCAGATTCAGGCATAAATGATTCAAATTGGGTTTCTACTGACACACATTTCTACCCATCAGTGCTGGTTTCAAATTAGGCACAGAGAGTAGATGGGAAAAAGATGGAGGAGAGTGGGAGAGTGTGAAAGCCTGTGTATTTTGTAAAAATGGGGTCTTACTTCTGCATAAAACAGCTGTCACTTGGAGCTTTGACAGTGCGACAGAAAATTATGTCTTCATCAGTCTCAGTAGATTTTCCAAGACTCGATGTCTGGGCTTTTGTTAATGTGAATGACATCGTCTTTGTGAACAACGCAGTGAAGCTTTGAGGTCTGATTTGGAAATTGTACGTGACAAAACAGAACATTTGCTATAAACACAAAGAGCAACTGACACTACAGTCTCTTAGTGCACAGTACAACAATACGCGCTTTTATATGTCATTTTAAACTATAGGATCAGCAAGCAGGGACCTAACACATCGGTAGGCCTGTCAAGATAACACATTTTGAAGTGTGATATTTTGCTGAAGTAAATATAGACAATAAATGATAATATTAAAACCAAACCATAAAGAAAAAATATCCCCCAAAAACTATTCTGAATGTACAATATTGTTATATTGAATGAATAGGCAAATGCAACATTCACACCATTAGTTTGTGTAATTTTCTTCATAGTTCAGCATTCTACAGCTCAAATCTTATCATGTTGCATATTGGAAAAAAAACATAAAAAAGTATTCTCAGCTGAATGCAAGTTTCACTGCTTTTCCAAGGGGCTTTTTCAGTTCTGGTCAGATTTCTGGTGGACACTGGCTTATACCTTTCTAGAGGGAGGAGCTAACTACACTGAAAGTAACCCACCTATTGCAATTTCTGTTTGTTGGCTGTTCAAAGATGGATGGGGGGCTTAGACACCATTTATCCCCTATTTATAACTCCATCCCCAGACCTAAATCAAAACAAAGAAAACAATAGTGATAGCTAGTATGCTAATAGGTGTGAACAGGGTCCTTAACTATTATACTAAATATGACTCTGGCACAGATTACATTAAGTGTAGTTCAATAGACCTAGCCAACAAACAGAAACTATATACTGTATTCAGATAGACATAAAGAAGTGTCCATCAGCAATCTGACCAGACTTACTCAAAAAAGTATTACTACTACAAAGAAAAAGTGCCCATGATAAATATTGACCCCCAAAAATAATTGTTTCAAAAATAACTGTTCCATCTAACATATATTGAACAAAGTCGATATAATTTGATATAAGTAATAAGGAATATATGTAATTAACATGACAGGCTTATGCTTTGGTTTATCCTCTGGTAGTGGGTGATTGGAGTGTCTTAAAAACGTAAATAATGAAATCTTAATCTGGACACTTTTGCTTTCTGAGAATCAAAACCTACAATTGCAAACCAATCTGTCACTGAGCACCAGCCAAATTCAAAAAAACAAAAACAAAAAACAAAATACATTTCATTTAAGAATCTGAAGTTTATTTCCCAAATAAAAAAAAGAACTTTGAGCTTGAATGAAAAACAAACAAACAAACAATAAAAACCTATCCAATTTATCTCACAAAGTTGGTTCAAGGCACACTAACTGAAGGTCTATAAAATCATGTAAAACCTCATAAAGCATTATTGGATATCTTTTAAAAAATAATATGGATAGAAATCACACATGTGTAAGTCTCAAGGCCAGGCAAAAAACTGGAGTTTAGCAGTGCAATTTGTCCATTTATGAAAACTATTCAACCTCCTACAAATGTATGATGATAGTATAAAACAACAAATAATGTTCCTGTGCACTTTGGATTATAATTTCTGTAAACCCTCAGTCTTCCAGGTATGATCCATAGCAAATTCTGTCAACTGAACAGAAGGTTTTTTGAGTAAGTCTGGTCAGATTGCTGATGGACACTTCTTTATGTCTATCTGAATACAGTATACAGTTTCTGTTTGTTGGCTAGGTCTATTGAACTACACTTAATGTAATCTGTGCCAGAGTCATATTTAGTATAATAGTTAAAGACCCTGTTCACACCTATTAGCATACTAGCTATCACTATTGTTTTCTTTGTTTTGATTTAGGTCTGGGGATGGAGTTATAAATAGGGGATAAATGGTGTCTAAGCCCCCCATCCATCTTTGAACAGCCAACAAACAGAAATTGCAATAGGTGGGTTACTTTCAGTGTAGTTAGCTCCTCCCTCTAGAAAGGTATAAGCCAGTGTCCACCAGAAATCTGACCAGAACTGAAGAAGCCCCTTGGAGAAGCAGTGAAACTTGCATTCAGCTGAGAATACTTTTTTTTTTTCTTTTGCTATAGAAATGACAAAGTGACAAAGTGAATACAGAAATTGTTGGCATGATTGTATCCTTTTTAATGGTTGTTGATACAAAACACAAATAATATTAGGCAAATGTATTTGTGGAAACAGTTTCTCTTTGTTGAGTAGATTCACTAAGAAATGTGCGTGTCTCAAATGGATCCAAAAGTCCTCATTTAAAGAGAGTGGAGAGTCATTTAGATTTCAGCACTCTTCTTGTTGCCAAGCATGCAGTAATTTTGGCTTGATTTTCGAGTCCATTGTTCTAGGAGGAAGTGCAAGGCAATCAAAAGATGCCTGGAAGGTCAAATAACCTTTTCTTAAACCGTACCTTTCCAGGATCTAAACACACTGTTCCCTCAAGAGATGCAATGGAAAAAGTCCTGTAGGATGCATGGAAGTTGGAAAGTGCACAACCGCCAGACCAAAAAGAAACAATCTGATCTTACAAAAAACTGCTTGACTGCAACAACTTCCTTTTCTTTGTAGATGGTTCCTTGGGGAGAAGTCTCTGGGCTCGAGAGGTAGTATTCAGGTTTACCAGAGCACAGACGGCCAATGTAACGACGTACCACTCTGGAGAGATGAAAGCTTCTCTGACAAAATAGAGAAAGGCTTTGGGAAGACTGACAAGATGAGAAAAGAAGGGGAATGGCATTGAGGTAGTAGTTGGTAAATGCTAAATGGAGCAGAGCAATGTCGGAAACACACACAGACACGCCATGTTTGTTCAGACTCTACTATTACAACCTGTTACATCAGAAGTGCTGACCCCTCCGCTTCCCTCGTCTCTCATTTTGAAAAGAGGTAATTCTAAGTGCGCGGTAATGGAAGCGGATTGTTATTGTGTTCGCCCAGACAAACCCACACCATTTCTTCCCTCTCCAAATGTATGAAATCTGCTTATTAGGATTCTGCCACCAATCGGGCTTGAATTCCTTGAAGCCATTAGTAGCGGTTGAGGCTGGTTTGGACCGTGGTCTCAGCATTGACTTTAATGACAGGGACCGGCTACTAGGGAGAATCGATGCTTCTTTGCGGCTCACCAGTGAAACTGAAACGGCGGCTTTGCCCCCACTGTCTTCTTGAACCACTTAATTGATCAGGGCTTTATTTGTCCTGTCACAAGACTTAAACCTAATTTGTTTCCCATTGCCCACAAAGGACCCTGGATTGAGTCAGCTCTTTAAGCATGTTCTCTTCTTATTCTCCTTCTCGGAATGCTCATTTGTATATCTGATTCATTTGCATTAAGTGTAACTTTTAAACTCTTGTCTAATTAATTATCATCTAAAACTATTTTAAGATCTATATTCCATTGTTCACTGACAACACATGCGTGCAATTAGTGCATATTGTCTTTGTATGTATTTAAATGAACAGGGAGAGGTGGAGAGGGCTCACAAGAATCCTGCTGCCTTTGTACTGCAGTACAAAGAAAAAGGTGCAACTTGCAGAGTCTCTTTATGCTGCAACTGTGGAGAGATGTTTGTGTAATTGGGTGGTATTTTTACTACAATGCCACTGCTTGCATTTACATTACATTTCTATCATAAAAGTCCTCCTCAGAGTCATCGCCTTAAATGAAATGCCAATACTGTGTGTGTGGAATGGGTGAGCGTGGAAATGGGTTTAACACTGGGACTGTAAACATAAACTTTAATACCACCACTAAAGCAAGGGCCAGTCACGCCGCGGCTGTGCAAATCACAGAATAATAATCGCAGATTTTCTTGGCCCGCCTGTCACATCGGCTTAATTTGAATAAGTTGCATTCTTTTGTGCTCTTTCATTTTCTAATCAGGACCAATTTTGCTCCCTATATTCCATTTGCATTGGGTATTTGGCATCCAAATCTTGTACATGCAGCGCACTTCTCACATTTCTTTTTAACTCAGATGGAATTAGGTTTAGCGAAATCGCAAAATGCAGGGTCGGAGCAGAAAACAAGTTGTTTGGGATTAGATAGCAGCGTTATAAACAGGCCTGCTCAGATTATCTTATCCATGTCCAGAGGGAGATTCTCCACACTGGGCCACTTCATGAGCTCATTTGCATTGGCCAGCACTGTAACTCAGCAGGCTGCTCAGAAGGAGACAGCCGTGCCAGCGTCGTGCGATTACGGCCTTAATATACGAACCCATACTGGGCAATTTCCACAGACAAGTGGGATGATGCCATGATTGATTTTTAAGTGTTGTAAGTGCTAAATATTAACAAAACTACACGCTGCTTATATATTACAAGAGCACTTTCTCAAAGCCCTCTTATCACCCACATGCATTTATTAGACCAATCAAGTGAAACTTCCTACTTTCATACTACCGCTCCATGACATCTATCTATAGGATATGCATAAAGGAATTTCACTATAAACGCTGGGAAGAAAATCATTTTACATAATGAGTAGATACAATTACATAGTTAACCTTTCCAAATTACTACATCTGTTCACATTGAGATAGAGCATAAAATACAAGACAATGTTTCACAAGCTAAAATCAACTCATAAGCTTTCCTTTTTAATGCCAAACTTGGTTCAATAAAACATTGTTATTATGAACCTCCTGAACTATGCATTTGAAGCACGGTCTATACACAAGCCTGATTTGATGACAGACTCACTTAATGTGGAATGTATGGTATATTCCCTCGTGAGTTTCACCACGAGTCACAAGATAAACAGGCTGTTCTTTTCTTAGCCATATACAGCACTTGTTGAGAGGAGTGCATTGTCTTGTAATGTCAAGGAGGAGTGCATACAGTGGTATTGCTAAGGTAATTAAACCCATAGTGAAGGTCTTTGTGTCTGGAAACCTTGGCACTGCCAGACTCATGGTAAAGCTAATTAAAGTATGTTTTATCCCTTTAATGAAACTCATCTTCTGTGGCCACACTGCACTGGCAAATAGTTCAAAAAGTACTTTTACACAACATTTGTTTTGCCCCAGTGTATATAAATTATTATTAGTGTTTTTATCTTAAGCAAAGTAGAAAGTGTAATGGTGGTGCGCAGGGGAATATGGGCAGATACAGGTACTAGGCTGATAGATGGTGCATCTCTACAAGGGATTAGTTAGAATAGTGAGGAATTACTTTGGACTACTGCAAACCATTTAAAATGAACTAGTTGTTTGATACATTTTACAGAGCACCAATTTTATGGTTATAACAAGAGTGCAGTTTATCGAAAATATAAAGTGTATCTTTGCAGATATAGGTACCTCACTGTGTATGCTGAATGATTCTGTGGGTTCAAACACTCCACTCTGACCAAAATCTGGAGGGTTTCGCATCTTCATGTCCAAACACATCCATGTGTCAGCTTGTGTCAGGTGGTGAATAAAACTTTCTCCTAGCAAAGAGCAAATCCAAGTTAAATACAAAAAAAATCTAAAATTACACATTTCTCAAAGGGTATAAACTGCCAAAGGTTCAAAGCTGTTAAGACAGTCTCCTCTTAACCGCAACAGGGTAAACCACAGTGAAGTCCAAGCTGTTGTAGAAACAAGAGTACTGGTTAGAAAATCCAAAAATGCACTATACGATAACGTATATTGAAACACAATATATCACTACAGAGAAATATTGCGATAAACGATAATACTGAAACTACTTTATGCCACTGATAATCCCAGTAAACCATTTTTAAATATATTGTTTCATTAAAAGAGCTGCATCAAATAAACAGCAGATTGTACTAATGATTAGCCACAAAAGGCACTAATTCAACCCTTTACAACTTAAGTCATATCATATTACAACAAAAATACCCCAAATCTCACCACTTTTGCAAAAAAGGCCCAACATATACTGTTCCAGCCTTCATATATTGAAGTCAATATTGTAATTATCATTAGGAGGCCGAATAACAAGTCTAATGAGACAGAATGATATGCTTCTTTAAAATGAAAAAGTAGACATCTAAATTCCTCTAAAACATCACATAAGACAAGTTTATTTTAATATTTGTTTCAGCGTTTAGCCAGTATTTAGATTGCTGTTGTGAGCTTTTCTTCGACCGTGGGCAGTTGGCTGGAGTGCTGAGCAGCATAATGACTAAAAGCCACTTCTCCTTGTTTAGATTTTGCCATGGGCTCTACTAGCAGTCCACTCCCCTGCGATCTAAAAGGTTTGCTGGGTTATATCGCTCTAGCATATCCGTCATATATTTAGGACCCGTTCCATGTAGAGATTTATAAATAAGTAATAAGGCTTTCAAATCAATTCTGCGGCTCACCAGGAACTAGGTTTAAGAATTGAATGAGCAAAAAGTGGTTTCCTTTTGGGCTCGTAGGACCTATTGATTTCATCCAAGTCATGCTTAAAAGTCTTTTAAGGAAGTTCGGTCACTGGTAGTAATCAATTTTGTGTGATATAAAACAACCCTTTCTTTCTTTTTTTTCTATGTAAGGCTCATTTTGCCACAAGGCCCTCAACATTAGCAGTGTTTTAAAGGAAGTGAAATAAAAAAAAAAGTGCTTTCACTGTTAAAACTGAGCCAATTAAATGTCTGAAATTCTGGACTTCCAAATTCTGTTTTTGCATCAAAGCCAAACAGAATCTTGAGATCCTTATTATTATTGAAGTGAAAGGTTAATTTTGTTTTGTATTTGATCGTGAAACAGCATGAAAACACATAATTCGATTGCAACTCAAAATTTGCATACCACCAACAAATCTAATAACACAATAGAATGACAATTTTTGACATTAATGACACCAAGTCTGTATTAGGCTTCTGGCATGATTAGAACAAAAATCAAAGACTCCTTAGCATCCACCACACCTTGTGCAATCCTGTTGTTTACACTGATGTGTTAAGAGGCAATCCAATAAAAAGCAGTGGTAGCTGTGGTAGCTGTCCATGGTGCTGATTTTGTGCATATTCTATCTCTTGGTGAGTTTTAGCACAGTGAGGCTAATTAGACAGAACAGTTACACCCTCAGACATATTTAAAAAAAAAAAAAAAAAAAAGGTTTTCTCTAAATTCCTTTGACATTTTGTCCCCAAAATTTAATTGTTAGATATGCAAATGCAGGAGTTGACATGCTAATGTTATGGATCACAGTTGTTGTAGTGTTTAAGCATTTGATTTCGTTTGAATTATTCTCAAATGTTTATACATTAAAAATCTAACAAGAACAATTTACCTCTTGATTTCTAAAATATTATATATAGTAAACCTGTCACAATAGTGTGATATATTTCTCAAGTGAATATAGATGATAAATGAAAATATTGAAACTGATTTACGCCACTGACACAACAACCCAAGAGCAGATTTAAACCACAAAAAATATTGTAAATGTATAATATGTATAATATTCTTAAAACAAATGTATAATATTCTTAAAACATGATGAGCTGCAATAAAAAAATGGCTTACCATATATCCAAAAAATAACACTTTTTTTTTCTTTTTCTTTCTTTTTTTTTTTTTTTTTTTTTTTTTTAGGGCAAAGAAAATATACACAATAAATATTGACCCAAAAAAATATTTTTCCAACTTTCATATATTGAATGATAAGTCCATTCAGTAATTATTGTGACAGGCCTAGTATATAGTTTAGTTAAACAATGATGTTTTATGTCGAGAATGGGATTTGAACCCCTCCCTGAACTGCCACTTTAACGTAGTGGAGGGGTTTGAGCACCTGAATGATCCTGGGAGCCATGTTGCCGGGGGCTTCATGCCCCTGGTGGGGTGACCGATGGCAAACAGGTCCAGGGGACAGGTCAGACTAAGAGCAGTTCAGAAGTCCTTTATGATGAGTGAAACAACGAGGTTTGCTACATCGCCCAGACCGGCATCACCGGGGCCTCACCCTGGAGCTACACCTGGGGTGGGTGCTTGAGAGCGAGTGCCTGGTGGCTGGGCCTTTCCCCACTGGGCCCGAAGGAGTCACGTGAGGCCATTCTCATGTGGACCCACCACCTGCGGGAGGATCCGTAAGGGGGAGAGATCTGGGTGGCAGTCAAAGGCGGGGGCCTCGACGACCGGATCTCTGGACATGGAGACTAGCTCTGGGGACATGGAATGTCACCTCGCTGAGGGGGAAGGAGCCTGAACTTGTGCGGGAGGTTGAGCACTACCGACTAGATATAGTCAGCCTCACCTACACACACCGCTTGGGCTCTGGAACCCAACTCCTTGAGAGGGGCTGGACTCTCCATTTCTCTGGCATTGCCTGCAGGGAGAGGTGGCGAGCTGGTGTGGGTTTGCTCATTGGCCCACAGCTCAGCTGCCTGTTGGAGTTCACTCCAGTGAACAAGAGGGTCGCGTCTCTGCGCCTTCGGGTCGAGGACAGGTCTCTCACTGTTGTGGTGTTCTACGGGCCAAACAGCAGTGCAGAGTACCTGGACTTCTTGGAGTTTCTCGGAGGGGTACTATAGTGACACCTGGAAGTACATCTTCAACTCATAGCTCTAGGAGAGCTTCTCCCCGATCCCGGGGGAAGCTGGGGATATGGACTCCGAGTGGGCGATGTTCTCCACCTCGTTTAGGGCAACCCCAAATTCGGTGGTGGACACTGGAAGCAATGGATGCCGTCTGGCTGAAGAAGGAGTACTATTGAGCCTTGTTGGCCAAGCGTGCCATGGCTCATGCTGTCACGGAGGCAAAAACTCAGGGTTAGGAGGAGTTCGGGGAGGCCATGGACGACAGCCTCAAAGAAATTCTGGCAACCCGTCTGCTGCCTCAGGAAGGGAAAGGAGTGCTTCACCAACACTGTTTACTGTGTGGGCGGAGAGCTGCTGACCTCGACCTGGGTATGTTGTCGGGCGGTGAAAGGAATACTTTGAGGATCTCCTCTATCCCAGTGTCACGTCTTCCGAAAAGAGCAAGCAGAGACTGGGGACACGGGGGCGGACTTGTCCATCACCCTGGCTGAAGTCAACGAGGTGGTTGGCAAGCTCCTCGTCCAAGTACCTCAAGTCTGCTCAGGATGCCTCCTGGACGCCTCTCTAGGGAGGTGTTATGGGCATGTCCCACCGGGAGGATGCCCCGGGAAAGACCCAGGACACGCTGGAGGGACTATGTCTCTCAGCTGGCCTGGGAACGCCTGAGGGTTCCACAGGAGGAGCTAGAGGACGTGTTTGGGGTGTGGGAAGTCTGGGAGTCCCTGCTTAGACTTTTACCCCTGTGACCCAGCCCCAGATAAGCAGAAGAAAATGGATGGATGGATGGGATTTGAACCTCCAACCCTCGAATGAGTGGACAAACGCTGTACCAACTGAGCTACTGTCACATTATATGCCCCTCTCCCATCACTCAACCAGCAGTAACTAAAACATCCTCCCACTTCAACAGACTTTTATCACTCATCATCATTTTATCACGTGTAACACCAGCATTCAAATCTACAGTACCAGATAATATTAGCATTTTTTGAGTCTTGGGAGTGTATCAAAGCCTTGTTTCACTGTGAGCACTCCATCAATCTCCATCTCCTGCTACAATGGTGTGGCTCATTTGGACTGTCAGTGTTGACGCTAACTCACACTCCAAGCCAATGATTTTTACCACAATCGTTGAGACATTCAACAGTGAAAAATGATCAATTATAAAGTTGCCAGCTCCAACCCTCCTCTGTATCACTTGTCATCTGGGTGATGAGTTGCCAGTTACTAATACATAATATCACATTCAGAGAGGTTTATGAACAGGGGCTGGTATTAATTAGAATGAGACAAGTGCAAAGTATCGGAAAACATGAGGGAATGTGCGTGTTAAAAATACTTTGAGTTCACAGTTAATAGGTTTAATTCAATATCTCATATTACCAGTCAATTGAGGGATCGGAGGTCAGGTCACACAATAAATTATAGAACTTATTATCAGTGGAAGGAAGTATGCAATTTTGTTACTTGAGTAAAAGTACAGATACAGCGAGCAAAAAATCCTCAAGTAAAAGTAAAAGTATAACATGAAAAATCCTGTTTAAAAATTGACTTAAAGAGTAAAAAGTATTTTGCATAGACTTTGAGGTATTTTAAGGCTTCAAATGTAGTGATGTTAATAAAGATCTGTGCTGATTTTTGCTCTACAGAAACAAATGTATTAATCGTTTTTTGTAGCCGTTTTTATTTGTATATCTTTGTTTGCTCAAATTATGAGTGTGTTTCCTCAACATTTATGATGATCTTGCTGTGACTACTAGCTCTCGGACTTTTCAGCAGGTCTCAAACAATAATAAATACTTTTACTTTTCAATAGAGTAGAAAGTACAGATACTAAAAACTATCCACTTTAAAATTAACATGAGTAAAGTACAGATACCTCAAATTTGTACTTAGATAGGGTACTTTAACTACTTTTACTTAGTTACCTTTCACCACTGCTTATTATAGTTAGAAGACAATTAGCCATAGCCTAAACATCAACATTAAACGTCCTATATTACACAAAATTGACTCTTGTGAGCTTTAAGCCATGTTGTAATGTTGTCACTTCCCCAAAAACATCTGGAGTTGTGTCTTGTTTCATTCACACATGTTTGAGTAACTCGTTATTATTAGTCCATCTACATCTCCAAAGTTCAAAATGTTCTGTTCCAGCGTGTGATACCATGAAGCAGTAGTTTTCAAGTTAACAGCTACCTTTTACCTTTTGTTCAGTAGAAATTGTGATTCTAGTGAAGGTGTATGGAGTTTAAAAACACAGTGGAGCACATCCTGTATCAACACATGACATCAGAGTGTTTTCTGTTTGAGAGAAGAACTCAGACAGGGTTTGTGTGTTAAACCTGTGTGAATGAAACAAAACAATTCTAGGTATTTTTGTGACTAGGAAACAACATTATAACATAGATCAGAAAATAGCGTTATATATCACATTAATAAACTAGATGTGGCCATATGTTGTCTTTTTTTGATTTGTGCAGCCTGCTTATTATTGACAGATAGCAAAGAGGTAGTAGTCATAGCAAGATCATCATAAATGTTGAAGGAACACACACTCTCATTAAGTCAGTTTATAAGCTAGCGTAATAGTTGCAAATTCGAGATATCAGGCACTTTGCACAGGCAGCAAACAACAAAATTTGATTAGAAAACACCGTCTGGATTTACATACAGCTTGTGTTAGCAGAGAGAGTGTCATTGTGTCTTAAAGTCAAGCTAATAGTTGTGTCTAGTATGTTAACAAAGCATTATACAACTGACAAAGGCACACGCACACATTGCTAAAATCACAGCATTTTCATATCAAAGAATAGCATGCTAACGGCCATTAACAGATCGTTATAACACATCTGGTCCCGTGCACAGATCAACAGCATGGATACACAACGTGACCCTTAACTGCCCAAGAAGGTGCCTGAGTTTCCTGAATAACATTGGAATTGAGGTAAGGATAAAAGAACAAGACAATCATCAAACTAACTGTTGTTTTGGAGTTGAAGAAACAAATGGAGTAGTCCTAACAATAAGGACATATGACTAGAGGGAATGAATCAGAACCAAAAAGCATTTTATTGCAAGTAAAAGTACATATACAGAGGTTAAACATTATGCACGTAAAAGTATCACATGAATAAATCTGCATAAGTTAAAGTTTTTAAGTACCTGTTTAAAAATGTACTTTTATAGTATAAAAGTACAACAATTTGTTGTTAATTTGTTAAAGTGTTAAATGGAGTGATATTGATTAAAATAATACAATAATACAAATCATAATACAAATACAAATACTAATACTACTACTACTACTACTACTACTACTACTACTACTACTACTACTACTACTACTACTACTACTAATAATAATAATAATAATAATAATAATAATAATAATAATAATAATACAAATCAATTTCTTAACTTTTCTTATGAAATTTCTGTGTTTAGTTTAGATTGTTTTGTTTTGTTAGCGGAATCCATCCATCCATTTTCTTCTGATTATCCGGTGCAGGGTCACGGGGGCAGTAGTCTAGGCAGGGACTCCCATACTTTCCTCACCCCAGACATGTCCTCCAGCTCCTCCAGTGGGACCCCAAGGTGTTCCCAGGCCAGCCGAGAGACATAGTCCCTCCAGCGTGTCCTGGGTCTTTCCCGGGGCCCCTTCGCCTGGAATACCTCCCTAGAGAGCAGAGTAGATAATACAAAAATCTGCTCTCAAATGTAGTAATGTAAACGTAAAAAGTATCAAATTAAAAAATTACTTAACTAACCTAAAAATTTGAGTTAAGCTCAGTACTGTACTAATTGTACTTCATTACCTTGCACCATTGGATATGATGCAACATAAAGCAATGAGTAATAACAGCAAGATATAAACCAGTATACTAACTGAAAAAAAAAAAAAAAAAAAAGTTCCATAGATCCACAGTTGAGACCAAACTGACCGAGTTTCAAAGGTGTTCAAAGACAATACCCCATACTTCCATAAAGTGTAATTATTTTAGCATCTGAGAAATACTCATAACTAATCTAGACACCTATGTTTACAGTGCCATATTCTGTATACTCCATCTTCTAACAATAAACAGGAAGTTCATGGGTGCAGCTGACCTTATCTGTCCCCATTTTTCCTATTTTGTTTACTTAATTCTACAGCATCCTTGCTCAATCATGGTCCATTAGCAAACCAGGCTTGTGTACTAATGTCAGCACTACATAGTCACACTGCAGGGGATAGAGAGTACTAGCTGTTTTGGTGTGAGTCATAACATGGGAACTGCTTTGTGCCAGTCCCAACAGAAAGACTGGCACCATTCCATTATTTTCTATGATCATCAAATATACCATAAAACTAACTCATGTGTTTGTGTGGCAGCTAAATAAAGCAGAGTTTTATATTCCATGGGCACCAGGCATAAGCAGATAGAAAATAAAAAAGTTGCATATTTATAGCCGAGTGTCTTAAGTAAGCAAGTTGGCCAGACAATATGGTGTCTGCTGATAAGGACTTGGATGCGTTTTAGTGGTGTTGCATGATAACCCGGGCTACTCCCTTTCTCTTTACTCATGCTCTGCAGTGTTGTTGTTGGTCATCCGAAGTCAGTTAAAGACAGTGATTTATGCCTGGGGCTGGGTGCAGCACAGCCTCATTACACACCGCCATTTTGAGAATCAGCACATAATTACAGTATACATCATAGACCTCATGGGGCTCCACAGATTCAGTCCATTCCGCCGGTCTGTCATTTAGGGCCATAGTGCCTGGGGAATGAGAAACACTATATAATATATTACACACCGATATCATTTTTTTGGGAACTCCTGCTGCAGTCTCATAGTGGGATGGGGAAATGGCATTTTTAACTCCGCTTCAGTGAATAATCATTAGGTTTTGTGCTCAAGGTGTGTCTTATTCTTTACCAAAAGCAACATCCGAAATGGCTCTTTTGAGGGCAGTAAAACGCCGTGCAACATGTGCAAAACAACAGTAAATAGAATCTCATGCCATTAATGTGTCAACCTTTAAAACATATTGTGTTTTTGGCTTTTGCAAACTAATATTTTTCTTTCCTAATAACAGTTATTACAAGAGTCAAAGTTATATGAGTGTTCAGGGAGTGTTCATTGCCTTGGTAAATGTACCTGTACCTGCAGTTTTGAGTTTTGGGTTTGAAATTTCTATTGTCTGTCTGAATGGCTTGTGGTTTCTATGACAACAGTGTAATCTGGTTTGCCAAAAGACACTATTATTGAAAACAGAGATTTGAACAACTATAGATACGGTCTGATTTTGATACTACAATGAAAAATCATCATTGTAGTATCAAAATCAAAATTGAAGTTTTAGTGTCATGGCAACATTATATTCATAGTGTAATTTATTGAATATTAATGATCAGCTTCTTGGTTTATCCTGAGTTTGTCTATGTGCCAGGTTATTTCTTGGGCTGCAGACTTGGTTCACTTAAATATTTCCTCCCTTTCTGTTTTCATTCAAATATATAAATGCAATGTAATACTAATAATCCCTTTTCATTCACGATTAGACAGCATTGCATAACTTTTCAACCAAATGTGACTAAATGATGACATGTGGTCCCTTAATATACTGTAAACCAATAATTACCTATAATGAAATGTATCGACATTCTATAAACATTAGTACAGAAGTGTATCTAACCGCCTCTTTTCGATCTTCCACAAAGGGGACATTAACTCGTGCCCGAACCGAACTGAACCCTGAGTATCTGGACCTCCGCCCCCGCGCTGAGCTCAACCCTGAATACTGGACCCCTTGCACCCCTTTAGTGAGTACCCGGCTCCCATCTCTCACCCAGTAACCATCAGCTCACCTAATGTAGCGTGTAGTCCACTCTGCCTCATGTTGTGTCTCATTTGTTTGTGCACGCTCCGCAGTCTCATCTCCGATATGATTTTGCCTGGTGAACATGATTCCCTCATTCATGGCTACCTTTATGTGCCTGTAAAAGTTCTCTTTCATCTAATTCCCCATGCAATGTTTAAGTGTTTTGCCTTGTAGCTACAGTGACATATTATGCTTACAACGTCATTAAATTCAGGGGCTTAATGTGATGCTAATATTTGTGGCATTTTTTACTTGAGTAATAAGTATTTGTCTCATTACCTCGCGCTCTCAAACACAGCGCCTGATAGTCATCTGGGGCTGCTGGAGCTGTGTGCGCGGGTGCATCTTAATGATGTCAGTTTTTCTTACCCTGTTATCAACTCCACTATATCAACATGAGGGAGGCAGGGCGCTTTAAACTAGAAACACATATTATTATGGCTATCTGTCTTTATGGATGGAGATCATTTAAGACAATAAGGCCTCTTCTCGGGCCAGGAAATGCTATTGTTTACGGTTACTCTGTAGTGTGTCTTATCTTATTGACATGCTAGCTAGGTGCTTTTTTCCCTTCTCTTTTCTCTCTGGGTTTGTTCTATGGTGCAACACCTGTTTGTGAAAATGTACCATATATTTGTTGTTGGAAAGTAACTAAATATATACCAAAAAATATATATTCAGAATGCTAATTCGTATTCCACTGTCTATCTATCTGTCTTATTTTGGTTGTCTGGGATTCAGAATACACACTACTTCAGTATTTTACAGAGATGTGAGTCTGGTGACCAGTGAACCTCCCCGTGGTGGAAATGGATGTGATTGACAGGTGGATTAGTGAATGGGGGAACGGCATGGTCCATCCATATCAGAAAAAAATAATAGGCGTATTCCTGCAGAACCAATGAGCACAGCACTTAACTCTGTTAATCTGAGATCAATTTGTAATATTTTATTTGTAAATCATAGGTGACCAATGAGCTCCTTTGTTTCATGTGTCACTAAACAAAACAAATCCTAGTGGACGATCATGTTTGACAGGACTTGAGGCACCACGGAGGAGGTGGGGACCTGACTGATATCAACCTGTATAAAAAATAGAGAGATATATCATTCTGGATTTGCGAGACAACTGATTTGGTCGTATTCAGAACAGTTTTAGAATAGTCTGTGTCAATATCAGAATGGCCATATTAAAGATGGCACTATAAATGTGTGTTGAACATTACATTCTATTGTCTGAAAAAAGACAATAGAATCATTGTAGCGAAATCAGCTACAGTATTTTCCATTGTATCAAAATCTAAATTGAAATTTTAGTGTTGTGGCAGCAGTATAATCATAGTCTTATTTCTTTTAATGATAATGATCTGCTATAATGAAATGTACACACACAATATAAGCATTAATGAAGCAGTGTATCTAACTCCTACTCATTTGGTTGTATTCCGAACAGTTACTTTCTTAAAATCAATAGAATACATTGCAGTACATGAGCAGGATGTTCAGGCTTTAAACTTCACTATGTTAGAAAACTCAGCTCTTGTGGTAAGTGTGATTATTGATAGGTAAATGCAGAAAAATTGGTGCAATAAACATAAAGCTGTTTTTGATCACATTTATTTGAGCTATAATAAAATGAAACCCAATGTGAAAGTATTCAAAATGCTGTATTCTGTGGACCCTAGAACAGAATATGTCACAAAATAGATTTAAACAAAAGTAATGATGTTCTGTAACTACATACATTAAGCCAATATTGCATATATTTATCAAATTAAACAAGAATAACAATAACTTGCCCAACTGCTAAATTATTGACAAGACTTTTTACAATGATTTGCAATGTGTTTTATGAATGTACATCACAGTCTGTTTTGCTTCTATTTACTGTTGTTAAGAGATAACCATTGGGACTTGCATGTAACTACAGCTGCTTTCCAACAGGTGCTTGAACAATGCTACAAAGCCTAAATGTGTACTTTGGGAACTCAGATATAGGATTTCTTAATTTCTTGTCTATGTGTGGTCAGATTTGCATCAGAGTTCAAGGTCTTTGCATAGTTATTAGCCAAAGTAGTGGGAGTCGATTTGAATAATATTATGTCATTCTCATCCTTCATCTGTCAAATTTCTCATTTACAGCTGTTTGAATGCAACCCGTTTTGCTGGGCATAGTTGGAGGGCATGTCTCGCTACTTAGATTAAATACCACTAATCCTTTGTCTGCCTGTGATTCTGATGCATTTAAATATAATACACATTGAGTTGATCAGTGGCATTGCTGCAGCTCACAATTAAAAGGACCAGAGAACACTTTAGGAAGAGCCTTATTAAGCAGTTTGTAGTTTGTAGATAAACTGGTATAAGCTTGCTGTGCCTTGCATTAAAAATTCATCACCTGTTGTGTTCCCCTGGGTCTGCAATTAACAAATAGGGAAAACAACACGGAGGCACAGTAAACACAGGGATGCTAGGAGATTAAGCTCCCAGGTACAGCTTAGCGCCGCACACTGATTTGAATGTACTTATTAAAGCTGGCACAGCATGCAAATTTTATGTTGAAACCAGGGATGTCATTTAATGAGTTAACACTTTAGTTTCCTTACATTTGTAGTAGCGTTTTCACTCTATAGGTGGTAATTACACCATGGTGAATCATGTACATGTAAACAGCCTGGTAACGCTATAGAAAGAGATCAGGTGTGTTTTGTTTCTGTCTACTGGATTTATACGTTAATGACCAATCTTAAAGGAGCCTACTGCAATGCATCTGATTCAACAGTTAGAAGTACAACAGGCTTAGTGCATAGCAGCCTGTCAGCTAGCATCAGTTGCTTTTATTAAAATCGGAAAAGATAAAACAAACAACCTACTAAAATTCTTATTAATTCAAGTAAAGACTACCTAATTATTTTATATGTAGAATACTTTAGTTTGTGGAGTTGTTTTAATATTTATTATGGCTCAAAATTAGCATCAGCATTAGCACTGAGACACATCTCTGTTTCTAAACACAGAAGTGTCCACTGGTGAAGTATTCATTTTATTTGTGTAGTGTTTAACATGTCAGTGACATCCACCCATAGTTCCCTGTCCACTGCCGGATTTTTATTCATTTTAGCTTGATGCGGAAAACGTCTCATATAGATACAACTGGACAGGAAGGAGTGACCCTAACAGTGAGGTTGCCGGGTGCTGTTGTGCACAGAGCCAATTCATAATGTTTATTTATCACTGCATTAATGCATTCTCAGCATTCTAACTAATTACTCACCATTATGAATTTATAAGCTCTTCTCCAAATCTTCATAGGTCAGAGCCATCATGGTAATGCTAATCGCAGCTACCATGCTAACAGTGCATTTCCTCATTCAAGGAGGATAAAACAGTTTATTATTAGATGCAGACATTATTTTGACCTTAAGAGCTGCTCTTACAATACATCTGTACTGGGGCTGATTTTACTTTTGTATGAAAAAAAAAATCAGATAAATGTGTAAAATGTAATTTAAAAAAATAAAAATTATAACAATAATAATAATATCAGTCTTACTTGTACTTAAAATAGCATTTCAGTTTGTCTGTTCAGTTGTTCATGCACTATGTCTTTTTCTAGAAGTAAATCAATACCTTGGATACTCAAAGGAGCAAATCAGTACATTGTCTTTCTGATGCTCTTGGCAGTAGTAGAACACATTACTTAAATAATCCTGGAAAGGTGTCACTTTGGGTCTATGAAACCTGTGAATAGACAAGTGGATTAGCCCATTTGAAAATGTTATGAGCGTGGCATTTTGGATCTGATTATAAGTAAACTTTTAATCTTGCAGTTTGACATTTTTCCCAGAGCGTTGCCAAAGCGAGGGACCTGTTCCATGGTATATGGAACAGTCTGCGTTTTGTGTCCCCTAAAGGTTACACTGCTATCAATATTTGGACTTTAGCCTGATTTAATGAACAGAATTTCTCCGAGATCGCCGCTAAGCTCTATTCAATGCCGGATCTCTGTGGCTTCGTTAAGGCTCTGGTTGTTTGCTTATTGGCTCTCACTGGACTAAACTGGCTCAAAGACACAAATACACTGTGTTTCCACTGCACACTGTGCCTGCTTCCTCTCAACCCAAGGGGGAATGATGACTCCTATTATCGCCTCAAAGCAAGATGGCTGCCGCGTCCCCACTCCGCAGCCCTATTAAGTTACCAGACAGCTTTATTGTATTGGTGTTCGATAGCTTCCTCTCCTCTGTCACTGCAGCTGCATTGGGGAGTTGTTGTATGGGCGTGGATAGAAAGTTGCAAGATTTGACTTGAAAAGGCACAGGTGGCCGAAACGATTGCTTCTTATGTTTTGGTGAAAGAAGTGTGATATGAGTCACTAATCACTGGAATTGCCTGGAGAATAATCCAATCATGTCACTACAAGAACATAATTAAGTATGGCATTTTTTCAATAGAAATATATTAGTTAGAGGTCACGTTATACACAACCTCCATCCTATTGATTTTTGGGATTTTTACCCCATTAGGCTAATCTTAATCTGCAACATATTCATTACATAGGTTTTATTAACCACACATATTACAGCCACTGAAGGTCAGAATCCAGTGCTTTACCCAAGCCTGGATAAAAAAATAATAATATATATATATATATATATATATATATATATATATATATATATATATATATATATATATATATATATATATATATATATATATATATATAATAACATGCAAGTAAAATATGTAAAAAAAAATAAAAAAAATAAAAAAAGTTTATAACTGTATGTTTATAATTTAGCAGATTTTGTAGTAGAATTTCATCCGTGTAACCATCATGTTGGCTAGTGTTTGGTTTCCATCATATGATATGACATATACAGTATAGGCCTACATATGGTCTGTGGTATATTTAGAAAGGGTGACCAAGTTCACATTAGTCATATTGTCGACAGCAGTTAGCACAGGTGATGTTAAGGTTACAGAAAACATTTGTGGCAATGTAAATACAGCATTATGCCCGTTTTCATGGAAACAAGCAGGTAAGTCTGCAAGGCCAAGTATAGATCAGATCTGTGGAGAGGTGGGTGCACTCAGAGTAAGATGCATATCTTTTGAGACATATAGAGGTAAAAACACCTGTTAAGGAATAGATGCAAGACAGATAAGTCAAACACCACTATGGAATATTTCAGGTAAAGCAAAAACATCTCTGTGGAGACAAGCAGGCTGTAGACATTCCATCTGAAAAGAATTAAATTTGCTAAAAGCTGTTATACTTGTACTTATTAGTGCTGTCAGAGTGTGCATTTGGAGAAGCAGTTCCCCCTATCTATGACTTGTTCAGTTTTGGCAGGATTTGTCATGATGAAGTGAGCTATTTATTGGCCCATGCTGTTTGTGTGTTAGTCAGTGGTCTCACATGACTCCAGTCAAATGAAGCCTCTGTACTTTGCTGCTGCTAAGCATGGTTACATGGTGGAACGTTTAGCACTAGAAATAGAGCCATGTTGTATTCTATTAGGAAGGTCATGCTATTGATCTCCCCATTGATGTTTTGAAAATTAACGGTTTCTGTATTTTGCCACATCCAAACAACAAACAGTGAAAATATTTTTAAGGGCAATACAATATATGTGCAGCATTATTTATATAAGCTTGTTATGTGTTGTGCTCTCTAAAACCCAAACATCTATCTCAGATTCTTCTCATTTGCAGACTTCATTGTACTGTTCATTTAAACCCTCCTATTGCTATTACTTCAGGACCACCACTCAGTGCCATATCCAGACGTTAGTGCTATGAAGCTGGTTGATCTCATCCTGGATCCTGTATGTTTTGTCTTACCCAGATACTCTTACTCTTGTATTACGATGCTGGTTCACAACTCGCTCTGTCAGTGTCATGGTTTTTACCCAAACCTCCATGTACTGGCTTGATTATTATATTTAATATTTTTATTATTGTTATTTCACATTTTTATATAGTGCTTTTCCACCTTCAATGCACTCAAAGCACTTTACATTGCACTTTACAAGTAATCACTCATTCACACACACCTGTGTACGTAGACACTGGGGGCAAAGTGGAATAAGTGTCTTCCCAAGGACAAATCGACCACATTCGTCTGTGGAAACTGGGATTGCATCACCAACCTGATCAGATCAGTGGACCTCTTAATCAATTATGTTTACATCAAGAGTGGGATTTGAACTGCCAACCTTTGAATCAGTGGGCAAACACTCTACAACTGAGCTACTTGTATCTGATTCGGCAAAGTTTCTATTTTCTTTTTTTTCTTTTTTTTTCCTTTTTCAGGAACTTAACCTGGTCCAGAGAAGGTTATAAGCTATAAGTATGTTACCATAGAAAATTTTACTGATAAAAAGTGATACAACTTTGTAGTAGCACCATAACAGATTTAAAAAAGAACTTACTCACTTGTTAACTCTCTAGTTCAACTTCAAAGTACCAGCCTTACATTTTGAGCTATGGGAGATTTTCAGGAGTACTTCCTTGATGTTTGGAGTTGTGTTTGATTTTTGCACATCACCCATCTCTAGATAATAACTTCACAACAATTTTGTACAAATCACTTTTTAAAATCACTCTCTAACTGCTGTCCTTTCTGTTAAAGTTACTATTCCGCCGTATTCAAGCCCATTGTTAATGCTCCGGATGGCCTTGTGTGAAACAGCCAAAATAAACAAAACCAAACAGAATCTTTTGTTGCGGAAATGTTATTTTCTGCAACAAAGCGTTTGGTTGAAATTTGGCGAGCAGGCCGTGTTTCTGCAGATGTGTTGACGGTGCCAGGAGCAGGTGAGATGCAGCCGTGATACTGTGGGAGCTAGTTGTCATTGTGTTGGCTCAGTTCACGTCTCAATCAGGTGCAGTGTGAAGCCTCACTGACTGCGGAGTGCAGAAATGTGATAAAGCAGAGAGCAGGAGGCCCTGGGCTATGGGACGCTATGGAAACACACTTGTGCCTGGGATTGTAAATGACGTCTCCTCCATGTGTCGCAATGCTGTAGTCAGCTTTTCTGAAGTGAATACATTTACTCAAGTATTTAGGAAACTTAAGAACCAGCATTCTTGGCATTTGGGCTTTTTTCATTATGAAGTTGGCACACACATATATTAATTTATTCTACTACAGTATTTTAAGAACTTCATCGCATTTCTCAAATCTCAAAAATGTTCAGACATTGGTGGCAGGTAGTGGTAGTAGTAGTAGTAGTAGAAGTAGTAGTAGTAATTGTAGTTGCACTAGTAGTAGTAGGAGAACACTTCACCCACATTGCCTAGTATGAAAGTGGTGTGTGCATGAATGACAGGTGGTGGTCGGAGGGGCCGATGGCACAGATTGGCAGCCTCGCTTCCGTCAGTCTGCCCCAGGGCAGCTGTGGCTACAATAGTAGCTTACCATCACCAAGTGTGGAAATGAATGAATAATGACTATAGTGTAGCACTTTGAGAGGCTTTGACAAGCCTGTAAAGCGCATTACAAGTGTAAGACATTATTATTAAGGAAGAGAAATTGCAGTAGTAGAAGCAGGAGTAGCAGTAGTAGTTTTCATTTCAGCATGGATGATGGATAAGAGATACTCCATCTCTCTTAGCAGAGATGGTATTAGTAAGCAGCTAAACTAAAATAATAGACAATACCGAATGAGGTTTAGCCTTAGGTGAAGTGCATTTGTTTATATTATACAACCACAAAGTAAAAATATCTGCCTTATTCTACAAAGACATAGCCTCTTACTATATACTGTGCCAGCCCTTATCATAAACATTGCTTCTTGTATTTCATATTGGATCGTAGATGTCCAGTGCTTACAGACAAATCAATAAATTGCCATAAATCTTTCAGAGACACTGTTGGTCATGACAGATTTACGTATAGTTCTTGTCACTGGAACCATGTATGCGTTTGATTGAGGATTTAGTGGCATTCTCAAACAATAGAATTGAGACTGAGTTATGTCATTTAAAGTAAAGAGATACTCAATTCATGAGTTTCAGGCATAGACTGTATATATAAATAGACATAGCTAACCTGCTAGCTTCCATGTTCCAAATAGGAAGTGATCATGGGCGCACTTCCGGTTCCATCATTGTGATCCTGGTATATTTATTCTGCTATTGTGTCTGTAACACAACATATGAACATTAATAAGAGACAAATCAGCTGCCTTCTTACCCCAAGGTCACTCCCACTAGAGTTAGCAACAGGTTTGATTGTCGGCATTCCAAATATCAGCTTCATTTGACTGGAGCTGAAAGGTATAGGTGACGTCACACTCCCTTAGTCCACTTCTTTATGCAGTCTATGGTTTCAGCTTCCTGTTATATGCAACATTTCAAGGACTTTTTCCCATTCAAAAGGTAGAGAATGGTTTATTGTTATAGCAACAGCCTTATTTTCTCATCATTCTGAAACTCATGAAAAGAGCTATGCTGCTATTAGTTTGGTAACTGTTACTCTATACTTGTTTTAGAAATATTAAAATGACAAAGTATCACATGCAGTGGCAGTAGGCCTATTCAAAGGTTTCTTTTACTGTTAACTAGAAATGTCACCATCCGTATTCATTTTATTTTTGAGTTTTATTTTTTACTTGTCAAGGCTTTTTAGAACGTTTCTTTCTCTGTCAGAAAAATAAAAATCACGCATCGCTCCTTTATTTCAAAGCGCAGATTAGCACCAAATCTCTAATCTCTAAAGTGGTTTAAAAAGGACAGCACTTTTAAGGACAGTTTAAGTAGTTTGTGAAAGTGCAAAGATAGCCTCAGGGCTGAGAGCAGGGGTCATTCTAGAGTGAGGAGTAATGGCAGCGGCCTGGATTAGGCTGCACTGTCTCTGTACAACACACTACTTACTCTTCTCCTGTTTGACTTTCTCTGAAGGTCACTGTGGCCATTAGCTCCATCAGGCTAACACCATGTGTCCCACCTCTTTCTCGGCTCGTCTCATCTCCCCTCTTCTTCTCTTCTCCTCTCACACCTTGCTCTTTGGATTGGTGTGGCACAGCTAAATTTATCTGCGAGAAAAAACAAAACATGAGATGTTTTTTGAGTCTCTTTGCTAACGTGCGATAAGTGTGAGTTTTATCCTCATCAGCTTCAACTTTCGGTGTCCTGTTCCATAAGTGGCTATAAGTTGTAAAAAGTCTATCAGGAATCCCATTTATTTCAGTGAAGAATTGAAAAAAAAAAAAAAAAAAAAAGATCTCAGTAAAAAAAACGTATTTATGAAAGTGAAATGCCTATGCAAACTCTTACAACTGAAACATTTTATTTACCCAATATATTGGATACTAAAACTATATTGCACATTAATTTATCTCATGATGTTTATCATAATATGTATGATTAAGTATAGTTTTTTTTTTTTTTTACTTGAAACATTTTTTGTAAATGGTCACATTTTTATATAGCGCTTTTCCACCTTCAAGGCACACAAAGCGCTTTACATCAAGGAACCAGTCACTCATTGACACACAAATTCATACACCAGTGTTTGCAGACACTGGAGATAAGGCGTGTCAAGTCTCTTGCCCAAGGGCAGCATTCATCTGTGGGAGCTGGAATTGAACCGTCAACGTCAGTAGATCTGACCACTCAATCAATGATCTGTTTATGTCGAGAGCGGGATTCGAATCGCCAAACTTCAGATCAGGGGACAAACATGAACTGAACTACTATCGCCCATTTTGCACTTTGTAAGCTATATTATTTTAATGTCTAAACCCAAGTCTTGTTTTAGTCTATGCCTTTGCCCCTCTCCCCTCTACCCTCCGTCTGTTTGAGCCTATCCTTTGTCTTCTTCTTTGGCCCCTGTTTTATTAACAATGGAGCTGGTGGCTTGTGATAACTGGTCACTCTTCCAGGCTCTGAAAGGCAAGGACACTCTATTATCCTAGTGAGATGGATGGCTTGAAATATTGCCTGCAAGTGGTAGCGCCTGCCAAATCCTCCAATCTTAAAACCCCTTTGTCTGTGACACGTAGGAGCATTACAGTGTGAGGACCTGCTTCTTGGATAGGAATACCCCTCTGTGACACAGTCCCATTGATTCAGGAGTGGAATCTAGGAAATAAATGAGTTCTAAATATAAGTAAACGTTTATGAAGGACTCTTAGCTGACTTCTCTCTACAGTATACATGAGATGAGTGCTGTGACGCCGGTGGACAGCTGGTCAGCAGACAGCAGGTAATGTATGAATTAGTGTCCTAGTTATTTGTGACCTTTGGTGTGTGGCAGCCCCAGAAATGCCCAAGCCTGTGTTAAAGGGCTGCATGAACATCAGTACACTGTATTACAAAGTGGACGTAAAGAAGGGCTCTCTGTGCTGCTATTAATATAAAGGCCGGAGCTTAGGACAAGGGGCACTCGTGCAATAGTGACCACAGTATGTGCTCCCAGAGAGTTTTTTTTTTTACAACTCTGACTAGGATGTTATAGCTGTTACAATAAGGACTGTAGATTGTGGGAAGTCAAAGTGAGTTGGGTAGTCCCCCAGTTGTCCATGTAGGGTCCATAGCAAAAACAAAAAAAACAAAAAAAAATCGAATTGAATTCTGTCAACTGAACAACAATCCAACAATAGAACTAATCAAAGTATGCTAATATTTAAGCCAGTCTCTTACCAGAGCTGCACCAGAACTGAAGAAGCTACTTGGGTGAATGGTGAAACTTCTTTTGCTATCAAAGGAGTAGTTCATTGAGTTCTCTGATTGGATAACCAATTTGAGAAGCACAAAAACTACTCTGACATCATGGCATGTTTATTCCTTGGAATGCACTTGGTCCAAACCCTGCCTTTGGATCATAGCTAGAGAGCCCTAAACAGTTACTCTCTCTATCACTATTCTGTAGTTATAAGGACATTCTACTTTGCTAGGTGAAATTTTTAATGACTTCCAATTTACAATGCATGAAACAATTACTTTTTATGTGACTGAGAGACCATTTCCCACCATAGCTCCATTTATGCAGATGCACCGACATTTCAAGTGTATCCAAAGAGTGATTAACACATTTTAGAGTGGAGATTTATTTAAGAGTACCTTCATGCAAGCGCAATTCTGTTTAAATTTCTAACGACGCTCCTTTAAGGGAACGAAATCTCATAAAGTCTCCATCTGGCGTCTTTCGTCTGGAGAAGTGTTAAGCCATGAGTTTATCGCTGCCTGTGGGCTCTGTCTGCACATGCCATGCTTGTCGGCCATGCTTTTTTAATTGAATTAAGGAGCAGCGAGTGTGGCGTCGTTCTTATTGTTATCTCAGAGGTGTACAGGGGTTATTAAAGAGAGATGCATGTTAAGTCATTTGTTATCCTTGGCACTCTAATAAACATGTTAGCTTTGGGGCTAGCCTGCAGCCTGTCTGTGCAGTCCAGATTGATACTGCTGCCATATCTACAACTCTCCTCCTCATTATTGTAAGAGGATGTTAAAGAGGGGACCAGGCATGCCAAGCCCTCGAGACTTAAAGATGTACACAGTAGTTTATCTTTAAAGAGAAGCAATAAACATCTAGATTTGTTTAAACAGATGGAATGTTTTTGTAATAGCAGTAAATTAGAAAACAGTGAAAACAAACAGTCTAAAAAAAAAATATATATATATATATATATATATATATATATATATATATATATATATATATATATATATATATATATATATATATATATATATATATAAATTGGGATATTTTAACATGCTAAATGTCTGAGAATGATTTTTTTTTTTTTTTTTTTTTTAATCCTTCAGGGCTTTTTATTTATTTGACTGAGTCAGTGATATTGTGGAGTAGGGCTTGTGTGTTTTTATTTGAGAGATCTACAGCTAATCAGTGAAATCATGTGATTTGGAGCAGAATTCACACTTGTAGACATTGTTGACTATATTTTGTATTAAATGTCAACATTTCAAAGTCTGCATTTTAAATATAACATTTTTTTTATCTCAAGGAAATTAATTTTGAAAGACATTTTTAATTTAATAAGACAAAATTTAAATGTGACAAAAACACTGGGCAATATGACAAATCAGTCTGTCTACATCTCCAAAGCTCAAAATGCTCTGTTCACCCTTATGATATCATGTAGTTGTAGTTTTCAAGTTAACATCTATCTTTTACCTTTAATTCAGTAGAGACTCACAATTCCAGGGCTGAAATTATCCAAATGCTTCTAGTGAAGATGTATTGAGTTTAAAAACACGGAGCACAGAGCACTTCCTGTGTTAACACATGACATCACAAGATGGAACAGAGTATTTTCTGTTTGAGAGATGAACCTAAATATGCAGTGTTTATGTGAATGAATCAAAACACAACTTCAGACATGTTTATGATGAGGAAACAACATTATAACATAGATCAGAAAATAGGTTAAAATGGGCCCTTTAACTGGCTTTACTGAGACATACTTTGACAATAAACAAAGTAATTCAAGCCAAACCACTATTCCCAGTTCTCCATGTGCATGCTAGCTTAACACATATACAATAACCTCTTGGGTCTTTGTCAGGGAAGGTTTGATTTTACTAATTGGGACCAAAGCTGTTAATTGGATGTGTGGAAACAAGAATATAGAAATTCAGTGTCTCCAGGGAAATATATTGAGCCTTTATTTTCCACCTTAACTCTGTGAATGCAGCTAACTGTTGTCAAAACAGAACACCCAACAGAGAATTGAACAAATAGCACCTCGATGTATTTGTCAAAAGCTGTGGTGCCATGTTGTTTTAAAATGCACTTTATTAAAAACGTGCACGACTAGTCACACAGTTGGAGGTACAACTACAATTACAATAAACAATTAGGTGAAGTAGTGATTTCACAACATTGACTGAAATGAGTGCAAGCTAAAAACAGGTATACTGTCAAAACCAGACTTGGAGAAACTTATCCATGTGTTGTCTCCAAAAGGTTAGACTACTATAACGGCCTGTTCACTGGCCTCTCCAAATGAGCATTAACACAGCTGCAGTACATCCAGAGCACAGCTGTCTGGATCCTGTCTAGAAGCAGGAAGTCAGGACTAAATATGAGGAATCAGCGTTTCAGTTTTATACAACTAAAACCTAAAACAGGGCACAGTCTTCTAGAAGATGTGAGACAGGCCTCTACTTTGACAATGTTTAAATCCAGGCTCAAAATGGTTCTATCTGTGCATATAACTGAAAGGTTTTTGTTCTGCACCCTTCTCTTGTAATGTAACTTTTATGGTGATTATTTATGTTTTGATTTGTTTGTGTTGTGATTTTAATGCCTTTCTTCATCTGCAAAGCTCTTTCAATTACTTTATGTACCAGTTGTTCTATACAAAGAAACTTGCTTTGCCTTGCCTAGGCTATTGATTAAATTAACACTTAAGAACTATGTCACAAAGGCCATATGTATGATGTTTTGTACATGTAGCTGATCGAAAATTTGGCATTTTGTGCAAAACTATTTTCTCTAAATGATATCAAATTATGAATTCCTGTCTGTCTTTCTGGTTATTATTTGTAATATTTCAAACTTTACCCATAAAATGTTTTGTTGACTCAGTATCAGCCCACCAGACTCTTTTTCAGGAGTGCCTTGATAAAATACAGAACAATACAAACAGAAGCAACAAAACAAATAACTGTATAGGTCCACTGCATAAAACATAACTTCAGTGTCTTCAGTGTCAACTGAGTGAGAGAGTGAATCGAAAAGGTTTCAAAGTAAAGGCTGAAGTCTCCATGTATGTTATGTCTCCATAATCCAGTACAGCAATGTCTTTTCTATAATTCAATAGCATATAAATGGCATATTTATTTGCTGATTGTTATACAATCAATTTTAAGGCTCATATGGTTCATATGACAAGCAACTATATATACTATTTAAAATGATTACATTTAATGTGTGCTTTACATTGAGGACCACTGACCATTGATGACCATTCACAATTTGACAAAACAGGGGGTGTCATGTACAACAGTGTGCATTGGACGGAGGGATTGAACCACAAATCCTCCAGTTATTGGGCAACCTCTTTCTCCTGGAGCATCAGTCTGCTCTTCTCTAATGTTACCGTGGTTCCAGCGGGTCTCTACATGCAGTAAGTTCTGCTTTGAAGTGTGCCTGTCTGAACCCTGCCCCTGCTGTGCACCTGGGGAAATACAGGGAGCATAGTTTAACATGAGATCAGCATCAAAAAGAACATAAACATATATCAGACATGAACAAAAATAAATGTAATTTAAAAAAAACTAAAAAAACCCAAAACAAAACAGGAGCCATGTTTTCCTGTCGTGATGTCTCATCATCATTGCACCCAGTTAGCATATTAACATATTAGACTAAATGAATGTTGAGACAGAGACATTATTCTTTAGGTTTAATTATGTTTTACACAGATCAAATTTGACAGGGTCTGACAACTTCAGATGTTGTTTTGCTGTTTGCAGATCTACATTGGTCAAAAGAACTGGCATAATTGAAATCAATGAACAAAGTGGCTGTTTTTAAAGAGCGCTCTATGAAACTTTTCTGGCGGATCGCCCAATATCTATTCAGTCTTCAAGAAGAGGCTATTGCCTGGAATGTTTCACAGTGTGGCACTAATCTATCTATCTATCCGGAGACATCACCAGGCCAAAATAGAGGTTTATATATATATACACACACACATATATATATATACACATACATACTACTTCACATATATAATGCATATATAATACATAAAGATTACATATATAATATAGGACAACAGTATCATTTAAAAGACAGATCTGTGTATGTGCTTATGTATTTATCTGATTACTTTCATATGAAGTATAATCATTTGATTCGAAGACCAATTGATTTGAATGCATGAAGTCCATTGCACATTCATTGCAAATTCATGCAGCCAGTCTCATTTCTGTGTCACATTTGGAGTCTATTTATTATGTGTGGCCGAGTTTCACCATCAAAAGTACTCAGCGACAGAATCCAAGTTTCCGCGGCAACAGATGCTGCGGCAGCGTTTGATGTGCTGCCCACTTCTGAGGAGTCGAGCTGCCGAAGCCTGGGTGCTTACAAATTTTTTTGATATGTACAACATCCCCACACGCCGGCAGCCATGTTGGAGTCCAGCCAAAGGGAGAGGAGGCTGAAGCTTGACCTGTAACTGCGAGCAAGGACTATTTGTTACAGGCAAACTTTAATACCACGAAATGACTCAAAGCAAGTATTGACCGCAAAGAAGGTCAAGGTAATTGAAAGTATTGAAGTGTAACAGAGATGATAGTAAAGGTGTTTGGTTTGGTTGAACAATTACATTTAAAGCTGCATTATATAACTTTTCTTGCGGGAGGTCTGCTGCTTGTTCCCATGAATAGAACATTCTAGACCGAGTAATAACATCTCCATGGAGACAGGAAGGTGCCAGACCCTGTGTCAGAAGAGGACATAGTGCACCTTTATTATGGAAGTTAACATTGATGCTTAGTTTACAGCATTAATTAACAAACATTTTGTCTATTTTGTGTAATTCTAGAAACCAAGCCAAACGTGCTTAATACATGACAGTAGTCCCTTTTTAGTAATGGTGGGCTAACAAAAAATAAATGTACATGTAAAATACAATACACTAACCAAACAAAAAACAAACAAACAAAAAACTACCATCAAAACTAGCAAGCTTCAAGCAAGCATCGATTATCGGCACCAGGGGGGAAAAAAAACAAATAAATAAATCACATAACTGAACAGCTTCATCTTGAGTTTTATCATAGCTAGTGTAAGACAAACATGACATGGTAAACAAATACTAAATACTACTAAAGAGTTTTTAAAATGATTATTTTGGGATCAAAATCGGTATTTATTCTATAGTATGGAGATTGAGTTTCAAATTGCAGTAATAGCTAAAAAATGTTCTTCACTTGTTTTTAACTGAGTAATGTGGTAGAAGATCTATATTTTCCATCCATCCATTTTCTTCCACTTATCCGGAAACCGGGTCGCGGGGCACCAGTCTAAGCAGGGACTCCCAGATGTCCCTGACCCCAGACATGTCCTCCAGCTCCTCAGGTGGGACCCTAAGGTGTTCCCAGGCCAGCCGAGAGACATAGTCCCTCCAGCGTGTCCTGAGTCTTCCCCAGGGCCTCCTCCCAGTGGGACATGCCCAGAACACCTCCCTAGGGATCCTGAGCAGATGCGCAAGCCACCTCAGCTGGCTCCTCTTGACATGGAGGAGCAGCGGCTCTACTCCGAACTCCTCCCATGTGACTGAGCTCCTCACCCTGGGTAAGGAAAAGATCTGGTCTTTTCGGTCATTACCCAGAGCTCAAGACCATAGGTGAGGGTAGGAACATAGATTGGCCGGTAAATCGAGAGCTTTGCCTTTTGGCTCACCTCCTTCTTTACCACAATGGTCCGATACAGCAACCACCTCACTACGGACGCTACACCGTCTCACTCTCACTCGCTAACAAGACTCCGAAATACTTGAACTCCTCCACTTGAGGCAGAGACTCTCCACCCACCTGAAGAAGGCAAGCCATCTTTTTCCGGTCGAGAACCCTGGCCTCAGATTTGAAGGAGCTGATTCTCATTCCAACCGCTTCACACTCGGCTGCAAACCGCCTGAGTGCCTGCTGCAGGTTCTGGCTCGAAGAAGCCATCAAGACATCATCCTTAAACAGCAGCGATGAGATCCTGTTTTATCTGAACCAGATCCCCTCCGGCCTCTGACTGCACCTAGAAATTCTGTCCATTAAAAACTATGAACAGAACTGGTGACAAAGGGCAGCCGAGTCCAACATTCACTGGGAACAGACTTACTGCCGGCAATGCAAAAACAGCTCCTGCTTCGGTCATACAGGGACTAGACAGCTCTTAGCAAAGAGCCTTGGACTCCATACTCTTGGAGCACCCCCTGAAGGACACCACGAGGGACACAGTTGAATGCCTTCCCCAGATCCACAAAGTACATGTGGACTGGTTGGGCAAACTCCCATGAGCCGTCGTGCACCTGATGGAGAGTGTAGAGCTGGTCTAGTGTTCTGCAACCAAGATATAAACCGCCCTGCTCCTCCTGAATCCAAGGTTTGACTATCGGACGGATTCTCCTCTCCAATACCCTGGAATAGACCTTACCGGGAAGGCTGAGAAGAGTGAGTCCCCTGTAATTGGAGCACACCCTCCATTTCCCCTTCGTATAGAGCACATGTGTCAAACTCAAGGCCCGGGGGCCCGCCATGTCATTTTATGTGGCCCGCGACAAGGTAAATTTAAATGTATGACTGTCTTAAAATGTCAGAGATTACACAGACATATTTTTTATATCTTTGCAAATTTGAGATGAACCATTTTGCCGATGTGGCCCTCGGTGAAATTGAGTTTGACACCCCTGGTATAGAGGGACCACCACCCCGGTCTGCCAGTCCAGAGGTACCGTCCTGGACCGCCACGCAAAGTTGCAGAGTCTGTCAGCCAAGACAGCCCCACAACATTCAGAGACTTAAGGTACTCGGGACGGATCTCGTCCGTCCCTGGGGCCTTGCCACAGAGGAACTTGCTAACCATCTCAGTGACATCAGCCAAGGTGATGGACGAGTTCACCTCCGGGTCTCCGGTCTCTGCTTCCTCCTTGGAAGACATGATGTTGGGATTGAGGAGCTCCTCAAAGTATTCCTTCCAGCATCCGACAACATCCCCAGTCGAGGTCAGCAGCTCTCCGCCCCACTGTAAACAGTGTTGGTGAAGCACTGCTTCCCCCTCCTGAGGCATTGGATCATTTGGCAGAATTTCTTTGAAGCCATCCAATAGTCCTCCTTCATGGCCTCAGGAGTCTCACAAGCCAACAAGGCTCGATAGGACTCTTTCTTCAGCCTGACGGCATCCCTTACTTACGGTGTCCACGACCGGGTTCGGGGGTTACTGTTGCGACAAGCACCGCAGATCTTACGATCACGGCTACAACTACAGCTACTGTGAAATGGAGAGTCCAGCCCCTCTCAAGGAGTTGGGTTCCAGAGCCCAAGCTGTGCGTGGAGGTGATGCTGGCGATATTTAGCCGGTAACGCTCAAGCTCCTGCACAAGCTCCGGCTTCCCCCCAGCGAGGTGACATTCCATCTCCCCAGAGCCAGCCTCCATGTTCAGAGATCCGGAGCACTGAGCACCAGCAAGCACACATCCCAGGACTGGCTCCAGGGTGGGGCCCCCGGTAACGCGACATACAGTAATTGGCTTGGGTTTTTACTCATCATAGATGGCTTCTGAACCGCTTTTAGTCTGACCTGTCCCCCTGGACCTGTTCGCCATTGGTGACCCTACCAGAGGCACGAAGCCCCCGACAACATAGCTCCCACGATCATTCGGGTGCTCAAACCCCTCCACCACGTGAAGGTGGCAGTTCAGGGAGGGGAGGATCCACATGTATTATAGCTTTAAAACTGCTATAAGATCCACATGTTTTATAGCAGTTTTAAAGCATTTTTCTATTTGGACAAATGTATTGGCTGTGAAGATGAAATTGGACTTAGCAGTGTGGCTATAGACTGCACTCTCAGGATTCTGTGGATCTGATTTGCTGAGTTTGCTTCATCTGTTTGAACAGTGGACCACAGAAATAATGGGTCATTATTTGTTAACCACAGGACTGCACTTTTGTCTGAATGAATTTAATGATAAAGGAAGAGACGTATTAGAAGTCCTCTTTGCTTTGCATTACATGGCTATGGACTTACGGTAACTCTGCTAAATGTATATTTGATGAAGTGTCTGCTCTACTCTATCAAACTGATTAAAATGGACATGAGGAAACCAGGAGTAATCTATGTGTCAGTACTGGATGATATTTTTATGAATGCCAAGAGGCCAGCGAACATCCAATTGCTTTACAATTGCTATTATATACATGTAAAGAAGACCTATTGTGCTTGAGCCTGCTCTATAGTTATAATCTATGACATCAGTGGAGCATTATGTTATAATGTGCACATGTTAAATCACAATAATCATCTAAAACAACCTAATAAAAGAAACAAGTCTGCTCATTTCCAAGTTAGAAAGCTGCACACCAGCGAGTAGCAGATTTGTTTTTCATCTGTACCAAAATGACTATGCAGTGCTGCTGAATAGTACATGTATCTCCGATTAAGAAAATAAAATTGGAGAAAAAAGTAAATATGTCACTGTGAGCATGGTGAAAACGTGAATTGATTGGCCGTATGGCTTCTTGATAATAAGTGATTAAAGACTGCTCAAACATGCACAAATCACTCGAAAAACACCACCGAGAGAGTAAATGAGAAATGGAAAAAACTATGGTTGGTTAAAAGATTAAAAGCTGGTTAAACGCTCTGAAAAGTTGATTTTGCATAAAATGGTTGCTGTAAATGCTGAATAACACTGATTAAAGCAAAGGGTTAAACCAAGAGTAGGCCAGGACAAGGCCAAGTCTACAACATGCCCCCACGTTTGAGAAATGTATAAAATGTTTATCAAGCTTAAAGTTTGTCCATTATTGTACGTTTTTCCAGCCATGTTGTTTCTGAAGATTAAAAAAATGAATAATTAAATAAAAAATAGAGCTAAATAACTCAAGGTAGCATTGCAGCATGCAGCATTTCTCAAACATGTGAATGAAACAAACACAATTCCAAGTATGATTTTTGATGAGGAAAGAACATTACTGCTACTCCTTTGTCATATATTAAATACTTAGTGAAGCACCTCAGGTTAGGTTGGGTTCACAAGCAACAAAACTGCAGGGAGTTGATTGAACTACCTTTCAATAGCATTGAATGTATCCTGACATTGTATTGAATGATATACAAACATTAAGTTAATCAGGAAACATCCCCAAACCAATAATAAACACCCAATAAAAGATTTGAAGTGATATTTGCCAGAGCACAGGTGCAGAGGGGAACCAATTTACAGCAAAATCAACATCCCACAATGAGAAATATTCCAGGTAGTAGTTGTGAATCTCGTGTTGTGACAGAAAGCCAGAATAATGCAATCGTTCTGTCAAGAACTTTTCCCGGTTTCTTTCTGATATTATTATTTTTAGATATGTCAAGATTTATTAGTTCATCTAGATTTGTGATCATAATATAATCCAAAGAACTAGAACAATATTATTGTGACAATATCAGATGAAAAAATAGTATCTTAAGGCTACAACTTATTATTACTTTAGTTGTGCCTGTGCAATCCCTCAGTCGTCCAGGTATTATTTCATGCCAAAAGAAAAAATCAAGACTGTCAACTGGACAAAAGTTTTGGCTGCTCATCCAAACTTCAGTTCTGGTCAGATTACTGGTGGACACTGCCTTATCTCTATCTGAAGGAGGAGCTAGCTACACTGAAACTAAAGCTTTGTTTCCACTGATTCACTTTGGAGTGGATAGGTAGGGGCTGCAAGTGTCTCCACTGTCTAAAGTGAACCGTACTGCCCCATCTGAGGGGTCCGAAGCAGAACCTGGAGGACACTAGTTCCCAGAAGAGGCCAGCACAGTACAGACTGCTTTAGCTAAGGCTACACAGGAAATGAGACAACTGGACAAGAGAGAACACAGACTCAAGACAGTAAAAAGCAGACCCACTCCAAGGTGGCCACAAGCAAACTGTGCCAGTGGAAAAGAGACTTAACACACCTATTTGTTTACAGTTTCTGTTTGTTAGCTAGGTCTATTGAACAAAACTATGTGTGAACTGTGCCTGAATCATATTTTGCATAATCATTCGGGCCCCTTATGGGTGCTCTCACAACTGTTAGCATACTGGCTATCATTATTGTTACAATCACTACTGTGCTTGTTTTGATTTCGGTCTTAGGATGGATAGAGGATAGATGAGCGCCTTTTATCCAATTGACAGAATTGAACTTTTCTTTGCATTTTGAACTTTACTTTTGCTTTGCTTTCTTTTCCACTCACAAAAAACAACTATCAACTATCGGTACATTTCTACTTTTGTCACCATATGGGCCTGATCTGCTTGCCCTTGTTGTATTTAGTGTGACAGAGGTGACAGCTGAAAGCAGCAGAATCCATCTCTTTGTGTAAAACGTGAAAATGGCTGCTACTGCTGCTGGAGAGGTGTTCATGATAATTGACTGGGGTGTAGGTGTGAATAAGGCTGGAGATATAATAGCTTTACGTTGTCACTGTGTGTGCTGTGAATGGGGAGGGGCTGAGTGTTTATACCTGAGAATTATACCCATGTGTTTATTGCATCTATTATATGCAAACAACACTGAACTCTTTTAACTGACCACATCTGCATTATGCATTTACTTACCAGTTACCGTATTTTCCGGACTATAAGTTGCACTTTGTTTCATAGTTTGGCCGGGGGTGCGACTTATATGTGAAATTATTCAAATATATAATTTCACATATTCATTATTGTCACACTGACAACTGCATGAGGACATTCTAGGCTTTTTTTTTTTTTTTACCAATATTGCAAACATCTACTTCCGGAGTGGGTGGAGTTGTTCAAAAACAACACTGACGATAAAGAATTCAATGGATTTGGTGATTTGGAGTGAGATCGAGGGTAAACTTGTTAGCTCTTGTTTTATGCTGTAGTTATCTGATTAACTGTTAATATCTTACGTTACCAGACACATATTCAGTTCACTGTCTATGCTTCATGTATGTGTTGTAACGTTTGATTATACATGTTACAGTTCACTTATTTGATCACTAGATGGAGCTGTTGTGTTTGTAATACCTGTAAGAAAATGTACTTGACTCATTTTCTTTTATACATTTCATATTTAATTTATTCTTACTTATTTCTCCTTCATTTATAAAACCATAAAGGTGATAATTTTTCATTTGGAACCAGGAGTGAGGGGAGCTGTAACAATACCTAACCATAAATTCAATAACTATGTTATTATGATGAAGATATTATTATACTATTAACTGACAGCTGGATCTCACGTGGGTTGAGTTTCACTTAAGTTTCACTTTTGTTTTCTCCTTATAGCGATTAATAACAAAGACAGTGCTGCAGAGCACATGCTTTTGTTTTGATAACTTTAAGATTCCACTCTGCGGTTTCATGAGGAAGGGAGGCTGATTATGGCATGGTTTACATGGACTCATTTGGCTCATTTCTGACTGTCCAGGATCTTATGAGTTCAAATACTGTACCTAGCAAGCGTAAACTCATCGTTTCCCACCAAATTGGAATAATATTGTAAATGTTTAATTTATCATAACTTTAGTTTAAGGTCACGAAAACTTATGTTATATTTTCTGTGTTTGCTAGTTCTATGGTGTGAACTGTGTTGAAGAAGTAAGACCACAGTAAACATCAATGAAAAGAACTCTCGTGTCTCTCATGTTTGTGGACAAGCCGGCATATGTTATGTTAGCGTAGCATATCTGATTAACTGTCTGGTATCTTCCGTAAACATACCAGACAGTGTGTTGTCTTTGTGTTATATTGGCATGCTGTACTGCTATTTTTTGTTATTAATATAATTTGCCTCTAAAGATAAATTGTCTGTTCTTGGTCTCGGATTCTGTAAAATAAATTTCCCCAAAAATGTGACTCATCGTCCAGTGCAACTTACATATGTTTTTTTTCTTCATTGTTATTTTTTCGCTGGTGTGACTAAACTCCAGAGCGACATATAATCCAGAAAATACGGTAAGTAGCAAGAAAAAGTCCTATATTACGCTAAATTGTTGGAAACGACATTATAACAAACATGAGATAATAATATAGTATGGGCTCTTCAAGTTTAGGATGTTCCAAATACCATTCCATACATACCATACCACCAGGAAGGTCTGGTGTAAAAAAAAGAAAAAAAAGAAAAACAGATAACCATGCAACTGTAGATGGAACAAAAAAACCTAATAATACATAAATAGTATGTCATTCTGTTACATGCTCTGTACATTTATGGCTTCCTAAAATGCTCTGTTCCACCTTGTAATGTCATAAGGTGGTAAAATTTGGGCTCCCTCATGTTTTTAAAGGCCATTCCTTCCTTGTTCCTCCTGGTTGAGCTCACAGCCCACTCCATTTGGTTATCCAGGCTTCAGGCCAATGAAATCTCTCTTGAGATCTGCCAAGCAAAATTAACTACACAATTTCGGAGTGACCCGTGTATGAATATTACATTAAAACAGAATTAAGAAATACCTCAAATAAATAAATAAATCATCTCATATATATATTTATAAATATAGGAAAAAAAAGTTCAGTAGTTTGGTCAGCCTCCATAGATCTAACAGTCTTTGAAGGCATCATTAGCCATTTTTATCAGCGCATTGACCCTAAAACTAGCACCTGAGGGCCCAGGCTGCAGTAGTGCGGGTGTGAGCGCGCAAGACTCCCATGGATGAAATAAGACTTTGAAGTGGATCCTCTATTTGAAGGATTATACATCAGGGATTTTGATTCATGCCTGTTTTTTGTCCCGCAGGCTACCCGTGCTTGCGTGTAGGTGGACGAGTTTTATTGTTCTGAAAAAAATAAAAATAAAATAATAATAATGTATTTATTTTCTCTACAGCCGTACAACCGTATTTAACTAATGAGTGGAAAAGTTGCATTTTTGCGCCTGTGAGGGGGTGGATGGAAAAACACACATGAGTGCACCCTCTGAGTGGGAGAGGGCAATTCACAAACTCTATTCTCCAAAGACTATATGCTAATTATATTGACAATCTTCTAGACAAACAAGATGAATATTCCCAGTCAAAGTCGAAGTCATGCTGTCGAGTGGTCTCATAAAACAAAACAAAAATACAAAGAGCATTTTTTTGGATTATAAACTAAATAGAAAATATAAATATCTATAATGGTTATTTTTGATGTGGAGCAAAATCTTATGTCCTAATCGTTGATGTTTCTTATGTATTTCCCTAATCCCACTGTTGTCATGACCCAGTTTGCTATTGAAAATGGTGTCTACCCAATACTGGATAATCCTTGAACATAATAGGGTGCACTTGCTGCCTTCATGACCTATTTTTAGGAAAATAAAATATCTAAGCCATGCCATTTGGACTACAAGTTCTTAAATAAATAAGGCTGATCTTTTACTGCGGTCAATGGACCAAAAAGAAAAAAAAAAAAAAAAAAGTTTTGTTAATTTATTTAAGATAAGCATGAGATTAAAGGTACACTATGTAATATGTAACTTTTCTGGTGAAGGTAAAAGACTGCATAAAGAAGTGGGAGTGTGACGTCACCCATAGCATTTGGCTCTAGCCAAATAAGACTCATTGAGGCTAGTAGTTATAGTGGCTAATTTGGAGCCGATTTTCATATTTGGAATTCTGCCCACGAGTATCATAGCAACAAAAGAGCCAATCTGGAGTGCTGTTGTAGAACCCCTTCCTGGCCACACCGCAGGTTTAGCAGTGAGTAGGCACTTAGCAATGCCACTTAGCAATGCTGTCAATCAAACCTGTTGCTAAGGTAGCGGGAGTGACCTCGGGGAAAGAAATCAAGGTATGTTTATATCTTGGTTTACGGATAAAATAGCAAAATAAAAATGCCAGGATCATGTAGCACAGGTAAATATGCAAATTTTAAGACCAAAACGACAAACCTGACAGTAGCTGTTATGGAGAGAGGGAGGACAATTTTTCAATAGAAAGTGAATTGGAGCCGATCGAGCTGGAAGCACGCCAATGCTCACTTCCTATTTGCTTTGCCTAAAATATTTGACAATATGGTATTAAACTTAATTAATCTCCATAGAGATAAGCAGGTGAACCCACTAGGCCAATTTACAGGTCTGATCTGTGAAGAGACAAGACTGCTCACAGTAAGAATGCTTGTTGAAGGTATTTTGAGCAATAAAAACACCTGTAATTAAATAATGCTAGGTAATTGAGTGTGATCCATGGAGACAATGTTGCTTTGTGCACCTTTAAAAGGCTGCAAGTTTGAAAAAAGCCATTATATTTTCAAACAATAGTAGTATTAACTTTTTGGTCTGTAACATTTTTTTTTTACTTTTGAGATTTGCCAAAACTCTAAATCAGGGGTGTCAAACATATTTTCACCGGGGGCCACATTAGCAAAATAGCTTCCTTCAAAGGGCCGGATGTAATAAATCTAACTACTTTTTTTTACTTGTTAATTAACTGTTTCTATATCTATTACTTGTTCAAGTTACAAATATTTCATTTGCATTAGCCTAGATGTATAAAATGTGGCTGTGTAACTGCTTATGTCCTGATAAAATTACATTTTAAGACCATCATACCTTTTAGTTTACCCTGTCAAGGGCCACATGAAATGATGTGGAGGGCCACATTTGGCCCCCGGGCCTTGAGTTTGACATATGTGCTCTAAATAATACAGTTTCTAGTACAATAATTCTCAAATGGGGGTCATCCCTTTGACTAAAAACTTGCTTACCTGCCCTCCATTTTCATACTGGTATACACTATCAAGGCAGCCATTTTAATTTGCTTGAATAATTTCTATAACAATCAGGGGTATGCTTTTGTTTTGGGGGATATTGTTTGCCGATATGGTAATGTGATTTTTCTTGGTGTCTTTGAAGTCATCTCTCAGGGGAATCTTGTTGAACTTTAAATATTTTACCCCCCACCTCTCAACATCAAACCATCACTGTACAATGTGCACAATGCGCTTGTACACACATGTGTACAAGCGCTAACCTTGAGACGTCAAAACAGATCCGGCCAGATTGTATTGTGATTAGATTATCTGGCTAATCTGTAACACATGGATGGGACCGCAAGTAACAATGACACTAGCTACGCATAGCAAATGCAATAATAGCTGGATGGTAATGGTTGCTGGCAGATCAAAATGATACTAGGGGCAAACGATAATAATGGTGCACCAATATGACAGTTAAGAGTTATACATTTTCGTTGTTGGCCTGTGGAAGTCTGTGTTCAGCGTATTCACATCTTATCATTGGGCAGTAGGCACCACAGTGTTACAGTGCACCTCACTGCACTCTCCCTGACACTATCATTACTGTTGTCATGTCAACGGGGCTGCCTGAATGTGGCGTTAACATGGCTGAGGAGAGCCCCTTAATCCTATTTTACAGATACTAAATAATGGTGATGTAATGTCTAGACAGACAGCTATTAATATAGAAAGGCAAAGCATATTAATAGACTCATTAAGATATATTTGCTAATTGACATATCAGAAGTTGTTGGCTGCACACGCACACAAAGAAAATAGACAAGCGAGGATGTTTCAACTTTTTTTTCAAATCAGGTACGACCAGCTTATAGTGTGATTTGTGTAGGCATGCGGGTGTCTTGCCCAAGGACACAGCAGCCATATGCACCAGGAATCTATCAGATAAATTTCTGATTGGTGCAATGCTGCAGACGAACACAGATAGATTCATTCCCAGTGGCATACAGTGTACAGCTGCGTATAGTAAGTCACATATAACCAAGCTCTTTCAATACAGTACATAGCAAAGACAAGGTCACACAATAAAATGGCTGAAAGTTACAATCGAAATTTAAAAATCATTCTGAACTTTTGTCTCTATGCAACCGTTCTGGTGGAGTGGCCTTTTATTACAGATTATTTGATTGTTAAAACAATACCTTGAAAAATAAACATTCTTACAATGACTGGGCTTGCATCTCTACAGAGCTGACCTGTAAGTTGGTCTGGGGGTGTCATCTGGATGTCTCCGTGGGGAAACCGAAGTGTAATGCCATACTGTGGAATATTCCAGGCAAAACATCTCCATGGAAACAAAAGTCTTGTTGAACTTTGGTCCAGACTGAGATTTTAAAACTTAAATCAGTGGTATGCAGGCTTCTACTGTTTTTCCCACACTTAGTCCAGTGCCAGGCATTGTACATTTGTTCTTAATGTTTTTAATCATAGAATAAAGTACAACAAAACAGTTGGTTGGGATATAGAATAAACACTTCAATACTTTACAAATATGTGAATCTGGTTTTCAAATGGCCGTGACTGACGGGTGGATTAGCCAATCAGGGACACATGGTCTGTCCGTATCAGAAATAAAGAATAAATAAATAAAAAATAAAATAAGATCACTGGGGTCTGAAAAACATCACAGATTTCTGGAATCAATGAGTGAAGCACTAAACTTTGTAGGTGACCAATGAGCTATTTTGTTTCACATGTCACTGAAAAACAGATCTGGGTGGACAATTATTTTAGACTGGGCTTGAGACGCAGCAGAGGACATGGGGACCAGACTGATATCAATCTGTTTAAAAACATAGAGAGATATCATTCTGGATTTGTGGTACTGTGGTAAAGGCAAATGTTTTATGAGATGGTGATTCGTGGAAATAAGCCGGAGAACAACTACATTTGAAAAGCCAATTGAAAAGCCATCTATGTATCTCCCGTGGTTTGAAACTCTGGTTAACTCCGACTCGTCTCGACTTAACTGAGCGCTTGTTTAATTAGTGCCTTTCTCAGCAGGAGCAGGTTTGTATGAGATTTGGTTCTCCAGATCTCTGCAGACATCTGGAGTTCACTGTGATGTTGTCAGTGATGGATTCCTGACTGTTACTGTTTAACTGGCTTCAGCAGACAGCCCTGTACTTTTTTTTTCTTACCTTTGATTAACATTTGCCACAGAATAATATTGACTCCTGCAGCGATCCTACGTCTTTAGAAAAGTTGAAGTGTGCGTTTTGATCCCAGATATGGCAGGCATTATAGTTTGGAAACCTGCTCTTGGGCACTATTTTGCAGTATTAAAATTTTGATAGATTAGAAAAGTCTAAATGAAGTGTTTTCTTTGTTATGTTTAGAGGAGTGTCATTTTGAACAGAGTGTGTCATGTGTTTGCTGCTCATTATTTTAGTGCAAAGTGGGCACAAAGGTGTTTTGGTAGGGCTTAATAAATTGTTCTGATGCTTTACATGGGGAAAGGCAATTCTCCTGTAATCCTGTTTGAGTGGATTAAAAAGATTAAAACGTTCTACACTACACTACAACCAAAATAATTTCCAAATCTTGTCAAGGTTGTCCATTTGGTTATAGATATGTCTTTATAATGGAATCTCTGGCCAGTTTAACATCAACTTAATACAATCCAGCTTTTCTTGCATTAATGGTTCAAAATATGACCTGATTGGAGACAAATTTGACAATAACTAACAAAATTTGACAATAACTAACAAAACTGGAATTGTGACACAATGTCTGCAACTTTTAAGTTTAAGTTTTAAGATTAAGTCAGGCCTTTCCTGGCAAATCCAGGATGATATATCTGTTGGTTTTTTTTATATATATATATACAGATTGATATCAGGCTGGTCCCCACATCCTCCATTGCCTCTCTAACCTGGTCAAACTCATTGGTCACCTCTGATTTACAAATAAAATCAAATATATCTCATCTCAGATTAACAGTTTATATATATATATATATATATATATATATATATATATATATATATATATATATATATATATATATATATATATATATATACACACACACACACACATATATATATATACACATTTTTTTTTCCTTGATGATTATTATGTTATTATTCTAATAAAGAAAAAAATAGTGGCGATAGTTTGTCCACTCATCCGAAGATTGGTGGTTCAAATCCTACACTCGACAACATCATTGGTTCAGCGCACAGATCCACTGACCCATAGGATGGAGGTGCGATTCCACTTCCCACAGATGAATGCTATCGTTGTGTCCTTGGGCAAGTCACTTAACCTCCTGAGACCCGAGCTCTTGCAGGACTTTATTTGCAAAAAATATTAAGAGCTTGAACACAGACATTTTGTGTAAAAAAAACTAAATGAGAAACAATTGTGCCTCTAGGATCAATGTGTCTCATTTGTGCTGCTGACAGGAGCAGGAAGACATATGCCTTAAAAAATAAAATAAAATAAAAAAATAAATAAAATAAAAAAATAATACAATAAATGAATAAATTAAATAAATAAAAAAATAAAATAAAAATAAATTTAAATTTAAAATAAGTAAAATAAAAAAAATATATATATATATTAAAATACAATAAAAAAACAAAATAAAATAAAAAAATAATACAAAAAATAAATAAATAAAATAAAATAAAAAATAATGCAAAAAATAAATAAATAAAAATAAATAAATAAAAATTAAAAATAAATATTCTAAACTCTTAGAAATATTCAAAATTGACCATGTTCTTGTTGCTGTTCTTCTAAAAATTTGCACTGTGGCCTAAACAACCCAAAAGGTGCTGTCCACAAATGAGGACACCAGGTCTCAGGAGGTTAACCCACTTTGCCCTCCAAGGACAAGTCACTTAACCCACTTTGCCCTCAGCGTCTACATACACTGGTGTATGAATGTGTGTGGGAATGGGTGAGTTTTTTCCTTGATGTAAAGTGCTTGACTTGAAAGTTGAAAAGCGCTGTATACCATTATATTTATTATATGTGTCCCTGATTAGCTAATCCGCCTGTCAATTTTGATCATTTGAAAATGGGGAGATTCATCTATGACCAGACTCACATCTTCATAAAGCATTTAAGAAATGTGTATTCTCGATCCCAGGCAAAGTCTGACTGTTTTTTATAAATAAATAAAGATGAAAATATTTTTAATGCAGCACTCTAATCTTAATACTATATAAATATGTTTAGTTAACAGGTCAGTGCCAGGGATAGTCGCAAACCAAAATGCTGAGAAAGCATAGATAGCTGTATAACCTTCAATACTTGTATACATGCCTTCCTTTCTCTCATTAGATCATAATTGCCCATTGAAAAGAGAGAGTGGCACAGTAGTGGATTGTCTTCAGTGCATTGGAGCCAGGCCTGTATGTGGGATTAGCACAGCCTGCTGCTAGTGTGTGCTCTGTGATCTCCTTGTGACAAATTGCAAGTGATGCCCCTGGACTCATTTACATAGAAATGGCTTTAAATTATGGTCATATATTACGGCTCCTTTACAACTGCATATATAATTTTTTTTTTTTTTTCATATGTTCAAAGCTAAAAGGTACAAAATACACAGGCACATATCTGCAATGCATCTTTTGATTCTTGGATAGATACATTTGTCTGGATTTAATCATAAGGTGTATTAAAGGAACAGGGTTTGTAAGAGCATATTTGAAATGTTATTTTTCCACACTATTCATCTTTTTGTGTTGTGAGATTAAAGCACCAGCACTGACCCATGCTGAGGCAATACCAAATACATGCTCTTTCATAAACAGCATGATGTAAACCTTGCAAGCAGTGATTTTAGAGAAACATGTTTTCTTTCAGTCTGATTGTAATTAATAATTCTGTTACCATTCTGATCTATGAACTCCATTATTGTGTTCAAAACAAATGTGGGAAAGGTACCTGTGTCAACACCGCAGAAAAATGCAATTATTTCATCAACTCTTTGTTTGTAATGTCCTGTGGTGAACAAGCTTTTAATGCATAGCATTAAAAGCTTAGAATATTATTAGGTAATGTAAAAACAGGATGGACATGTGGAGTTGTATGGAGTGCTAATCTTAATAACAATAATAATAATAATAATAATGATAATAATAATAATGATAATAATAATAATAAAGATAAAGATAATAATAATAATAATAATAATAATAAAGATAATAATAATGATAATAATAATGATAATAATAATAATAATAATAATAATAATAATAATAATAATAATAATAATAATAATAATAATAATAAATCAAGTATATGTATAACCAGTGGTGGATGAAGTACTCAAGTTTGTTACAAGTGCAAATAGAGAGGTAAAACGTTACTCAAGTAAAAGTATCACATGAAAAAATGTACTTAACTAGAAATACCTGTTTAAAAATATATGTATTTCACACAAATGTTGTTAATTTGTTAAAGTGTTAAATGTAGTGACTTTGACTAAAAATTATACATATTTTGCTCAACAATAGCAATACAAATACATTTTGTAATTGTTGTCATGAATTTTGTGTATTTATTTTTGCTTGCTCAAAGTCAAAACTTGAACTTAAAAACTTTAGCCAGGATGTTACCACAAACATGGCAAAAATAACCCCTCAAATCATATGAAAAGGATTTTTTTCTTTGTAGTCCAGCTCAAAAATGTAGGAGAGTAGAACATATAGATACCTGCTCTCAAATGTAGAGAAGTAAAAGTAAAAAGTGTACACTGTAAAAATTACATAAGTGAAAAACAGATACCTAAAAATGCTATTTAAATACAGTACCTTACTACTTGTACTTTGTTACCTTCCACCAAGGTGTATAACAAAATAAATAAAGTATAATGTATAGTTGCTGTGTGGTTAGCACATTTATGGATTCAGTAAATGTGACTCTTTATGTCCCATTACATGCATCAGGTGATTACAGTTAACTATCATGGTGTTCATGGTTAGAAAACACACTCAAATTTCAACATTTTTCTGTACTTACTGGGCTTTGGAAGTATCATCTTAGACAAGGCAGAGTTGAGACATTGATTTATTTCATAGAAGGCATGTAGGTTAAGTATTCCAGCAACTATTGTCCTGAAACGAGAATTTCCCAGGACAAATGTGTGTGCTTTTTAATTATAGACCATATATTCCACTGTATTCCTTGGAACACTCATTGCAATTGACTTCTAAAAAACAAACAAAAACAAAAACACTGCCTCTCTCTCTCTCTCTGTAACTGCTGCTGTTATGCTCATCATTATGACCTTAAAATGTTCATATTAACATGCTCTACACAAGCCTGTTTATTTAATTTCACTATATTGTCCCTAAATTAACATGAACTTTAATAACAGACCCATCCTGTGCCTGTTTTACCCAAGTTGTTGTGGTGTTGTGCAACAAGCTGATTGATTAAGCCCCAGCCAAACTAACAGTGTGAGCGGGAGGGGGCGTGTACCTTCAATAACCTCACCCCTGATTGGATCTTTGGTTTTGCGCTCAAATTTCCAAATATGGTTGCTGGTTGCAGATTCGCTGCTATAACTGCTAGCTTCGATGAGCTTCATTTGGTTGCAGCTGAATACTGTAGGTGATCTCACACTCCCTTAGTCCAGTTCTTTTATACAGTCTATGATTTGAACCTATACTGATTTTTGTGCAGATTGAGCCCATTTTAGGCCTGGTAGTCTATACCAGGGCTAAACCTAGTTTTGGTTCAGTCCTGGTCTAGTCCAGTTTTAGATTAGTCTCAATTTTAATGTGGTCTGTGTGCAAGTATGAACACACCCTTCACAAACCCACACTGCCAAATTAACTGCTATTTGGAGTTGTGTGGTCTAGCTATTCCCAGGGACGACATTGCACCAAGGAAATAACCATGCATTTTTCTGTCCCAAATTACTATAGAGTACTTATTAGTGCAAGTTTTAAACCTTAGTCAGAAAATAGTCTGGAAACACTGCTTTACACACATACATGTCTTTTCGCTAATTTGAGTGATACAGAGCAGAGGACATGCAGACTTCACACAGGAAAATCATTGGCACTACTTCTAATTGAGTCACATTTGTTCTTGTTTGTCTGTGGCTGTGACCTAAACCAGAGCTTCCCAAGTTCGATATGAGAGAGGTCTGAGTGGACATGTGTGGTAAGAGTCAATAAGTGAATATGACAGCTTGTGTCAATAAACAAGACAAGTGGGAAATAGGGCACACAGGCAGAGATTCAGCAGTCTTCACCACACTCAAAGAAGCACACAGCCTTGAAATCCAATTTAGGCTCCCTCCTACAAAATTGCACTTACAATAAGGGTATATGTTTTAGGGCTAACTCGGTACCACAACAACAGAACTATAACTTAAAACAACAGCAAAGAATTGGGGGAACCATACAAGTTATTTCATGTTATTAAAGAAGGCCTGTTCTGCAAAATCAACTTCTCAGAGCTTTCAATCATGTTATAGTTGTTTCCCTTCTCATTCACCCTCTCGGAGTTGTTTTTGGAGTAATATTTGAGCAATCTTTAATTGCTTATTTTCAGGACACCATATTGTTGATCAACCCCTATTTTCACTGCCCCCTGGGATACGCCCACTGCTCTGTACTTACTTTGCTATTCAGTTTTATATTTTTATTTTTTTAATTGATAATATACGTAAGATTCAGCAGCAACTAGTCATTTTGGTGCAAATGAAAAAAAAAATCTGCTACTTGCTAGTGTGATCTGTAGCTATCCACAGGAGGTGTCAAGAGCTCCACAACTCTTTGTTTTAAATGACATTTCTCGTTGGGCACCGCAGTTTTCTAACACGTAAGTCAATGGACCTGTTTCTTTTATTAAGTCGTTTTAGATTAGTATTTAGTATTACAAATTAAAATGTTAAAATTATAATGGTCCACAGGTGTCATCATGTCATTATAACTATATAGCAAACACAAGCACAATAGGTCTTCTTTAACAGACATTACAGCAAGTAATAATTAAACAGTAGATTATCTTTTTGACCATGAATTGAAGAAAAAAATAAATAAATACATTGAATTGACAGCATTAGTCTATAGCATTAGACACTTTTAAACATTCAAAGTCGATTTTTCATTCACTTGCTACCATGCTACCATCCAACTGCTATAGCCATAGTGTTCCTTGGGTTTTGCACACAACCACTCACACCACGTGGGTGAAATGTCACATCAACAGTATGTACTGATCTGAGGAACTTCGAACCACCAACCTTCAGGTTAATAGACTACTGAGTTGCTGCCTGCATGAAAACTGAAAAAAAAAAAAAAGCTCAAATCAGTAAGGAAATAATTACACTTCAAAATAGACTGACTCAGTGTTCAGCTTGGTAAGAGTTTGGGTGAAAATCATTTTAATGATCTTTTTGAAGAGAAGTGGAAAAATGTGAAATTACAGAAATGGCATTTCTTTTCCTAATTTTTCTAAATAACCCTAGCTGGATGAACTAAAATCCATTCTTTCACTGTAGTAAAGAAGAGGAATATCATTTGGCTGTTCCTTTATTGCAGTTTTGATAAGATACTATCCATCATGGGCCCATATTACTCTGTTTTCAATGTTATAATGTTTCCTCACAACAAATATACTCAGAGCCGTGTTCTGTTTCATTCACACATGTTTAACACACAAACACAAAAAAATTTAGATTAAGTTCTTCTTTCAAACAAAAAACACTCTGTTTCACCTTGTAATGTCATGTGGTAATTCAAGAAGTGCTCCACTGTGTTTTTAAACTCCATACACCTTCACTAGAATCATTTGAGCTTTGAAGATGTAGACAGACTAATAATAAAGGATTACTCAAACGCGTGTGAATGAAACAAAACACAATTCAAGGTATGTTTTTTTGGCTAAAAGCTCACAAGAGTCATTTGTATTTGAGACTGATTAATGTGTTGTTAAACACAAGCATACATGGCACATATTTGCATACGATATGGTTTGGATAATGATTTAAATGCCTGAATACATCTAGTGCATTTTTTACACTCTACAACAGACAGCTCCTTATATTATTAAACGTGTGAGTTAAAATGTGCTGCTATTCCTCTGTGCAAAAAGATAAAATAATTTAGAATCAAATTAAAATGTTTGGAAAATGGGATGAGTGTCAGCATCTTGGTGTCTTTTTAAGCCCAACATTTAAACAGTGTTTTTTTTTTTTAGCATAAAGCTGTGTAGTGGCAGAGTGGTTAGCGCTCCTCTGGATTTCTCTCAGCGTTCTGTCCTAATTCAGCTCATGAAATACACATGAGATATGGGGGAAATCATGACAACAGTTTCTGAGTTTAGTTGTTTTTTCAGTATTTTATTTGTTACTTAACCTTTATTTAAAAGTCCCATATTAAGCTATTTTCTGATTTATGTTATAATGTTGTTTTTTAACACGAATATACCTGAAGTTGTGTTTTGATTCATTCACACATTTAACACACAAATCGTACATATTTAGGACATACATACAGGAAGTGCTCCACTGTATTTTTAAATTCCATACACATACAGGTAAAAGCATTATATCATGACCTACAGCTCACAAGAGTTCATTTTGTGTAATATAGGACATTTAAAGCTACGCAATGATGCCATTGCACTGACTGTCCCACATATGACATTAAACTTGTCTATCTTAAAAATAAATAAATAAACAAACAAACAAACAAACAAACAAATAAATAAATAATTATTCTCAGTCAACAAGGTCGCCTCACCACAGATCTATCTTGCAACAACCTGGTGACATCACTACTTATCTTTAGGCAAAGCAATAGCATTTCCATGGAGACAAATAGGTGACAAATCCTCTACTAAGTTACATAGCACACTAGAGAGATTTATGACCACATATTTAAGGGAGTCCTGGCTAAACAGTAGAATAAAAAGTATAAGGATGGTACTTCCTGCTTGCCTGCAATCCAGAATACACACTTCTTCTGGTCACTGGCGAGCTTCCCCGTTTTCAAATGGGTGTTATTGACAGGAGCATTAGCCAAACGGGGACATGCATGATATGTCATATCAGAAAAAAATAAAGGAAAAAAAAAATCACAGGGGGCTGAAATATATTGCGGATTTCTGCAGAATCAATGAGCGAAGCACTAAACTCTCTTAATCTGAGTTGATATACATTTGGTTTGATTTGTAAATCGTAGATGACCAGTGAGCGCTTTCGTTTCACGTGTCACTGAAAAAAACATGTGATTGCATCATTGCGTTTGACCAGGCTCAAGGTGCAATAGAGCGCATGGGACCAGACCATAGACTGTATATATAAATGGACATAGCAAATCTGCTAGCCATATTACAAATGGGAAGTGATCATGGGCGCACTTCCGGCTCCAGCGATGCAAAGAATTGTCACCCTTCTCTCTAAGTGCTTCAGTGAGCCTCGTCTTAAAGTGTTCGTTTTAACCCACTTACATGATCCTGGTATTTTTATTTCACTATTGTGTCTGTAAAGCAAGATATGAACATTAATAACAGACAAATCAGATGCCTTCTTTCCCAGAGGTCGCTCCCGCTCGTGATAGCAACAGGTCTGATTGACAGCGTTGCTAAGCACCCAATCCATATGGGCGGGAAGCGGCGTTACCTTCATCAGCCTTGCTGATATATATATATGTGTGTGTGGGGGTGTGTGTGTGGGGGGGTGTGGGTGTGTGTGTGTGTGTGTGTGTGTGGGTGTGTGTGTGTGTGTGTGTGGGAGAGAGAGAGAGATCATTCCGGATTTGCCAGTCAAACTTCCTGCTATACTCACAGAACCATGGTTACTAGTGTAAACTTCAGCCACAGACTTCTTGAATCTCAAGTGTCGAAATGTCCAAAGCTCCTGTACTTGCAAAATATATTTAGCACTTCTACAAAATCTAAGAAAAAGCCTCATATGGCACATATTTTTTTCAATGCATACCCCAAACCCCACTCACAGAAACTTTGTTGAAAAATGTATGAAAATTGAAAACTGAAAGATTATTAATGATTAAATTCTTGCTGTGCTCGATGTACTTTTGAAGCTTTATTAGACTGCAGCCATGCTCTTGACTCCCTATGTTTGTGCTGAAGGACGTACGGTGTCACAGTTCATCTGAATTTCTCTTTGCGCAGCCTTGCTTTTATGTACTGAACCAATTCAACATGTATTGATTCAACTTTTCGCACCTTGAAGAAACTATGTGCAGGTGTAAAGGGAAGAAAAACAAATTATAGCCTCTGCCTGATGTAACTTTTTAAGTGTTAAGAGATTGTTTTTCTCTCACGCTCTTTAGCTTTCATTACACTCTTACCTCAGGGGGGCTGAAGTCTATTTGTAAACTTAAACATAGCTCAAAACAATCACTATTGAACTTAAATAAATAAATAAATAAGGATTATCTAAATTGCTGGTTATATCGTAAAGACCCCCAAGATACTTGAACTCCTCCACTTGAGGCAAAGGCTCTCCACCCACCTGGAGAGGGCAAGCCACCTTTTTTCCGGTCGAGAACCATGGCCTCGGATTTGGAGGAGTTGATTCTCATCCCAACTGTTTCACATTCGGCTACAAACCGCCCCAGTGCCTGCTCCAGGTCCTGGCTCGATGAAGCCATGAGGACAACATCATCCACAAACAGCAGAGATGATATACTGGGTTTCCCCAACCAGAACCCCTCCGGCCCCTGACTGCGCCTAGAAATTCGGTTGATAAATATAATGAACAGATCCTGTGACAAAGGGCAGCCCTGGTGGAGTCCAACATGCACTGGGAACAGGTCCAACTTACTGCTGGCAATGCGAACATAGCTCCTGTTCCAGTCATACAGGGACCGGACAGCCCATAGCAAAGGGCCCTGGACCCCATACCCTGGTGGAGCACCCACCAAAGGACACCATGAGGGACATGTTCAAATGTCTTCTCCAGGTCCATAAAACACATGTGGACTGGTTTGGCAAACCATGAACCCTTGAGGACCCGATGGAGAGTATAGAGCTGGTCCAGTGTTCCACGACCAGGATTAAAACCACACTGCTCCTCCTGGATCAGAGGTTCGACTATTGGTCGGAATCTCCTCTACAGTACTCTGGAATAGACCTTACTGGGAAGGCTGAGGAGTGTGATTCTCCTGTAACTGGAACACGCCCTCCGCTCCCCCTTCTTATACAGAGGGGCCACCACCCCGATCTGCCAGTCCAGCGGTACAGTCCCCGACCGCCATGCAATGTTGCACAGATGTGTCAGCCAAGACAGCCCCACAACATCCAGAGACTTGAAATACTCGGCTCCCTCCCAGAGCCTTGCCACCGAGGAGCTTGTCAACCACCTCGGTGACTTCAGCCAGGGTGAGGAACGAGTCCACCTCCAAGTCCTCGGTCTCTTTTTCCTCCTCGGAAGACATGATGGGGGGATTGAGGAGATCCTCAAAGTATTCCTTCTACCACCCGACAACATACCAAGTCAACGTCAGCAGCTCCCTACCCGCACTGTAATCTGTGTTGGTGAAGCACTGCTTCCCCCTCCTGAGGCGTTGGACAGTTTGACAGAATCTCTTTGAAGTCCGACAGTCCTCCTCCATGGCCTCCCCGAACTCCTCCCAACCCCGTGTTTTTGGCTCTGTTACCGCATGGGCCACGGCACGCTTGGCCCGCCAGTACTTGTCAGCTGCCTCAGGAGTCCCACGAGTCAACAAGGCTTGATAGCCTCCTTCTTCAGCTTGACAGCATCCCTTACTTCCGGTCTCCACCACTGGGTACATGTCCCCAGTCTCCCCCAGGATGAGGGAGAAGCTATCCCGGAGGTGTGAGTTGAAGATTCCCCTGACAGAGGGCTCCGCCAGGCTCCAACAGACACTTACGATATGCTTGGGCCTGTCAGGTCTGTCTTGGCTTCCTCTTCCGCTAGCGGATCCAACTCAACACCAGGTGGTGATCGGTTGGCAGCTCTGCCCCTCTCTTCACCTGAGTGTCCAAGACACACAGCTGGAGGTTACGTGCACTGATGGACACCCTTTTGCTCGAACATGATGTTTGTTATGGACAAACTGTGACTAGCACAGAAGTGCTAGTCAGGGGAGGCCATTTTTCCCGATCACACCCCTCCAGGTGTCACTGCCGTTAGCCACATGGGCATTGAATTCCCCCAGGAGAACAATGGAGTCCCCAGTCGGTGCACTGTCTAGTACCCCTCCCAGGGACTCCAAGAAGGCCTGTAGGCCAACACAACAGTGAGAGACCTGTCCCCGACCTGGAGGCACGGGGACACAACCCTCTCGTTCACTGGGGTGATCTCCAACACGAGGTGGCTGAAATGGAGAGTCCAGCCCCTCTCAAGGAGTTGGGTTCCAGAGTCCAAGCTATGCATGGTGGTGAGGCCGACTACATCTAGTAGGTTATGCTCAACTTCCCGCACAAGCTCTGGCTCCTTACCCCCAAGCGAGGTGACATTCCCGTGGGGAAAGACCCGGCCACCAGGGGCTCACTGTCGAGCACCCACCCCAGGCCTAGCTCCAGGGTGGGGTCCCGGTAACGCCAGCCTGGGCGATGTAAATAGCCTTGATTGTTCTCTTGACATAAAGGGCTTCTGAACCGCTCTTAGTCTGACCCGTCCCCCTGCTGGACCTGTTTGCCATGGGTGACCCTACCAGGGGCATGAAGCCCCCAACAACATAACTCACAGAATCATTCAGGTGCTCAAACCCCTCCAGTACGTTAAGATGGCGGTTCAGGAAGGGGGTCGGGGTCTTGTTTACGAGTGAGGGAAGGATGGAGCATGAGATTGATAGGCGCATCGGTGTAGCATCTGCAATGATGCAGTCACTGTATCGGTCCGTTGTGGTAATGAGCTCTGGGTAATGCCTGAAAGGACAAGATAGGGTGAGGAGCTCAGTCACATGGGAGGAGGTCGGAGTAGAGCCATCGCTCCTACAGGTCGAGAGGAGCCAGCTGAGGTGGCTCGGGCATCTGTTCAGGATGACTCCTGGACGCCTCCCTAGGGAGGTGTTATGGGCATGTCCCACCAGGAGGAGGCCCCAGGGAAGAACCAGGACACGTTGGGACTATGCCTCTTGGCTGGCCCGGGAACGCCTTGGGGTCCCACCGGAGGCGCTGGAGGATGTGTCTGGGGTGAGAGAAGTCTGGGAGTCCCTGCTGATAAGTGGAAGAAAATGGATGGATGGATATCGTAAAGACAGGAAATCATTACTAGTCCCGTATGAACATCATTAACATCTCAGAAAACCATTTGATTCCCAGAGGTTTTTGAATGTACCCTTCTAATACAACTGTTTATGCAACAAATATTAGTAGAAGTGGGAGGTATATCAAAAAAATGGTAATATAACAGTTATTCTTGAGAAATGCAAAATTTAGTTAATTGTCTTTATTAAAGCAAACCTATTCAGCAAAATCAACTTTTCAGGGATTTTAACCATATTATATTTGTTTTCCCTCAACATTTACTCATCCAAAGTTGTTTTTGAAGTGATTCATGCATGTTTGAGCAATCTTTAATAACTTATTTTCAAGACACAAATCAACGTTTTCACCACCTCTGGCATGAGTCCATTGTGACGTACTTTGTTCTCCGATTTTATTTTCTTAATCGGCGTGCACTGCTCACTAACGTGATCTGCAGCTATCCATCAGAGGTGCCAACTTTCTGTGATGACGTTTAAGGCAACATCAACTCCCATTGGGGACCGCAGTTTTCTAATGTGGAAGTCAATAGACTTTTTTCTTTTATTAAGTCATTTTAGATGAATATTGCAAATTTAAAATGTGCAAATTTTGACATATTGATCGATGGGTTTCATAGATTATAACAGACACAAGCAAACAAAAGCATAAAAGGTCTTCTTCAAGGCTGCACAAATGCTGATTAAAATGTTTCAGATAATAATACAAAGTGATAATTCTGCACTCTTGACAATAATTTTACAGTCCAATCGCAGTTTGTTCTATATCTAAAGCTGAACCAAGACATTTACAAGCACATTTCTGATGCTTATACTAATACAACAATGCCAGCTACTACTACTTCTAAAATCTGTGATTCCTTCCTCTTTTACTCCACACCATAATGTTGGGCTAGCAATGGGATCCAACAATATTAAAACAAGGAATAATTACATTTATAGATTAGTGAGGTCTTAATCACATCTGATATCTCTCTTGTGAATACTTTTTCTCATCACATAAGTCTCCTGAGCTCTTCTGTAATCATATACAGTTAGACACAGAAATATCAATGCAGATTCCAAGTCTTTTATTAAAAAAAATATGTACCTTAATAATACATCAGAAAATAGATGAAGAGTTAGTTAAGTACCCATTATGAGTTTAGATCACTGGCAAGGGCCTATAGAATTTTTTTATTTTTTTTTTATAAACTGAGCATTACCAACAGCAAGCCAAATTTCAGAAGAAAACATTCAACTTTAAAGGGCCCATATTACGTTATTGTCTGATCTATGTTATAATGTTTCTTCCTCTTCCTTAGAAATCACACCTGGAGACCCGTTTAACACACAAACAGTGCATATTTAGGCCGAGTTGTTCTGTCAAACTGAAAACACTCTGATGTTATGTGGTAATACAGGAACTACTCCACTGCGTTTTTAAACTCCATACACCTTCACTAGAATCATTTGGATCTTTTTGACCAAACCTTTGCAATACCATCTGTTGGTAAGTATGGGTGTATCCAGTCACGTTGATTAAACTAAATTGGCATGATCTTTTTGATGGTTTAAATACTCTGTATGTATTTTAATTTGTTAGCCGAGGGTGAGACGACACTGCTAGGGAGATTAGCTCTTTGACGACTGTGCACAATTGATTCAGTAAATCAGACTTTGCGATTCAAGACAACTTCTGTTGATTTTATATATATATATATATATATATATATATATATATATATATATATATATATATATATATATATATATATATATATATATATATATATATATATATATATATTTTTTTTTTTTTTTTTTTTTATTTATTTTTTTTTTTTTATATAGGTTTTTACTATTAGAAATTCCACAACAATAGTTTCAGCCCTGGAATTGCCCATCTCTACTGAACTAAACATAAAAGGTAGCTGGTAACTTGAAAACTACCGCTTCATGACATCACAAGGTGGAACAGAGCATTTTGAGCTTTGGCGCTGTAGGAATATAAAATATAAACATGGCCTTCTCTAACAATGACTAACAATACTAAAATAAAATCACACTCCACTCAGTCTATGTATCAGTAGGTAGGCTATTGTATCCTGTACCTTTTTGTATTAAGAAAGATGAATAGAAGTGGCTCCTTGTTATCAGCGTGGCTCCTAATCACCAGCACTAATGTCCCCTGTACCTGACCCTATCTCAGATGTTTCCTGACTTTACTCCATTGATCTTCAGTCATACGCTACTCCTCTGTTCATCTTGTGTTTGTCGTCTTCATGTTTAAAGTCTCCAATGCGCCACCTGTCTCCTGTCGGCCTGCCTGTGTGTGTGATCACTGCTGAGGTTGTCTTGCTTTCTTCTTCTTGACTTGTGTCCACCTCAGGGACTCCACAGCCCTGCCACACGCCACATGGAGAGATGATCAAATGCAATCAAGCAGAGTTTCTCAAACCGTGGTGCACAACTCTTTTCTAACAATACTCAGGAGAAATCTGGCTCTTTCGTTTCTAATTTGGTTTATTATTGGATTAAACCAGCAAATGTGCTTAAAATCAAATATTAAGTGCACTATGCAACTTTTCTAGCGGACAATCAGCTACATGAGATGTCACTGTTACTGCATTAAATTTGAGTATCTCCAACAGGGACAAATAACATGTCAGAGCAGTGAAAATGCAAGCTAGACCTGTCAGGTTGATTACTATATCGACTTATTGTTCAATAAATGAAAATTGGAACAATAGGTTTTGGGGTTGATATGCATTGTGTGTACATTTTCTTTGTACTGGGAAATGTTTGGTTATTTTTTGGTTATATGATAAGATTTAAGTCGTACAAGGTGGAGTTAATAACATCTATGACTCCTCAGAGATGCAAACTAAGTACTATAGTGTTTCTTTCTGTAGTTTGCAACTTGTGATTTTTTTTTTTTACAATATTGTGCTGCTCTTTGGTTGTTGTGTCAATGGCATCAATTTGTTTCAATATTAGCATTTAGCGTCTATATTTACTTCAGCAATATATCGCACTTCAGAATATGTATTTGTGACAGGCCTAATGCAAGTGCCTTCACAAAAGTCTCAAACTTGTGAAGGAAATAGGTTTAACTGTGTACAGTAATACAAGTTCTTCTCCTGCAGTAGAAAAAACAACACTGTATTTATATATATATAAAAAAAAAAAAAAGCTATAGGTCAGCATCACGTGAGAGAGAGCAGAACAGCATGTACCAAGTCTCTGTAAGATGGCGTAAGAGTTCGGGCTGTCTGCAGGTCATCACAGCCATGTTGTAAGTACTTTATAAAGTTAACATAAAGCTCCTGTTTTAAGGTTTATGGACATAGACGTCCACCTGAAGGAGCTGTGTACCACAGTTTGAGGACCACTGCCTTAATGCAGAGATACTTAACGGGCCCATATTACCAAATTTTCTGATCTATGTTATAATGTTGTTTCCTCATCAAAAACATACCTGAAGTTGTGTCTTGTTTTCATCATGCAAGTTTAACATCTGAATCCTGAATATTTAGGCTGAGTTCTTTTTCTAGAAAACATTCTGGTAACACTGTGCTTTTAAACTCCATACACCATCATTGGGGTAATTTCTGCCCTGGAGTTGCCAGTCTCTACTGAAGTAAAGGCATCTTGAGGTCTGGAGATGTAGATGGACTAATAATAAAGTGTGAATGGAACAAACAACTCCAGGTATGTTTTTGAGGAGGTAACAACATGGTAACATGGCTTCAAGCTCATAAGAAAAGTCATAACCTATTTTAGTACAGTTCAGTATTGTTTTAATAAAACCTTGATGGAACCAAATGTTGTTGGATCAACACATGGTTTCAATGTTTGCCATTTACAACATCTGCACTGGAGTTATAAGATGCGCTGGGTGTTTGAACATAAGTAACAGAAGCAAAGCCATATGGATTTTACTTGAAGTTGCAAGTTCATAAATACATATCTTTGCTTCTACATTTTAATCTTAACCTCTTCATAGTGTGTCTTAAAAATCCTACTGACTGACATAGTAGCCGGAGCAGCGTATAGCCACTTAAATAAAATGGATCATTTAGCATTTGTCTGTGTGGAGACTGCATGCACTGCTCTCCACCAGCTTAGTCAGAAAGGCCTGTGATTTCTTTTTTCCATAATTCTAGTGTTTGAATGAATAATGGAGGAGGGTGTGAGCGCAAAGGTGCATCCTGCGCTTCTCAAGCCCAAGGTTCCCAATTAGACGCATGGATTGGTGCCAGAGCACATGTTTCTGTGCAGTATTTGTTGGCACTTTTTGAGATATACCCTCCTGAAGAATTAATGAAACCGGCAACAAACAAAGCAGCTCTTGCCACAGATATTTCACGCTGTCTTCACAAATTTGTAACTGCGTGCTAAGAGATTGTCACATCGCAGGCCCCGGCACCGTTGTTCAGTAAATGGCTGAGCGAGCACAATATGTTGCCTTTGTAAATGTTTTTGCTATGTGATAGCATTAAATGCTACACTTTTAAACTTCAACAAAGAATAGAACTGTACATAATAGTCCACTGTAGACTTGCAACGAAGGGAAGTTTATATTTCTCCAAATTTCACCAAAAAGTTCTTGTTATTTACCACATTGTTTTATTGTTCAATATATGAAAGCTGGAACAATACATTTTTGGGGTCAACATTTATCATGTGTATATTTTCTTTGCATTACTGGGAAATTCTTGGTTATTTTCTGGCTATATGATAAAATGTAAACTGTAAACCATCAACCACCAATCCAACATGTATCACCGATTAAGAAAATAAAATTGAAGAACTAAGTAAGTACGTCACAATAGGCAGTGGCAGTGAAAACAGGGATTGATTGGCAATATGCCATTTTGAAAAGAAACAATTAAAGGTTGCTCAAATATGCACAAATCTCTCCAAAAACAATTCCGAGAAGGTAAAAGTAAAGGGGAAACAACTACAACATGGTTAAAAGCTTTGAAAAGTCGATTTTGCAGAATAGGTCTAATGCTCTGTTTAACCCAGCCTATATTTATTCATACATGCTTGAATTATCTTTTGATAGATTTGCAACTTTTGAGTGATATTTGTGAATCTATATGTGCCTCTGAATACTGCTGAGTCCTGTGATTAGAGCTACATATGGGACCCCTGTGGTGCTGTTTAAATGGCCCAGAGCTTCACACTCGACTTCTACAAAGGCGATAATTGTTGCAGGAAAAGACACGGCTAGAGTTAGTTTCAGAAGGAAATAAAATGTGTGCAGAAACAGACATAATAGGCTAATGCAGTTTAGTGAGGTCATTCAAGTTTTCTCAAGTTCAAGTTGAATATAGTTGGCACAATAGAAGCCAAGACTTAAACAGGTCTAAACCAGCAACTAGCAAGGTCTAATGTCTGGAAAACTAAAGATCTAAACCAGATCAATAAAATCATAATCAAATTAAAAACACTAATTGAATAAACTAAATAAATGAATGATAGACATTTTTAATACAATACTGTGGAACCTCCAAGCTAAAGTAATAAGATTTCCAAGGAGATAAGCAAATTGTGGAAGTTGGTTAAAACAGACCTATTCTGCAAAATCTTCTTTTCAGGGCTTTTAACCATATTATATTTGTTGTTGTCCTCTTCTCATTTACCCTCTCAAGGTTGTTTTTGGAGTGATTTGTGCATATGTTTTAGCAATCTTAAATGGCTTATTTTCAATCTGCCATATTGCCGAAAAATTCTTGTTTTCACTGCCACCAGCAAACACCCACTGCTTTGTACTTACTTTGTTCTTCAATTCTATTTTCTTAATTGATGATAGGTGTAGGATTCTGAAACGTTGTGTAGTAATTTTGGTACAAAAAAAAAAAATCCTTCTTCCCTAATGTCATCTGCAGCAATCTACTGTAGGCGGCGACAGCTGCACGACTCTTTGTTGTGATGCCGTTTACGGCGACGTCAGCTCCCATTGGGCACCGCAGTTTTGTAACGCGGAAGTAGTGGAGTCGCTTTAGATAACATAATGACTTTAGATAACATAATATATATATATATATATATATATATATATATATATATATATATATATATATATATATATATATACATACATATATATATATATATATATATATATATATATATATATATATATATATATATATATATATATATATATATATATATATATATATATATACATACATACAAGGGTCATTCAATAAATAAGGTGAATTTTTTCGGTATAAGGACTTTTAATAGAGTTAGAAGCTTACTTTTTTAAAAAGTTTATAAAAAACTTTTGTTTTGGCGATTAACAAAGATGGCCAACCAAGAAGCATGCTCCAGGATTGAACAGTGGCCAGTTATCAAGTTTTTGGTTGCTGAAGGGTGCAAACCCGTTGAAATTCATAGGAGAATGTCAACCGTGTATGGTTCGATCATCTCAGGAGACCTCACTTCTGTAGGCCTTCATCCTCAACACTGCTCCGTTATTCTTTAAACAATTTAGCCCACTTGGAGACATTTTTTTGGCTGAAACATGTGTCACCATACACAGTTGACATTCTCCTGTGAATTTCAACGGGTGTGCACCCTTCAGCAACCAAAAACTTGATAACTGACCGCTGTTCAATCCTGGAGCATGCTTCTTGGTTGGCCATGTTTGTTCATCGCCAAAAAGTTTGTTTTTTTTTAATCTGCAAAAGAAATTAAATCCATGTGAAAAACAAGTAAAAAAGAAAAAAAGAAAAAGTAAGCTTCTAACTATTAAAAGTCCTTATTCCGAAAAATTCACCTTATTTATTGAATGACCCTCATGTATATATATATATAGGACAATAGGTCATCTTTAAAATGTGATGTAGTGCGCCTTTAAGTAATATGTCTGGTCTTGGATTCCAAAGATTCCTAAATATCATCATGAGAATCGTGTATGTGTGTATGAAACTATAGAACTGCCCTTTACTGTGAGTTCAGTTAGGGTGTGCTCATTCAATATTTATAAATTAAACTCTGTCTCTTCCAAATTTAAAGTGAATTATTGGATTGCCTTGTGTAAATAATAGATCGCGAATACCCATGTAGTTCAAGAGATACCTCCGACTTTCATTGCACAACTTTGGATAACACTGTTTTTGGACAAAGTTGTGCTTGGATTTGCCAAGTAGCATTTTGCATTTTTAGTGTGACATGCTTATTTTAGCCTCTAGGTCTGAATTCTTATTTATTTGTACGTATTACATGCTGCCTCCCATTGCTGTGTGTGGTCAGACATCACCGGCATTAAAAGCATTTGTGTGTTGAAAAGCCTAAAGGGGATGAATAATTGAAATGCTCACAACATTCATTAAGAATTGAAAAAAAACAAAACAAAACTTGGAAAACAAGTTAGCTGCAGAGGATAGGCGTACCATAGATACTTTATTATTGAATTTTAATTGAAAATACAGTGGGCAACATAGCTGATCACACTGCACCCCTGTGTAATCCATGTTAATTATTAGTGAAGCGTAAGTCTCCAATGAATGAAGGGAATTAAAGAACTATTTCAACAGGGCAGTATGCATTGTAGCAAAACACCAAACCAAGAACTAACTAACATCCAAACTAAGTGTAAACCAGAGATTGTATATATAAATGGACATAGCTAACCTGCTAGTCGCCACATTCCAAATATGATGTGAGCATGGGCGCACTTCTGGCTCCATCAACTCTGGCTCCAGTTCACTTTCTATTGAAAAATTGTCGCCCCTCTCTCTGGTACTGCTGCTGTCAGATTCATCATTTTGTTCTTAAAATGTTTGTATTACCCCGTTCTACATGATCCTGATATTTGTTTTTTTTGTGTCCATTAATCAAGATATGAACATAAATGACCGAGAAATCAGGTGTCTTCTTACCCGAGGTCAATCCCGCTAGTGTTAGCAACAGTTTTATTTGACAGCATTGCTTAGCACCTACTCCATGCTAAACCAGCAGTGCAGGCGGAAAGGGGCGTTACCTTCAACAACCTGGCTCTTTGGTTGCTATGATACTTGTTATCAGAATTCCCTATAACTGCTAGCCTCGATAAGCTTCATTTGACTGGATCTGAACACTGGAGTGACATCACACTCACTTAGTTCACTTCTTTAGGCAACCTATGATTAAAAACCCACCTCTGAACAAGCGCTAAACCTGTACTACTCAGGACAACAAGTGATGTCTAAACCCGTTGTAAACCTAGGCCAAATCAGGACAAAACATAGAATTAAAAAGATCTACCCAAGACCAAGCCATTTCTGAATCATTCTCTAATAAGGCTGGACAATCAAATACATTTTAACCAGCCTTTGGACGGATTAATTGGGCTATTACTTGTGTTTAAATGGCACTGCCTTGACATATCTCGTTTATGTTCATGAAATCAACACCAAAAGCCATTTTATGTCATTTTTGAAGAGAACACAGAGAGTTAAATAGAAAATTGAGGCTGATCAAGTATAAATATCATGTTGGTTTTGCCATATCATCCAGGCCAACAAATTCAGGACTACAACTTCGTTTAACCAGGGCCTAATTACTCCAGTCTCAACCTAGGCTAAACCTGCTGAAGAAACCTATATGCAAACATCTTCACACTGAATAAAATAAGAAGTCAATAATACAATTAAAATGCCCTCTGAGGATGGGTCAGGAGAATCGCTGACTCTGGCCTATATGCGGTGTGTCTAATTAGATTGTGAGAAGCCATTGAACAGCTCATAAACTGTCTGTGTCTGTTGTTGTCTACAATAAAAGGTGTTATGAAGCCAGTCTCAAGATGGCCATGTGCATCTGCCAGCTCCCTCCCCTCTATCTCAGTGACACATGAGTCTTCACCAAAGATTGCAATAGGCCTTTAACAGTACCACACGGAGCTTTTCACTGACATTGGCACGTATTTAGAGCAGACTGTAACCACTACCGAAATGAGACCTTGATCAACTGGATATATCAGAGGAATTATAAATGTGATTTTCAACAAAGAGTGAAACATTTGTCAGATATATTTACCGCTTTCTATACTTTATTAGCACAAAAGCACACAGCATTTTAACTCTACATGTATGACCTGAAGTTGTGAGTGTAGATAGGGGGAAGGTGATAATAGAAATTTTCTGAGCTGCCAAGCCTCAAATGCAGAACAATACAGGATTACTGAAACATGTATGAATCAATAGAGATAGCATTAGGAGTAAGTTAATGATCAAACCTTTTTACGCAGGCCTATTATGCCAATGCCGTAACGGTGGGTGTAGCGGACCAAAGAGTGCAGACTCGGGGCAGATTTACGGTGTTTATTTACAATAGTGCAAAAGACAGTCCAGACAGTTCATTTATCACACACGGGACGTAGGTAGCGGGAGGCAGACCAGACAGGCGTAGGGCAGGAGCAGGAAACCCAGGACTGGAGCGGGAGCAGAGACTGCCAGGACCGGACCATGACGAGACCAGGGACAGGACCAGGGAAGACTGAGCAGGAGTGATCCAGAGAGCGGGAGCCAGAGTAGGTGACGGGAATCAAGCCGGAGGCCAAGACAGGGCAGAAGGTAAGCAGAGGGTCGACTGTACCAGAGCTAGAGCATAGAGGCAGGAGCGGGAACGAACAAGAGCAGGAATATCGACAGTCTGGCCGACAGTCTGGCCGAGACTCTGGTCCAAGACGGTCCTGGGGAAGACGGACAGACAACCTGGCCCCGAGTGTCTTCTGCCGAGCCCTCATATACTCGGCAGCAGGTGCAGGTAATTGTGCTGATGTGCTTCAGGTGCATGCGGGAGGAGTCAGGAACTCCGCCCAGCTCCGGGCAGACAGGTAGGGGAGGGGGAGGGAACACAGGTGGACAGGAAATGCAGGATCATGACAGCAAATTGGATTTTTCAGAGCTTTTAACCATGTTATACTTGTTTCCTTCTCATTTACCCTCTGTTGTTTTTGGAGTGATTTGTGCATGTTTGAGCAATCTTTAATCGCTTATTTTCAAGACGCCATATTGCTGATTAATCCCTGTTGTCACCGCAATCGACATACGCCCACTGCTCTGTACTTACTTTGTTCTCCATTTTTATTTTCATAATCTGTAATACATGTAGGATTTGGCAGTGTTGCACAGTCATTTTGGTACAAATTTTAAAAACCACTGCTCACTTGCGTGATTTGCAGCTATTGTTGTGATGGCGTTTATGGCAACATCAGCTCCCACTGGACACTGCAGGTTTCTAACATGGAAGTCAGCAGACCTGTTTCTTTTATTAACTTATTTTAGATTAATATTGTGATTTAAAATGTGCAAATTATAACAAAAATCCACAAGTGTCATAGATTACAACTTTATACTGTAGCAGATACAAGCGCAATAGGTCATCTTTTACATGGTCATAAATGTAGATTTTTGCATGATTTTACCAACAGCGTGCAGCCTATTCTTGCGCTGTTCTATCTATGATTTCAAACAGCCAGTGTGATAAAGTCTCTTGGTGAATCTATGTTTTGTCTGCATTGTATTTCAATACACCTCTATTCATCTGAAGGCTGCCGACTGTCCTTGGTGGTCTGGGGTAGGTCATCCACGACAAGTCTTGTTGCTCTCCCTCTTCGCCACCTCCCTCTATCCCTTTCCTCTTCCCCTTCCCCTCCACCTCCCTCTCTCCTTCTTCTCTTCTCCCTCCGCTTCCTCTCCTCCTCCTGATGCGTTGGGATGCTTTCTCTGTTCCCACCATGGCAAATAACCACTCTCCGCCTGTGTAGGTCGCCGCATTACAAGACGTGTCGTGTTGGTGCTGTAGCAGGTAGCAGGGCCCGTGGGAGATTTAGTGGCTTTAATTACATTTCTCTTGCTGGCCGTTGAGGAGAAAAAGAATTAAATAGGACTGTTTTCTTAATCAGCTCTCACTCGGAGGGTTCCCAGCCACAGCCTTCCCCAAATGAAAAAGGGCATTGGAGCGTGAACTCTTTTGCTGCATCCAGCCATGCTTATGTGGTAAACAATGGCTTTTTGCCTATATATGTGTTTGTGTGTGTGTGTGTGAGGGGAGATGGAGAGTGGACATTTATTGCCATTTCCACGGTGTCTTCGCTGTCGGCTGTACAGTGCTTTATCTGGATAGAAATATGTTTTCTATTGATTGCTGTCCTTGGAACGTGAACGGATGCTGGCGGTGGTGTTGAAATAGTTGCATCGAGGAGAACATGGGGCTTTTGTGTGCAGAGATAGATCTGATGTAGCTGCCAGGCTTCGGAAGCACTAAGAATGCCTTTAGGAAATGGGATGCGTGATTCATGGGATGTACAAAGCTTATTACAGAAATACATTAGATCTGTGGATTTAAAGTTATCACTATGGGAAGGTGAACCAAATTCGATTTTGAATTCAATTGAGAATTTATCCGTGAATAATGTGCAATTGATCGAAAATGGCCAGAAACTTCTGCCTTGGATCCAGAATGCACACATCTCCAATTCTCCAATACGAAAATGTGAGTCTGGTCATGGGTCAGTCTCCAGTGGGTGTGATCGACAGGTGGATTAGCCAATTAAGGAACACACAAATATAGTTGCAATAAACAAAGCACTAAACCCTGTTTATTTGAGGTGGAAGAAACTTGGATTTGTTCTAAAATGATAGATGAACAATGAGGTTCTTTGTTTCAAATCTGTCACTGAAATAAACAAATTTTAATCTCCATGTTTGAGCCTGGCACAAGGCAAGACTCAAGGAGTAGAGACCAGACTGATATCGCTCTGTATAAAAAAAAAAAATTACAGTGAGATAGCATTCTCACTCACTTGCAAGGCAACAGTAACTTTTTGGTAATAAACATTCAGTCTGCCCTTCTTGGTGAAATTTTCTTTAAATTTAATCCAAGAGTAATTTGGATTTATTTCAAAAAAATTTTTTTTTTATCAAATCAGAATTATAACATCAAAAAAGAAAACAAACCATGACAGAAAATATTGTTGCAGCAGAATTCAAGCAATGAAACCCGATGAAACCAGATCTGAAGAAAGCAATTCAGAACGTTGGAGCGTTCACCCAAACTGGACCCAAACCAGGACCAAAAGAAGGTGAACGCACCCTAACTAAAAATTACTTCAAACCCTCATATTGGAATATTTTCTGATCTATGTTATAATATTGTTTCAAAAACATATCTGGAGTCGTGTTTTGTTTCATTCACACATGTTTAACACACAAACCCTCTTGAGTTGTTCTCTGAAACAGAAAACACTCGTGATCCCACTTGATAATACAGGAAGTGCGCAACTGTGTTTTTAAATTCCATACACCTTCACTGGAATCATATGGATAATTTCAGCCCCCAAATTTCCAATCTGTATTAAACAAAAGATAAAAGGTAGTTGTTAACTTAAAAACTACCACTACATGACATCACAAGGTGGAACAGAGCATTTTGAGCTTTGGAGATGTAGACAGGCTAATAATAAAGGGTTTCTCAAACATGCGTGAATGAAACAAAATACAACTCCAGGTATGTTTTTGAGGAGGTAACAACATTATAACCCACTTGTAGAAGCGGTTTAACTATGATACCAGTTCCAAAGTATATAATTATCCCAACTAACAGAATCTCAAACCTCTTACTCCAATCTTATCTTATGCTCTTTAATGGCTTCCCTTACACTGGTGCAGATCCCTAATTTACAGTTAGCGTCTTACTGTCGTCAAGGCAATCTTTTCCTACTTTCCATTTGGCTTCCTCGTGGGCAGCATCCATTTTTACTCGCGCAGATGCACTCGGAGATGGTGGGGCCGCAGCCGTGAATTTACTGCCCCATCAGGTGCTTCTAATGTATAAAGTAGAGCATATAATGGTTATTGAACAGCGGAGAGTTATGGTGCGTGGTATTTATATCCATGGCCCTTGAGTCCGATAACATGATATTGAGATTGAGCTAGCCCGCTAAAGCCGCCAGGGCGATTCGAGGAAGACAGGACAGAGCACACACAGGAGACAAACAGAATGAAGATTGCACAAATGGAAAAAAAAAGAATGGATGAGAGATGTAGGGGATGATAAGATAAGGTAAAGCATAGGTCCTGATGTATAGCCTCGTGGAAACTGGAGTCACGGAGGGCTAGAACGATGTAGTGCCGACCTTTGATCTGATGGCGGAGCGGAGGTTAAATTTGATGAGGCTCAACCATACTCCCCTGAGAAAAAAGAGGAGAAGCTAGTAAAACTGAATGCACAAGAGGGACACATGAAAAGATGGAGAGAGTCGCATGTAGGAAATGATAGAAATACAATCATATTCAAGGGATTTAAAGCTAGATGAATTTTCTAGGTATTAAAACTGTATCCAATAGAAACATATACCTTGTAATGACTTTGAATTTTATTGTTTTTTATATAAAACTCTGGAATCATTTCATATAGACAGACTTGCTTGGTTGAGTGGCAGTAGTAGCAGTAGTTAGTAGTCTTGCCCTCTTTTTCTTTAAGTTATACAGTGGCAGATGAAGTCCTCAATTCTGTTACTTAAGTAAACGTACAGGTACAGATACAGAGACAAAAAGCTACTCAAGCAGAAGTAAAAGTATCACCTGAACAAATGTACTTCAGTTAAAGTATTTAAGTACCCATTTAACAAATTAACAATGCTTGTGAAATACTTTCGTTACATTTTTAAAGTGTAAATGTAGTGATATTGAAAAGTGATATTTATTTAAAAAATTGTGATATTGAAAAAAATAAAATAAAATACATATTTTGGTCAACAGAAGCAATAATAATTTGTCTTCTGCATTTTGTGTATTTATTTTTGTTTGCTCAAAACTGAAACTGGTACTGTTACCTAAAAAAAATTCTACTTAAGTACAGTCCTTGTACTTCGGGACCTTTCACAATGGAAATCATATCACTATATTGTAATGTGAGTGTACTCTTCCCAGAGACCCAATAGGATACTATGCACTGACCTGTAATTCCTAAACTGAACTGAAAGTAAAATACAAACAAGCAAAATAAATGAATAAATCACCCATACATAACACCTTATATATAAGGTGTTATGTATGATTTATATAAAAATCATTGAGTTATAACCTAAGAAAATTGTAAGGTCCAAATTGTGTCTTTATACATAAATTCAAGTTGGACAAGCATTGGGCAAAAATACACACCAATAGACAGTACAAACACTACACATTCACAATACCAATTACATACAACATCAATCCAATGGCGACAGTTGACAACATCCACTGCTGTATGATTCCCCTATACAAACTTATCATTAATTGTCTGAGGCACCTTGCACCTAGCCCTGATGCTAAAAACACATACTCCACAGCACAGAAAAGACTACAAGTAAAACAAGAATGCCATCTGGTATAAGTTGTCCTTTAACCCATGCTTGGGTTTTTGATTGGGCACTTACTGTGTTAGATATGTTTAAGTGTGTCCAGCGCTGGAGACTGTGTTTGCAAACAGACAGTGAAACCTGAGTCTGCTGCTCCCATGTTCAATGCTGACACCACAAGTGAGCTGCCACATCATGATCAATACAAGTGTTAGCAAAGGTACACCAAACGAGCTGCATGTAAAGAAGGCACACACTCCAGACACATTATCAGCCTGGTATATGGTTTTAATGGTAAAATAATAGTAATTACCTAAGTACAAAGCATTCCTTCAATTTATATTGCAGTTTAATCACTATTCAGAACCCATGAGAGCTGCAACAAGACCCATATAAAGCTCTCGTAGTTGAAAATGCTATTGTTAATTTAACATGTACTTTCTGTCAAAGATAGCTAACAGTCATGCTTACTGAGACTGGTAAATGGTCACATTTTTATATAGCACTTTTCCATTCAAAGTGCTTTACATCAATGAACCACTCACCCATTCACACACACATTTATGCACCAGTGTACACAGACACTGGGGGCAAGGTGGGTTAAGTGTCTTCCCCAAGGACACCGTGACAGCATTCATCAGTGGGAGCTGGAATCGCAACGCCAACCTATGGGTCAGTGGATCCCACCGCTCAACCAATACTGTTGCTACTGTTGCCCAGCTGAGCTACTATCAATTCTCTGTGTTAGCATCTTATTTCCTTACTCCTACCTATTACAACCAAAGTTTTCATAATTTAAATGGGATGCCCGTCCAAACATGACCCATCCCATTTATTCAAGCTTGAGATCTTCTCTCAAACAGGAAATACTCTGTTCCACTTATGTCATATGATAATACAGGAAGTGCTCCTGATAATAAAGGAAATGCTCCAGATTAGAATCATTTGGATCATTTCTTCCCTGGAATTGCCAATTTCTACTGAACTGAAGGTAACATGAGCTGTTAACTTGAAAACTACCACTTCATGACATCACAAATTGGAACAGAGCATTTTGAGCTTTGGATATGTAGACAGACTAATAAAGCAAGATTACTCAAACATTTGTGAATGAAACAAAACACAACTCCGAGTATGTTTTTGATTGATGTAAAAACATTATAACATGACTTGAAGCTCACAAGAGTCACTTTTGTTTAATATAGGACCTTTAATCTTGTTCAAAATAATCCTTATTCCCAGAGAAAAAAGTCTGTTTGTTTAGACTTCACAAATAATTGCCAGAAATCATTAGAAAACATCATAGAAATTAGCAGAAGTTCAAGTGGGACAAATCTGGTTCACAGCTGGTCATAAAACACCATAATTTGCTCGGGAGTAGTTACTAATACGCGTGCACACAGCGTAGACAGAGTTTGACCTTGGTTGAAAGATTAATAGCACATGTCATCCAACACGTAGTGGGGTTTCAGCCTCTGAGCATGACAAAGAGCCCGCCGCTGACACCTTGCGGGTTACGAAGATTATTTTTGGCTATGTATAGTAAATTACTCTTCAAGTCAGACAAAAACGATGGCAAGAATGACAAGCGAATGGACATATCAGAGGTTAAGAGATGCCCCATTGGTATTAAATTAAAATGCTAGGGGCATAACAAGACTGAATCGCACATTTTTGGCTCAAAAATTTGGCAGTGATCTTGGGAGGTTGTATTTCTTGCAAACAAATAATTTCTGAAGCCCAAACAGTAGTGCGTGTGTTGTGTTTATGACAGTGCAGAAGAATATTTGCTTCACAATATCTTTGCAAAATAAATCCAGGCAGGAGAAGAATGGGATGCCAGGCTTTATTGATTATGTGCAGATAAATAATACAACTATTATGTTTGCTTGTAGCCAAACAGTGATGTATGGATGTGGCGGATAGGAATCGCGAGTGGACCAAAGACCAGAAAATGGAGAGGCTTCAGGCATCATTTTGATACACAGGCGGTCTATGGTTTTCTATTATCTGTGTGAATGTTTTTGTATACAGAAGTGTGTGTGGGCGTTCGCTTGCATGACTTTCGCTGGATTGTAGAGGCCGCAGTCAGGAGTGGAAGCAGAATTGGCCAGGCAGGACCCGAATTCAATCATTCTTTGGTCACTTTTAGCATCCAGATAATGAAAATGTCTCCATTGTAAACACAATTTCAGATTTTCTCTGTGCATTATGTTCACTCTGAATGAATCACAATATTGTTTTTATACCCATATCAACCTGCACCTCATGTTACTTTATTTCCATTTATTTTCTAAGGTCAAAGAACGTCTGGCAATTCATATTTTTTTGAATGTGTACTCAAAAGCCTTTATCTTGGAATATACCAAGTAGGTTCTTGAGTTTCTCTACTTATTCAAAAAGTGTAATGTAAGCTTTCTGGTGGAGGGTCTGCCACCTACTTCTCTTCATGGAGATGTTATAGCTTTAATGCCATACAGTGACATATCATGAAATGTATCTATCTCTGTGGAGACAAGTAAGTAATGCCACCAGGCCAAGTTTAAAGCAGACTTATTCTTTTCAGAGCTTTTAGCTATGTTATAGTTGTTTCCTCTGAACATGTACTCTCCTGAAGTTGTATTTGGAATGATTCGGGCACATCTTTAATGTCTTACTTTCAAGACACCATATTGCCAATCAGTCATTGTTTTCACCACCACCAGCATATGCCCACTGTGACTTAGTAAAAGAAACATTTAAATTGTTATGTAGACAAAAATTTAAAGGAGTAAACATAGTTTGCTGCTAATCCAAGCCACTTCTTCAGTTCTGGTCAGATTACTGGTGGACACTGTCTTATATCTGTCTGAAGGGAGGAGCTAACTACACTGAAACTAACACACCTGTTTGTAGGCTAAGTCTCTGACGTACTTCGTTCTTCAATTTTATTTTCTTAATGAGTGATATGATTCGGCAGTGGCGCATTGACATTTTGGTACAAATAAAAAAAGAAAAAGAAATTTGTTGCTCACTAGGGTGATCTGCAGCTATTCTTTGGAGGTGTCGACTTTTTGTTGTGATGATGTTTACAGTGACGTCAGCTCCCAATGGGCACAGCTGTTTTCTAGAATGGAAGTCTGCAGCTTTGGGTTTTTGTATTAAGCCATTTTAGATGAATATTTCAATTTAATACGTGCACATTATAAGATTGTAATGACCCATTAGTGTCATAGATTATAGCTACATCTACATAGCTATAATCTAACACAAACACAATAGGCCAGATCTCTGCTCAATACATGTTTTTATGGCATTTTTCTGAAGTAAACCTGAAATCGAATAAGTGCAAGATCGATAACTTGTGTGGAACATTCTAAGCAAAGCAATAATATTTCCATGGCGACAAGCAAAGGCAGACCCTGTACCAGAAAAAAAAAAAAAAAAAAGTTATACTCTGAACCTTTATAGCTAGATTTGGAAGAAAATGAACACATTGCCCGTGTCTCCCAGTATTTGAAATTTAGTCTAGTGCACTAAAAGCAATACAATTTTACTAAATGGTTGCATATAAAATGGTTCCATATAACAGAAAACAGAACAATAGGGGTCTGCATTCCCCTACAGCACAGCAGTAGTTGACCAATTATGTGTCATACCGGCATATTCTGCTTTAACAAAAAACACATGAATTCAAAATGTGTCCGATTGCATCATCTTTATTGTTTCATAGAGTGGGTCGTTTTAAAGCTATTTATCATGTTTATTGTTCCATTGGAAAATGATGACTCACAGTACATGTAAATCAAATTGGTAATCATCATGTATTTTTCAGTCTCTTGGAAACTGAGTAGTGGAAGAAGTAGTAATTTTGTAACTTAAATACTAAAAAGTACAAATACTGGGGCACAATAATGGTCAAGTATTTAAATATCCATTAAAAAATACTTAAAGAGTAAAAAGTAAATGTTTTTCATACAGGTGTTGTTAATTTGTTCAAGTGTTAAATACATTTTCTCATGAATTGTATTTTGTTTGCTCGAATATGGTGAAAACAACCTCTCAAATAATATGAAAAGTACTTTTTACTTTTCAGTCAGTTCAAAAATATAGTGAATTAGAAAGTACAGATACTTGCTCTGAAATGTAGCTAAGTAAAAGAAAAAGTATCCACTGTAAAATTTAGTTAAGTAAAGTAAATACTTAAAAAATATACTACTTACTTAGTACAGTATTTTACTACTTGTACTTTGTTGACCTCCACCACTGCTGATTATAATTAGGTTTGCTTTGCACTTAAACCTGTTTTGCATAACTCTTTCTCATATTCTCATCCACTCTTCTGTACCCACTTGTCTAACTCTTCTCACATATTACTGAGTTAGATGTTGGAGTGCTAGCAGGGTCACTGTGGCAGGGCCATTATTGCCATTTTTGAAACAACAAACAACTTCAGCCAGTCCAAACCCTGATCTGTGTTTGTCTGAAATCTCATTTACATTACTTTGTCACAATACTTTAGCTCAGCAGTGAGGGGTTTCCAATGCTGCTGCCTCTCCAGTCAAGAGTGGAAGCGAGACGGCTTACCCGAGCTCAAGAGCAGGTAGGTTACCATGACCTGGCTAATGGATTTTAATAGCAATTTGCATTTTTTCCACCGGGAAGATGCACTTTTTTCTTTACCAGAATTAAGGGAAAAGTACTTTTTAAAAAAACTACTTTAAAAGTACTTATTTTGGTGACTCAGATAATGTTACTTTTCGCTCTGAAAATGAGGCTGAGAGGGCCCTTATTATGAATCATTTGGACACAGTGGAACTGGTCAGAAATTTTGTACACTGGTGTAATGAAATAAACAACCACAACTGCGATTATAATATTAGCCAAGCAGATAACTATTGCTTTGAGAGAATAGCTTGGATTTCTACCTGTCAAAGTGTAAAGGATCCAAAAAGGCAACAAGATAGGTGTGCTAGGTGTGTACAAAATAATAATATATTTTAAAAGCAAATACACTCCGTGAACTTTTTAAAAAATGTATTCACTATTACTTTAATATATTTAATGGATTTTTAAGCCTTTTCAAACTTATCCTAGCACCCTTTCATAACATGGAAGGACATATTTTTACATCATACCATATAACAAAGTACATAGAAATATAGGCGACATCTCATCACCTATTTCACATTTTGATTTGGCCACTTTGCCAAATGCTGCCTACTCAATACTGATTCGAGTACAATGTGAGTTCCGTCTCTCATCTGAAATTTGAACCTCCAAGTCTCTGGTTGGTGGGCAAATGCTAAAACGGCCCATATTACGCTATTTTCTGATCTCTGTTATAATGTTGCTTGCTCATCACAAACATGCCTGGAGTTGGGTTTTATTTCATTCACACATGTTTAACACACAAACCCTGCATATTTAGGCTGAGTTCTTCTTTCAAAACACTCTGTCCCACCTTGTGATGTCCTGTGGTAACACAGGAAGTGCTCTACTGAGTTTTTTTAAATCCATACTCCTTCACTAGAATCATTTGCATAATTTCAGCTCCAGTCTCTACTGAATTAAAAGCTAGCTGTTAACTACCATTTCATGACATCACAAGGTGGAATAGAGCATTTTGAGCTTTAGCTATATAAAGAGACTAACAAAGCAGGATTACTCAAACGTGTGAATAAAAGAAAACACAACTCCAGGTATGTTTTTGATGAGGCATCTAACATTCTAAGTCAGTTTTGTGTAATATAGGACCCCGCACCACACACTTACTCATGCATTATTTTTGTGTTATATTTGTCTTACCAAACCAAAATTTAAGAGTGCAATATTATATTGTGTTGCTTTATAAGGCTATCTCTGTGTGTTGTCACTACCTGCTGCAAAACCTCAACTAGACAGGCTCATCCCATTCCCGTAAGCCCCATTGGACACAAATCGATATCGCAGCTTCCTCCACTACGTTGACCCAAATTAAATAGAAAATCCATAGAGATGTAAAACAGAGGAAAACAAAACAGCCAAATGAAGGAATTGATTTGGGGGAATATATAGCAGGACATATGAAGGGCCAAACATCATTAAGGTCATCAATACATAAACAATCAGGCTGAGGTCAGCTCCATCACTACAGGCGCACACACTCTGGCTCATAAAAGTGGACTGGCTGCCCGGCCATGCTCCAGGCGAGGAATACAGGCTATGAGAAGTCTACTTACCAATTACTCTACATTAGCATACAGTCATTGTTATGTTAATGAAATACGTTACAGATTGCAGATGGCATCACAACAATCTGTAGGCCAATGATATGAAAATGAATACTGTTAAAATGCAGATTTTTGTCGTAATTCAGTGAGTTCTTGGGTTTAGTCACTGATGAAAATTTATCAGATTCAACATTTGTGAACCTTTTGAATGTTGCAACAGAAAATGCAATGTAGTCAATAGGAAAATACAATAGTGCATTTAGAACCTGTGTTAAAATACAATACGCACATGTATATTGTTATTATGTAGAAAGTACCTTTGTAGGCTACTGGAGAGATGGAATTTGTGCTTCATTTTCTAAAGGCAAAATACATAATTTGTGCGTTGAAACTTCAGGATAAGGTATAGAATTTTTTTACTTATTTATTTTTATTTATTTATTTTTTATTACCTTCATTTGGTGCCTTGATAATGCAACCCATGTGTCTAACCAGGCCTACCATTTGCAATTATAGATCATACACTTTTTGGCTGGGTGCTCCCTTAGAGATAGGGTGAGGAGCACGGTCACACAGGGGGGGCTCGGAGTAGAGCCACTGCTACTCCACTTTGAGAGGAGCCAGCTAAGGTGGCTCGGCCATCTGTTCCAGATGCCTCCTGGATGCCTCCCTCGGGAGGTGTTCCAGGCATGTCCCACCAGAAGGAGGCCCCAGGGAAGACCCAGGACATGCTGGAGGGACTATGTCTCTTGGCTGGCCTGGGAATGCCTTGGGGTTCCACTAGAGAAGCTGGAGAACGTGTCTGGGGTGAGGGAAGTCTCAGAGCCCCTGCTTAGACTGTTGCCCCCGCAACCCGGTTCCGGATAAGTTGAATACGATGGATGGATGGGCACTTTTGTTTATAGGTTTTCAAAGATTTTTCAGAATGATAACATAAAGATATCAGTTATGGGATGATGCCACATTTTTTTAATTGATGCCAATACTGAGCACTTTTTTTTTTTTTTTTTACCAATACCAATATCAGTACTGATACCAATTCACGATACTGGTTTAAACCTAGGCGGGTGAAAGCATTTTAGCGTGGCAACCTATATATTTTTTTTTCATTTATTCAATTACATGTTTTTTTTATTGTGATGCTATTTAGCATCACTTGATTATCTCACTAAAGATGATTATGTTTATTGCTACACTGTGGAACATTCCAGTCAAAGCATTAACATCTTCATGTAGACCCTGCAGAAAATTTACACCTCTCATCATAACCTTTACATGAATTAAATCCACCCTGTAGACATTGTGATTACCTTTTTATAGCTAACTTTCTTGTATTCTCAAGCAATTTAAATCTCTGGCTTTGTGTACTGCTACTGCTGACCACAGTGTTTAGTGCTGGCCTGAACTGCACCAACATTATCAATGTCTTTGTTTATAGTGTCCTCCAACACGTTCTTTATTTCTCTGAGGGCTTATTCTGCTCAAGAAACACAGAGAAGACCAACAAAAGACATAATTACCTGTGTAAGTGTATATCTCTTCTGCTGCAATGACTACAGGGCTGGGCACAAAATTTGAGATGGACCTGCAACATACAGGCAACGAAAATTCTTTAATAAATGTGTTATGAGGTATAAATTAATGAGGTTGGCGATCCAGATTACGCTTAACAATATGGACAATATTCCTTAAACTGAAAATGTACGGGTTTTGATATAACTCAAGGACCAAAATTCCACACGAACGTCTTATTTTGCTTTACAAATACCAACTAAACTAGGCCAACGTATATGGAGACTTAACCAGGTCTGAAACAAGACTAAAGCTTCATTGACTTGTCTGGAAAATCCAGAATCACATCTCTGTGTACTTTTTATGCATACATAATTGAATATTCTGGATCCCAGGCAATTTATTGATGAATAATATGACAAAGTATATACCAGGATAGGTCTCAGTTTGATCTAACCATAAATACATTTATACCACCGTGAAATGATTTGTAAAGAAGCCTGTACCCTGGATGTACTCACACTACAGTTTGAGAAACACACAGTATCTAAGACTATTTTTCTCAGTAACTTATTCATCAAAATATTTATGTCTCATTTGTGGCTTTATTTTACAGATCTTTTCAATATGTCTGCATTTTTTTAGAAAGTTCCTGAGCAATGACAGTACCATGGACCACTTAACCATCTTCTAGTGGAGCAGTGGGGCTAAGGAGATAACTTCATGCCCGGAAATTTTGTTTACCCAATCTATTATTCATAGTGCTGGGGCTGAACAGCGCTTTTCCTCGTAGGTTGTTATAGGCTGTAGTGGATGTAACTAATGAGTTTGCCTTGTGGTCCTGTTTACCCTGAAACGTCCTGAAGCGCACAGGTAGCAACAAAATAGGTCATTTATTAGTGCTTTTGAGGTGACCTACTTTGGTAATTCAGAAATATCGCAAATGAGCTTATTTTGGTTGGTGATAATTAGTGATGCAACGGAAGAGTATGAGCAAGGAGAATGCTGGACCTACTTTTCTTTCAATAGCAAACTCAAATTACCTGAAATGACCAAAAACATGTTTTATGAAGGGGGACAGTCCTCAAACTGAAATAATGCTGTGCAAAAGTGATCTGAAACTGGGACAACTCCAAAAAGGTCAGTTTAAGATGCAAATAAAACCGAAATCTTGTTATCATTGAAAACCACAAAGATTTGAGCACATTTCAACATTACACAGGTAGTATTTCAAATATGCCGCTGATTTATATCTTGACTTTGGGACCATGTTAAGTCATCTATTACTTGTCAGTGCGTGGTAGTTGAAGATTAAGGTATATGTAGTGTTCTCATTTGTCTTTAGAGCTAGTCTTGATCAGGCTGGAGGATTTTACCTACTGTGCGTGTTTGGGGTTGATGGAGGAAACCCAAGAAAACCCACCCAGACATAGGAAGGCAAGGCAGCAAGGCAGGTATAGCACAATTGGTACACAAAGTAATTCAAATGCTTTACAGAGTAAGAAAGACATTATAATCAGAATACAAACAAATCAAAACATAAATAATCATCATAAAATGAACATTAAAAGAGAAGAGTGCACAGTAAAAACCTTTCAGTCATATGCACAGCTAAACAGAACCATTTTGAGCCTGGATTTAAACATTGTCAAAGTGAAGCCTGTCTCACATCTTCAGGATGTTCCAGGTTTTAGCCTGATGTTTAGTCCTGACTCTGGGCAGCAGCAGGAGGCCGGTCCCTGAACTCCTCAGAGTGTAAGATGGCACTAATATGTGGGAAATGTGCTTTGATGCTAGACCGTGGACACTCTTGTACACAAGCAGACCTGCTTTAAAAAAGGAAGACAAGTATGTACTCTATATTGTACATATAGGCACAGGCCAGCCTGGGAGTCCAAGCCAAAACCTTCTTGCTGCGAGGTGAGAGTGTTAGCCATTCAGGCACTGTGCCACCTAGAAAAAATGTTTTGTGTAGCATCTTGGCTTATCTTATGAAGCATGTTATAATGGAGAATTTTGTTTGAATCTTGGTCTTTATCTTTTAATTTATAACTAAAGCACATCTCAGTGTACTCATAATTGAAAAGTAACACGAGAACAGTGTGCTCACATTATGGAGGCACTGAATGGAATTTTTTTCAGTCCATTTCCAGGAGTTGTGCTGTTGTGATTACGCTGGTAATTAAAATCCAGTGCAGATTTACATGTGACATGTCCAGAGGCTATGGTTAATAATGAGAGCTCTTTATGTTACATCCTGGGGAAACTTGTGACCTGTTTCTCTGGATGTAAGCATGACTCTGAGATACTCCACATGGTCACGGGTTTATTGGCAAATACAAACATGGCTTTGTTATGTTTGTGCTGGTAAAAACTCCGGTCTAGACCCAGAAAATGAAGTGCTTATTAAAATTTGGCAGCTATTTGAAGTCAAAAGCAAAAAAGCCTTCCTGCTTTTGAAATCATAAAGCAACTATTCAAACTAAAAACTGCTATTCAGGGAAATAAATTGGTGGCTTCGGCATTTTGTGGCAAGCATGTCATAAAAATCAGACATCTTAAAAACTCCACTTGAGCGGCTGACAGAATGAGGACCCCAGTATAAATAATTAGCACAGTTTTCATGTTTGTCATTAGAAGCGGAAGGAGCCTGGCATATAAGGCTGCGCATTAGGCCACATAAAGATGATTGCTCTTGAAATAAAGGACTAAAGTGGAGCAGACGTGACAGTGATGCAGACAGGAGCAAATGTAAAGTGGAAGAAGATGTATTTCAGGAATTTAAAGGTGCACTGTATAAATTATCCGTTGGTAGGTCTACTATCTGACTGTGTCTATGGAGATTTTAATGCTTTGCCTAAAATAATCCACAGTGTAGTATAAATGATTCTGCTTGTTTCTGCTTTATAGTCATAATCTATGATGCCCTTGAATGATTATGTTATAATTTGCACAATTTAAGTAGCAGTATTCATCAAAAATGACTCAGAAACAAGTCCACTTAGAAAACTGCAGTGCCCAATGGGAGCTGACGTCACCGTAAATGTCATCACAACAAAGATTCAGTCCCTCCCATGGATAGCTGCAGTTCACACTAGTGAGTAGCAGATTTTTTTTTTTCATTTGTACCAAAATGACTACTCAACACTTGAAGTAAATAAAATTGAAGAACAAAGTAAGTATAGAGCAGTGGGCGTACGCCAGTGGCAGTGAAAACGGGCCTGATTGGCGATATCTTGAAATTAAAGATTGCTCAGACAAGCATGAATCACTCCAAAGACAACTTCGAGAGGGTAAATGAGAAGAGGAAACGACTAAAACACAGTTAAAAGCTATGAAAAGTTGATTTTGCACACATGGGCAAACTACGGCCTGCGACTCTTTGGGCTTATTAATCTGGCCCACTGAACGTGACCAAAGTTTTTTTCTGCTGTGTTTATTTAACTGTATTTATTTATTAAACTATTTATTTAATAAATTAATTAATGCATTTGGAAAACAATTTGTACAATCAATCTTTGCATATGCTGTTACAGGCCAAATCTCAAATTGTTGTTTATTGCCTGGGTCTTGCCATTGAGCTGTATTGATATGTATTGATCCTATATATATATATATATATATATATATATATATATATATATATATATATATATATATATATATATATATATATATATATATATATATATATATATATATATATATATATATATATATATATATATATATATATATATATATATATATATATATATATATATATATATATATATATATATATATATATATTAGAACCCATTGTGGCCCGTTTGTCAAAAAGTTTGCGCACCCCTTTTCTAACCTGACTGCTTTTTCATACTGTTTGAGATAGCTGTTAGTGAGATTGGTGAACTGTACAACTATACTTATAATTAACCTTATCCTCGATGTATCCACATTCTCTACGAAGGCTTAAGGATAAACTTATATTGTGATGTACAAGCACTGGAGGTTCCTTTAAAATGATTACTAGTGAAATATAACGGACTTAACTGGAGCAGACATGACAGAGCGTCGGACAGGGAGAGCACAGATTGACGATACATATTGAACTTAACTTTACGTCACTGGTGTAGTTTGACTGGCACTTGCACATTATCACCATGTCAGTACAGAAATCCCTTCACCCTGCTTCTCCTCTCCGCTCTAAAACTAGCACAGGTCCCTCGGGTGCACAAGGGAGATGGCTTCAAATTGATAATCACCACTATTCATTATCGTACTTCCTGGGTTTACTCTTGAGTTCATTTCCTAATTACTGGATTGTGTATCAAAAATTATTCATTAATATTTTCGCCAGCAACAAGCCATTAATTACTGAAAGTGTCTCTAGATAAGTAATGATTGGATACAGCAGTCTGATATATACCCCCCACGATGGTTCCCTGTCACATAGAGACACACTGTTGTATATTATGGGATGTTGGAGCAGATCCCATTATGAGCAGGCAGTAAATGAGTGTGATAGAGGAGAACCACCCACGTCCAAATCACTACAGCGTCTCGACTTGTGCGCACTAGAGGGGGAACACTAGTACACAGCAGGACACTGGAGCCTTTGTCTGGAAGTCTATGGGAGAATAATACATCCCAATCATATCTCCTCAGGAAGTTTCAGCGGCCAATCAAATGTCAGGGTGAAGGTGTGTGTTAATTTGCAGGTTGTCTCAGTAATGATTGGCTGTTTGGATCAGGTCTGGTTCTAATATAAGAACTGATTCTCTATAATGCTTAGGAAGAGTCAATTCCCATTATATAATATGAGTGCGTCGGATGACACAGTATATATATATATATATATATATATATATATATATATATATATATATATATATATATATATATATATATATATATATATATATATATATATATATATATATATATATATATACTGGTGTTTCATAATGACAAAAAAAAAATACACAATATTATAAATTCCTTGTTTTTGTTCATAAAATGTTATGATAGAATGAATGATAGTAAACAGAGAGCTGTTTGGGAGTCATAAGGGTTGGCTATTTGCTGGGAGCTGATCCAAAAGGGGTAAATCATTCAAATGAGACTCCGATTTTGTATTAGGTACTGTAGGTTATGTCACTGTCATTATTTATGCAGATTTGTCTACTATTCTGTATATACACATATCTTACCTTCCTCTCAAACCATTTTTTTCTTTGGCTACAAAAAGGTACAAAATGTCCAAGAAGTTTAAAAGGCAATTTCTGTTAGGAAAGCCAATCCATCGGTGAAGAGGAATGGGGGGCTTAGACACCATTTGTCTCCGCTTTATACCTCAAATGTAAACGTGGAAAACAAAGGCTTTACCAGCATGCTAATATGTGCGAGAGCACCCATTAGGAACCTGAACGATTATGCAAAATATAACTCAGGTAGGCTTGTCACAATAACAAAATTTGAAGCACAGTATATTGCTCCAGACAGCTATGGCGATATATGGTAATATTTAAACTATTATATCCAACTGTCTCAATAACAGTGGGGACAAATTTTAAACAAACAGTATTATGGGCTGCAACAGATTAACCAATAATTGATCATAGAAGCCACTTATTCTATTTATATAATATTATATAATATTATATGTATATATACATATATATATATATATATATATATACATACACACACACATATATATATATATATATATATATATATATATATATATATATATATATATATATATATATATATATATATATATTTATTTATTTATTTATTTTTTTTTACAATAAAAATACTCCAAATCTCCCATTTTTGTTAAGAAATTGTATGCACGACAAATATTGAGCCCCAAAATATATTGTCCTAACTATCGTTTATGAAACGATAAGTTAATTGTAGTGACAGGCCAGGGCTCAGGTACAGTTCACGCTAGAGGTAAGATCGGGCCTAAAAAATCCAGCCCGACCCGACCCAGGCCCGCGGGTATTAAAGCCCGACCCAGCCCGAGCCCGACCAATTAACTTGATTTGCAGGCCCGAGCCCGAAGCAAACCCAAAATTTCATATTTTATTTGTGAGGATAAATTAAAAAAATAAAGAACCAAACAAAGTTAAACATGCGTAAAAATAAGCCTACTAATAAAAAACCTTCGCCACTAACTACTGAAAATGGTCTAAGGTCCTGACAGCAAAAGTCCACGCACTTGTCTGTGATGGCCTGCTTAGCGCGAAGAGGGTGCGGTCTTTGGGACAAATGATAATATAGATGTTTTTGTTCATCACTTTTGCCAGTACAGCTGTTTAAATGCCTGCTCAGCGTCGAGGTGCCAGTCTTTTTGCTCTCGTATGAAAGCAAAGCGCCACATTTACTACATTCAGCGAAGCCAACGCAAGTTTCTGTAGCATTTTCTACAATCAATTTGAAGCCACACCTCACTCTTGCCGGTGCGTGTTTGCCTTTTCAGTTCCCCTGTCTTTAGTTTATCCTTTACTTCTTGCTGCTCCATATCAGGGATACCAGGTCAAAATAGATGCGGACTTGCGGAGGGGAAGAGGGGGCGTTCACGTGCGCAGAGTATGCTCTGGCTCTGCGGCTCCTGTTTAGTAGTTAAATAGCAATTACCTTACAGCGCCTTCTCTGTTTTATCCAAATTATTTTTTTATAACAAGTATTCCTAAGTTTAGTATCCACACATCGTTTTAGTATACATTTTTATAAACATATATTTATTTTTTTAAAAAGTTAGCTCGAGCCCGACCCGACCCGAACGTAATGATTGACATTTTAGGCCCGACCCGGCCCAAAATTCGGGTCGGGTCGGGCTCGGGCTCGGGCTCGGGCTTAAGATCTTACCTCTAGTTCACGCTTAGTATAGCTCAATAGACCTAGCCTACAAACATAAACTGTAAACAATAGGTGTGTCAGTTTCAGTGTCATTAGCGCCTCCCTTCAGACATATTTTCTTTTGCTATTAGTGCATTGTATATTTTTGCACCAGCCCTAACCTTATATTAAAGGGAAGATTGGATTAATTTGGCGAAAAACCTTTTGACCAATCTTGCCTGTGTAGTTGGACTGGTGTTGGTTAGAGAGTTTTTTCCATATAGTGTAACTTACGCTTTGAGCTTACCACCAACACATTTGAATTATCAGGGTAACTGCACAAAAAAAAAAAAAAAAAAAAAAAGCAAATTTGATTGTCTATGATTTTGGTGAGTGAATTTAATCAATCAAAGATTTGCACAACCATTTGTAAAGAAGAGATTTCTAAATTAGCTTAAAAGCAAATTTTGTCATCTTCTTCACAGCCTCCAAACTCACTGCTTTTATTTGAAAATTAGGAGTAGACAGGACCAGCAGGGAGTCCACTTACAAAGTCTGTTTACAACACGAAATCACACTTTTGCTCAAACGTGTTCATTATTTCAAAATTAAAGTTGGTAGTGTGGACATAGACGACCCCCCTCACGATTGAAAAGCTGATGTTAGTTCCACTTCCTGAAAGAATTGTTTCTCCAACCCATGTGACTTATGTAGTGGAAACATGTTAAAGACCAGTGTTTACTTTCATAGCATGGTCTAGCAGTCGGCATGGTGCCGTCCAATGACTAACCCCATACTCTAACACATAGACTGAACTGCCATGGAACTGTCCGGAAGCAGTCATCAGTGTGAATGGGGCCATAACACAGATCTAGCTTGTATTTGTAATGCTGCAATTAAATGCAAGGTGAAGTCATTTTAGGTAACTGTCACTGGACCTTCAGCTTCCATGCGGCAAACACTGGAAAACAACACTTTGCCAATTTATTCAGACTGTATTATAAAATGTCACCTTATTTTAGAGTCAAGTCTTGAAATGCAGGCCATGTATATGCGGCGGGAGTGGAAGAAGTGCTCCGTTGTCATACTTACGTAAAACTACATATACTGGAGCAAAGAAAAATATTAAAGTAAAAGTATCACATGAAAAAAAATAAATAAATACATAAATAAAATTATTAGTAGTACCTGTTTAAAAATGGTTATAAAGTCTTATGAGGCTTCAAATGCAGTGACTGATGGAGAGTTCAATTGAATCAATAATTTTGTCTAGATGTTTTTATTTGTATATTTTTGTTTGCTAAAATTATGGAAGTGTTAAAAAATAAACCCTCAGGATTTTCAGCAGGTCTCACCAGTCGTTATAGCACATGAGAACATTTAGAACATTTCCAAAAGTTACAAGATGAGCTAGACTTAAAGGTAACATCTATGTAAATTTGTGTTTGAAGAGCCCATTAGGTTTTGTGCAATACTTTTACAAGATATTTACCAGTATCTAGCACATTTCTGGCGGACTGCAAAATATGACCCTAGTGTGTAGTTATCAGGATTCCTCATTCCAACTGTAGGTGAAGGGCATCTGGCACAGAATCCATCCAATTCAATTAAATTTTATTTATATACCGTATAGAGTGCATATTTTATTGGTCAATATAACACTTTTTATGCAAAGACACAGTGCGAAAAGTTTGAAAAATGTACTATTCATACCAAGCCAGTGCATTACAATACAGTGACAGTCATTTGTGATATAAAAAGCTATGATTACTTTTGCTACCCATCGTGAAGTCTTGATCCTGTCTTTTATGTTTCTTTGAAGGAAACGTAGCAAAGCGTGTGGTGCCATTACGATGATATGGAGCTGGTGAACTTCCTCTTTAAGTGCGTTTCAAAGTAGACAGGCATCCACAGGGAACGCATAGATGGACTGTTTACCATCCCTGTGTCATCTCTCGTTTACCTCATAGCACGTTTGCAGATCCCAATCCTCTTAGTTGGACATCTTCTCCTGCTTTTCCCCGTTTTTCATTATTTAAAAATGATTCACCTCAGACATATGCCATGTGACATTTCAGGGCAATGACTAAGAGACACATCCGGGCCTAGTATGAAACGTTGACACTTATTTAAAAGTGTTTCATATAGCTGAAGGGTTTGACATCACATGTGGGTAACTTATATTTTTAGTTTCGTATAATGAAATAAACTGTTAAGGTGCTGATAGCATAAAAGGTGTGCAGGACAAGACATGCAATTATTTCTTGATGATTTTTCACAAGATGGCTTAATGAACATGAACTAGAAATGGCATTGACGAAGTTGAACTCAAATGGGATAATTGTTTTTTTCTACAATTATAGTAATGTACTCAATATGGAGTAAGTTGCTTTGGTAACTGCAACTAAGCCCTTAATGAAGTAGCCACTAATCCTGAATCAATACACTGTTATGGTCACATTTTTATATAGCACTTTTCCACCTTCAAAGCACTCAAGGCGCTTTACATCAAGAAACCACTCACCCATTCACACGCATATGTATACACCAGTGTATGCAGACACTGGGGCGATTTGGGACCAGTTACTTGCCCAAGGACACAACGGCTGCATTCATCTGGAATCACAAGATAGATGAGTTTTATGCCATTAGAGATTAAACCAAAGATGTCTGTGTAATACTTCTGTCGTCCAGGTATTTTACTAATTAAAAAACAAAAGAACAACATTTCTATGGAAACAGGGAGGAGGTCAAACAAGAGTCAGGTTTGTGGTGATGCAAACCTGCTCACAGTGAGGATGCATGTTTTTCAGTGCTATAACAACAACCAAAATGTAGATAGATGGTTTTATTTGAGTATTTTTTAGCTAAAACGTTACATACTGGGGCTTGTATGGTTATTTTGGTGCAGTTATGTCTAACATTTGCAGAACTTTTTGCTTATTATAAAACCAATTTCAATTAGAAGCAAAAGTTGGCCCACTATAAATTTACTTTTCTTTCAATAATATAATGCTAGCATAGAGAGCACAGCTTTTGTTCATATTTTTTCAAGAAGCAATATGAAACATGATTAAGTAACATTTATAAGTATAGGCTTACATTACTGCGTCTCAGCCAGAATAATACAATTTTAATTAGGAGAGAGCTATAATACTGTGCATAAGAGAGTGCATGTGCGTATTGTTTAAAATATTAATATAGCTGTGTGTGTATGCCTGCGGACATGCCCACCTGTCTCTGTTCTTTTATGTCTCGGAGGTTTAAGGTCCTGGGAGTACTTAGATCCTGAATATTTCTGCATAGCTATCACTTTTTTAGGGTTTGGCATAAGAAAACACATGCAAAAGCAGAATAAGAAGGAAGGAGCAGCACAGAGGATGCTATAGGCGACATACAGGGCGTCCTGAGAGGGGCAGGGGGAGATGAAAAGAACTGTCAGGTAAAGGCAGGGAGCTTCTGTGGGATTTTGCATTGATTGCACAGTTCATAATGTTTGTAACTATATTTAAATTTGTACATATACTTTGCATAGTGGTATTCAATTTGGAGAATCTTATCATTAATGGGGACTGAGGCATGTTTCCTAGCCAACAATTTCAAATCTACAACCAGAATAACTTATATAGTTGATATAGTTACTAATTTATTTATTTATTTATTTATTTATTTATTTATTTATTTATTTATTTATTTATATAAATAAAATAAAATTAAGAAATGTAATTATAAATCCATCCATTAACCTATTCAACAATCAATATGCCATAACCACAGTTTTCTCAATTAACACCAAACATGCAAACATCTACTTTAAAAATCTTTCATATTTAGTTAATTTAGTACATCTGCAGAAGACAAGCTAACTCAGTTCCCCTGCAGTAGCCTTTTTAAACCAACTCATTTGCTATGCATTTCACCCAAATCCCAGTGTGTAGCTAGTGTGTAGCCTCCTCCCATGCAGGAATTAGACTGGACCAGATAGCATAAGACAGTGGGAGTATGCTCCTGTCAGGTTAAGAGTACTTTATTTCTGCACCATTTGGCTCTCGCTGTCCTGGTGTGCACATTTACACATATAATGACTGTGTGTCTCTGTGATAGCGACCATGGTTTTGATTTGCCTTTAAGAACAACATCAAATATATTACACTAATGTATTATTTATGTTTTCTGCAGGCAATGTCCAATCAAACTATTCACGTTTGTATTTGCTACTTGTACTGCATAGTATAGGGCGAGACTGACACTGTTGGTTTTTGTATTGTATGGGAAATGTTTATACAAGTATTTTTGCTAAATGTTGGGGAAGGATTTAAAATATTTAGTGTCTCAGTTCTAGATTTTTAGCACAGAATAAATGCTGACGTATTTCCCTAACTACAAAGTTCTGTCCATGTCGGAGTCAATTCCCATCAGAAAGTGACTGTACCAAGTCCTGCTCAGTTTATTTTGAATGCATTGGTCTTCATCACCTTATACAACAAACTGTATAAAGAAGTGGACTAAGGCAGTGTGTCACAGTGTGTCACCCACAGCGTTCAGCTCCAGTCAAATGAAGTTCATCGAGGCTAGCAGTTGTAGGGCGAATTGGAGCCAAGTTCCATATTTGGAATTCCGAACATGAGTATCATAGCAACCGAAAAGCCAGTCCAGAGTGAAGATGATGAAGGTAACGCCCCTTCCCACCTGGACTGCTAGTTTAGCATTAAGCGGGGGCTTAGCAAACACTGTCAGTCAAACCTGCTGCTAACGCTAGTAGGGGTGGCTTCAGAGGAAGAAGGCGCCTGATTCAACTGTTATTAATGTTCATATCTTGATTTACGGACATAATAGCAAATTAAAATTACCAGGATGTAGAGCGGGTTAATACAAACACTTTAAGACCAAAATGACAAGCCTGGCAGCAGTTATAGAGAGAGGGTTGACAATTTTGGAGCCAGAGTCGAGCCGGAAGCACCCATGATCACTTCCTATTTGGAACGCAGTGGCTAGCAGGTTAGCTACGTCCATTTATATATACAGACTATGCCCTATACCAACCTCATGCTAACCTGCTAGCTGATAGCAACAAGCACTTGTCCCTTTTGCAATAATAAAATAAATTTATCTTTCCACTTTTCATCATACTTTTTTTTTTTTGCGTGTTTATAATAATGACTAGTTGAGTAGTTGAGTGATAACACATTTGCTGAAAGAAGTTTAGGTGATGTGAGACTAAACACATTTATTTGGTTGTTGCTCTTGAAAACTGCAGAATAACACTTTTCTTACTCAAGCGTAGACAAAAAAGGGACATTAAATTTGCCAAATTAAATTACCCAAGGTAATATTTGGAGCTAATTTAAACTTCACCTGCAAGAATCCCAATTGTGCCTTTAATTATGTCTTTATTCATCCAAGGCTACAATTTTGAAATCAAGATGACTATTCAGAAAGATAAAATGTCACTTCTGGAAGACATCATCTATAATTACATAAACAAGAATTTGGAACAATGTGGCTGCTTGAGTAAGTGTTATTTTGTACTCACAGGGTGTCTTCATCAGGGCTGTATCCAGGTCAGCAGAGGGCCTGTCAACCTGTATCCAATCACAACAGGCGACAGAACGCTGTGTCAGCCATCGCTATGGCAACACTCAACTGTACAGGGAGGTCAGGGGTGGGGACAACATCCTAATTGCAAATGATTAAGAGCAGAGGATGAGATGACATGGGACACATTGTTATTCCACAAAAAAAAATAAAAAAATTGGTCACTGCAGGAACTTTTTATTTATTTTAAATTGGCAATAAAAGTCTTCTGATTCTGATTCTGATTCTGATTTTATGCCAGATGCTCTTCTGTAATGTTTTGTCACATTTTATTATTTATTTATTTAGTTATGTTTATTTATACAGGGAGACCCAATGAGAGCACTCAGACTCTCCTTTTCATGTACGCCGTTTAATATATAGAAGTTAGCTGCTAACTTGAAAACTACCACTACATGACAAAATAAGGTGGAACAGAGCATTTTGACCTTGGGATATTGACATGACTAATAATACAGGATAACTCAAACATGTGGGAATAAAATGAAACATATTTCCAGGTATGTTTTTTGAGGATGTAACAGCATTCTAACTTGGCTAAAAGCTTACAAGTGTCAATGCTGTGCAATATAGGACCTTTCAGGGAAAGTTTAAAGCTAAAACCTGTAAAATTATTTGACTTTATTTTTCACCAGTAGATGGCCCCTCACCTGGCCTTTGTTCAGACTCACCCGTGCTTTCTGGTCTTCTTCTGTCAAACCAAAACTGGCACTATCAGACAATAAAACAAAAAGCACCTTATTTGATCACACATGCAAATGCTTTCAGCCATCTATAGTACTTGAAGATTATAGAGGTTAAGTGTTCCTCACTCAAGTGTAATCCAAAAACAACAGCATGCAGCTCAAGCCTGATGAAACTTTGACTCTCTTTGAAAAAAACGAACAGCATCAACATCATATTGTATTCCTCCTGCTCGTGCACGCTTCCGACACAAAGCTCTCCCCTCTGTCTTGCTAGGTGCTGCGTCGCGTGTATGCTGTAACTTGAAAAGGCCGTGTTCATTGCCCATTGGCAGTCATTGACATGCAGAATCGCAGCGCACAGAGAGGAATGCTGTTTTCTACAAGGCCTTCCTGTGCATCTGAGTCACTCGTCAAACCGGGCCTTTATCAGAGTGAAGCAGCAGGACGGAAGAGCACATCTCAGGCTGATAGTGAAGCCGCTGCTCCCCACTAATCCTCCTCACTGCTGCCAGAGAAATAAAGAAATAAATATAAGATGGGATTCAAAAAGGGAGAAGAGGTGAAAAATGCAGTTGTGCTGTGCAGTTCAAAAGCTCTCAGTCAAATGCAGAAGATCATAACCACTGATGTGGAGATATGAATGGCCGAGGCAGAGAACAACTGATTCAAAGGAAATTTTAAGACTGACTACAGTAAACCCGCTACTTTATTCGCTAGCGATTAAGTAATTTTCTCTCTTACTGCACAAGCAGTGTTTCATTGTGTTGTTGCATCCTTGAGCAAGGCACATCTTGTAACCAGTGTTAATCGTGGTTGTAATTGAGGGCAAGATATATTGATGTGTCTACTTGGCTCAGAGTAAGTTCATCAGGACCACCTTACCAGTGCTGAAATGGTACATTGGTATATTTACTTGTTAAGTGTGTGTTTATGCTTGGTACAGTTCTCAAAAATGTTACCCAAATACTAATTAATTCTAAAACTGTTATTGAAACGTGATTGTAATTTGAACTAATTATAAATAGTCAATAAATCATATAAATGGGATCTTTCCTTAAACATCCTATATTATACAAAGTTTACTCTCATGATCTTTTAGCCATGTTATAATGCTGTTACCTCCTCAAAAACATACCTGAAGCTGGGTTTTGTTTCATTCACACATCTCTGAGCAACCCTTTATTATTAGTCTGTCTAGTCTGTCTCAACTCAAAATGCTCTGTTCCACCTTGTAATGTCATAATGCAGTAGTTTTCAAGTTAATGGCTATATTTTACCTTCAGTTCAATAGATATTGGCACTTCCAGGGCTGATTCTAGTGGAGGTGTATGAAGTTTAAAAACACAGTGGAATGCACATCTGTATGACCACATGACATCACAAAGTGTTTTCTGTTAAAAAAAGAAGAACTGCAGGGTTTGTGTGTTAATCAGAATCAGAATCAGAATCAGAAGACTTTTATTGCCATAGTCTGCGAACACAGTTCACAAACTAGGAACTTGATACGGTGAAAAAGTGCAACATAAACATGTGTGAATGAAACAAAGCTCAACTCCAGGTATGTTTGTGATAAGGAAATTAGAACTTACCATAATATGGGCCATTTAATAGTTTCAGAATGGTCTTGAATGACAGTTATGGTGTTCTTTAATTTGCAAAAGTAAAACAGAGCTTGAAATTGTTGTATCGTGACAACACAATGCTGGATGTCCTTCCATGCTACAGTGATGGAATTTTTTACTCTTTACTGTGAACCAACTCTTTGGATGGATTTTCTAAAGTACCACTTGGTAAAAATGAGTGAAAAGTGAAGTCGTATTGAGTATTTTAGAGTCTTTCAGTCATAGAACTACTGCTGTGTAGATGTATGGCCCAGACAGCAAACTAGCCCAGTAAGACAGGCAGTGTTCGATGATGTAGTACACTTAAAAACACCCTATTGATTGCTCCAAATCAAGTTTTGGACTTGGCAAGGAGTACATTAAATATGAGAAGCCTTGAGTATTAAAAGACATACACTCAATTGTAATGGTTTCTACATAAGCTTCTGCTGTAGCTTTTATAGTGTCTGCCTTGAAAATCTCTTATTGCATTTCACTGTCCGGGATGCACATTAGAACAGGAGATTGAAGGAGAGAAGAACGGAGAATGCACAAAGTTCGATCATTTTCTTGCTCTATTTTGTTTGCGTAAATCTGACAGACTTTTAAAGGCTTGGCAGGCAGCCTCGCTCGGCAGTCCAGGAGATCCCGCTGTAAGAGAGCTGGCTTTTATCTTCTCACAAATACAGAAAGTTATTTGCACCTACAGCAAAATAGAACATTGCAAAGTTTAAATTTTAATATGCAAAATATGAGGCAGAAAGAGGCAGACGGGGATCTTTTCTATGGGGTGACAAAACAGGTATACTTTGTAATTGTAGTGTGAACCCAAATGCCAGCAGGAAGTGTCATTCTGAGACAGAACAATAACCTCAGTGTCATAAAGGAATTAGTTGTTAAACATGTTTTAAATGTCAGAGCGGTTCTTATTCTATTTCAGAAATAATAAATTTGTCCTATTTTAACCCCTGTAGAGTCCTTCGTTAGCTTGGCTTAAAGGCGCACTTTGTAACTTTTCTGGTGAGAGTTTTGCCCCCTACTTGTCTTGTTATTGCATTGCCTTGAATGTTATAACACAGTGGTTCTTAACCTTGTTGGAGGTACTGAACCCCACCGGTTCCATATGCACATATGACTTCTGTTGTTGCCTTTGAGAGACCAGGTCAGAAATGCATGGCTTCACCTTGGCCACTCTCATGTCATTTTCACAGCAAAGTCTGTTCCTTTTCTTCGTTTTTATGTCGTTTTATGTTTTTATGCCGTTCAAAGTGACAGTATTCAATGACCAAAACACACTGAGAGGAATCTGTATCTGCACACCCAGCTGCTCTATTACTGTACATTTACATAACATATCAAAACACTATATATATAATGTGTATTTGTAAATAAAATATATTCAAAACAGGTGGTATGGGTCAAAATAAATATATATATTTACAAATAGGGCGCAGATTGGCATTAGCTAATGCTAATGATTACACATAATACACATTTGACCCACAATTAAGTCAATGGCAGAATAAACCACGCTTACCGATCAGGAACAGCATCCAGTCCATCAAATCATAAGGTCCCTCTGCTCCTGAGCCCACCAGGAGATCTTCACCCGGTTCCACGAACCGCTCCGGGTCGAGATGCCTCTAGTTTAACTTGTACAAACATCCACAGTGTCCTCGGTCGCGTACTTTTTTTGCTTTGTCCGTTTCGTCATCTTTAAAACGCAAAACTGCTGCAAAACAGTGCGTAAAACGCACGCGTAATTTTACGCGCGGATCTTTGCCCGAGGGCGAGCCGTCGGGACGTTAAGGGGTTAAACAGCACTTAGAATCTTCAGCGAGTTTTCACTCCACGTCGGCCACATCGGCTAAAACTCTGGTAGGGGCACATGAGGACGCCTATCACTGGCGTTGATAAGCTGCGCAAATACGTATGTGAATCACATAATTGTCTGGAGCAGCTCGTCCCCGGTCACACTCACTGACTCACATTGAAAAATAGCGCAGAATGAATTGTTGTGTGTTTATTTTATTTTCAACTCCGGTTCGATTTTTTTGTGCGCAGCACAGATTTTCTGTGCGCGGAGACCGTGTCAGCAGTTCGCAATTGAGCACGCGCGCAGCTTAGAGGGAGCAGTGTTAGATAGGCACAGCAAAGGGTGCATTTGTCGAATTAGGACACGGCCAGCGTCTGGAGACGCTCACAGTCCGCGAAACATATGAGTCTGGTGCGTGTCTTGACCTCCGCCGAACCCCTGGGACTGACTCACCGAACCCCTAGGGTTCGATCGAACCCAGGTTAAGAACCACTGTTATAACAGTAATGCCTTAGTCTTATATAGCGCTTTTCCAGATGTACAGAGTTGCTTTACAATTTTGTGCATTATTGATTCACTCTACACTCGGTGGTGGTAAACTACTATTGTAGCCACAGCTGCTCTGGGGCAGACTGACAGAAGTGAGGCTTCCAGTCTGGGTCGTTGGCCCTTTTTTACCACCACCAGTATTCCCCCACACACACTTCCATATTAGGCAATGTGGGTGAAGTGTCTTTACCTAAGGACACAATTCCTCACTGTGGCACCTGGTATTCTCAGCATCTCCCATCCCAATGCTGACCGGGCCCGTCCTTGTTTAGCTTCTGAGATCTGACGAGAGGCTTTGACAAGGAGGTTTCCATAGTAAAGCATTGAAGTTGTGTTCAGTTACAGGTGTAATTGAAACTCTCCACAGATCTGTATCTTGGCTTGTTATCTCTTATGGAAATAGATTTGTTAAATAGACAGACTGTGGAACATTCCAGGCAAAGCAACTACATCTCCAGGGAAACAAGCAAGTGATGGACCCTCTACCTCAAAAGTGTTTTTTTAAGACCTGGTTTATTTACGGTTTAGACTCTGCATTTGCATTGCGTTATTCAAATTAATTTTGTTATATATTTGGCTTAGCCTTCAAACATGTTACTGAAACTTTGATTTGCAGTGACATAATTACTCACTGGAAGCATAGAAAAAGGTAGTTTTATAAAAGAACATAGTACTGAAACAAGGTCTTTACAACCCTCTGAACATCTATAAACGTTGCCAATGGATTATGGGTCCAATCGCAAGACGAAGTCATTAAGATTGTTCTGTTTCCTCATTTACCTCGATTAATTATAACCAATGAAAACATATACTCCAAGGGCTCCTTCACTTGGATGTGCTTTACAGTGTTACTGAGTGTGAACTAAGGACACTATTAGCAGAGAAGTTACATCAAAGTAGTGTGTTGGGTGCTATAAAACTTGTGATGAATGCTGTGCAGGCCAATCTGTATACTTCATTCAGAGCAAAAGGCAATTCAAAGTGAGCTGCCGTGATGTATCGGTGAAAGCAACAAAATACAGAAACCAAGAGACAAAACTGGAACATGGTGAGCATTTGAATGTACTGTTGTTTTGTGGAGTTTTGTGCAGTTTGGAATACTTTTAGTCCAATTTTTGTCCTGATTTAGTCTTGTTTCAGGCTCTGGTTTGAACCAAGATTAAAGGTGTACTTTGTAACTTTTCTAGTGGGTCTGCCACCTGAATGTCTCCATGGTGATGTTGTTGTCATGAATGTTCAAAAGTATTGCGTTAAATATATTAAGGCAGTTCAGCTCACAGTGAGAATGCACGTTTTTCAAAGTTATTTTGAGCAATGGAAACATAAATCATTGAATTATATAGAAGTTTAATACCATATGGTGGAACAATAACATCTCCATGGAGACAAGCATCAAAAAAGTTACATAGTGCACCTTTGAAGCTAGTATAGTTGCCCTACATCAGATCTGGTTTAGTTGTTTTTTGGACCTGATTCAATTGTTTATCCTGGCCTAGTTCTGTTTCTAGGTTAGTCCTGGTGTACACTTCTATACTCAATCATACCTGGCTTGTTTCTTGTTCAGTCCAGTTTTTGAACCTGAACTTACTTTAAATTTGACATGACCTGCTTGGCTTTTTATCAGTCTTACAGTTTAAGTCAAGGTTAGACCTGGTTTTGTCTTATTTTAGTTCAGGTTGAGTCCGAATTAGATGGTCATAGTCCTAATTTATCCCTAGGTAAGAAAGAGTTTAAGTTAGTGTTGTCACGATACTAAGATTTCAAACTTGATTTCAATACTAAGGAGAATGCACAAAGTTCTTTAGACAATAAAATGTGATCTTCAACATTAATAATAGTGCTTTATTTTATATTACCTTATGTCCTTAGTAGTCTATATGGTCTTACACTTGTTCTGATGCAGCTCAAAATCATTCTAAAGCTATTCAGGAAACATACATTTTTGGCCAGTGAATGTAAATTGTTTAGCATCAATACCTGCTCAAATGAACATCTAGTTTTGTTAATAGTTTTAGTAGTCTAATTTTAGATACTTTTGACAACCGTAGTTTAGGTTGGACCATATGTGACCTTCAACCGTAGCTTGAACCTATTTTAATTTTCTCTTTAGACCTGCTTTAGTCCCAGTTAAGTCCCATTTGATTCTTCATAGAGACAGTTCCAAAGTACTGTGCTGTGATTTTTCTCCTAAAGGCACAAAATGGTAGAACATTGAGACAGAGTGGAACGACTTGAGCACAACTGTACTCCTGTGTCTTTTCCTCCATCATCATCGCGTGTTTCCAATTCTAAATATAATGTAGTAGTCTCAGGCCCAGAAGTACTTGTACTTGCCTGTGTGGAGCATTCAGAATATGGGCGATGTTCTGCCTTCAGGCAAAACTGTGGCAATAAAAGTGCTTTCAGGCAGACAGGTTGTCAGCACACGCACCATTACTGATGCTGCGACTGCTCTTCATTCTGGACTCCTGAAGACTCTTTGACAATGATGGGTACAGTCAGACAGCACTGCACAAAATAAATAAAATGGTTTGGGTTAAGGGCCTGTACCGGTATTTTAAAGTGTTCTTATCAAGATAAATCCTCTTTAGTGATGTCATTCATGAATGAATCTGCTCTTTTGAACAGTTTCTTAATGTGAATGGCTGGAATTGGATCTCGTTAAAAAAAAAAAAAAAAAAAAAAAAAAAAAAAAAAGATTATTTTTCTTTCCAATTTTTATGCATTTTTAAAACTGATTAACACTGAACCAGATGTGTACACTAAACATTTGGCATCATAGGTAAGAATGGCAATGACTTTTTTTTTTTTTTTGTAGTGCAATGTTTTTTAGATTATGCATAATTTCAAAGGGCAAACACACTTCCACTCTCAGCTTGAACCATTTTTTTAACACATCTAAGCCTTGGTTAATTCTCTGCGATTAGTATGTAGATAAACAGAGTCCTCACCTTGGCTTCTGTTGTATAAATAAATAGTAAAAGATCCAGTCTTTTGAATGTCTCTTTGTAGGATCCAAAACATTCAGTTGTTACAAAGGAGTCAAAAGTCCCATCACTAATCTTTACATCATGCTTTGTGTAGTAAAAGTAGCTGCATAAGGTATAATTTGAGAGTGTAAAATATAATCTATTCATTTTACATTAGCATTTTCTCTTGACTTAATAACTCATTCAGAAGCTACAGACAGGGTCACTTCTCTAGTCCAGGGCACATCATTACAAAGAATCGTGGAAAATAACTGCTTGACACAATCCCAGACACTTGAGTCTGTGTCATGGTGACAAAATACAATTTGTTTAGAGATGGTTTAGTCCCAGTTAGATATGCTATGTTTGAACTTACAGTTCAATACATTTTTTTGATCTTTTAAAGTAGTTCAGACCTGGTTTAGTTCTAATTTAGACTTTGTATAGTTTTACATTAAATCTGCTGTAGTAAGCAGATATTGGGGAATTGTAAGGAAACAACTGCATGACACTATCCCAGACAGTCATTTCTGCGCCATGGTGCACTATCCAAATGGCAGAAAGACTAAGTAGGCGGGACTAACTGTTCAAACTAAAACATGTTCCTGACTCATGCTTCAAAATCAGGTACAGGCTCTTTAAAATTGCTAGTTTCTGTATTTTTACATACAAGCTGAACGGGCTGTTTTTCATTCACTTTATATTTTTCTTGCGAGCTGGTTTTATAGTTTAAATAATGCATGTCAACAGTTCCCACTCAAACTGACAGGTATTCATGAGCCTATAATGCACTTTATCCAGATTGACTCCATAAGAAGCAACACGTATTAGTAATACCATGGGACGTACAACATATAGCAGTGCATCACTTTAAACTATGACAGGCAAGAGAGACAGGAGAGGTGTGTTCAGACTAAACACAATGAGACGTGTTCAGACTAAAGCAAATCTGATGTTGAAATGTGCCTCAGCTACACAATACCCACAATACCATCATTTGATTTTGGAAACTGCATAGTATGTAATGACATGGTTTACATTAGCTCAGTTGGTAGAGAGTTTGTCCACTGATCTGAAGGTTGGAGATTCAAATCCTGCCCTTGACATAAAAATCATTGGAAGAGTGGCAGGTTGACTGCAGCTCCTACAAATGCTGTTGTTGTGTCCTTGGGCAAGATTTTTAACCTGCCTCGCTCCAGTGTCTGCATACACTGAAGTTTCCTATAAAAGATGATGCAAAATCTATGTGATTGATCAGTCCTTTTATTTATATATATATATATATATATATATATATATATATATATATATATATATATATATATATATATATATATATATATATATATATATATATATATATATATATATATATATTCTGCACTTTTCATCAAAAACTATTCTCTTTCTTTCCCATGCTGCACAACAGTTCAAAAAACTGCTATAACCATTTGACACAACACTTCTGAATGCTGTTTTGAATAAACATATGTTTAGCATTCGTTCCATGCAGATCTCAGCTCGAGTCCTGTGCCTTCTCCTGGACTTGAGAAAAATCCTCAGTAAAAGACATGGTACACGCACCCATTCCCCTCTGCTATCCACTGCCTTTGAAAGGATGACAGCTACATCACAGCAACTCCAAATTTTGAAGCGAATACTTGGCAGCCCAGCAGCGTTTTTTTCTGTCAGCAGTGGAAATCAGGGATCCTACCGACATCATACAGTTCGCTTTATTTCCCTGGCTCCCCCTGCTCCCTCTGTTCTTATCCTCTGAAGAGTATGACCCCTCTGCGCACCAGACACTTTGTTGTTATTTTCAATATAAAATATCCATTCAGGGATTACTTGATGCGTTCCAGCGTTTATTCTCTTTCCGAAGCCTACCTGCCTGTGCTCGAAATGCAAGACAAATTGAGAATTTTGGAGACTGGCACTTCAGTGGTAGGATTTGTCAGTAGTGTGGCCCCTGTTTTAACATTTCAAAATCAATGCAGTTTGTGTGTGTGTGTTACTGCTGTGGCACACAAAAAAAAACAGCAGCTTTTTTTCTGTGCTATTGTTTCATGCAAGCGGTTTAGATCAACTTAAAAGCTTCTTTTGTCATATGTTGTTGGGGCTTAGCTGTTTTTAAAGTACAGTATGTAACTTTTCTGGTGGATGGTCTGCAACCTACCAATCCCTATAGAGATATTGCCCTATTTACAAATTGCAGCTTTACGTCTTGGTATAGATCAGGGGTACCCAAAGTGGGGCCCATGGGAAGGAGGGCTATCCTGTCTATTTCCCAACATGTGAAGTCAATTTAATGATACATTTATAGTAGTTGCTGAAGTACTAATACTACTAGTAATCCGTATTCATTTTTGCCCACCGAGGAAAAACCTTTAGGCACCCCTGTATAGATGGTATTACATGCTTTAGCCCTGCAGTGTCATTTTAAGATAACTTTGTTCTGGTTTAGACCGTAGATAGTTTGGCAGACTATGTTGTATTGATCATGTCTGCTTTAGTCCTGTTTTAGTAATTTTTTCCATATTTTTTTTTTTTTTTTAGCAGTGATCCTTGTTTCATCTATTTCATCTTTGGTTTCCATTGGGGAATACATATTGTGTTTCACACATTAGGCCTGAGTTTGCAGAGTAAAAAAAAAAAAAAAAAGAAAAAAAACATGATATTTGGATAGCAATTACCTTAAGCCTGGGATTTCACAGAGAAAGTCTGATTTGTTGGTGGGGCATAAGGGGTGAACAGAAGGACTGGATTTGAGAAGGAGGAAGTGCGGGTGAGAGTCTATGAGATGCAGAGAGGAGCTTCTGTGATGTGTCATGCATGGCTGATATCCTTCTGCACACTCACCCAGAGCTAAGCTGTGGTCAGACACACCAAGTCCTTTCACTAGCGCTCCCCTTCATTCTGGGCCCATGTGCTCTGTGTGGAATCCAGACCAGGAAACTCCAGCCCCCCACCGCCACTCCTCTCTGACACTGGGTCTGTGCAATGAGACTGGCATCAGTGCATGAACCAGACAGCTATTAAGAGCCATTTGGACCATGGCTGGGGAGTTGGGTTTTGAAAAGTTTATTTATTTATTGCTTTTTTTAAATATAAATTGCAGCTAGCTAAAATGGTATAGCTACTAGCCAAGAATGTATATGTATTGGATTGATTCAGTGATGCCTTTCATTATGCATAATTTACAAATAGATTTATTAAAAAATAATAATAATAATTAAAAAAAAAAAACGTATTTGAGTTTTCAAGAGTTTCATATGTTGTCTAATACACATTAAATAGGGCACTGCTGTTTGTTTGTTTTTGTTTTTTTGTTTTTTTTCTAATCATTTATCAAATTTAATCAAACGTTTCTCATAGTGTATGCTGGTATCACAACATAAAGCTGCACTATGTAACTTCTCTGGTCACCTACTTGTCTCTATGAAGATTAAGCATTAAAAAAACAGTACCTCAGTTGGTACTGTCTGTCCACTGATTCGAAGGTTGACGGTTCCAGTCCCGCTCTTGACATAAACACCATTGGTTGAAAGGTCAGACCCATTGACACACAGGTTGGTGGTGCAATTTCAGCTTCCACAGATGAATACTGTTGGGACATTTAACCCACCTTGATCCCAGCGTCTGCGTACACTGGTGTATGTGTGTGTGAATGGGTGAGTGGTTCCTTGACGTAAAGCGGTTTGAGTGCCCTGAAGGTGAAAAAGCGTTGCATAAAAATGTGACCATTTACCAAAAACATCTGTAGTTGAATAGATGCAAAATAGGCAAGAGTGATGCTGTACTGTGGAAGATATAGATAAAGCAATAATATCTCTACGGAGAACAGCAGGTGGCAAACGCCCAACCAGAAAAGCTACATAGTGCAACTTTAATATTTTTTTCTTGAATCTGTTAATATATTGTCTTCTTGAATGAAAAACCTAATATTTAACATAAAACAAGGTCATTCCAGTCAAACCAGTAACTACACACGAGCTAAATATCTGTGTTGAAATGCTCCCGTAGAGTGCGACATGTGTTCAGTGCTGATGGAGGACGGTTAGCTGGCTGTTTGTAATCTGACACAATCCTCGGGCGGACACTCACAAGGGTAGGGCCAGGCTTGTCAGAGGTGAGCTGCTGTAGTGTTGGCCATTTATCACCAGAGCGGCGCTGTACAGAAGCATGCTGTGAATGCAAAGCGGTCATATGGGCTGCTCTGCTCCTGATGGTGCCACGATAAACATAATGCTCTGGGCCAAATGTGTCTTTTGCCATTATTTAAAAGACTTTTCACTGGAGTTCTGTCCCCAAGCACAGGCAAGGAAAATGTTTGCGAACTGATATAGAGAAAGAGTAGCAGTGAATAAATCAACAAATACTATAGATATGAAAATTCAATTGTTCAATTCTATTTCTTCACAAATTGTACACTTTGGACAAAGTGGGCGACACTAGCTCAGTTACTCAGTAAAACCTTCCCAGTTACTCAACAAATACTGTCATCACCAAACTAACAAACAGTTGTATACCTACATGAGTGCATATGAAGACTCCAGACACAGTGTGAGCAGCTACACTTGACTAAACTCATATCAGTATCATTAATATAAAACATCTCCTCAGTGCTCCTGCTGCACCCTGAAATGAGCATCTGTTTCCATAATACAACCCATAATACAACACAAAACACAACCTATAATAGACACAAATATAAATATGGTTTTCTAGAATTATAATTGCAGTGTTGTATTAAACAATTAATTTTGCTGTCTGTAGTCATAGCAACACTTTTTCTTCAGGTTCAATAGATTTGATAGACTTGCATATGCCAGACCAAATGATAATGATTATATTATAATCTGTTGAATGCTCAAGGTCACCAATCCCTCTCTCAAACTACATTCATAATAGACAAAGTGGGTGAAGTGTCTTGCCCAAGGAAGCAACAACAGTATTGGTCACACTGGCCAAAGGTGGGATCAAACCACCAATCTTCCAGTTTTAAGATGACAATTCCACCAATTCCACCACCTGAGCTTCTGTTACACCACCCAGATCAAGATTCCCATATTCATCTTAGAATTTGTTTGTGAAACTTAACTGTGGTTTTATCTCCATGGAGATGTTACTGCCTTGCCTGTAATGTTCAGCAGTATTAAAATTGTCTATATCCATGGAAAGGTGAACCAACTCACAGTAATTTTTCACGGTTATTTTTTGTAATAAAGTCACCATGTGACTGACAAATTTAATGCTACGGAGCGAGTAATGAAATCTCCACCAGAAAAGTTAAGATGTTTTCTAATCTAAGTTATAATGTTGTTTCCTCATCACAAACATACCTGGAGTTATATTTTGTTTCATTCACAGATGTTTGACACACAAATGCTGCATATTTAGGCTGTGTTCTTTTCTCAGACAGAAAACACTCTGTTCCACCTTGTGATGTCATGTGTAATACAAGAAGTGCTCAACTGTGTTTTAAACTCCACACACCTTCACTAGATTCAGTTGAATAATTTCAACCCTGGAATTGCCACTTTCTTTCACAAAAAATAAAAAGTAGCTGTTAATTTTGAAAAATACACCTTAATTTGAAAAATACACCTCCACAAGGTGGAACTGAGCATTTTGGGCTTTAGAGATTTTGACAGACTAATAATAAAGGATTACTGTGTGAATGAAATAAAGCATAAGTCCAGGTATGTTTTTGAGAAGGTAAAAACATTATAACATGGCTTAAAGCTCACACAAATCAATTTTGCATAATATAGGACATTTAACCATGCTTAGCACTGCCACAATGACTCTACTGTCTTGGCCTGCCTTAAGCATAATGATATCTACTCATTTATGCACACAGCTGGCCCAGTCAATGCAGAGCCACTTGACATAGGAGCCTCAGTCAAAATGAATGGTTCAAACCTTAAAAGCCTGGATTGATTTTTGTTTTTCTTTTGAGCTCTGTGGATATTGTTGGTTTCAGGACCTTTTCCGTCTTAGGTTGTGTGTCACTCAAATCAAAAGGACACATTTGACTGGCTTGTAAACAACTCATTTCAAAGTCCCCCCCACTGTATTGACTGGCTGCACAGACCAACAACAATATCCCCTTTTAAGGTTTGACAAAGTCTGTTTCGGAAAAAAGTAGGCTAGTCATATGATGATCCTTGACAAAAATGACACGCTTTCATCCTCTGCACTTCCTCCCTTGGTATGTCACTGTATCTGGATTCTTTTGGCCTCTTTTTTGTGCATTTGGCAGGAAAAGACAGCAGACATGAAATGTTTCCCCCATGTTTTAATCTTTGACAAGTCTTGTGAAGGCACGACTGCAAGAGGAGGTGTGCCATTTTTCCTCCATCCGCCCGCCAACAATACAAAGCAGCTTCTCCAGACAACACCTCCTCTTCAAAGAGCCAGGAGCACCACAGTTCTAAGGCCCCAGGATGTAAGTGTGAAGTGTATACTGGTATTAAAGTATAAAGCAGTAATAAAGTTTTGTGGTAAGTAGAACTAACATCATAATACAAGTTTGGTCAATTTTAAGTACTATTTTTAACACACAATCTAGTGCAATCAAATAGCTATTACTAATTAACTACTAATTAACTACAGCAAATACAGAGCTTTACAAAGTAAGGATATCCAAAACAAAACTAGGATTAACTCCCCATATCAAAGCCGTAGAAAACAAATCTTTAATGCTGCACTATATTTATGGAGGGTCCATCACCAGCTTGTCTCATAAAAATGTTAATGCTTTGTCTGGAATGTTTCCGTAGTATAGCATAAACCTACCTGTTACAGGGAGGATTGATGGAGTCTCCATGGAGATAGCTAAATTTAATGCTATTTGTGGAGCATGGAGAAGATTTCAGACCCTCCACCTAAAGGATTACATAGCGCCCCTTTAACCAGGACTACTTAGGATAATGCCAGACCTAAAGCAGGACTTGCAAGTTAGAACCTGGGTTAAACCAGGACTAATTTGGGTCAAAACCAGTCTATACACAGATAAAACCAGGGCATGGCTCAAGCTCAAATAAAAAATACATTTTAGGTTAAATGAAAAATGCCTTCAGTAGCATCCGAGTGAGTCTAGTCTGTTTTCTTCCTTTCTACAAGCAGCCACTTATGTGAAAGTTTACATGTGGTGCTGTTAAATCTAATGGTATTTATAACCATTTCTACCTAGATTTGATCAAACGGCAGTGGGTCCACTTAAAGGCTCCTACAGCAGCTCCTGGTAATAGGCCTGTCTCACACACAAAAGACTGAACCTGACATCTACCTTCATGTCAGCTGGTTGCTGGCAGTTTGATGGACAGCACAGAATGGTAGAATACCCCCCTCTCTCGCTAATTAGCTCATAGAGAGAAATGAATGCTATTGTAACTGTGCTAGTGATCATAAAATACCTCATTCCCATTCACATTAGCTGATAAGCATCTTTTTATATGCCCGGTCAGTCTTTATGGCATGTGACAGGCAAGACTAAAAGAAATGGAGATTTTATCAAGCATATGGAGGCTATATTGAGTTGGGAAAGATGTTATATGATCTATGTAGATGTCATCAACATACAGGCACTTTTGCTGTTTTGCAGAGTCTGGGCCAGTAAATGGTAGTAGATATAAATTGTTGGCTCTTCTTTCCTTTTTGGCATAAAATATTGAGAACCAGCCATCAGAACCATGGGAAAGCAGGTGTTCTCATGCATGCATGAAATCAATGAATACTCAACTTACCTTACATTCAAAAATAACACAATAAAAACTAAATGTTACAGGTAAAATGGCTGTCTGTTTATTCAGTGAGAAATTCTAATAAAGCTTAACATATAGCATACTTAAGAACGCACAAATCGCACAGTGTAATTCATATTTTATTTATTTAACTTTTGATTACTAGGTAATTTATTTTAAAATGTGAGGATTAACGGGTTTTTGATATGAGAATCCAAGCATGTCCATGCTTCCTTGTATGAGTCCGACTGGTTAAAAGCATTTACCATCCTCTCTATGAATTGTCAGAAACCAAACCACAGATTCTTTGCGTCCCTTCTGTCATTGACTACACGATACAAATCACTAAATGTAGTTTTTGGAAGATAATTTGAAGTTGACAACCGCTCACATCTCCATTCATTTCAAAGTTTTCACCCAAAAAGAGAATGAAATAATATTAAGAATTTGAATGTGATGCTCCTTCACACATTTGTCATATTTTATAACAGTGACATTGATGATATATAAAAGATATGATGGGGAACATTTAAAAGCACATATAGTTTTAGTCCCTTAAAGATAACTATATCCCACTGCATTAGCTTCCTATTTAAAGACGTCCCAGTTTGAATTATTGCAAACTCTGGATTTAAAATTGTACCATGTCTAGTAGGAAGATTAAAAGGACAAGAAAAGAGGTTTCAAAGAGGCAAACATTTATCAGTGCCACTTCCCTGTTCAAGTGTGAGCCAGAAACCCCAAAAAGCTGCCAGAATCCGGGCAGAGGGCAGAAGTGACTATTTTGTACTGACGGAGGGTTTTCCTTTCTACATTCTCAACACATCAAACATCTGAGCACACCTTGGCTGGGGGGAGGCGACAGGGCTGTGCGGGTAGAGTGTGTGTCGTGGCATAGAATTACCATGAATAATTGAAAGACTGGTGTGAGCGTTCTGGTAGTGCTTTGATTGAGTCTGAAAGCCCTGGGAAGAAATTGGCAGATGAGTGCAAACTGCAAAATGGCCAGCTCTTTGCTCTCAGCTCCTGCCCAAGATTTGCTCAGTTAAAACCTCAAATCAGCAGTGTACGCTAGGGTCTTTCTGTGTCCGCCTGGCTCACAGATCCATCCAAATTCTCCACATCAAAAGAGGAAAAAGCAACAAGGGTTAGCACGCACACCCTGAGGTGCTGTGTGTTGTGCATATTCTTTGAGATAATTTGCTTAAAACATTGTTGATGTTTTCCTTTTTGCAAATTTCCAGGTGGTTGTTTTATTGTCTTTTGGTTTCATAATCAGAGGCTGAAATTACATAACTACATTCCAGATAAAAAAAAAAACATAGCTAACCTGTGGTACTTCTGTTGACAGTGACCCAAATGAGCAAAGTTTATCTATCATCTGCATTTCTGGCCCGTTTCATGTGACTGATATGGTCACAACATTCAGAAAGGCAGAATCAATATGTGCATAGATAACTCTGGTCGATAATTTGCCGTGATGATGTTCCCAGAATGAAAGAAATATAGACTGTAGGAAGTGGAATAAGGGAGTGTGACGTCACCCATAGCGTTTGGCTGCAGCCAAATGAAGCTCATTGACGCTAGCAGTTAAAGGGGTGAATTTGGAGCCGAGTTCCATATTTATAATTTCAGCCGCGAGTATCATTGCAACCAAAGAGCCAATCTGGAGTGAGGCTGATGAAGGTAACGCCCCTTCCCAGCCACACCACTGGTTTTGCAGGGAGCAGGTGCTTAGCAATGTCAATCAAACCTGTTGCTAAAACTAGCGGGAGAGACCTCTGGGAAAGAAGGCACCTGATTTGTCTCTTATTAATGTGCATTTCCTGATTAATGGACAAAATAGCCAAAGAAAAACACCCATTTTTCAGTAGAAAGTGGATTGTAGCCACAGTCGATGGAGCCGGATGCACGCTCATGCTCACTTTCTATTTGGAACACCGTGGCTAGCAGGTTGGCTAGCTCCACTTATATATACTGTTTATGGTAAAAACATGTGCGATGATGTCAAATTTAATAACAATTTATGAAAAATACACCTACGACTAATGCACAACAAGGCCATGTGAACTTGCAAACCAAATCTCTAATATAGAAAAATTACTGTTTCATTTCAAATAGGGTTGAGGAAGGTTATCTGGTATAAAAATTAAACAAATACCATGAATACCAATGGAGTAGTGTAGTCATAATACAAAAAAAAAAAAAAAAAAAAAAAAAAAAATCAATTGCATAGCTTAGGATAAGTTTCTTTTACTGTGTCTTTGTTTGAAGGATTGTTTTTTAAGACTTTAACTAGTTTTGTCATAGATCTTTAATTTTATTTTGGTTTGTATGTATGTATGTATTTGTATGTATTTGTATGTATTTTTTTAATATATTTTTCTCAATACTTTTTTTTACTCTTTTTATTTTTGACAATCCTACAATAGAATAACAACTTGCTTAAATGTAAATTGGACCATACAGTCACATAATTACACAACATGAGAACCAAGATGGCGGGCGTGTGTCACAGCTGCCGACATCGGCCCGCAGGGTGTCATCTCCAAATTTGCTGAGTGCACACAAGAAGAGGTCAATGGGGACTGGGGCTTGGCAATCGCGACTCACCTTCGCCGTGTCCGGATGTGGGCGGCATCCCATTACTCATCCATATCATTTTGCCAAGCCAGCACCAGTGTCCTTAGATATGTGACAAGGAGGCCATTCAGCTAAATGAGTCCGGCAGGTGACTGGTGTTGTCCCGCTAAAGCCCATCTGACAATCACCAAGATGTCCTGGAGCAAACAGTCACACAGCACTTAAGCTTAACGCACAGCTTTACTCGTACTTTAATGTCTGCGAACGGACACCGGGAGTGCCCGACCAATGTCACAGGAATATATGGGAAATGTGTTATGTCTGCATGTAAGGCTGGTAATGAATCATTTTAATTGAGATTCTGTTATGTTCAAACGTCAATGATATGCTTAGGTCATTTTAATTCAGATGGCTACTGCCAATGCTACAAGTCAGTAATGCATGTGGTTTGGGAAAGACTTTGGAAATGACTTTGGTGACCTGTTGCGCTTTTGTCTGCTATATAGTTATAATCTATGACACTTATGGATCACTATGTTACAACTTGCACATTCAGAATATTCTTTACAATAAAAGTTTAATACTTAATAAAAGAAACAAGTTTACTGCCTTCTCTATTAGAAATCTACAGTGACAACAAAGAGCCTTGTAGCTGTCAGAGCTGCAGATTTTTTATTAATTAATCATTAATAATAATTAATAATTAATTTAATAATTATTTTTGTTTGTTTTTCATTTGTACTAAAATGACTACATGACATTGCTGAATCCTTTGTGTATCATTGATTAAGAAAATCAAATTGAAAAACGAAGTAAAGAGCAGTGGATGCTGGTGGTCGATCAACGGTAGTTGATCTGCAATATGGCGTCTTGAAAATAAACGATTAAAGCTTTTAACCATATCATAGTTGTTTCCTCTTCTCATTTACCCTCTTGAAGTTAATTTTGAAGTGATTTTTGCATGTTTGAGAAATCTTTAAAGTGTTAAATGGCAAGGATTAAAACTCTGTCTATGGTCATGAAATCAATATTGAAACCCATTTTTATTTTGTTTAAAAATAAATAAATAAATAAAATAAAAAAATGGACCAAACAAGATCAAACAACAGTAGTAAGTCTTCCAGGGAAACTAGTCATTGTGCATATGGTCTCATCTTCCAGACTTTGAACTATACCGCAAAATATGACATTTTATGAATTTGATCAAATCTATAATGTATTTTTTATGATATGTTGACCTGGACATGACACTGAACGTTCTTGCCCTTTCACTGTGGTTTCTATATACTGGCCCTTAGATCTTTCATCTGAGCAAACATTGGTATTTGTTGTTTTTGTTTTTTTGTTGTTTTTTTTTTTTTTTTTTTCATTTAATGGCTGTCAAATATATTAAAAAAAAACAAAAACAAGCCATGTTTTTCTGCCATCTTCCTTTGACCTGATTCTATCATCAAGTGCTGTCCATTACATGCAACAAATGATTAATTAAATAATACAGCTTTATGGATAATTAATGTGGCCTTAAAAGGTGAAGCCAAAGCAGTTTTTTTTTTCCAGAGATGGGCATATAGCTTTTTATATTTTGTTGAGGGGAAAAATGAAAAATGAGGTAAGGTAAGGTGCGTGTCTGTCAAAGTTAGCTCCTTTTAATAAATTCCTTCCTTTATATATTACCTATGACCAAAATAAAGAAAAAGACCCTCTGGCAACGTAAACCTTGCCAGTTTAGGGGGTGCTTGCATGTGTGTGGATAACTGCATGTGTGAAAAGTAGATGGAGTGATTGGTGCAGAAGGAGAAGAAAGGTAGGCAGTGAAAGTAATGGTGCTGCTTATGGATTGGGGCTATTTTGTACATCAAAGTATACAGAGGAGGAGGTAGGGAGTAGGAGGCAAGGAAGGGAAGGGAGATTACAGGCCTTTTTTTGTATCATTGTTTCTTCCGGGGTCACATGGGAGTGCCTTATTTTGATTTTTATTTCCCCCTTTTTTCTGTTTTCTACTTTTCTCGGTGATGATATCAAAATGCTATTGACACAAGCTAGCTCCCCATTGGTATTTTACCGGATCAAAAACTCAGGATCGCGCTGTGTCCTGCTCGCCATACACGGCTGAGACTCCTAAGCTGTTCATAATCATTTTAAAGTAGTCAGTTATAATCACTCCATCCTTCTTTTTAATCTTATCATACCTATTCTTTAATCTCCTTTGAGTAATACGCTGCCTGCATACAGTTATTCTCAACGTAATCATTATGGATGTATGCAATATTTCGTCTTTCTTTTGGGCCTCAGATTTGATTCCATTACCAGCGACTGCTAATCTGGCTAACAATGAACATCTGTGCAGGTACTATTACTAAGTCCCTCGCCCCATCGCACTGCCTACACATGTGCATTCATAATCAGGCTAGCATGAAAAATGTAGCAGACTAGACTGTCCGTTTTTGCATTAAAGGTTAATTTATGATTCAGGAACACTGGTGCCAAGTGGTGGAGTAGAGGAGCAGACAAGTGGAAGTATGCCAATGTGTTGATATTCGAAGGAGTGTTGTAAATTGCCAATCTTGTTTTCTAGTAACACCACGTAGCTTCAAGTGTATATCCATCCATCTGCACTGTAAGCGACTGTGTTTGCTCAAAGCTGCCATCTAAATGACTTATCCAAATGACAATATTCTGTCCTCCAACAAGTACAGTTTAGCTTTGCAATCTTTTCGCATTTCTAAAACTCTTCAAGCCCACATGTTGGCGCCCGTACAGAAAAATGTTAGCTAACAGTTTGCGTCATTTAGTTAAACTTACAAGAGTTCTCCAAGTTGCCCAGTTTAGTTAGGAGTAAAAATATTTGCACATAACATATGTAGAAAGTTTGAAAGGAGGTGTAGAGTACTAACGGTCATTGGACATAGCTACATCTATTGTTCATTCACAGTGATGGGAAGAATACTTTCAAAATGCATTTAGTTAGAGAATAATGAATACCCAAATTAAAATGTGTTTTGTAACGTATTTCATTACATGGTCCAATCAGAGTACTGTACTGTAATACTGAAATACTTTCACATTGAGTTGCATTATATAACATGACATAATTCCAAACAGCTTTATTTTTGTTACACCCTTTATCGATAAATTTCTGTCAATTAGAGATGAAACATCATACATGTCATTTTCTCACTAATATGGTGTAGTTCAAAGCCAAAACAGCAGATGAAGTACTGTCATGTATTCCTTTGATTTAAGGAAAGTAACTGTATTCTGAAAACCACCAAATGAAAGAGTAACTATACAGGAATACAGTTACTCAAAATAACTGAATATGTATTTTTGTTATATCCGTAGTTCTGTAGAAGATATCTGTGTAACCCTTCAGTTGTCCAGGTCAGATAGGTGTGAAATCACTCATTAGAGGCTTGAATCACTACCACCTGAGTAGGACTCAGGCACAGTGCACACTTAGAGTAGCACAATAGAACTAGCCTACAAACAGAAACTGTAAACAACAGGGTTTTGAGTATCAGTGTAGCTAGCTCCTCCCTTCAAATCAGAACTGAAGAAGGGGCTTGGATCAGCAGACAAACATCTTCAAACGTCCTACAACATTTTGTCCAGTTGGCAGATTTTATTTTTCTTTTGCTATTTTTGTTACATGTATTCAGTTACTGCCCAACACTGTCCATTCATTTCAGTCAACAATTTAATGATTTTGGTTAGTTTTAAACAGAGACGTATATCATTCGGTGATTTGGAAAGTGTTTTTGTATTTATTTCTTTCATTACAGGTGAATGAAACCTAGGCTAGTAGTGTGGAAACCATTGTTGTGTCCTTAGGCAAGACAATTCACCCACATTGCCTTGTATGAATGTAGCGTGTGAGTGATTGGGGTTGATGGTGCAGATTAGCAGTCTTGCGTTTGTCAGTCTACCTGAGGTGAGCTGTGACAACAATATCTTACCACCACTAAGCACCGAGTATAGAGTGAATGAATAATGCAATGTAAAGCACTTTGGGTGTGTCTTGAAAGGTGCAATATAAATCCACTGCATTATTATTACAAGTGTCATTTTATCCAGGCTTGAGACTGTACAAAGAGTACACAGTGGTTTGATTAATAAAATACAGCTACAATAATGTCTTTGTACCATTATTCCTACAGGAGTTTGATTCATGAATGGTGGTGATCAGTAGTGCTATACTGCATTTCCACAAGCACACACTGAGAATTGAACTAATCATGTTTGCACTGGACATTGAAGTGAATTGCACAACCAGTTCAGTTTATTCTTCCTCCCTCTCGACTGTCCCCCGCCGAGTGTCCTTCAGCTCTCCTCTGGGACGTCGTGTGCGTGAGCTGCCCAAAGAGATTTGACAAGGGCCCTACAAGGAGAAGGAAATAAAAACGCAGAGAGATGAGGCAAACATATTAATCTTGTTAAGTTAAATGCCCACCCTCTTACTCCCTCCTTTTCCTCGTCCTCTTCCTCGCTCTTGTCCACCCTCTCTGACCCCTCCTCCTGGATGCTGCGTGCGCCACTGTGAAAAATCGGCTAATTTCTCAGCGCTGGTCTGGCTCCACAAAGGATCTTTCGGGTTGGTGCTGAGCTCTGTACTACGACTCCTCCATTCCTTGCACCCTCTATCCCAGACGCCCCCACACCCCTCCCATTCGCCAGTCCCTTGTCTCCGCCTTTCTACGTGGGACAGTCTTTCTCTCTTTCTCTCTCTCCTCTCTCTCTTTCTCTGCCCCGCTACAGTCTGCCTAGCCACACACACATTACTGGAAGCCTCATCTATCTCCCTGGTCTCTGTGTGTCTGTGACCTTGGAATCTATGATGGATGCAGAGCTTAGATGTAAGTGAGTTTTAAGTTGGAGATTGACAACGATGGTGGACATATCGATTACAGTACACCAGGATGGAAAGAATACATACAATCTCACAAATAGCCCAAAAAGAAGGACAGAAGGCGAATGCAGTTTAGATAGATAGGGCTTGATGGACAACGTTTCCCCCTTGTGGTGCGGGATATTTGTGGAGTGTCTTTCCAATCCATGATCTGAGAGAGGTGGATGAGGGAGGGTGTGGAGGGAGGATTTGCAGAAGTCAGTGGATTCCCCCATGGAGAATAAATAGGGCTCGGAAATTAAACCCAGTGTTACTTTTCAATCCTGCCATGTGCGCTCTCCAGCTAGAACACCTTTAATTAGTCTGACAGGAAGTGACAAAACAATAGAGGATTTTTGCAAATGCGTAATTTCTAAAAATAAAATTAAAAAGTGCCACATTTTGTCAGCTGCAGCCCAGCACAGTGGTTCTCTGGAGGTGAGGAACCAGCTGATAAAGATATTTTATTTTTCCATAATTATTTTTTGCATATTTCTGGTGTGTATGTTCCTTGGCCAGTAGGGGAAGAATTACTCAATTTTCTTTCTTAAATAAAAGTACAGATACCAGAACAAAGAAATGCTCCGGTAAAAGTAAAAGTATCACATAAAAAAATAAAAATAAATAAATAAATCTACTTAAATAAAAGTAAATGTACTTAAAGAGTAAAAAGTTAGAGTTTAAAGAAAGCAGAGTTTAAGATCTAATAAACCTTCAAATGTAAAATTTTGTTCAACAGAAACAATAGAATTGATCTCAGCAGGTCTCAGACAATAATACAAACTACATCTACTTTTCAGTCCAGTTAAAAAATGTAGTGGGAAAAAAAAGTAAACTTTAAAATCTAAATGGTAAATGGTCGCATTTTTATATAGCGCCAAGGTTCGAATCAGTGGACAAACAACTGAGCTACTGTCACCCTATTTACTTGAGTGAAGTATAGATACCTTATAAAAGTAATAAAATAGTACTGTACTACTGGTTTTAAATATCTGAATGGCTTCAGCTTTTGACATATCTCTGGTTCAATTCATACTTTGGTTTATAATGATCATTTTGGTCCAGTTCTTCTATTGGATGTTCTTGGAGTAGTTTATAGGTTCAATAAGCCCCATGCACGCAGTAAAAGCTTTGTTAAATAAATTTCCGACATAAAACATTGACCTTTTTTGTTCCAAAGTGAATCTTCCGGATATGTAATGCACTGCTTTCCTGTCAGTGGCAAATGGAGGGAATCTTATCAGTCATCACTGGCAGATGCTGCTCAGCAAAAAGCTGCAAAATGGATTTCCGAAATCATCTTGAGTGACTATCTTTGCCATTTCATGCTTTCTCGTGCTCACTGTACATTGTCTTGGAGCAATAATTAGATCTGACTTTAAGCTTTCAGTGACCAGTGAGGATCCCACATGTCCGAGCATTTCCTCCCTATTGCTGCGGATCTTCTGGCTGCTTGATGATATGGAGGTCAGGCCAGCTAATGCTGACCAGGGCTTTTTAGAGGGCGAGCAGTGAAAGTGGAAAGGCAAGCATGCAGACTGACACTGACAGAAAGGCAATGGACAGAAACACATTCAGAGAGACACTAGTGATGAATAAAGCCTTTTCTCTACATGTGGCATCTGGAAGTATTATGAGCGAGATTGATTTGATTTTGTATAACAACATTTTTATTGAGTTTTTTATTTATCTTTTCCCCATGTTAGTAATACTATACTGCTATATATATATTTGCAATATGGTGAGATTTGAGGCATAGAGGTCTTCTATGGCTTATTATAAATACAAACCAATAAAGTGTTGCATTCTTCTATTTAATTATTTCATCTGATGGTTTGTTTGTTTTTTTGTTTTTGTTTTTTTTATATATATATATTGTATTTTTTTTTTATTTTTTTTTTATATATATATATATTATTGTTTATAGTCTCAATTTACTTCAGCAATATATGACATTTCAAAATGTTTTATCATGTCAGGCCTACAGTATGTAGGTGCCCAAACCTTGATGCCTAAGACAACAGAAAGCTATATTGATTATCATTATGTCTTAAAATGACATCTGTGATCAGTGTGCAGCCCGCAACCCTCACCTACAAAATTTTAGTTTTATTTATTTTCATTTGATAAAAAAATACAGAATAAGATACTTTATACAACAGAATGTGAAGGATGGTCATCAAAAGCCCTCAGCGGGCTTTAAATGTGGTAACCTCCATATAAAGTGCATAAGGCTCTAATAAAGTAATAAAACACATCAAGTTGAAGAGGAAATGCCATATGGTAAAGTGCAGTTATTCAGAAACAGGCATTTTAAAGCGTTTTTAAACTGACACTGTGAAAGCTCTATTAATGAGGTGGGCAGGCTGTTCTGTTAAGCTGAGAGTGTGTTATCAACTATGATTTAGATAAGCATGGACAAACAAATTATTGAGATGTCCAAAAAAAAGCAAAGAAAAAAAAAGCAAAGAAAACATGGTATATCAATAGACTTCAAATTATTTTGTTTGATTTTAGAAATAATTAAAATACAGAATTCTATTTGCATTTTGTAACCTTTCTGGACTTTGTAACCTTTTTGGTGGAAGGTCTGTTGTGTGCTTGCTTTTTCTTGGCCAATGTTTCACTGGATATAATTAATTGTATCTATCTTGCATTTGGAATTTTAATTTATTTTGTTTTTGTTGGTCAAAGCTTGCAAGCTTTTCTTTCCACAGATGCGACCTGTTACATGCTTATCTCCTTGGAGATAGAAAACAAGAAGGTGGCAGACACTCCACAAGAAAAGTTACATAGCACACTTTTAACTGTATCCATTTTCAAGCATATAGTGACTGGACAAATCATGAATGAGCATAGCGCCATCTGCATGAATGCTATTTGTAGATACATTTTTAAAATGCATGCCATCATGAAATCCTACAGATATAGTACAGAGACATAGGGGAGAAACATTACAGCTAACCTCTTTGTCACCCGGCTGGTACTGGTGGCCTAAACCTGGTGTGTGTACATGTGTGTGTCTGTGTGCATGCATGTGTGTGCATGTGTGTGCAGGGGTGTGCATGTGTGTGTATGTGTGTGCAGCCAACTGTCCCAGCATATGGTCACCCAGTCATTGTATAGATGCCATTAGAGGAGGCTGCCTCTTAGAGCATAATGCACTGTAGTGGTTTGCACTAGTGCTTTGATGCTCCTCCCAGGCTCCCACCATTATGCTACTGCGCTGTTCTTAAGCTTTTGATGACACTGTATCGTGAAAGACGGAGATTATTTTTGAAATGCACAACGACAGAAGAGAGTGACAGAAAAAGAGAGAGATGGGGGCAGATTATCTCCTTTCATGATAGATATACTTCTCTGTGACAGCATTTTCAGTTTCTCTGGGAGGCTTATGTAAAAATGTATACACAACATACTTAACAAAAATGTAACAATTTGTCAGTGCTAGTCACAATAATTATGTTTAGAGTATTATTTCTAATGCTAGATTGAGCCAGATATATGCTGATTCCAACCACAGGGAGTCAGTAACGGGTCAATGCTTCACCATAGACATTAGAGCGATGAGGCATAGCAGATTATCTCCTCTCTGATATATCTACTCCTCTGTAACCAGGAGCCTAATGTATGCACTGAAAGCTTTACACTGTTTTCTTTTTTCGCATTCACTTCACATTATCACACTTCCATCTTTTAAAAGGAATTACATAATAAAACAATGGCGTTGCTAATGGTCTGGCACAATGTCCACTGTGACAGGAAAGACAGTTGGAGAATACAGTTTCAGAAATGTATGCTCTTGGCCGACCCGGTACAAGGATTAACTTTATTTTAGGTCACATGAAATCTTCTTATTATAGATGGCATAAAAGTGTCCATGTCCCCGTGGTGAGTAGGGAGATAGGGCTGAATCTGGCCTCTAGCATCAGGGATAGATAGTCCTATATGTTCGATTACAGCCTGTTTCTGGGTCGTATGGATCACGGGGTTAAGAGTAACGAAACTCCAAGCTACATTTTCAGGGTTGTACGAGATTCATATTATAGACTGTATTACACATTTAAAAATCATTGGACTGGTAGCTGTGGATTGGTTGTCATGGCACCCTACATCCACAGTTTGCTTGACATTATATGACACAGAGCCTCCATGGCATAGTATTTGTATTAGTGCGTGTACATGTAGAAATGAACTGATTTTGTTGCCGGTGTGGAAGATATCTGCCAGGGTGGGGAAAAAAGTGCTGCTGTATCTCTGTTTTTGTCAATGTAGCAAAATAGATGTTTGTCATTTTGTAAAACTGGGGTCCGCTGTGATGAAGTGTTTTATCGCCCAAGAACCAGGAAGTGCATGGTTAGCATGCTAGTTGGTGTTAGCTTTACCGGGAAGGCAAAAATCTCTGCTCTTGCGTCTAAAGCTTTTCCACATTTTTAAGAAAAGAAAAAATCAGGTAGAGCCCCTCTGAGATGCAATTACTGCTAACTATATAGCCATGAGTCACTCCTACTAAGAGCAATGGGCTGATGGAGAAAACAAGATATTAAGTAAATTCAATACATTTGTTGCCAGCTGCATCCAAGTGCTCCTGGAGCGTGCAGAATATGTTGGCTAGTGAGACACTATGGGGCTAGCTGTTCTTGCGGTATAGAACTAAACTTACCCCATGGGGAAAAAGTCAATACCTATAACTTTCTGATTGCAGGAGAAAAAAATCTGTCAGAAAATGTCGAATGTTGCCTCCAACTGACTAGTATTAAGCAATTACGACCAATCATTGTGAAAGTGCTTATCTTGATATGGATCTCATATAGTTAATATCTCCAGTGCTCTTCAGTGCAGTTCCTAAGTGTCCCTGGGTGCTCCGTAATGGTTTTCTAACTGATGAGGACTTATACAGGCAGATTAAAATGACTACTCTGTCTAAACTATTTGTGTAGAATCAATGGCCAGGTCAAATTGTATTGAAATGTGCATTTGTGAGCGCATGCCATTTGAAGAGACACATTGAGAGAGCTGCATAGAGTCCTGTAGAAATCGCTGGGGGCATGACATTCTTTGGTTGAGAGTGGCACAGACCCTTTCAAGAACAAGTACAGGGAATAATTGGAAGACAAGTGCTGGTCTCGAGTTTCCGGGGCAGGAGGGTAAGTGCTTGGGAGTTTGTGTGAGTGTGAAAAAAGGTACTATAACTGCTATGTTGTGATTGCCAAGAGGTCACTGTATTGCGTATGGTTAAAATAAAACAAATTGTATGCTATTGTGTCTCTAAAGGTGCATTATGTAACATTTTTGGTCAAGGATACTCTACCTGACTCCATGAGGTGATTGCTTTGCTGAAAATGTTCCACGATATGTCTTTAAACTTCATCTCCATGGACATGCAGGTGACATCACCAGCCATCACCATCATATTATTAATGTTCTTATAGCAATAGAATAATAAAATAATTATTACTTCATAAGTAATAATATCACGCTTCACAGCAAGAAGTCCTGACCAAGCCTAGCAACAAGAGCACAAACATAGGTTCCCGAGCACTGTGATATGGTGCTCACTGCTTCCGTGGAGATGCTCCAGCGACATTGATGGATGGGTTGTTAACCTTAATGAGTTTAATGACATTCCAGGCAAAGCAATAGCATATCCATGGAGACAAGCGGGTATGCACCAGAACATTTAAATTCATTGTTTTACAGCATGCTAAAATTCCTAGTAGGACAAAGCAGCATGTCTTCACACTATTACAAAAGATAAACAACAAAATGATAAGATTGCATCCTACGGAAAAAAAGTACTGCTAATTCACCTAAAACAATGGCTTAAAATATAAATGACATTAAACTTACAACTTGCACTGTTAAACGCTTGGCAGTGTGAAGCAGACAAAGACGTAGAGAGAGGGACAGATGAAGATGGAGAGGTGTGAACCAGGTCAGTCTGTTCTTTGAGAGGTCACAGCAGAGACAGTAACAAGACCTAAGCCTAATGGTTACAGATACAAAGTCAGAGAGAAAAGAGTGAGAGAAGAAAGAGGGGAAAAGAGAGAGGGAGGGAGGAGGAGAGAGGAAAGAGAGGGGGAGGAGAGAAGCCTCCAGAGATGTGTGTGGTTAACAGGCAGCTAAATGTTCAGCTCTCCAAGTGTCACTGAGACCACTCAGGCTGTGAAAGATGAATGGACTTCTAATTGCTTTGGTTTGTGCTCATCTACAATTAGTGTGGTTACATCAATACTGCATAAACCTGGAACATTTGAAACCTATTTTTAACCTTAGAAAATAGATTTCTAGATAGTTTTCTATATCTTTTCTACTCAACTCTATACGGCAAAAATAGAGCCATTATCCATTAGGTAGACCATTCCTGTTTAATTCCAAAATGACATGACCAAGAGTCCAACCAAAACTTTTACAAAATTATACTAAATAAACATTATTATTGCATTGCCTGGAATGTGCGACCATGTGGCATGAAATTTACTCTCCAATTTAAATCTCCATGGAGACAAGCTGTTTGGTCAGTCAGACGAAGCTTGTGGAAAGTTTGTGGAAAGTGAAAATGTATTCTAAAGCGTTTTTTGCAATAAAAAAGACTTGTAATTGAAAGAATTAAAGATAAAGTTTAATGTCATTCTGAGAAACATTCCAGGCAAACCAATAACATCTCCATGGCGACAAGCAAGGCAGACCCCCTAAGATAAAAGTTCCATTGTGCGCCTTTGAACTTGACTACTCGAGGAAAGTGCTACCCAGTTTGAGTTTTGCCCAGTTACCCAGTTTTCTTATGCATGTAGTACAATGTTTTCTTGGGTGACACTTATTGTGAAGTAAAGTTAAAATAACAGCAATAAAATGCTCTGATTTGGGAAGTCGCACATTTGTGTACTAGAATCTAAGAGAAATGCTTGTGTTGTTTGGTTTGTTATAGCGAACATGGCATTTATTCTACAGCGATAAGCACCACGGACGTTGATCAAAGAGAGAACTAAAATCTGAGAACGAAGAACTGAGTACATCTGAAAAATCTGCCAATATTACACATATATTGCTGCAGAAAAAGCACTCAAAAACAGAATTAACAAGAATCACTCTACGGGAAGGGATTTCTGCAGATAAACATCAAAGGTGGAGTGGTGTTTTTTTTTTTTTTGAAGAATGCTAAGAAAAGATAGCGTGAAGTTTTCCATAACTTCACACGCAGCATCACAATTAGCCTGGTTTGATGGGCAGATGATTGTTAATACAGCTCCAATTTGAGAAGCGATAATGTGAAGAATGAAAGAGACTGCAGGTATTATAGAGCGGACGTAACGCTATCTCTGGCTCTGATCGCATTGTATCATATGACACACTGTGAGTAAATACCATACAGAGATATAGAGGCTCTATTACACTACAGTAAACGTAATGAGGATGGAGTGGTCTTGTTATTAACTGCATATAGTGTCTGGTAAATTCTACTACAGGGATTGGTGTCTATATGCTTCTTCTGGTGAATAGAAACATTAAATAATTTCAACTATTTTTGTTCTGGTTACATACACCTATTGCAGGTGAGTTATAGTTCCCATTATAAGCCATGTTATCCATTTATCCATTACTTTAGCCAGTATCTACACCTTGGTCACATTGGTCAAATTTTTATATAGTCAGTTTCCACCTACTAGGCACTCAGAGCGCTTTACATCAAAAAGCCACTCACCCATTCACACACAGATTCTTACACCAGTGTATGCAGACACTGGTGTAAGGACACTACAGCAGTATTCATTTGTGGGGGAAGGATCTGAATCGCCAAACTTTGGATCAATGAACAGACACTCTACCGACTGAGCTACTATTAAAGAAAAGAATAACAACCATGACATGTTTCTTTAGAGCTGTAGTACTTTATTATTAACAAAACATAAAACACAAGTATAAAACTGAACAAAGGCCTGTCCAAGGTACCATTTCTGAAATACAGATGACAGACCATTTTGAAATACTTTTAATAAGGTTTGGGGTTATTGTTGGGTTTAGGATTAGGGCTGGAGTTAGAGTTAGGGTTAGAATTGGGGTTACAATTAGGTTAGGATTATGGTTGAGGTTAGAGTTGGGGTTAGGATTAGAGTTGAGGTTAGAGTTTGGGTTTGAGTTGGGGTTAGGATTAGGGTGAGGTTAGAGTTGGGGTTAGGATTAGGGTTGAGGTTAGAGTTGGAGTTAGGATTAGGTTTGAGGTTAGAGTTGGGGTTAGGATTAGGGTTGAGGTTAGAGTTGGGGTTAGGATTACAGTTGAGGTTAGAGTTTGGGTTTGAGTTGGAGTTAGGATTAGGGTTGAGGTTAGAATTGGTGTTAGGATTAGGCTTGAGGTTAGAGTTGGGGTTAGGGTTAGGATTAGGGTTAAGATTAGAATTGGGGTTAGGATTAGGGTTGAGGTTAGAGTTTGGGTTTGAGTTGGGGTTAGGATTAGGATTGAGGTTAGAGTTGGGGTTAGGATTAGTGTTGAGGTTAGAGTTGGAGTTAGGATTAAGTTTGAGGTTAGAGTTGGGGTTAGGATTAGGATTAGGGTTGAGGTTAGAGTTGGGGTTAGGATTAGGATGGAGGTTAGAGTTGGGGTTAGGGTTAGGATTAGGGTTAAAATTAGAGTTGGGGTTAGGATTAGGGTTGAGGTTAGAATTTGGGTTTGAGTTGGGGTTAGGATTAAGGCTAGGGTTAGAGTTGGGGTTAGGATTAGGGTTGAGGCTAGAGTTGGGGTTAGGTTAGGATTAGGGTTAAGATTAGAGTTGGGGTTAGGATTAGGGTTAAGATTAGAGTTTGGGTTAGGATTAGGATTGAGGTTAGAGTTTGGGTTTGAGTTGGGGTTAGGATTAGGTTTGAGGTTAGAGTTGGGGTTAGGATTAGTGTTGAGGTTAGAGTTGGAGTTAGGATTAAGTTTGAGGTTAGAGTTGGGGTTAGGATTAGGATTAGGGTTGAGGTTAGAGTTGGGGTTAGGATTAGGATGGAGGTTAGAGTTGGGGTTAGGGTTAGGATTAGGGTTAAAATTAGAGTTGGGGTTAGGATTAGGGTTGAGGTTAGAATTTGGGTTTGAGTTGGGGTTAGGATTAAGGCTAGGGTTAGAGTTGGGGTTAGGATTAGGGTTGAGGCTAGAGTTGGGGTTAGGTTAGGATTAGGGTTAAGATTAGAGTTGGGGTTAGGATTAGGGTTAAGATTAGAGTTTGGGTTAGGATTAGGATTGAGGTTAGAGTTCGGGTTTGAGTTGGGGTTAGGATTAGAGTTGAGGTTAAAATTGGTGTTAGGATTAGGATTGAGGTTAGAGTTCGGGTTTGAGTTGGGGTTAGGATTAGGGTTGAGGTTAGAGTTGGGTTTAGGATTAGGGTTAGGATTAGAGTCAGGATTGGGAACAGGGTTTGGATTTTTACATGATCGGAAGCCAGATAAAAGCCAAAGTAATGCAGGCAGAACACAGAACCACAACATTGCTAATTGTAGAATATCATGTTCTCAACTATACACAAACTAACCTACTGTGGCCTATACAGTAATAAAGTGTATAAGGGTCTAGTCATTCAAATCAGTAGACCAGCTCATGTTTAAAGATGCAAAGTAAAGTTTATATGGCTGGACTAGAGCAGAGGGGAGCCTTTGAAAATTGTTCTCTGAAAAAGTCCTGATTCTGAACTTGACACGTCGCGTTCATTCCGGGCTCTTCTGACAAGGATGTTAATGTGCTGTAAAAAGGCCACAGGGTTCTTCAAAGGAGAAACTCTGAGACAAGGTTATGACAGTGAGAGGCGAAGAAGAAATAATCATATAGACTCGTATGCAGCTGTCTGGTGGCTTTAAAGTTCAAATCTGTTGTACTCTTAGTTTTACAGCTAAAATGCACCGTGCTGTCATAATAAAATCCATCATTCAAAGCAAACCGCAATGTTATAGACTTTTACCTTGTACAAATGTTATACTCTACCAAGTTTCTGCCACCAAACTCTCCTGGCACATAATAACTCAATCTTGCAGTGTTAAAGGTGCACTGTGTAACTTTTCTGGTGGTCCTTATTATTGCTCTGAAGTTTTTAATTTGACTTAAATGTTCAGCAGAATGTTATTAAAGATATCTGTTTATTTAATTATCTTTATTTATACAGGGAGACCCAATGAGAGCACTCAGACTCTCTTTATTTATGGGCACGTGTTCAAAATACAGAAAAAATAAATAAATAAATAAATAAATAAATATATATATATATATATATATATATATATATATATATATATATATATATATATATATATATATATATATATATATATATATATATATATATATATATATATATATACAAAATAAAAAATACAAACACAATCTATCACAATGGAGAAAAGCAGTAGACCCCATTAGGCCAATTTTTAGGTCAAATTTGTGGACCGGGGAGCCCACTCCTAGTAAGAATAGATGTTTCTCAGGGTATTTTTGAAGATATTTGAAATGAATAAACACAAGGCATAAGGTTTAATGCCAAACTATGGAACGTCCCGGTCAAAGCAATAATATCTCCATGGAGACTATTATGTGGCACATCCCCCACAAAACATTACATAGTGCACTTTTAGGATTTATCTCAAGGCAAACCATCCATCCATCCATCCATTTTCTTCCGCTGATCCGGGGCCGGGTCGCGGGGGCAGCAGTCTAAGCAGGGACTCCCAAACTTCCCTCACCCCAGACACGTCCTCCAGCTCCTCCGGTGGGATCCCAAGGCGTTCCCAGGCCAGCCAAGAGACATAGTCTCTCCAGCGTGTCCTGGGTCTTCCCCGGGGCCTCCTCCCAGTGGGACATGCCCAGAACACCTCCCTAGGGAGGCGTCCAGGAGGCATCCTGAGCAGATGCCCGAGCTACCTCAGCTGGCTCCTCTCAACGTGTAGGAGCAGCGGCTCTACTCCGAGCTCCTCAATGCAAACCAGCACTACACTATTTCCACAGTCCAATCCCTCCTTTTACTTGCATCCCTATTGTAATTTATGCTGGATTTTCTTAGTGAATACTTCTAGTGCTTAAAATAATTCTCTGGTGAGCAGGCATGTGAAAAAACAATATTTGAGATAGTGGCCTTTGAAGTTTAAAAAATCTAAAAAAAAATAAATAAATAAAAAATGCCAAGTATCAATTTCAGACCTGACAACACAGATTCTACACTGTTTGACTGATCCCGTATTGAGCTAAAGCACTCTGTATTTCATTATCAATATGGACAGAGCTCTTGAATAATCACTTTTATCTCCCCATTGCTCCTGACTGACTCTTTCCATTATATTCCTCTTGATCTTTTGTATGTTCTTTGGCAGCATACAGTAGTGTCGCAGCTCTGAGGAAGATTCAAACTGAGCTGTAGTGAAAGGCGGGCCGATGGGAAGAGGCAGAGGGAGAGACAGACAGATATTGATGGAGTGATAGTGTGAGCGCTGTGTCTGTGCATGCCCACACTCATCACTGACACCGGCTCTAAGCAAGACTAGGGCCACTGAGCTCTCCGCACCTTTACTCACTAAGTAAAGGACTTAAGGATTTCCGTATATGGGTGTTTAGAGTCAAGGATGTCTATATATGGGTGTAGTATATGTGAAAACCTAAAGATTACAGCTGAATAATTATTGCTTCATCAAACTGCATATTTTTTGATATATATAATATATATATATTTTTTTTTTGTTATAGTTGTTTCCCCTTCTCATTTATCCTTTCAAAGTTGTATTAAGAGTGATTCGTGCATGTTTGAGCAATCTTTAACAGCTTATTTTCAAGACGCTATATTGCCGATCAATCTCCATTTTTACCACCCCTGGCCTGTACCCACTGCTCTGTACTTACATTGTTCTTCTATTTTATTTTCTTAATCAATGAAATGCGTAGGATTTGGCAGCGTCATGTTGTCATTTTGGTACAAATGACACTGCTACTTGCTAGTGTGATCTTCAGCTATTCATAGCAGGGGCTAACAGCTACACAGCTATTTGTTGTCATGACGTTTACAGCGACATCAGCTCACATTGGGCACCACCGTTTTCTAATACAGAAGTCAGCAAGCTTGTTTCTTTCATTAAGTCATTTTAGATGAATAATGGGATTTAAAATGTACAAATTAGAACATAATGGTCCACAGGTATTATAGATTATAACTATATAGCAGACACAAGCACAATAGGACTAGTTTAATCTTGACAGTTCAAAGACAATTTCAAATTTGTCTCCTTGGCAGCTGTTACAAATGTAGAGGGTGATGAGATGTGCTGTCCATACTGGGCTTTATCATACTGTGGTGGGCCTGGAGACTGGATTTTTGAAGGCAGTTATGTCTGTGAAACCATTGGGACCTGCCAAATGAACTGACGACTTAAACTATTTAATTTAACAACTTATTATAAATCAGTGAATTTCCATTAAAATAGTGTAAAAATGTCATAATATAAAATGGAAAGCCCCCCCCCTCTCTTTCTTTCCCTTTCTCATATACATGCCGCTGTATACTTGCAGTAGTGGTAGCATTCTATAAACAATTTATGGAACTACTTTTAAAATAAGGTTGGATACAAGTGCTTTATCAGCTATTACAGTTTTACAGCCCTATATGGCAACCTAAAGGTATACTAGGTCACTTTTCTGTTGAAGCGCTTATCATGTGTTTGTCTCTATGCTTTAATTGCTTTGTCTGAAATGCTACACAGTATGGCGTTGCAGTTAGCTTGTATCCGTAATCTTGTCCTTTCAGTCATTACCCAAAGCTCATGACCATAGGTGACGGTAGGCACATAGATTGACCTGTACAACAAGACTTTTGCCTTTCGACTCCTTCTTCACCACAACAGTCTGATACAGTGACCGCATCACCACAGATGCTGCACCGATTCATCTGTCAATCTCATGCTCCATCCTTTCTTGATGGGACTAATGAAGAGACCTGAAATACTTGAACTCCTCCACTTGAGGCAAGGGCTCTCACCTGGACAGGAAAATTCCATGCAAAGCAATAACATCTTGACAAAAAGTTGCATAATTCCCATTTAACTTATACTTGAATAATATTAATTGAAGGAACATTAAGTGTATATCCCCTTGTATGATTTTGCATGTATTTTTATATATATATTTTTTTTTAGGGTAAAACAAATGTATCTTTTTTTTTTTTTTTTTTTTTTTTTTTTTTTACAACGGACTACCCTGCTGACTGCTATTATAAGTAATGCTATTTCCCTGGGCCAATGATTAAAAATTAAATCTTGTTTGAAGTGGTAGAGACAAATATTACTTTAGCGGCCGTGCTTCTCTCCACACGGCTCTAATAAAAAGGACTCACTGTGGGATGATTAAAAGAAAAGACCTCAGCTCTCGTGCATATTTTAACTCCGTCAAAAACGTTGTGATATTTGTGTGCATTGTCGGGTCTATGGTCGTCATGGCGAGAGACGCGCACTGTAAATCCATGGTAACACATGTATCCATAAAACTGGCTTTGATGTGAGGCTGGAGATCCCCTGATTAGCAAGACTGCAGAGGCCAGATATGATTGATACTCATAAGAACTGACCCTTAAGATGAAAGCCGCTGATTAAATAAGGATAAAAAATGAAAGAAGAAATATTGCTGGAGTGAAGTCCGGTCTAATTGCAAAAAAAAAAATAAAAAAATACTGAGTGTGCACATGGCAAAAAAAGGTTTTTGAGGACAGAGCAGAGCAATCATTGTTGGTTGGGTTTCAACAAATACATATGCCGTTTGAGCCAAATCAAGCCAAAGTGTTCTCCCTGTTTGTGGTTTGTTGTAGCAATATTAGCAATGTAGAAGGATAGAATAGAATAGAATAGAATAGAATAGAATAGAATAGAATAGAATAGAATAGAATAGAATAGAATAGAATAGAATAGAATAGAATAGAATAGAAAGACGATTTTACCATCAGGAGCTGGAGCACTTAACACATTGTCCTATTTGGTCCATTCTAGTCAGAGCTTGCTTCCATTGTAGCAGGTCATGAATACCACTGTTTGGTAGGACATTGGACGGAAATTCCCCATAAAATATTAACTCTAAATTGTGTAACTTTTCTGGTGGGAGGATTCGGAACCCAAGCCCTTTATAAACTTCCCTTTTGGATGAGAGGGGAGTGGAGGAGGTTAAATCAATTTTCCAATGGTCATATAACCAGTGAATTTTAATTTTGCATTTTGATAACTGTTGTCTTAATTCTGTTTCCTGTATATTTAATAATGGAAATGGAATGGAAAATGAATGGAATGGAAAAACTGCTTGTCTCCATGGAGATGTTATTGTTTTCCCTGAAATGTTCCACATTATTAAATCAGCTATGGAGCAGGTGACAACATTTATAGAGCAGCTTTAACAATAGTATTATAAATAATGTTACTATTACCCACAGTCGTATTTTGACTTAGGTAACTTCTCATCTTTCAACTTCAGGTAATGATTTCTTACAGTGGTTATTGTCAGTGGGGGAATGTAACAAAGTAAAAGTAGTAAAGTATGGTAAAGTACAAATTTTAGGTATCTGTACTTTACTTAAGTACATTTTAAAATGGATACGCTTTACTTTTACTTTACTACATTTGAGAGCAGGTACCTGTACTTTCTACTCTGCTACATTTTGTAAATGGAGTGAAAAGTAAAAGTATTGTAAGCTTTTGTTTGAGACCTGCTGAAAAGTCTGATAGTTTTATTTTTAACACATTCATAATTTGAACAAACAGATGCAAATAAAAACAGCTAGAAAAAAAATAAAATGATTCTATTGTTTCTGTTGAACAAAATTCAGCACAAATATTTATCAAAATCACTACATTTGGAGCTTTATTTGATCTCAAAATCTGTGCAAAATACTTTCACTCTTGTAAGCACATTTTTAAACAGGTACCTTAATACCTTTGTTTATGCAGATGTGATACTTTTACTTTGATGTAAGACTTTTTATTTATTTATTTATTTTTTTGGTTTCCAGTATGTGTACTTTTACTTAAGTTACAAAGCTGAGTACTTTTTCCAACACTGGTTATTGTATTATTTTGACATAATAATGTTTACTTGAGTCATTCAGTCTATAGTTTTTTTTGTGCTATTAGAGCTACATTTGTGAAATCTTAAAATATACACCAAGTCCCACATACCTTTGAAAAGACACATTGAAAACTCTGTAGAAGACAATTATAGGCTATGTGTTATATATGCTGGATAGAAAGAAGAAAACATAAGTACAGAGCACTTGGAGCCGTGATAAATAGATTCAGGGTGTCTCTCAACTCTGCGTCTTCCATAGTGTTGCTTTGAAAATGTCAACATAACAACATATTTTATTCCACAAACAAAACAGAGAGGCCATAGAGAACAATGGGGAGCCGCCGAGTGGTGTTTTTTATGGATGAGGGGATTGCCACATTGAGAGAGCAATTTCACTGAAGAAGCTTGTATTTCTGCGAAACTGAAAATTCAAATTGAGCAAATCAGAATAGAAAGGGATAATTTTGATAATGGGCTTGGTGCAAATGATGATAGTGATGTGGTAGCAGTTGGTATCGAATAAAAGGCTGTTTTGTTTTAGAAACTGTAGCTCTGTATAAAATAGCATCTTTACAGGCGATACTATGAAGGGGAACTGTGACTCAGGTGCATCGAGCCCTACAGTAAAGCATTTAGTGTTTGCACCTTCACTAACCTAGAAGAAGGAGGAGGATGTCAGTCCCAGCATGGCCAATGGTGGGTCTGTAACACTGATAATCTCTGCTGACAATAGGGAGAAGATTAAATGACTATGGAGGGAAAAAAAAAAAAAAAAAAGATTGGAAACTCAAGGCCTGACAACAGACAGGGACAAGAGAACAAATGTTTTCTTTCTATTCATCTGTCTTGGTAAGGTAGAAGAATGCTGTCAGCCAGGTTATCCATATTGTGTTCATACTGACTAATGCTATAATGAAGTTTATAGAGGACAAACATACAAACATTGCAAGTTCATTTACCACCTGAAAGCTTATGTACGAAAGTGGTGTGTGTGTGTGGTGGACAGAGGAACTGATGGCACAGATTGGCGGTCTCGCTTCCGACAATCAGGGGCTTGAGGGGCCACTAGCCTCCCTTAGAATGGTCAATGCATCATCATAGCTACCCCAAAGATTTTTGCCCCATTTTCATAACACATTCAATCTCAACAATAAATGTTGTTCAAAATGAGACTTCAAAAAATAAATAAATAAATAAATCCATATTCGTTTTTATAAATCACTATGTATAACTACATTTAAATTAGTTTAAAACAGCAAAGCAAACATAGTTAGGGATATGGGGTTACACTACAAAATTAAAAAAAAAAAAAAAATCTAAATTAACATGTGAAGTGAGCACCCTCATTGAAGGCCTTAACTCCTCCCACCAAAAATATCTGGTGCTGCCCTTGACCAGAGCAGCTATGGCTATGAATAATGTTATGAAAAGCATCTTTGAGTGTCCAAAATCGTGCTATATAAATGCAATAGGGGTGGGACAAGATCTCATTCCTCAAGATCTCGCAAAACACAATTACCACAAGATTGAGCACACATGACAAAAAATGATCTCTACTTTTTCCCCATGTGTTTACATTGGGATTGGACAAACAAGGGGTTAAGTGGTGGCAAATTACAATTCTTGAGAAGCTGTGTAAATCCTAAAAGCAGTGCTAAAACAACCTCAAACATATGAAATAAAATAAGTCAAAAGTAATGTGGCCAAAACTGTGATCTGAACTGTACAATTGATTTATTATAAACTAGGTCAAAATCTCATCTTTTTTCATTCTGGACCTAAAATGTGATGCATTATTATTATTATTATTATTATTATTATTATTATTATTATTATTATTATTATTATTATTATTATTATTATTATTATTATTATTATTATTATTATTATTATTATTATTATTATTATTATTATTATTGCATTTTTCTGAGCTACATTCATTTTCCAAACATTAATTTCTGCATGGGGAGCAATTTCCTTATATATGCTCTTCTCATAGACTTAGGTATACTTAGGTATAGGTACACATGAATAGATGTTCCTAATATGCCCTTTAACCCCTGTCAGTCTGAGTTGGGGATGAGTTCTCTGTACAAGCGGCCATTTTGCTCCTGTCTCAGGACGTGGACACTTGTCAGATCAGGTCACTTTAATTGATTTATCTGCTTGGCACAGCTGTGTATGCACTGCAATCTATCTTGTTTTAGAATGCAATTTTACTGGCTGCATCACAACAGCTGCCCGACATAAAATCAATGAACAGCATTTATACGGCACACATGCTGTGTACAAGTGCGAGTGGGACAGAGGCAGAAGCAGACAGAGGGACACGTGTAACAAGTCTTCAGGGAGACTTCTGAGACCTAAAAAGTCACAGATCGTGTCTCAAGGTCAGGAGACAAGCGAAGATGGACACAGTTTTACATCAGAGCATCATCTGGAAAAATGTTACCATGGTTTCAATTTTATTCCCACTTATTATTATCAAAAGATTGCCACTGACTACAGTAGATGCATTTTACACATTTTTAATGAATGTTTCTTCACCTTGTTTGGAGAAGTATTGCTACATATCTTAAATTGAACTGTTGTTTACAGTTTTACACAAAATATTGAAATTCTTGTTTTGCTGAGGGATATGCTCGATTGTGTAGTTTCATGTCTCAAGGTCAGAAGACAAGTTTTGACAAAGGCATACATATTTTTAGAGCGCATCATCTGGAAAAACAGCTGGCAAAATTTCACAGAATTTTATTTCCATGTTTTAATTTGGAATTTTGTGACAGAAGATGGATGTCTGTGGCTAAACTTAGAAGACATTGCACACATTTTGGACTTGTGTTGTTGATAAGTGCAGTGCTGGAAGAAGTAATTAATTTTCTTGAGTAAAAGTACAGATACCAGAGCAAGAAAAACACCGAAGTAAAAGTAAAAATATCACATGAAAAAAATAAACAAAAAAAAATTTAAAAAAAAATAAATAAATAATATATATATATAGGTAGGTATATAGGTATAAGTAGTTGTTTAAAATGTACTTAAAGAGTAAAAAGTAAAATTTTGAGATCTAATAAAGATCTAATAAAGATTCAGATGTATTGATTTTGATAAAGATTTGTGCTGAATTTTGTTCAATAGAAACTCTTAATTATGAAGTTGAAAAAAATAAACCCTCAGCCTTTTCAGCAGGTCTCAAACAGATACATTTACTTTTCAGTCCAGTTAAAAAATGTAGTGAAGTGCAAAGTACAGACACCTGCTCTCAAATGCAGTGACATAAAAGTAAAAAGTATCCACTTTAAAATGTACTTGAGTAAAGTAAAGTATTTTGCTGCAGCACCTAGTTTTGACAAGTTTGGCCCCCATAACAAAACTTTAACTGTTAAGGATGTTTACTTGTTGCTCTGTAAGACATCTTGTTGTTGTTCCATTGTGTTACAGTGACAGGAGGTTCAAGCCAGCATTCTCCCAGAAATGTGTATGTTATGATGGGCATCCAAGTTAAAATGTTGGCCCGACAAGTGTGCATGACTCCACATTAAGTGAGAGAGAGAAAAACAAAACAGAGATTACATAATACTGCTATACTCACATTTCGCAGTGCCCCAACCCTGTATGTGATGCTCTATGTATTTTGTATTTTGTATTTTTCTTTTAGCTGTGTGGTTTGTATCCAGTGGTGAACCTGCCAGCGGAGAAGTATTATCCACATCACTACCCTTCAAATAGAGACAGGGGCAGGAAGCTGGCTTACAGACACTTTCACTCCATTCGCGCCTGTCTCCAGAGAAAGTCACCTGGATCCATCTAAAACTGAAATATCTCTCCTCTGCTGCCTCTGAGCTGCCAGTGCCTGTGCCAACTTACACAACCTCAGGCGACGTAATTGGCACATTGTTCATTTGGATGAGCTTTTGTGTCGGAAAATGTGAACAAATGCTTTATCTTATTGGTATGCAGCTTGCTGTTTTAAAAACTGCTTTCCAAATCAGCACTTTATGAATAAAATATACATACAGTAGTATGAGGGCTATTACTAAATTATGAAAGCTCTAAGACTGACAGCTTATGTCTAAACCAACTATAATATATTAATAAACACGTTATTTTATAGCTTACACTGGACCGTGAAGCCGTACGCTCTCTAGTGACAGACACTCTGGAACTTTTTTTCACTATAAACTGCTACAAGCCTATGAGGAAGTTGTACTGAGAGTCCTCAGCTGCTAAGAAAATACTATTGTCATGGGCACATAGAGAATGTGGCATTTTTAACCAGATCTAAATGATTGTGTTTAAATTTCTGTACTCTATGGATCCTCTTTATTTGAGGAAATGCAGCCCTGTACACCCAGAGCCCTGAGTTCAGCTGACCAGCTCCAGACTATGGAACAATGCTGTCAGCTTGTCAGATCCTCTCAATCTTTTATGCAGTTTAAGATTAGACTGACAACCCACCACTTCTCCCTGGCATTTAATACTAGATGGACAGGTGTATATTTGTTTTTGTTAGCTTTTATGTGAAGCACTTTGGGCAGCTGAAGTTGTTTTTAAATGTGCTATATAAACAAACTTAAACTGAATAGAATTGAGTAATGTCAGTGTGACAAATTGATTTAATTGGCCAGACTTAGACAAACTATTGATCCACATGGGACACTACTTACTACTACTACTGCTATTGACCCAATAGCTCACAAGTGACAATATAATCACAAAAATAGATGGTCATATCTACCTCGAAACGGTGTTTTGGCATGATATTAAAGCAGGCTTATTCTGCAAAATTGACTTTTCAAAACTTTTAACCATGTTATAGTTGTTTCCCCTTCTCATTTAACCTTTCAGAGTTGTTTTTGGGGTGATTTGAGCATGTTTGAGCCATCTTTAAACACTTTAATTTTCAAGACACCGTATTACTAATTAACCCTCGCTTTTGCAGTCATATGTCCATCTCTCTGTATTTACTTTGTTTTTCAGTCTTATTTTTTTTTATGAATGACATGCATAGGATTCAGCAGTGTTGATTTGTCACACTTTTGCACACATGAAAAAAATGGCTTGCTATTGTGATCTGCGGTTATCCATAGGAGGGGCCGACATTTCCACTGCTGTTTGTTGTGATGATGTTTATGGCAACGTCAGTTCCCATTGGGCACCACAGTTTTGTAACGTGAAGGGCCGCAGACTTTTTCTTTTATTAAGTCGTTTTAGATGCTTATTGTGGGTAAAAATTTGCAAATTATAACATAATCATCCACTGTGTCATAGATTATAACTATATAGCAAACACACGCACAATAAGTCTTCTTTAAGTCAGTTTAGTAGTACGTTTTTTGTGCACAATTCTATGGTACCACATTGCTAATTATTCAGGAGGTTTATTGTTAGCACTCCAACTAAAGGTTGTTGTAAAATATAGCCACAAAATATATTGAAACAGAAAATGTGTTTTTCTAAAGCTATTCATTATAACAATTTGAAGCCATATGTCTAAATGCCTAAAGTAAATTCCCCGTCTGTCAGCTGTTTGATTAGCCAAAGCAAAGAGGTCTTTTTGCACAGTCTTTGTTTGAGCCGCACAGACAATACTAGGCGCAGCTCTCTTCAATTGAATGAAAAAGCCCACAGGGATAGAGCCAGGCTGATCCAGAGCATAGGGGGGGACAGAGGAGTCGGTGCCCAGTGAGAGAGTGAGAAGGCTGGGCAAGCTGGACGCTGACAGCCCTTCACTCTGTGGCTGCAGGGGAGAGCTCTGGAGGTCTTCACATCTCTATGAATCTGCTAGGAAATGTAGTGTTAACCGCTGCAGGCAGACAGTGACGTACCATGACACTGGGAATTGAACAGAGCGATGTACCACTGTTTACAAAGGCACTGTTTAAATATAGACGGAGCACTCTATCTAAAGTGCTCCTTTAAATAAAGTGCTTCTCTGATCCGAAGGTTGACGGTTTGAATCACACTCTCAACATAAACATCTTTGGTTGAGCGGTGAGATCCACTAAGTCACAGATTGGTGGTGTGATTCTATCTCCTGCAAATTAATGCTGTAGTTGCGTCCTTGAGCAAGACAGTTAACACACCTCACCCCCAGTGTCTGTGCACACTTGTGTATGAATGTATTTGGGAATGGGTGAGTGGTTTCTTGATGCAAAGCACTCTGAGTGCCTCGAAGGTGGAAAAGCGTTATATAAAAATATTACCACTGACCATAAACTGGGTCCATCTATAAACTAAATACTTAAACTGTACGTATTATGTAAAATGGACTTAAATGTGCTTTTAACCGTGTTATAACGAGGTTTTCTCATCATTAACTTAGTCAGGATTATATTTCAGTAGTTTGAGTAATCCTGTTTTGCCCTACATCTCAGTCTTGAGTGTTCAGAAAGTTGCCGTTTTCACCTATCCCTTATCTCTACCCACTGCTCTGTACTTACTTGGGATTATTCCAAAAATTCACAGTACAGATCATACATGTAGTGTTAAAAAAATGTAAAGGAGTCATTTCAATAATAAAAACAAGTAATTGAAAATCTGCTGTTTGTTACAGTGAATGTGTACGAAGAGATGATTTTTTATGTTTGGTTCAGAACTTGGATGAACTATTTCTGAAATTCATCTTAGCGACTGTATATATTTTTTGCCACCATCACAGAGCTGTGGGGCACCTACTAAAAGGGTGTTTTATTTATTGGCATAGGGTTACAACAGTGTGGCTTTTAGTGCATTCATGTATTTTTTTCATATGTACATAAACTCAGCCCCAAAACGGTGCTGAGCAAATCATCAAAAACATCTTTAAGAAATGAGTCTGAACACTCCAATAACTGTACAAAGCCAAATAACACAGCATATGAAGAGACAGAGAGAGACAGAGAGAGAATGGATATGGGCTTTATATTCCCAATGTGCTTTTTCTGGTAGAGTTCTCTTAATTTGTTTGTAGCACGTTTTTGCCTCATGTTGATAGCCTACGAGATGAATCACAGTAAAATGCGAGCCAGATCTGGAGCTTGTTTCCTGGAGGTAAGAGCGTGTAAATGGCTGGTAAATATGCCCAGAAGAGCCAACATCCTGAGAGATACAGGAGAGGATGGAGACTGGGGCACGAGACAGATATTACACCTTTACACTTTTAATTATTCAATATGTCGAATGTCTCTTCAGCAGGATTTAGTGAAAATTAGCAATGAAGTAGGCTTCGGATGGAAACGGAGACTATATACATTTGTTATTGCAAGGTAGAGTTTTATAGATTTCACGTCTGATCATAAACCTGGATAAATTGGGTCTGTGAAGAAGGCCATTTGATTTGATTTCTTGACAATATTTTCTAGCCTTACCAGTTTGATTGTGGTTTGCCCATAGTTCTTGAGAAGATTGTCCAGTTGACAGATTTTATATTTTCCTTTTACTTTTCATACTTGATCGATTGAGGGATTAGACAGACAAGGACATCTGATGCAAAATTCAGTAGTCAAATTACAGCAGAACAATATATGCTGATGACATAACCATATTTGGAAGTGTGACAGTGAGTTGCAAAATTTTTAGTGTCAAAGGAAAATAGATACAACTGCACTTAAAATGTGAAGAAGCTGCTACACTTTAACGCAAAATATGAATGTCTACAGTAACAGTGTCTGCATAACCTCTATAGCAACTGTTGAATAGCCAAAGTACATACGTGCAGTACAATGTGTTCATTGCTGACCTTTGCATTGTGAGGTCACTTCAATTTACTGAATGTCTCTATCCACTCTTCACCCTCATGGTATTTTTTATATATCACTTTTCCACTTTCAAGGCACTTTATATCAGGGAACCACTTACCTATGCACAGGTGAGGTGGTTTAAGTGTCTTACCCAAGGACACAACAACACAACATTCTAGTTCTGTAGGAGATAGAATCACACGACTGCAAAGTGGATCTGTGGAACCAGTGGATATGACCACTGAACCAATGATGTTTATGTCGAAAGCAGGATTTGAACTGCCAACTTATATCAGAGGACAAACACACCTTTTCTGTCCAAATAAGCCTACATAGCCAGTATTATATTTTTGAAACTTATGAGGTTTTGTCTGGTGCTAGTTTCAAGCCATGATGATCTGGTGTCAAGAATCAAGAAGGACATTTGTGTCTTATGACTGCTTGTGTTTTTATTATGTACAATTCTAAGATGTGGTCTGTGAACAACAGTAAAACGTGCAGTCCCAAACACTTTTCTACATAACAGTGATTTTCTATGTTTAGCTCTCACATTTTGCTAAGCGATAATCTGCAGTGTGTCCATCATCTCGTTCATGGTAAAAGTGCTGAGAGGTTGACCCCTTCATCCACAGTGTCGCAAATCGTGTATGGAATCTTTGCCGTTGTAGCACATTGTAAACACGAGCTAATACCCTGTGCTAAGGTCTGCATGTTTCTGATAATACCTTGTAAAAATCTTTCATCTTGACATAAGCCGGCATTTGCTGAGTGGCTTCTCGTGTTTATCTTAAAGCAAAAAGAGCAGAAGGCCCTAAACATTTAAGGCAATCACTTCAAAGAGATGCATTCGCCTGACTTGGGGTGAGATCCTGATTTCTTTCTAATCAAGCGTTAACCACAGGGGTATTGTGTGTGCATCCAAAATGAGCTTACGAGTCGTGTTAGCGTGGAGGCGGTGGGGGCAAGTGAGGCAATAAAAGTGATGTTATTGGGGGAAAACAAGCTTCAAACGGAAAGACACGTTAGCCAAATCTCCTTTAACGTTTTAAGAGGCTGTGAAAAGATTATTAAATTATGACAGGAATATTTTAGAGATTTTTGAATGCTTCTAATCAAAATCAAATGTTGTAACTGCCAATTAGAAATACATTTATATGCAAGTTCCAAAGCACATGGTCTCATTTATTTCAGTTATGATTGGTCAGTAAAATGTATTTAGGAATGATAGTGGAGGACACTTGTGTGTTCAGAAAGAGTGATGTTTGTGTCTCAATGTTACTGCTAATGCTAATGCTAATTATGATGCATAATAAATATTAAAACAACACCACAAACTGAAGTATTCTACATATAAAAATAGTAGTAGTGGTGGTGGTAGTAGTAGTAGTAGTAGTAGTAGTAGTAGTAGTAGTAGTAGTAGTAGAGGAAGTAGTAGTAGTAGTGGTGGTAGTAGTAGTAGCAGTGGTAATAGTAGTAGCGGTGGTAGTAGCAGTTGTAGCAGTTGTAGCAGTTGTAGCAGTTGTAGCAGTTGTAGCAGTTGTAGCAGTAGTAGCGGTGGTAGTAGCAGTTGTAGCAGTTGTACCAGTTGTACCAGTTGTAGCAGTAGTAGCGGTGGTAGTGGTAGTAGTAAAAGTAAAGGTAGTTTTTATTTTAAATAATTTTAATTTTAATAGATTGTTTATATTATGTTTTCCAATTTTAATAAAAGTGACTAGCTAGTGTGCTGCCTATTGCTGACTCTCTGGAACTAAACTACTCCTGTCTAAAGCCTGTAGCTGCTGTTACAGGCTCCAAATAACTGAATACGAGTAACAAAGTTGTTGTGGTTTTTCCATTATTTTTGCTTATCCGTATATCAATACATATGTCTTCGTGTGGCTTTGCTTTTGCTTCATACTTCCAACACAACATATTATTTTTCACATATTATAACATATACTTTTTCCGTACATTGAAAAAGTCTTAGTGTGCAGGGAGATGCAGCAAAAGTGGTGAAATCCTTGTCAACACCAAATCAAGAAACATTTGGGTTGCTTCTTGACTCTTTCTATGAATAATGATCAACACATGGCAAAACATTTGTCACTATCCTGCCTAACACCAAACCCAAAGATATGATGTTTGTGCTTTTACTTTAAGACTTTCCTTTCATCTTGTGCTCCTTTTCCTTAAAAATGTGCCCACTTTTTGGTTCTGCAATCTCGATGGTAGATGGAAACCACTACCAGCACTTTGTTGAAAAATACCTTTTGCTTTCTGGTGTCGCCGGGTAAAAAACACCACACACTACACTTCTTTCAGGAAATACTTAAAAAACAACAGGACATGCTATCAAAATCATCTCTGTAGCAATCTGGACGACTTTGACAGAGCAAGGGACAAAAGACAGACAAATGTGACGCGCCCTGAACCTCCCCTGTTGGGTAATGAAATTAAATGACAGCTCTGGAGACTACAGGGAGAGAGGGAAGGCCAGGGAGGGAGGGCAAGAGAGGGCGAGTGAGAAAAGATAGAATAACAATAGGAGAGAGAATGAGAGAGAGGTGACCAGGAAGAGAGAGAGGAGACAGGGGAGAGACAGAGGAGAGACAGACAGAGACAGACAGGGGAGAGAGGAGAGAGAGAAAGAGACTTGGGGAGAGAGAGAGAGAGAATAATGATAGATAAGAGGAAAGAGTGATATATTGAGAGAGAGTGAGGGGAGATAGAGAGAAAGAAAGAGAGAGAGGGGACGGTGACAGTAGAAACAGAGAAGAAGAGTAAGAGAGAAGACAGTGGAGGGAGAGAAAGAGAGAGATGACAGGGGAGAGAGAGAGAGAGAAGTGACAGGGGATGAGAAAGAGGAGACAGTGGAGAGAGTGGTGATAGGGTAGTGAGAGAGGTGACAGAAGAGAGAGAGAGAGAGAGAGAGACAGAGAGAGCAGGGAGAGAGGGAGAGGTAACTGGGGAGAGAGAGAGGAAACAAGGCAGAGAGGTAGAGACAGAGAGAAGTGACAGGGGAGAGACAAAGGAGGCAAGACAGGGGAGAAAGAGAGAAAGAAAGAGAGAGACAGGAGACAGAGAGACTGGGGAGAGAGAAATGACAGGAGAGAGAGAGAGAGACTGTGGAGAGAGACAGAGGTGACAGGGGAGAGAGAGAGAGAGACTGTGGAGAGAGACAGAGGTGACAGGAGACAGAGAGAGAGAGAGAGAGAGAGAGAGAGAGAGAGAGAGAGAGAGAGATGGCTGGTGGGAGGGGGATTTTGTCCAGCCAGGAAATTGAAGCCATCACAAGCAAATTGAGTTCAGGTCCTTTTGGTGGGCAAGAGCAGACCAATCAATTTGGCCGAGTACTCAGCGGCTGTCAGGAGCACAGAAGGACACCTTGGCATCTAATAACAGGGCCATAGTAAACAAGGGGAGGCGTGGAGCATTTAGTCCCAGTTAACAACATCTTTATACCCTTAAAAGAATATTTGTATAGCAGCTATAACAATAACAAAATCACATGGCAGCTAAAAATGGATTTTGTTTTATAAAATTGTATATATATATATATATATATATATGATTAAAAAAATAAAAAATGAACACAGGTGCTTTTTTTGGTGCTTTGTAAAATATACATATATATATATATATATATATATATATATATATATATATATATATATATATATATATATATATATATATATATTGTACAAAGCACCAAAAAAAGCACCTGTGTTCGTTTTTATTTTGCCAATTGTGGTAGAATTTATTTTCTTTTTCTTTGCAGTTTTGTTGTTGTTTTAATAAATAATAATAATAATAATAATAATAATAATAATAATAATTATTATTATTATTATTATTATTATTGTTGTTGTTATTATTATTATTGTTGTTGTTGTTATTGTTATTGTTGTTATTATTATTGTTGTTATTGTTATTAAATGTTATTTTATTTATTTTGTTATTATTATTATTTATATTTTTATATTTCATTGGGTTATTAAACTTTTTTTCTTTACTACATAGTTCCATATATATTGCTTCATATATTTGATTTCTTCTATATGTATAAAATATTTAGTGAGATGGTGTGTCCAAACCTGGCAGTGTATATGGATGACTTTTTGTTTTGCAGATATTGCTAACGTCATCTACACACACATAAAAATATGTATTATAGTTCTACATCTAAATGTGGCGGTAAGGTCATCTCTCTGGTGTTGGTGCAACAGTAGACCAAATGTAACCACAGGCTTCTACACAGTACTGTATATAAATATCTATGTACGCCGTTTATCTATCCAAAGACATTATCAAGCCAACGATAACGCTTGCTTAGCCTCTGCCAAAGTAAAAGACTGGAATAATTCCGTGGCACCTCTTCATAAAGCCGCTTGTTAAAGCCCATGAAATATGCGTCTGTATAGACACAAAGCAAAGTTCTAGCTAGCTTCTGTATGTTGGGCTAAATAAATTGGCTCCCAGGTTAGCACGTTTTAATGAGTGTTGTTTGGCCTTTCTCTCCTTGCTAATCTTTTGGACAGTGACACAACACTGGTGCTAATTACTGCGATTACACAGCAGGAACGCACTGCCTTTGCTTCTGAGGCAACCATCGTAGAGGCCTGAATCATACACCCCCAAAGGCCTTGTTATCTCGGCTGGGTCCCAATTAATCCATTAACGTGTTTTGGCTCCATCGCAAACCTGAGGCACCTTTTGTACATAGGAAGAGCATTGCACCAGCACACAGGCATGTTACGTGAGATTACATGCTGGTTTAAAGTTCTTCGAAGTAAAATGAAATTGATAAAGATTTGTGTTTTTTCACAGTGTGGTACAGGAGCTAGTGGTTGTTTGCACCACTAACTGGTATTTCTGTTGGGCTCTAGTTTGTTTCAGACAATTTACTGCTGGCCTTGTTCTGGTCCAGTTTTAGTGTGGGCTTTCACCTGGTTTAGTCAAGCTACAATTCAGTTATGGCAATAGAGTGTATATATAAATTGATATACCTAACCTGCTAGCCGCTGTGTTGCAAATAGGAAGTGAGCATGGGCGCACTCCCTGTTCTATCGACTCCAATTCACTTTTTATTGAAACACTGCTGCCCCTCCCTCCTGAACTACTGCTGTCAGGCTGAATCTGGTCTTAAAATGTTTGTATTAACCCGCTCTACATGATCCCGGTATTTTTATTTTACTGTTGTGTCTGTAACTCAAGATATGAACATTAATAGCGGACAACTCAGGTGCTTTCTTTACCTGATGTTCCTCCTGCTTGCGTTAGCAACAGGTTTGATTGACAGTGTTGCTAAGCACCTGCTCCTTTCTGAACCAATGGTGCAGGCCTTCAACAGCCTAGCTCCGGATTGGCTCTTTGGCTGCAATGATCCTCATGGTCTGAATTCCAAATATGGAACTCATATTATTCTCTCCTGTAACTGCTAGCCTCGATGAGCTTAATTTGACTGGAGCGGAACGCTATGGGTGATGGCACACTCACTTAGTCCACTTCTTACACAGTGCATTTGCGGTTTGTAAAATAAAATCAGCATATTTCATACAGAGGAAATATAGCTAAGATTGCATTTTAGCACAGAACAAAAATCATGATACCATGATAGTTAGCGTAGTGTCTGTACAGTTCTGTTGTAGTTTGATTGCAGCATGTCAAATTGCAAATCTGTGCAGCTTTTTCTGGTTTTTAAAAGTTTTTAAAAGTGTCTTTCTCTTTGTGTCCTTATTCCAGAAGTTGCTGTTGGTGCAAACTTGGGTTGTATTATTTTACATGGGGCTGACAGCAAATAAGTTCTATAGGGACTCCAAAGCTGCTTTAAAGCCTCCCAGAGAATCGGTGCCGTGTTGACTTGTTGGTCACAAGAACATAAATCGCTTTACACAAATCAACCGACTTTATATCATGTTTTAGGAGCAAAACTTTTTTCAAACTCTCCATTTAGCAGCATTTACGGCAAAAGTGGATCAATGCTACAATGTATTGTGGCAGCTTCGTTTCAACCCTCAGCACCTTTTAAATGAAGTGTTTGCATTTAAATGACTTATACTCTCTTTTCCAAAGTATTTTCTGGCAAGTGCGTGAGCTGTTAACTTGTGCATGTGTTCAGCAGTGGCTTATAGTGATGGAGTCAACAGCTTTATGTAAAACTGCACTGATGCTATTGATGAGCGGGAAAGTGGTCAATAATCATTTATGTGATAAGCCACTGGACTGAGGAGAAGCCCAGAAAATGCAATCGCCGGTTATTTGATGTATGGAAATTGAGCCTGTCTAAAGTGAGTGTGTTTACACAGTGCAGTTGAGCTACAATTCTCATATATGATCACTTGGATATTGCAGCCATTTTTGCTCAAATAATATGGCTTGGTTTCTAGGACTTGGCCTGTCGATGCCATATTTCCAAATGCCAATATTGCCTTTCTCGCTCCTCTGTCATAAACGGCTAACAAGAAGAAAAACGAATATACATAGCATTTTTATGAGTGGAGCTCCAGTCTGTCCCAGTTGTAATATTACTTGACAGGGTTGCGAGATAGTCCCAAGTGAACCAATGCAAATTTTACAAATATATGTTTTGAGCCATGTGCCATTCAGCTTCATTTTAAAAACAACACAGCTTATGTAACTTGCTGACTCTCACTCCAGGGATTTTTATTACGGGCTGTGTAATAAGTTATTGCTCTGGGATATTTTTAAATAGCAAACATTGTTTTGGAGTGTAAATCTAGGACTTGGAAAGCGTATCTTTGTGCCAAATGAAAAATATATGGCAGAACGGCAGTGACGCCTTTTTATTCTCCGGGAAGTCTGGCACCTCAGCAGCTTTTACACTAAAATTGTAAATGTAGCAGCGTGTGAAACGTGTGCATGAGAGACAGGGTTTATAACATGAGGAGAACTGGAGACCATGAAGCCTATTGATCAGTAGCTTTTGGAATGTTAAACACATGAAGGTCAAACTGAACTTTCATCATGTTGTAACTTATTTCTTATGTTCTACTATGAAGCACAAATAATTATTTTAATGAACCTAACTTATCAGATTATTATTTTATATTTTGTTCACGATTTCAACGTGCCGCCACATCACCGTGAACATCATCACAACCACAGTCACTGTTAAAAATATAGTTTTAATCAGATTTTTACAAATATACTGTAACTGATATTTTGTGTTTAGTTCAGAGTTGTAACTGTTTATGTGTTGTTGTTAACTGCTTTTGTATGTGACACTTGGTTGTTATGTCGACATGTTGGTCAGTTACTGGTCTGTTATGGAGACTGGCTCTAGTGACTTGAGACTGCTGCTGTTTTGCTCCTGTTTTGTTGTGGTCTACAGTAGCCCTTGTGTTAAAAAAAAAAAAAAAAAAAAAAAACAGAAGAAATTTGGCTTGTTTTCTTACAGCAGAACACTACAATATTTTCCTCGCTATATATTGTACACGGAATTCCCCTATTCATTTCATATATGGCAGCATTCTACTCACCATATTGCTAGCATTTATGCTTTTATAAAATTTGCCTCTCAAAATGAAAAAAATTATTTGAGTTTGCAATACCCCATTATTCTCCTGTTTACAATGGACTACTCCCTTATTTTCCTGCAAGATTGTGTCCAGTTACTGGAATACACCAGGGCTGCTTTAAAGGCAGTCGTCACTTCAGGGCCCACTCTCACTGTGGGAAATCAGGGCACTGTGCCCCGGGCTATTGGTGTAAGTACTTAGAAAAGTACAGACGATGTCTAAAGCAGCGCCTCACAAAGCAGAGGCGCAAAAGGAGAGGTGACCAGAGTAACACGCACAAAGCCAGACGGGAAAAGTCCTGAAGAACAAAAGGGGTTTGATGCGTGCGGAGCCAGTGCTGTGGTCACACTCACACAGATGGATGAGAGCCAAAAGGAGCAGCATCTTCTAGAAAACCACAAGATGTGAAGTCGCATGGGCGCTTTGTACGCGAATCCTCCTCTTTTCAGCACAACACAAGACGAAGCCGACAGAGCTGCAGATTCATTATTTAGGGGGACCCTCCTGTGCAGCTTGGCCGAGGGTGGCAGGGAGCCCCTATTCAACTGACAAAAATAGACTGGGCTTTCATACACAAAATGTCGACAAGGCTGCAAAACAAGATGATGGGTACTTCTGATGTTGGAGATGTAAGAAGCTGACAGACCACAGAATGAATGTACATCTTGACACATTTTAATTTTGTAAGCAAAGACAACTTATTTCAAGATAATAATTTGTTAAGGTTTTTTTCTTTACTATTACCTTCTATATGCATATGCCCTTCCCAAAAATCATGATTCAGAAGTCTCCTGAAATTCTATTGCATTACTATTTCAATATAATCTAACCAGATTCTTGTGTATGTTACTCCCCATTTGATACTTCCCTATGCAACAGCCACTGAAACCCAATACTACACTATAATGGGTTGACCCACTCTCTTGGATTGACATTTATGCATAAGGTGTCAGCAAAAGCAATAGCATTTTCCTATCTATTTCCTTGGTCTCTGCCAATTGGCCTCATGCAAAATGTAACAAGATCTTGTAGCTAACCTTCTGCCACACAAACCGACTAAGGTCTAATGTGTTTGATTATAAGTAAAATGCACAAACTGAAACATAAAAGCATTGCATTTTCACTTGGATCATTACCATCGTTTTCTGGCATCCTGATGTTTTTGTTCCTGTTGATATGTTGACAGCAGATTCTCTTCTTCACAGCATGCTGGCAATTAAGGTAAATTACAATGCAATAACAATTCTCTCTACAATACAGAAGTGCTCTTTTTAATACAAGCAATTACTAGAGAAGTCAAAAAACCATAAGAACAGGCAAAATATAATCTATGGTAGAGGTAAGAATAGGCAAAAATATATAGCAATCAATCAATGAATCAAACTTAATCTGTATAAAGAGATTTACAACAGCAATAACTGAACTGAAGCTGATACAAAGCAATGAAAATTACAATAACAATACAATTATCTGTTAAAGGACACACGTTATAGACTTTTTTGAGCCGTAAAACATGTTATAGCATTATATGATTCCCTTATCTAACAGAGACCTGTCATACCTTACCTTGTGCAGTAAGTCTGCTCTCCCTAAACTGTCACAAAACACTTGGTTTGAGTTGTCTCTGGATTGTTGCATCACAGGTACAAACCCTGCACAGTTTTTAAGCCCATAAATCAGTGCCAGACTTGTCATCATCATTTCTGCCATCCAATACAAGTACTTATAGTAACTTGTCATTTGGTAATTCACTCCACTGCCAGTAGATGGAGTCCTCACATGAGATTCCAACATGAGGAACGCCCAAGCAGGACAATAATGTCTGGTTTAATTACATGGTCAAGTTTTTAGACGTGAGGTGTCAAGCAAAGGTACTCAACAACATTTTTTGAACAGAGGAAAAGTAGGAATTACAGCATGGTGCAACAAAAGTAGTAATAAACGTAAGTAAAAACTATTATAAGCTTATAAGAAGTAAAATTTGCAATTTACCCCCAAAAATCTGTAATTTGAACATATCAAGGTATAGTATTCGCTTTTCAAGTTTCCATTTTTGTGGCTTATCTTTGTTTTCCACTATTTCTTAAATCACAGAAGGCCTCACTAAAATGCAAACAGGCAGGCCATCAAATTCAAACAAAAAAACAAATGATTTACCGCAGCACTCTCCAGGGCCGAGCATTATACCCACGCCTCCCAAACTGAAATTGCAGGCTGCCTGGCAACAAAACAAATGGAAAAAATGTGCTCTGTAGTGATTCTTATTTTCCAGATGATTAGTTGCAACAGAAATAATTGTTGGAAAGATCATTGACCATAAAATTAATTATTCAGGTTCCGAATTAATTGCACTTTCCCCCCATGTGACTGTCCCCTATGAAAAAGTAAGTTTCTCATTTCCTGATGGTTGGAATTGCGAATTAGCAGGTTGCTATATACTCTCAAATGTGGAGCACTACAGTGGTGATTAGAGAAAGAAAGCTCGTACTGTACTGGGGATGGCTTTGAGTGCAGTAATATGAATGATGGCATATGGAGGGTTAAGTGTCTTGCCCAAGGACACAATGACAACATTTATTTGTGGGAGCTGGAATCGCACCGGCAACCTGTGGGTCAGTCGACAAACGTTCTACCAACTGAACCACTGTTGTCTTGTGTTAGGTTTGGAAGCGCATCCAGCATAAAACCATACAACACTATACAATAATGTGAACCAATAGGGGGAAAAAAGTGTAAAAGTATATATCATAGTGAAAGAATTAAATGTATAATTTTTATATCAGAAAATAATGGTAAATGGTCACATTTCCATATAGTGCTTTTCCACCACTCGAAAGCACTTTACAATAATAAGTAGTAATTCTACTACTGTTATTAGTCAGTATGCATGTATTTACATTTGCACAAAGACCAAAAAGTAGAAACAAAGGACTAAACAGGAACTAGAACAGGACCAAACCAAGTTTCCATCAGGACTAAACTGGGCTCAAACCAGGATCTGTGAAAGCACCCTGTAAAAACACGCATTAAAACAGGTCAGAGTAAAGCAATTAAAATGTCACCACTAATATGAAGTACACAGCAAATGTTGACTTTCTGCGAAAAAGCAGAAGAAAAAACTCAAAGCACCATCTTCCCCTAGCCCCACAGGGAGGATCTCACATTGAACTCATCAGTCTTGTGGTGCCTCCAGCAGTGGGCAGGTTATGTGCAGCTCATGGGACCATCTCCACATTTAAGCTACTAACTTGGTCAGGCACTGGGCCTTTCTTTAATATGGCTCTGCATCAGAGTTCAGTCACAACAATAACTGTGCTGTAAGGTCAGGACTGGAGCTTGGACCTTTATAAAAAAAAAAAAAAAAAAAAAAAAAAAATCATTTATGAAGTATTTTATTACTTTATACAAACAGTTGTTGTGACAAAGTGGGTCTTTGTCCCTTTTAATATCACCTTTAATTTAATTTTTTTTCAATGTCTTTTTGTATTTTGTAATGTTTAAGTGTTTATAGTTTTATTTTAAACACTTTTTTTTAAGGAAAAGGGATTTAGGCCCTAATTAATAAAGCTGTATAGTATGAGATCCTGCTAAAGTTGTACCTACCATACCTGAGAAGTAAATGGTGTTTACCTGGGGGAGGTTCTTCTGGGTTGAGGGGGTATAAAAATAGGGCAAGCCAGTTTTTCAGGAGATCATCAGTGTAGCTGGATATATGTGGGGTGTCTCCTTAATTTCTTCATTTCTGTTGTTTTTGGCTTATGTTGAGCATAGATATTTTTTTTGTAAATATGTATTATTTTTTCCACGCTTTACCATTGTGATTCCCCCATTATCAAAATATTTTTCTGAGTCTGCCTCCTAGTTCGGGTCAGCTTCCCCACAGTTGTTACTGGATTATGTAAAACTGGATTGTATACTTGCTGATTAGAGGTCCAAACAGCAGCATGCAAGTTATTTATATTGCTACAAATTCTGTTCTGCCAGTTAGGATATTTTATGCGTTTTGTGATATTTAGCTATAAACGCTTAAGAATAAATGAGTTCAATAGCAAAAAAATATTCTGACATCCATTTTGAAAAATTGCCAAAAAGAGAAAGGACAGAATAATATGTTGATAGTAGTAAAATACATTTGGCTTTTGAAAAATATGACTATAGTAAACTACAAGCCTCCAATGACTTTTTCAAATGGCACTTAACTTGCAAATGAATCACTATTTTACATTTTGTTTATCTGTTCATACAACATCATAGATCTAAAACGACTTAATAATAGAAATATATAGAAATAGGTCCACTAACTTTCCACTCAAAACTGAAGAACTGATTCTCTGCTGCGGGCCTCACTGTAACAAACTGTTTCTTAATTATGTGTTCTTAAAGTGTTGATTTGTAAACCATCTTAGAGCATGTTTAGGACCCTAGTGTGGCACTACCACATACTTTATAATATACAATCCATAAATGTAATCACACTTTAGCAAACTGGAATACATCTGTGTAATCCCTCAGTCATCCAGGTATGATCCATGGTGAAAGAAAAAAATCAAATCTGTCAACTGAACAACAACTTTTTGCCAAGTTGGCACATTAGATTTTTTTGTTCACAAACTGGAACTCATTAAAATGCACTATAAAACAGGAAAATGGCTATAATATTCAAAAAATTCTTCTGGTTTATCATGATAAAAGTATTTTGTTTGTTTTCATTTGTTGTGTGTATTTGTGTTCCCAGCCTCTATAAATGTCTGTGTACATCAGTATGCAATGTGAGTATTACAGATACATTTACTGCAGATGATGACAGCTGTGCATCGTGTTGTGGAATGTGAATAATGGTTTTGCCCGAGTGGCACTGAAGTGGCGAGGGCCTCCAAATCAAATTGGCTTAGGGCCCCCTGAAGGTTAAATCCGACACTGAACCTGAACAACTCTTTAATATGATTTATGAAACTCCTTTTTAACAATGTCTCAGGAAATTGTAAACTATTCTAACCATGCTCCGAACAGAACATTACTGCCTCAACAGAATATTTACATAACTCTTTAGATAAGCTTGGGCATTTGAGTGCACTATTTTTATATGTATTGATTCAGTCCAGACAAAGACTATGGCACACAGAGTAACACTGAGTTCAGTCATTTACAATCTGTTGAAGTTTGCAGTCGGGACTTGTTGTTTGCTTGTCCTTGTAAAAGGTTCGGCTGATAAAAAAGTACACCGTGTATCATGTATAATGCATAACACTTAATCCTAACGGTCTATGTGAAAAATGAATTCTCGGAAAGACTGGAGTCATTCCTGGATGTTAAAGTTGGCCCATGTACCGTGTGGTGTGATGCTTTAAAGTGGTGAAACTGTCTGGTGTCAATAGTGATGTGTGCTGGCAGCCTCAGCGCCTTGCCATGACACCTTAGAATCAAACATCACCTCTGCTCTCACTTAGTTTCCATTATCAGGGACCATGAGCAGCTGCTGGAGGAGACAGATCCAAACAGAAAATTGGTGGGACACTGCATGCTCAATTATAAAATCAAAAGCCATTGAGTAGATTAGACAAGTAACTTTCCTCCAGTTTGTGTGATGCAGAACAAGCACCCATTTCATTTTATAGCAGAAGTGATCATATAGAGATGTTTTTCCCCGATTACTTCATTTTCACAACTGGCATTTTCACAACTGGCTGGAGCAGTAGTGATATACAAAGGCCAAACTATACATGTTAATTTGCATATAAAACCAATTTACAAAATATATCAGAAGATGTATATATGTATGTATGTGTGTGTATATATATATATATATATATATATATATATATATATATATATATATATATATATATATATATATATATATATTTGTAAAATGCTTATTGCTCTGTCCCCATTGGAAATGTGTTACAACCATCTTTAAGTAGCATTAAACAACAAGAAGCCATACATTATGCAAGCATTTTCCACTGTGCGTGTGTAGTGTGTTTGTTTTACATGAAGCTAGTCCCTACATTTTACTCAGAGCAGCTAAGCATTTGACTAGGGACTTCCACACCACAAATCAGATCACCTATTGTAATTCCAGCTAAATCTGTTCTTTGTGGTTAGATTTTGTAAAAAACAAAAAAAAAACAAAAAAAAAAAACAACTTAGATTAAAGTCTAACTTGAATAACAAAGCCTTAGACAGGGCAGTGCCCACAGTTGGGATCACACCCCCAGAGAATATTTATGACATCAATAATAGTCATTATTTAACACCTGCAAGGTTGTTGATCTGTCCAGTCTCTTTCTAGTTGTGATGCAGGTGCTATTTCCTCTAAGTCCGTCTTAATTTTGAAGTCATTTTGAATTTGTAACCTGGTTTAGCCTTGGTCGCAACCTTGGTAATACATTTGGCTTTTGGCCCAATTATTTTTTAGCACAGATTTGGAGGTAGGTGTTCACACTCATCAAAATACATACGCTTCCAAACCAATCCCAAGAAGATAAGGTGATATTTGTTAAGTTTTATGTTTAAATGTACAATTTTAGATTTGTGTTTGTTTGTTTTATATTACAGACAGCATGCTTGACCTAATTTGCCTGCCTTTAAAACAATTTCAGTATTAACTTCCACCTCCCACACATTTTTACACTAAAAACAAAGAAGCTCATTGTGTCGGCTCATAATTCAGCCTTGGCTGTTGTAGTGCTGGTATCTTTAAGCAGTGCTCAGTGTGCATGCTGTTCCCATTTAAGCCTCACTCCCATCATTTGTTGTCCATCTCATTAAGTTCGAGCACTTTCGCACACTTCAGCGGTTTGGCTCATTTTAGACAAGAGCTTGTAATAATGCAAGCATGAATCTAATGTTGTAATAACAGTCGCATTACAAAATGCAAAATTAAATTCATTACATTAACAGTCAAATCTAATCGCCTATGGACAAAATGCTCCATTTATTGTTTAACCAGGGGAAAGGGTAGTTCTTATTTTTACCCAAAGATACTTTTTTTTTTCTCATTCTACTATTTTAAATGGTTTGACAGATCCCATTAGTTGAATTCAAATACAGTTTCATACATTAAAGACACATTAAAGATCTATGTAACTTTTTCTGTTCAAGTTAGTGTTTGTCCACTAATCCAAGGGTTGACAGTTCAAATCCCGCTTTTGACATAAACATCATTGGTTGAGCAGTCAGATTCACTGACCCATAGGTTGGTGGTGCGATTCTAGCTTCCACACATGAATGTTGTCATTGCATCATCTCAACCTCAGTGTCTGCGTACACTGGTGTATGAATGTGTGTGTGAATGGGTGAGTAATTCCTTGATGTAAAGTGTGAGTGGCTTGAAAGTTGAAAAGCGCTATATAAAAATGTGACCATTTACCAAACTCCTAACTTCACTTGGTGTCTTCATGAAAATATAGAAGTTAGATCTGTGGAGAGGCAAGCCTGCTTCCACATTAATTTATCAATAAAAATACCTAAGCGCAAGATTCATTTTAAACGCATTATGGACACAAGAAGGTGGTGGACTTTGTACCAGAAAACATATAAATTGCCTCTTTAAGTAAGTGTAAATAACTATAATAATTCAACTTTAATTCTGTTGTAAGCTCCCAAAAAAAGCTAACTATTGAGATCCAAAGATCCTGGAAAAATGAGTCTAGAATCCTCTGTTTCCAAAAGCCAGAGTCGACAGAACCTCAGCGATGCATTGATTTACATTTGATCTCTAAAGCTGGATAATCGTGGCTGTGTAAAGAGCCAATATTTCCACAGGATAAACAGCAAATCCCTTTAAACAAATGTGTGCGCCTGTACCTATTTAGTGTAATGAAAGCACAAACAGGGCTTCAGGACGTCTAATAGCAGCTTTCAGAACACAGACAGAAAAGACTGGAACAGGGACTTTGTTTAAGGGATATGTAGAAAACTGAGTGTCATCTCTCCTTAGTCTGGGTAGTGCATCAGGAAAATCATGCAGAAACAAAGCATCAGTAAATATGTAAACATTCACATTTTAATTACATTTCAATAGAATTCTTCCAACAGAATCACTTTTGACATGACATTTTTTTTGTGATTCATTTGGTTTAAATTAGAAACCAAATAGTTGTGATATTTTTCCCTAAAAAGCCAAAAAGATGTTCTACATTTGAATACACAATTTAAAGTATTTTTTTAAACAATGAATCAATTGTGTTGTGTTATTTCCATAGACTGTATAAAGAAGTGGACTAAGTGAGTGTGATGTCACCCATAGCATCCAGCTCCAGTCAAAAGGAGCTCATTGCAGCAGTTATTGGGTGAATTTGGAGCCAAGTTGCGTATAAGGAACTCCGGTCGCAAGTACCATAGAAACCAAAGAGCCGTTGAAGGTAACGTCCCTTCCCACCCACAATGCTGGTTTAGCAGGAATCAAACATGACTTCAGGAAAAGAAGGTGCCTGATTTGTTTGTTATTAATATTCACATCTTGATTTATAGACACAACAGCGATATCAAAATAACAGGATCATGTAGAGCGGGTTAATGTGAACATTTTAAGACCAAAATGACAAGGCTGACAGCAGCAATTACAGAGAGAGGGGCAACTCATGTGCACTTCCTATTTGGAACACGGTGGCTAGCAGGTTAGCATCTCCATTTATATGTACAGTCTTTCCCACTCCAGTTACTTATTATCCTGAAGAGCTGAATTCCCATTTCTACTGCATATTATTTAATGGCAGACTGATATAAAGTCTCTTCTTCTCTCTTACCATCTAAAGTGCTTTTCTTTTTTTTTTCTTTTTTTTTTGCTTCTTTCCATTTGTGGCTTTGTAGAACTGGAACTAGTCCAAGAAGTATGAGTCTGGACCATTTCCAGTTGGTCAACATTCACTCATTTTTCTCAAGTAAATGTATTTGTCATTTTACAATAAGTGTTCTGTGTGTCCTCTATACTTCATAATTCTACATGTAAATAATGCCATAACGCACTTCAGAACATGTTTTGTGCCAGTGCCAGTGTGTATGATATCACATAGACTATAGCTCAAGCACTCTCTCTCTTTCCCTCTCTCGTTTTCTCTCCACTCTCTACTCCTTTTCTCTCTCTCTTCCTCCCTCCTTCTTTCTCTGTCTCTCTCTCCCTCCCTTTCTCCTTTCTTTCTCCCTTCCTCTCTCTCCCCTTCTTCCTCTCTCTCTGCCTCTCTTCTATCAGTCGTCTCCCTCGCTCCCTCTCTTCTTCCTTCTTTCTTTGTTCCTCTCTCTTTCCCTCCCTTCCTTCTTCGTTTCTCTCTGCCGTTCTTCTATCTGTCTCTCCCTCTCTCCTTCCTTCTTTCTTTCTCCCGCTCTCTCCTTCCAGTCCTTCTTCCACTCTCTGCCTCTCTTCTATTTGTCTCCCTCTCTCCCTCCATCTCTCCCTTCCTACTTTCTCTCTCCCTCCCTTCCTTCCTTGGTCTTGCGCTGTAGTTAACTGTCTGAGTGTCAGATCCTTCATCCTGATGCTGCAGCAGACTCAGGCGCATATACAAGAGAAGTGCTGTGTCTCTGGTTTTACTACGCAGAGCAGAGAGGAGAGAAGAAAGGAGAAGAGCGGGGAGAAGAGAGGAAAAGGAAGAGGAGGAGACAGGTGAAGAGAAAGAGAGGAGAGATGGAGGACAGAGAGGAGAGGAGAAAGGAGAAGAGAGGAGAGGAAGTGAGGGAGAGAGAGAGAGAGAGTCAGGACTGTACAGATAAGATAAGATACAGAAGAGAAAGAGGGAGAGGGTAAGAGTATAGAGACACAAGCCTGAGTATCACAGAGAGGACCATGTGAACGTGATGGTGGAAATTAGTGCAGAGTTGAAGATAGGCTTACAATAAAGGTCATATGTCACAAATGAAAATTATACTCAGAATAATACTGCCCAAACAGTATACAGATATACATGTATGTACATTTATGAGTAAAATTTTATTGCATTTTGAATTATATTTTACAGTAAAATGTTTCCTCATTTATCAAGGGGGTTACATTCAAAATATAACCTGCAATAAACGAAATCCGCAAAGTAGAAAACTTTATTTTTTACCATTATTGTATTTATTTTAAGGCTGTAAAACTCTCACTTTATACACTTTTCTCAGACAAACATTCACATTTTCTCACATTTCTCTCTTGTTTAAACACTCTCAAAGTTCAAACCTTGGTAGATTACAGTATTATAGAATAGAACAAAATACTATACTGTAAATAAAAATGACAGCTTTTAGAAATACTGTAACAAATTTTATTTTAATGATGAACCTACGAGGTGGGACACATAAGAAAAGATTAATAGTGACTCCTGGCACCGCTCCGCTGTAGTGTCTCGTAATGTTCTTTTTCCTGCAGTCACTGATCCCCAAAGTTAAAGCAAACTCCATCCGCACGATGGTTACAACCCTTTTTGCATCCTGGTTCAAACTTTATATTGAGATTACGTGCAGTCTCTAGTGGACGCGCGTCTTGGCTGCGCTGCATTTCTGCAGTGCATTTCAAAGCGCCAGAACAGTGCAAATCAGGCGTCGACGCGGCGCGTCTTGACTGTTCAGGCATCAGACGCTCTGTTCGCCTGGCCAAAAGTTGAAAAAGCTGAACTAGACGCGCAGCGTCGACCAGTCAGACACTACGCTCCAGTGAAAGAGCAACGTCTTTTATGAAAAAGTAGAAAGACTATCAGCCACAAACCAGTGGCAACTTAATTATGCTGGGCGCATCGGCTAGCGTAAAGGTTAATCATGGACCCAGACATGCTGCTGCAGAGTCAAATGAATACACTAAAGTCACTCTCTCAACCTGGTCTGCAGCGTTCACAAAGACACAGGGAAAACAAAACATACAAAAGGCACTCACAGACCGCAACGGACGCTCTGGACACGCGTCAAGATGACGTGCATCCAGATGTAAGTTTAGCTGAAGGCATTTGTACTGTGCAGAGGACAGGGCTCGTCCCTTAGCCAATCAGGACGCAGGACACAATGTGCGTTCATAGACTGTAAAAAAAAAAAAAAAAAAAAACACACATCAAAAATTGCACAAAAAAAAAACCGCGAAACAGTGAGACAGGAAAAGGTGAACCATGATATAGTGAGGGACCACTGTATTTTGTTCTGTAAAGAAGAAAATAAGATGTCTGATATTTTGCTTAGGAAGTACTTTTTATGTCAGGTGATGATTATTTTTCTTTGTTTTCTCATTAACATGTGCTGTAAATGTCAAGCCAAAAGTTTCTATCTTAAAAAATCATTCAGTTTATTCTAATAAACTGAATAGGATCAGATTAATTTTACTGACCATCCCCACAGAGATGTTTGTATTGGCTTGGCTTAAACACATGCATTAAAATCAAAATAATAGTGTTGAGCGTTCAACATGAAGGTTGTCAGTTCAAATCTTAAACAAAGTCCTTGTGTGGGAAATACATTGATGGGCTAATTCCATCCAAAACTAAAGGGTAAATAATAGTCTAAGGAATAACTACAGGGATTTCAAAATTGTATTGGCCTGGTGCGATCTGATTGCTGAAGGAAGCACTCTAGCCTCATGGTGTATCTGCCCCTGAATTAGTTTTAGTACAGCTTGGTCATGTTTTACGTGAACTTAGACAGGTATGTTAAAAGGTCAGTAAGAAAAAAAAAACAGGGCCTAAGACATTTTTGTAAAGGTAGAAAAGCTTCATTACAATATGGGCCAACTGCTGATAAATCCACTTGCATTTGCATTGTCACCAGCCGAGCAGCCGTCTCTGACACCACCCCCTCATGGCACCCACATATGCAGAGTACACAAGACACAGCACTGCAGGCTACACAGATCTAACTACTGTATAAAACATTTAGACATGCATGCTTAGGCAATGCATTGGTTTCATTTTTGCAGCTGTAGGCAGCAAGTAGTGTCAGATGTGGTTAGCTTTACCATAGTGTTAGCTGTGCAACTTTACTCTATGCAGGGAGTTGAACTTAGCCTAAAGAGTCCTGGAAAGTGTCATAGAAACCTTTGTATTGTGCACAAAAAATCTGTGGGCGCGTGTGGGAGAGCACTGAACAAGCAGGCTATATAGGTCCCATCCATTTCAGTGCTTCTCCAAAGAGTTTATGTCTTAAAGGTATACTATGCTTCATATCACCATCAACTAGTGTAAAAATGAACCTACAGCCAATTCATTTTGCCATAGAATGACATATTACCAAAATTATAAGGTCATGGATACCAGGCTGGGTCTACTGTGTTCAAGTTATTTAAGGTTTGCCACAGTAACATAGGGCTAAACACTAGAAGTCAAGAGGTTGTACACTCTTGATGGGCATACTTTTTTTCTTTTTTTTTTTTATTTCATTATTGGATTATTCAAGGTTCTTACAAAGAGTTCTGAACTTGTCCTTCCTTGATACTTGTAATGTGCTGTTTTATCCATATTCTACCTGCTATGGACCATATGAATGCATTTTAACATCCATCCATCTTCTTACACTTATCCGAGGCTGGGTCGCAGTGGCACCAATCAAAGCAGGGACTTCCAGACTTCCCTCACCCCAGAGACTTCCTCCAGCTCCTCCAGTGGGACCCCAAGGCGTTTCCAGGCCAGTCAAGAGATACAGTATAATCCGTACAGTGCGTCCTGGATCCTCCCCGGAGTCTCCTTCCGGTGGGACAGGCCTGGAAAACTTCCCCAGGGAAGCATCCAGGAGGCATCTCGGACATGGAAGAGCAGCATCTCTACTCCAAGCTCCTTCTGTGTAGCTGAGCTCGTGGAGGAGTTTGGAGTAAATCCGCATCTTAACTTTGCTCAAACTAATGCAAAGTACAAGAGTATAAACATTTTTCAAGTGGGATAAATACTTTGATAGCTGGACAGGTAAGAAATCTTGACATATGTAAACAGGCTTGAGAAAGCATTGACATAAGTGCACCCACCATATCACTATAATGATGAACATCAGCACACTTGAGGCTTGGAACAAAGCATTCTTTTTGCTTCTATTAGTTTTCTCATTCCCCCGTGACATTTGAGCACATCTTGTTCTATATAGTTTCTGATATTTTATTATCTGTACTTTTGTTTTGTCACATCAGATGTCTTACAGGCCACATTAGGTTTGTACAATACAGTACAGTACACTGTAAACTGGTGCCTTGTTGAAACCTGCTATTATTGTAACATAATAACATAAATGTATAGACCTGCAAGATTTACTACAATCGAACTGAGATTGCAATTTCGGTGGCTGCAATTAGCAATTCACAAAGTTGTAATTAATTCACTAACATAATGTTCACTGCTAACAGTGAAAGATCCCTCACTATTATTATAAAAAAAAAAAAAAGGTATAATTCTGATGCTTCGAGAACATGTGTTTTTTATTGATACGAGATCAGCAGTTCATATTTCAGACTTCAAAGCATATGACTTGGTATTGATACTTTGCAGCTGACGTCATCAACATTCCCTGGGGGTTTGAATGTAACTGTGGGCATTGCTCTGTCTGATGCTTTATTAGACTTTAATCTTAGTTTTGTTTTAATGTAATCTGACCAGAAAGAACTGACTTTTTAAAAACTACAACAGGTGAGATGATTAGTGCCCTTAAACAAGTCTTTCAAACATAAAATTACAGTCACAAGCTAGCTAGCATTAGCCAACAACATTATCTACTGTCACCTTTTTTGTTGAAAATCTAACAGGACCATGAATGCTCATGTTGATCACAGGCTCCTGAAAATATGTTGTTTCAATCCATTTTATATTTTTCTTGAGTTTTCATCAGAAAATGTATTTGGCTGTGTTTGCTAATGTGTGCATTGTTTATCCATAATAATTGGTGAACAATCCATCATACACATACATGCAGAACGCTCCTAGCATGTCACTGCAAAGTATCAATATGAATCTAACCGCTTTAAGGAGGACAGAGAAGGCATATTCCCACAAAAAATAAATAATAATGGCTTACACTTGTAATGTGCTTTTTCAAAGCCTCTCAAAGCGCTACACTATAGTCATTATTCATTCATTTCCACACTTAGCTGTGAGCTAAGCTGTAGTTTACCATCACCGACCACCACCATCATCATCCGACCACCACCTATCATTTGTGCACACACCACTTTCATACTAGGCAATGTGGGTGAAGTGTCTTGCCTAAGAACACAACGACAGAACTTGGTCCGAGCGGGACCCCATCCTCCAACATTCGGGTTGGGGGACCAACACTCTAACCACTGAGCCACTGTCACCCCAAATAAAACATAACGAGACAGCATTTTGAACATGGTCCTTCATCTCAACTATCATGACAAGAGCCTGTCAAGCATAAAAGACTGGATTTATGAATTAACAAGTCACCAACAATATATTGTGTCTCTTATTCGGGTTAGACAACAAATGAGCGTTGCGTGAAAGATAAAAAGCCAACAGTACAGTATAGCGCCTTCATAAATCCCCATCTACGATTATTTAGCTGAAGGAGTCACTATGATGGACTACGCTGATAATCATGTGCTAAGCTAGCTGTTGTAGAAATATACACACACACCAAAATGTCCGCTGGTAGTCGCTTGTAGTTTTGGGAAGTGGGTCAGTTTTGGACAGAGATGTATGAGTCTTTATAATAGCGAGTGCGTTAGCATCGTAGCGGCTCTATGTAGTGACAAATCAGCTTTCACTATGAGTATGGCACGATGCAGATGTTTGCTTGTGCTGAGATTTAATGTTGAAAAGCAGAAGGCAGCCACTGACTCTTAAGAATGGAGAGAAGTGGGAGAGAAAGTGAGAGAAAGAGGGATGGAAAGGGAATGGAAATAGAGAGAGGTGCAAAGTATGTCAATATTAAGCACTGGAATCAAAGCAGGCGAGACATTGTGATGTATTTGTCACTTTTATTTGAAGGTTGCTTACAGATACAGTTTTATTTTATTTTATTTATTTATTTATTTTTCCCAGAGCGCGTTTTATCTAGGGTGCATCTTTCATCTTTTTTTTATTTATTTATTTTTTAAAGTCGGCTAAAAAACCTTGTTTGTGTCATCAAAATACAGGGTTGACTGAGTGAGGGTTTGATGCTGCTTTGGGGATGAGCACAAAGGAAATGCATGGGGGCAGGTAATGAGTTTGAGCCTCTAATACTAGCTCTCTTATTTGATGTTTTGAGTATAATGACTTATCAGGATTGTGAAGGGAGAGTAGAAATGGAGAACGGTATACTATTTGTTTTACAGTGGAAATGAAAGTACAGAAACTTCACAAAAATTTAAATTAGTCAAGATTTTAAATAAACAGTAAGAGTATTGTTACTATTTTGAATCTGATCATATGAATATTAAAAATTCAAAAAGGCAATACTGCTTGCCAGTTCCAACTTTCATGCACAAAATAACAATACAAACCGAAATACCAAACTTTGCCCCACTCAGTGATTGCTTAACACTTTATATTTCATAGTCCAGTTGAAGAATCTCTGTCTCATTTCCATTGTGCCTGCAGTTTAACACCAGTGCAGTACTTGAGGCGTCCAGCAGATGGCACAGCCCAGTTGGTCTCCCGGGCAGCAGCAGTTGCAGTAGTAGCAGCCTAAGGAGAAGAGTGGAGCAGAGTGGAGTAGAGTGGAGTTTTGGTTTCCTGGTTGACTGATCTCCCTCAGAGGTGTGTGATTGTGAGAGTGGGCTGGTGGGAAGTGTCTGGGCTGCACAGGTGTCAGGCTGCTGTTAGATAAGATTATTAGTGAAGGTGAGGACTGCATGGAGGACGCATTATTTGGTGTGTGTTTGTGTGTGTGTGTGTGGGGGGGGGGGGTGTATCCCAGCATGAGCCTCTTCTCATTAACTGTCTGGCTCATATAAACCTACTTCAGTTTTTCTACCAAATACGAAACACTGGGAAATGCTTAAAATTATAGTAAAATGTTTGACAGTTATAAAAATGTTGCACAAAAAGTTGCTGAAGGATGTAGTTAATTATGAACAGAGGTAGGCAAAATGTGCTAAAGATACAGCTAATAGCATACTGATTCTCTTGTATATTGAGTTATTGTTCAGTACATGGTAAATGGAGCATTCATTTTTGGGGCAGTATTTGTCATGGGTACTTTTCTGTGTACTACTACTTGTGGTTATTTTTCTGTACAACGGTGAGATTTGAGCTGTAGACGTTTGAATCATGAGCTTCTATGCCTCATTCTATAAACTAACTACTTAAGTTTTGCATTCTGTTACTCATTTATTGCAGCTCATATTTAAAAAAAAAATAAAATGTACATTTAGAATACTTTTTGATATCTCTGCTTTACGGTTTGGCTTCAGTACTATTGTTTATTGTCTATATTTACTTCAACAATATAATGTGTTATTGTGACAGGGCAAATTTTTACTTTTTTAATTTTAAATTTTTATTTTTACTTGAATTATGTTGGGGAAAAAAAAATTCAAAATGCACTCAAATATAGATACACTCTCCCAATTTGTGCAGTTTTAACTTTTTATGGCAATCATTTTTGCATTGGAAGTCAAATATTTTTGGGCAAGTATTGACAGAATTCACTAGGAATTGGAAATATTTTGCCATATTTTTTGTTTTTTCTTCAATGCACAAGTTGTTTTTGGCGTTCACACTGCGCTCCATATGGCCGGGCTCATACACAGAAAGATGGGAGAGCGCACTGTTAAAACTGCTGTTGTAAGGGCTCATAATTCTTGTGCTGATTTGTTTTGTGTCAGTCCAGAGGAAGTGGTGTGTGTGTTTTGTGTTACTTTTGACTTGTGAGCACAAAAGAAAGAGACTGAAGCAGCTGTTGTGGCTCTGTGCTTAAAGACACTCAGTACATACATCAGCTTGTGTTCTGCTTTATGGCCTTTACCATCTGCTCTGCATACCAATCATCTCACTTCATTTTGTAGATATAATCCTTGATAGTGAATCCAGGGAGCTTGTTAGGGTTGTGGTTGTCCTTTCTTTCATACCAATAAAAAATAAACAGAGAAAAGTAAATGAACCAGTGCGATGCAAGGTCTTATATTCCACAAACTTGACTCTTGTGAGCTTTAAGCCATGTTATAATGCTGTTACCTCCTCCAAAACATACCTGGAGTTGTGTTTTCTTTCATTCACTTATATTTGTGTAATCCTTTACATCCCAAAGCTCGAATTGCTCTGTTCCAACTTGTGATGTCATGAAGTGGTAGTTTTCAAGTTAGCAGCTACCTTTTACCTTTAGTTCAGTAGAGATTGGCATGATTACCACAAGACATCACAAGGTGGAACGGAGTATTTTCCGTTTGAGAGAAGAACTCAGCCTAAAAATGCAGGGTTTGTGTGATAAAAATGTGTGAATGAAACAAAACAGAACTCCAGGTATGTTTGTGATCAGGAAACAACATTATAATATAGATGAGAAATAGTGTAATATGGCCCTTTAAGAGATGATATGCAACTGTTGAATACAAAATTCAATATACATTGTTCTGGTATATTATAGGAAGTCTCACTAAGGTTAAGGTATTCCTCATTGTCACCATAGAGAATTACTGCTGGACTTCAGATGACATCAAAATATTCTCATTGATTCTATAGAAATCCATGAAGTTTTTCAGCCCCTTGTGATACTTTTTTTCCTTTATTATGTTCGATATGGGCGGATCCCCAATTGGCTACTCCATCTGTCAATCATGGCCTTTTGAAAACGGGGAGATTCGCAGGTGACTAGACTCACATCTGTGAGTCTGGTGTGCACTCTGGATGACATCATCATCTCAAAATCCAGATGCTAATCATTTTAAACAGTCTTAGACTGGTCTAGAATCTATCAAAACTATAAAATGGTGTTACAGAAACATAATTTTGTCTTGAAAATGACATTCTGTTGAGGGTTATTTTATTATCAATATTAAAATGGAGCATTTTCCTAAGTATCAAAATCATTTAATTTTTAACATCGTTTGCTTGTACATTTGTCTATTGTTGACAGGGGAACAGTTCATGTGGTTCAAATTAAAGTCACCAATAAAAGAAACACTTTTGAAATGACCTTTCATTTACTACGTTTGCAGATGTGATTTTTGTAAATTAAAACCTAATGTAATAACAGTGACCTTAATATTTCTAAAGTCACAGTTTTAGAACAAGAACTCAGTAGCCTCTGCCTGTAACATTTTCACATAATTTTATCTTTTGTAGAAGCCATTTAATTCCTGGGCGTGCAGTACTTTACCGCCTCCAGCCTCAGCTATTTGCTTTATATTTGTTAAAGTGAGAGTGTTTGGTCAGGCAAATTATAAAAACAAGCGGATAATAAGGGTTAGCAGGCGCGATAAGCCCTAATATCATGTAAACTGGCAGTAGAGACGGTTTAAGCTGGTTTATGCTAATATTGGCAGTGACTGTCAGCTGTGTCCAAATACAAATATCTTCAAACGCGCTTAAATCCACAGCTAAATACACGAGCAAACAACACAGGCTTCAGCGCTGCATTCATTTACAACTGGACCTTTGATTCGCAGCTTCCGACGCATTTAACAACCTGAATACATGCGTTTGCTTGTTGAATTTGGGTTATTTCATCATTGTATTTACAAGCAGAGTATAATGCAGGAGAAAATGTGCGATGCTTTGTGCTAGCTCCACGCACCACCATTTAACAAGGATAAATCCAAATCCATCCATTTATTTATAAAGCACTTTTCATACATCACATGTAAACCAAAGTGCTTTACATCACCAATAAGATCATATCCACTAACCCAAATAGGCATCTGCTGTAATGTCATATCAGATTCACATAGCTATCATAAGGCTGTTTTTTTCTCATGGTTTATTTGTGGTTGTTAGTCCTGGCCACAGACTGCATAAAGATGTGGACTAAGTGAATGTGACGTCACCCATAGCGTTCAGCTACAGTGAATTGGAACCTATGACAATGGAGTTGGAAGCGCATCCATGGTCACTTCCTATTTGAAACACGGCGGCTAGCAGGGTAGCATACAGTATATTGTTCTATCTTAGATCTGTTTTTGGTTCTCATTCACAGTCCAGAATAAATGGAAAGTAGTAGGAGAGCCAATAATAAATCCTTAAAATGCTTGCTAAAAATGCTATAAATCAGTGATTCTTAACCATAGGGCCGTGAGCACCGCCTTGAGGGCTGCACAATCAGTATAATATAAGGCATTTAATTATGAGATTGAGCCCCAGGTTACTTTGTACAGAAAAAGTCGAGCCCGACATCGAAAATGTTATGAACCCCTCCTATAAATATTCCATATATACTTTATATATGCTTCCGGAAGTTATATTCATTGTCTAAGCCAGTTGTAATAGAGATAATGTCTTGCTGAATCTTCTACATTAAATTCAATCTGCATTTAATACTGAACATATTTTATTGATTGCAAACCCGGAAGTAAGATTTGTTCATGGTCCACCATCGCTTCACTTTGTCATCTGAAAAATAATAATAATAAATAAATAAATAAAAAACCTTCTTAAGTGGTGCATGTATCCAAAATGTGAATACTAGCAATGGACCAATGAGTGAGAGCAATGGAGATACTTGAAAATCAAGTAATATTACAATATAATAAGCATGTCATATGTCTTATACAGAAACACAAACCCTAGCATAGCATAATAAGATGGATGCACTCTCATTTTTATCCAGAATAAAAAGATGTAGACCGCAAAAAATCCCCACGTGGCACTTTTCCATTATAAGGTCACATCACCTGTGCCCAGTTTGACAGCACCAATTAAAACTATTAACGTAATCAGTATCAATACTGTTTTTTTCTCAAGTCAAACTCAAAGCAAATTGCACGGCGAGCTATTCCACACACACTAATCAAATTACAGCTTGTACTTGCCAAGCATTGGAGAAGACACTTGTGCTAATATCACATTTGACATGAATTACATCGTGATTAATTGAGAATTAGGGTTGTGTGTACATGCCGTTGAGCACAAAACATTTCTCCATTGTCACAGTGTGGGCTGCATCCTGTCTGTCACTCTGTGTCTCAGATTGTAAACACAAACTTGATAAATGTTCTTCTGCAAAATGGCGGTTTAAACTCGTAGACAGTGGCTTCAGTGGGACAGTGTGATGCATTGTGGGGCAATGACAGAGCTGTTCACAGATGGATCAGTCCTGGTGGAAATGTATAGACACGATATCAGAATGTCATCTCTGGTGGGCCAAGGAGCGGCCATGTTTGTGCTGCCTTAAGGAGTTGTACTGATAAAATACATAGATACTTGAGGCAGGGTAGTGGATATTCAAGATATAGTACACGATGCTACGCTAAATTCAGACATTATTACCCACACTTAAAATACATAATGTAGTGGCACTATGTAACTTTTGTGGTGAGGGGTTGTGCAATCTGCTCATGTTCTACAGAATGGTATTAAACTTGTTTAAACTAGCTCTATGGAGAGAAACAGGCGATGCCACTGGGCTGATCAGATCTGTGAAGAGGCGATACCTCTCACAATAAGAATGCTTGCTTTTATGGTGTTTCTTTAGCAATTAAAGGACTTGTAATATAAAAACTGTACGTGGAACATTCCAGGCAAAGCAACAACATCTCAGCAAAGACAAGCAGAATACGAACATGTCATCTCATTGGATAAGACAAAAAACACATTAAATGTATATGAATTGCCTTGGGACTGTAGACCTACTCAGTCCTAGTTGGATTTGAATGCACCCAACTTGGTATATCAAATTAAAGCCCATTCATAACACGATGCTTATGTTGTAGGGTGAACTTTGTGGAATAACCAGCAGGTGACAGTGAAGCAAAAATTATAAAGGTTTCCCAGCAGTCTTTGGTCTAGACTAGTTCACTTCCACCTGTGTTGTGTGCCGTGTCCTTCATGATGCTAGGACAGGGCACACAACACAGTTGGTCTAAAAAAAATCAGTTCTAACATTTAGGGGAAGTTATTTTCCTTAAATGTAGTTGAGGGGTGTAGCTGAGGGCCTGGCTCTGCCTCTCTCATGGCCTTCTGCTATGGATAATGGCATGCCCCCCCGTGTGTGGTGAGAGGCCCATGTACGTACAGACTAATGAAACTTATTTCTCAGGTTATGGGGTTTGAGTCAGCTACACCCTGCAGTGCATCTCTTGCCTTCAACTTTTTGTTCCTTCCTGCCTTCATGTGAAACTGAACTTTAAAATGAACATTGTCTAACTGAATGGCTAGAAAGTAATTGTAACCTGTGAACCTGAAGAACTGTTCAAATAAATGAAGTTATATCATCCCTGTTATAGTGAATGAAATAATAACTGTCAGAAGTCCTAACTCACTTTATGCAATTAATATAAATGCTACGATTTAAACTGAAACTCACTTGCCTCCATCAATGAGAGAACCTGCGTGCCTTAATCCTGATGGCATTGCTTGGTTTATTTTTATCTTGTTATAATTTAGTTGTATTTACTTTGTCATCCACTCAAAATGCCACACTAGCTTTTGACTATTGCACAAAATATTCTTTCTGCACGTTTGGTACTGCAAGTGAAGTGTTTTGCCCATGGGCACTATGGCAGCATTGAATGGGTTTAGCGGGAATTAGTCTGCCAACCCTGTGGCCACAAAGCATTCATTAGTGTCCAATCTTCCAGGAAGCCATATATTTAGTCTCAATTGTTCCATTATACTAAACTAAAATATTGCAGTTTTATATATATATATTTTCCTTTTGTTTAGGTTGTACACCTTTGAACTGTCCTACCATTACAAATGGCTTTGATTTCCCACGTGTGAGAGACAGCAGGTCTGCAGTGTGCTTCTTTGTAGCTAAAGGCATGGAATCGAACTATAAGTATTGGGTCCCCCGGGTACTGCAGGTTTCCAGAAAATCAATACAGGACTTATTAAGACTATAATGAATGTAATTTAAGACCTATATGTTAGTAAAGAGTGGGTCAGTGTCAGATATTACTTATTGGCTTAGGGCCGTGTTGACTGCAGAGAGATAAATGCATGTGGAGATGGTATAAATAGGCTGAGGAGGGCTTCTACACAGTGACACATGGAGCTTTAGGGCAAAAAAACACCTGGACAATTAACCAGTGATTACAATGCTGACCTGGCCTACACGTCATTGTAACATGGTGTTTGCATTCAGCAAGCAACCAAACATTGTACTTAATTAGAGTAGGGATAATTCAGCATAATAATATAATTAAAGAAGTAGAGCTAATAGTGAAACAGTATTCTGTGATGTGTAACTACTAGAGGAACTGTCTGGGCTTGGTATCTGGTTTGTCTTATTTCAAGTTGATGTAAATGGGTAGACAAAATATAAAATATTTCGAGTATCATAGCAACCAAAGAGTCAATCTGGAGTGAGACCATTGAAGGTAATGCCTCTTCCCACCCACTCTGCTGGTTTAGCAGGGAGCTAACACAAGTGGGAGCGACCTTGATTTATCTGTTATTATGATTCATATCTTGATTTATGGAAACAATAGTGAAATAAAAATGGTGAACTCATTTAAGTTATTTGCTTTAAATTTAGTCAAGAGGTGTAGCCAAGGGCCTGGCTCTGTCTCTCTGATGGCTCTCTGCTGTAGCCAAATGGCATGCTCCCCTGTATGAGGTTATGGGCCCCAGCTACAGACTAATGTAACTTATTTCTAAGTTTTGGGGTTTGAGTTAGCTACACCCTGCAGTGCATCTGACTCTCTTGCCATCACCTTTTTGTTCCGTTCTGCCTTAATGTGAAACTGAACTTTAATTCTGTAACTGAATGGCTGGAAAGTAATTTTAACCCGTAAACTTGAAGAACCAAACTGTTAAAGTGTTTTATAATGACCTGGGGGAAAGAAGGTGCCTGATTTATATGTTATTAGCAGTTTAAAGGAAGTATCAGAATGTACTGCATTTTTTTCACACAACAACCTCTGTTTTACATATCCATCCATATTTTTTTCTTTGACGCATTGAATAAGTGACTGGGAAAATCCCTGCAGCATCTGCACTTTCATTTGTCATCTTTGAGGGACAGCGGAGACAGATTACCGTAATGACAGTAAAATATTTCAAGAGCCCCATGCCTCTGCTTTGAGATGCCGTTTGAATTCACATGATAGCGCATTTGGTTGCGGAGTTACAGTAATGGAAAGTCCACAACGGCACTCGATCGGCGACGATAGCATCCGCCTCTATAAGGTTAATGTTCATATCTTGATTTACAGACACAATAGGTAAATAAAAATGCCAGAATCATGTAGAGCGGGTTAATATGAACAGTTTAAGGTCAGAATGGCAAGGGGAGATGTCAGATGACACAGGGGAGCATGCCATTGCCCACAGCAGAAGGCCATGAGAGAGGCAGAGCTGGGCCCTCAGGTACACCTCTGGACTACATTTAAATCAAATTACTTAAATGAGTTCACCTAAATGTTAGAATAGAATTTCTTAGACACACCCATGATCACTTCCTATTTGGAACGCGGTAGCTAGCAGGTTAGCTGTGCCCATTTACATATACACTGACTGGCCAAAAAAAAAAATTCCCACCTGGATTTAACTAAGCAAACAGGTACGAGCCTCCTCCAGTCAGTCAGGTCTAGGTTCAACAACAGCATGTGCTCAAACAATGAGGTCAGCTGACTACCTGAATATACTGAATGACCAGATTATACCATCATTGGATTTTTTCTTCCCTGATGGCACGGGCATATTCCAAGATGAAAATGCCAGGATTCGTTGGGCTCAAATTGTGAAAGAGTGGTTCAGGGGGCATTAGACATAATTTCCACACATGGATTGGCCACCACAGAGTCCAGACCTTAACCCCATTGAGAATCTTTGGAATGTACTGAAGAAGGCTTTGCGCAGCGGTCAGACTCTACCATCACTGAATGGAAAATCAATGCAACACTGGATGGAAATAAATCGTGTGACATTGCAGAAGCTTATCAAAACAATGTCACAGTAAATGCATGTCACACTTAAAGCTAATGGTGGCCCAACAAAATATTAGAGTGTGTTTTTTTGGTGTCAACTTTTTTATTTTTTTTTTGTGGTCAGGCAGTGGGTATACAGTCTATGACCTCACACTGGTTCCTAAAACTTACCACAGTCCATTATCCTGTGTATTCACTTTTCGAGTTGTAGGAAGCCATATTTTCAGTTACCTTTAATTAGTTCTACTTTCCAAACATAGACATTTGGGGTATTGGAAACTAGCTCCCTTACTCCCCTTGTCTCTATTTGAAATGTCAGATTGGATACCTGCCTCTTCATAATGGCTAACACTGACATTTATTCTCATTTCTCTGTGTTTTATGAGACCTTTACAGTTAACAGTACTTCACTTTCCACTTCCTTGTGTCAGTAGAAATCATTTGTGAATTTTAACAGCACTGAGCCAAAGAAACGTCTGGAATATTTAATCAGATTGCACTAAAACCTTCAAAAAATATTGTCTCAAAGGCCCCTCATCTTCAGCGCTTCTGTCAAACTCATTTATCTGTCCTTTTATGGCCTGTTTTTGTTTAATTGAATGTTGGGTGCTTTCGGAACATTTCTAAAATATATAATGAGGTGATTTGCATTAGACTGCCGATTCGGGCGACCTTTGCTTTTGCCAATAATTACAGTAAAAGCCGTCTGGGTCTGTCATTGGCGTGGATGTGGCGGGGACCTCTTTGTGCTAGCGTAAAGGTTAGCCGCGGGCTGACTCCGGACTTATGAAAAAGCCGGAGGAAAATGTCATTAGAGCAAAAGGGAAAGACACTGGGAATTAACTATTGGAAATTCAATCAGGCCGGATTTAAGGACAGCGGGCGTGCAGCCTGTTTAATTATCGCAGACTGGGAGACAGGGGGCAGGAAATGCTACTATGAGAGAATCAAGAAGGACATCCCAGAGGCAGCCTATGCACACTTCACAGTCTACTGTCCCACTACCTGGTAATACAAACTTAGACTGGAAATCCACATCAAGTTTTAACATATGTGGCACTGTTAATCCTCCCCCTAGTGTGTAATATATATGTAAGCCTAGTAACAACTCTTAAAGATATAATGATGAACAATTAGCTGATTATTTATAGTGCCTTTATTGTGACGGATGTGGTTGTCAATCTGTGCCAATAGCCAGAGGTGCATAGGACACATTTATTTTGTCAATACTATATATATTACTCACATGTTTCTTTTACTTTCAGATGTGATTTTTTTTTTACATTTTTCAGTTTTGTCTATTGTTTGGAAACACCACAATATGATATTTGATGTTTTGCCGATTTGATTAAATTACCTGCATATTGCAACATTGATAGAGTTACTCTTTCCTGTGAACTTTTTCCTATGATTTAACTCTCACCAGAGTCATTTCTTGGACCACTATCACCACCAGCGCTCACACACAGCTTTCTTACTAAGGCTGAGTATAGGCCTGCACATTCTCTTTGCACTACTGGGAAACTTTTGGTAAATTTTTGGCTATATAAGATTTAACCTCCTAGGATCTGGCGTCCACATATGTGGCCAACACATTTTGGGTATTTTGTGTAGGCCACAATGCAAATCTTTAGAAGAAGAATAACAGCATACAAGAATAATAGCATACAAGAACAGCAACAACAGCAACAAAGTTAGAATGTTTAGAATATATATATATATATATATACATACATACATACATTCAGGACAAATGTTGTTGTGTTCACGGTCTTAATAAATACCTTTTGCAAATCATTATTCAAATGTTTTGTCAAAATGATTAAATTGTCCACATATGAGGACTTTTCTCATAAACTACATAATGTAAAAAGGTAATTCTTTGTTTTTACACAGATCCCAATCAGCCCAAATAATAAAGATAAATTAATAAAACATGTTATGCAAGAGCTCGGGTCTTAGGAGGTTAACCCATAAAAGTTTGAATTGATAACATCTATGACTCATTACAGGTGCAAAATAACTTCCAAAGTGTTTCATTCTGCTGTTTGTTTACTGTAGCTCATGCTATTTTAACAGTATTGTAGATTCAGAATAGTGTTTGTGGTTTAAATCTGCTTTTGGGTTATTGCTTCAGTGGCATAAATCAGTTTCAATATTACTGTTTATTGTCAGTATTTACTAGCAATATATCGAGCTTCAAAAATTATTATCATGACAGGCCTAGCTGGGTGTGTAAAGTGACAAAACGACAATGACAAAAAGTAACAATATTAACTTGTAGGCGCTACGATAGAACTCCAGTCTCCAGTAACAATACGACCTGAGCTGCTACCGCCCCATGAAGCTATTTGAAAGCTCTCATTTCCACATTTAATCGCACAAACCAAAGTTGGAAAGGAAATGATTAATTATGCATAAATCCTGGTATCTTTTGAGGTGAATACGGTTTTGGATATTAGTGCTGTCTATAATAAGAAATCTGTCATAAATCACCACATTTAACACACACTGGGTTTTGGCCTTCATTCAGGACAGCATCTGTGGCACTTCTTGTTCTGGGTTTTACAGCTCCACTAAACGTCACAGAGAAAAGCATAGTTTGTCTGTCCTAACTCTTGCATGTTGTTTTAATTTGCATGTGTGATTGGTTGTCTTTGTGCAGTGAAACGTGACTGTGTTTATTATGTGTTAACTCCCTTCTCCCATCAAAAACTCGACCCAAAGTCAAAATTACCCCTAAATACAACCTTACGATCCACCATCCCGTCCTCATATTTGTTTAACCTGCTGATAAAATCCTACCTCTGCTTGTTTAACACTGGATTTGGAGTCAAACAGTTGAGTGTGACAAGCGCTAATTCCTAAACTCCCCCAAACCTAAACGAATATAATCGCGAGGGCAGAGAGCAGAGCGGCTAACATTGGGTTGCTCTGTTTTGTGCTGTGTTCTAGTCGCAGCGGCGCGTCACGTTTCACCTGCCGGACGGCTCCCAGGAGAGCTGCAGTGACAGTGGCCTGGGAGACCATGAGCCTGTGGGCACTGGCTCTCTGCTCACACACGCTCTTCCTCTGGTGCAGGCTGCAGATGACTTCTATGAGCAGGCCTCCCCTGACAAGAGGACTGAGGCGGACGGCAACTCTGACCCCAACTCCGGTGAGTCCATGCACCACACGGAAGTTTAATTTTTGTTCCGTTTTAGTTCATGTTCAGTGTACATATAGGTTGGCTTAAAAAACAAAAATATGTATGCACTTAATGAGCTGTTTCCGACACGCACACACTCTGACAAGCTACACAACTTTTTATGGTTAAAATGATAAATATGTAATGTTATCACTATAAATCAAGCTGTATAGTTTGGACCACTTTTTAGGACCCCCTGAGAATTTTTTGAGCTCCAAATTTTTGGTTCCAAACCCAAGTCTGGGAATCACTGTCTTATCTAGATGGGATGAGTACGATTCCTTTCAGGACTACTTTCTTATTTTGTTTCAACATATGGGTAATGTGTACATATGGCGTTACTGGTTTCCTACAAATATAATATTAGTATGTTTTGTTCAGTTTGGCCTTTATTTGATGGGACAAAACAGAGAAATTAAGCTCATCAAAGGTTCTGCTGCACATTATCAATGCTTCGATCTGCTGTCCCTCTGTCTTCACTGAGATAAATTCAGACAAAAAAGAGCTAAGAGAGATCAAAATTCTAAAGACGATATGAATGTAGGCAGACCGACATTCTATACAGACATTCGCCCTGATTTTTATTTTTATTTTTTTTACATCAATTTCAGCAAGAATGGGTTTCAGCATTTCACATGTTTGCAGTTTCTTAAAACATAAATTCTTCTCTCCACTCCACACACATACCACACATCAATGAAAGGCATCTCCTGTGTTGTAGCATTTTTGAGAGCACAGTTACAAATATCTTTAAGGATGAGTGCCTTGCTGTACTTGTAGTGAATGCGTTCGGCCTTCTCACAGTAAGTCAATGTTTTATGAGCTGCTCTTTACCAGATAAAACACATATATGATAAATGCCTTCATGAATAACACAGTGTAGTGCGTTAATTTGGAGCCATTCTGTCGCTCAAGAAGGTTTGGAGTGGCTGTACACTAGCGGGTCATTCATTTCTTCAGTTAATCAGCTCGACTTGTTCATCCCTCCCCGGAGCAAACCTGGCTTTCCCACTGGCTCCTCACCTATTTGTGAAACTCATTTGATTTATTTAGAGATGATTTCCCAGTTGGTCGTAGTTGGTGCTTGGCTTCAAGATGTTAACTTCTTCACTATTTCTGGTGGGAAGTACATCTCCGACCCACTTTTCTCATTTTATCATTAAGAGGTGAGGCATGCGCGCAGATCAAGAGCGTAGCCCCAAGGTCGAAGCCAGCGATGCCTGCCTGCTGAGGGTGGAGCACGGAAGCAAGTGGGTGTAAACTAAAGAAACACAAGCTAACTCGGAGCTCGGGCAGAGAGCTGCTAAACACAATGACCTGAATCCAATGGTGATGATAAACTGCCTGAAGGAACACTGGTTGATGGTAAAGGAACTAACGGCTTAAAGTTTGTGCAGCAAGTGTTGTTGAATGAATTAAAAATACAATAAAACAGAGACTTGATGAAATTTCCTATATTTAAGAAAAAAGTAACTTCACTTTTTGAAATTAGAATCAATGTGTCATATCAGAGAAATATATTTCATCTTAAGCAATTTGAAAAATAAATGGACTTATGACTGGTAAGGTTAGTACATTTTTAAGGTATGTAGCAAAGGTGGAGGAAACAGATCCACTGGTTTACAAGTTGGCAGTGTGATTCCAGCTCCTACAGATGAATGTTGTCCTTGTGTCCTTGTGCAATATACTTAACCACCTCTACCCCAGTGTCTGTATACACTGGTGTATGAAATTGCGTTGAATGAGTTAGTAATTCCTTGATCTAAAGCATTTTGAGTTCTTGAGGTGTACAAGTGCTATATAAAAATGAGACCATTTACCAAAAAGTCTTCAAAAAATTCACAAATAAAAAAAAAAAGAAGAAGAAGAAATTGGTTTTAGTTGGACACAGTTTTAAATTGGCACAACCCAGATAATGACCAGTTCGTCACATGACCAGATGACCTTTAAATGTATATTAAAAGACCTTGGAAAAGCCATAGTAACACATAGAGGATCTTGGACTAAATCCACATCCTTGCATGAAATGTTTATTAACAATAATACAAGCTCATTACATCTAGCACATGCAAATGAGAGATGAAGTTAATTGAAGGGACTCATTCTAATCCTTTTCAAGCCAATAAAGAGACTGGTGAATAACACCCTTACATTAGTATTATAGTGTTATTGTGTTCTCCTCCACATGTTCCTTGTCCCTGATTGCACTTACATTATCTTCACTCACTTATGGTTGTGGCTTTTGTTGACAAGGACAGATTTGACATTTCTTTATTTTGGTTGAAGTGTCAAGTGTCCATTTACCGCTCTGAAAATAATCACATGCTCGTGTTGATACGCGGAGTATTCATGTTTTGACAATGAAACTGTAATGGCCTTAAATGAAAGCACGTCTTCTTCTAAAAGACTCGTCACTAATTAAGCTGATTTAGTCTGAAAGGTGCTTTTACAACAGATGCATTAAAGCAGCCGTGAGAGGTTTATTTTTAAATATAATGTTATGTATGTGTGTTATTTAGCTGATTTGCGCTTGATGGGTCTTGTGTACATAATCAGTAGTTTTGAAATGATGTTTATGGTTCCTGTACAGCTAACTCTCAGACTTCTACACCCCAGACACTTATAATAATAATAATAATAATAATAATAATAATAATGATGATGATTTTACATAATGTTATTGTTAATAATGTTAAACTTACTTTAATTTACATGTGTTGACAAATTCTGCATATTTAGTTTTACAGAAGCCTCTATGACAGTGCAGCAGTAGAGACTCTTTGCTAGCTAACAGTGTCATTTTGTATAGGCTCAGAAACCAGGACTGTATATTTAAGCTCAACACCAAGAGAATGAATCTGTCAATGCATTTAGTTCCTTTTTACAGGGCGACTTGGAGAACAGTCTAAATGCGAGTGACTGGATGCGAGGCAGAGGTGCATAAGCGACCTTTGATAGTTGTACAAAGTGAGTGTAATAATGAGCCTTTATGTAATAGGAGTGAGTGGAGTGTCACCCGTGTGGGCTGTATCATTTATCAACGTGCTAAACTCACAGTCTGCGTGGGAGTTAGCAGTGTCTTATATCTTTATCAGTATCAAGAGCGATTTGATTTGTGAGAAGCACAGTGAAACTTTTACCACCACAGCTGTGATCAAAGCAGAGCTGATAATCAAAAGGTGACAATGTTTTTGACAGCCTTGATTAATCTTTATTTAACTACAAGTGTTGTTTTACATGACTCACACAAAACTTTGTTCCGAAAAACACTTTCCTCAGGGTTTCTACAGTAAAAGAAATTGTAAAACAGGTGTTGATTAAAAACTGCAAAAACATTATGACTGACAATCAGTTTAAAGGTGGATTATGTAACTTTTCTGGTGGTCTGCCCACTTGTCTACATGGAGATGTTCTTGTGTTGCCTGGAGTGTTCCCCAGTAAGACATTAAATGGTAAGTGGTCACCTTTTTATAGCACTTTTTCATCTTCAAGGCACGCAAAGCTCTTTACATCAAGGAACTACTCACACATTCACAAACACACTCATACATCAATTTACACCAGGGGGGCACCGGGGGGAGAGGGGCATTAAGTGTCTTGCCCATGAACACAACAATCTTCATCTGTGGGAGCATGAATTGCACAGTGAATCTGACTGCTCAACCAATGATGTTTATGTCGAGAGCGGGATTCAAACCACCAACCTTCAGATCAGTGAACAAACACTACTACTGTCTCCCATTAAGCCTATCTATTTTCATGGGGATACATAGGTGACACCATAAAGCCCAAGTTAAGATGCAGAATGCACTTTTTGCCATGAATAAGACCTGTAATGACAGAAATACTATACTGTGGAACTTTCCAGGCAAAGCAATAATATAGCAATAACATGTCAGGCGGTGGACCAGATTAGAAAAGTTCCATAGTGCATGTTTAATTTGTCATTTTGTCCTCACATTATGCCTGATGGCTATATGCACTTGCACTGAAGCAACATTATAATTCAGACCTGTAGTTTGTAAAGTGGGCTGATGCTTTGAAGCACAACATCCATTCAACTGCAAAACATTTTTTTTTCCCGTTTTATTAAAATGTTTTTATTTGTCTTTTTATTTGAAGATAAATATGGTAATGAAAACATATTATGAAAGGGAGTACCAATGAGGGCAGATTCTGTATAAGAGGCTCAACATCAAAGAGGCAGAGGCTGAAGAAAACAAATGAATAAATCAATGTTTGTCTTCAAGTTCATTGTACCTAAGGGCATCGGTTGATTTATTTTATGTTCATTTTTATTTATTTATTTATTTATTTTTGAGTGAAACCAGCCTTGTTTGTATCCTCTAGGTAACTGACAGCTTTAGATTAAATCTGTTCTAGATTATTTGAACTATATCTTTTAATATTTTAGGCTGAGTTTCATGTATTTTTTCAGCTAGTTAAAGGGCCCATATTAGGCTTTTTTCTGATCTATGTTATAATGTTGTTTCCTCATCACAAACATACCTGGAGTTGTGTTTTGTATCATTCACACATGTTTAACACACAAACCCTACATATTTAGGATATTTAGGCTGAGCTCTTCTCTCAAACGGAAAACACTCTGTTCTCTCTGTGTGTATATTATATATATATATATATATATATATATATATATATATATATATATATATATATGAAGTGCTCCACTGTGTTTTTAAACTTCATACATCATCACTAGAATCATTTGCATGATTCTAGCCCTGGAATTGCCAATCTCGACTGAACTATGAACTAAAGGTATAAGGTAGTTGTTAACTTGCTAAACTACTGCTACATGACATCACAAGGTGGAACAGAGCATTTTGAGCTTTGGAGATGTAAACAGACTAATAATAAAGGATTACTCAAACATGTGTGAATGAAACAAAACTCAACAATAGGGAATTTTTGATGAGATAACATTATAACACAGCATAAAGCTCACAAGAGTCCATTTTGTGTAATGTAGGACCTTTAAGTGATCATTCAGCTGCAGTTTATTTAGCTTGTAATAATAAAATTAAAACTTTGAAACCAATATATTTAAACAAATAATGCAAGTTAATCTAACATCTCCTTTTACTGTTTTTGCAGTGTAAGTTTTAACTACAATGTGTAAACTTTTAAAACTATAATAAAGTTTTGGCTGTATTTTTGTTGCTTGATGACACCACGGAGAGAGTTTTTCTTTTTGCCAAAGGGACCATGCTACAAATAGCTTTCAACATTATTTGGGGGTGAGAAATAGCACCTTGGTTTGAGAAAAAAGGTACAAAAATTATTATTAAAGTTCACCGCTGCCATCAACACTTTGTAATGGCTGCTTCATCATTCTGGCCCAAATCCCCATGTTGTATTGACAAGAACTATTTCTATTGATGTGCAATTTAATCACTGGAATGCTTCAGGGCTTTTTATGGAGAAAGGTGCTGAATGGCAACATGATCTCAATACATGGCACTCTTAATTGATATAGATTTTTTGCAGGAGCTTTTTACATCAGGAAAATGTGTTGAGCTTTGCACAGCTGCGCACGGCTATGAGCTAGAGCTGTATAAAGAGGTTAGTAAGGCCATCACCTTCAAGGAGCACATTTGTAAAAGTCATAAAAAAGTGGGACCTTAACCCTATAATGGCGGATGCTATCGTCGCCGATAGATTTCAGACTTTCCATTACCATAACACCACAACCAATTGTGCTATCATGTAAATTCAAACGGCGTCTCAAAGCAGAGGCATGGGGCTATTTAAATATTTTACCGTCATTACGATAATCCTCCTCCGTTGTCCCTCGAAGATTTTCCCAGTCACTTATTTGATGCGTCAAAGAAAAAATACGGATGGATATGTAAAATAGAGGTAGTTGTGTGAAAAAAATGCAGTTCTGATACTTCCTTTAACATGATTTTTTATGGCTAAAAAAATAATAAAAGTCAAGGCGAGCTACACTGGTCTGTAGTGTGCGCAGTCCTTAAAGGGTTAAGATGCAAAAGTATAACTGAAATATCAAAAATGTCTGTGACCAGATCTTAAAAATGGGCCATCAAAATGTTCAATGCAGGCGACAGTAGCTCATTTGGTAGAGTGCTGACCGTTGATCCCAAGGTTGCCGTTTCAAACCCCACTCTCGACATAATCATTGGTAGAGCGGTCAGATCCACTTAACCACAGGTTGGCGGTGTGATTCCAGCTCCCACAGATGCATACTTGTTGTTGTGTTTCTGGGCAAGACAGTTATTCCACCTTGTCCATAGTGTCTGTGTACACTGGTGTATGAATATGTGAATGAGTAGTTCCATTAATCGCTTTGAGTGCCTTGAAGGTGGAAAGGTGCTATATAAAAATGTGACCATTTAGTTATTACAACATTTTTTGAATTTAGAATCCACCTGTAGACTCTGCATAGATGTATTTGATGCCTCTGGACTTCAGGTTTTCTTCAATGGCACTACAATAGATGTATTTGAAGGAAAAAAACAAAACAAACAAAAAACATACACAACAAATACAACACACCATTATTTGCCACATCATGATAAAGAGATCACTCCTTTAAGGAACACTTATGTTAAATGAACTTTTTTGAGCTTTTAAATTATGCTAGAACATTAAGAAGAAGCAGCAGGAGAGCGCATCAGGGGATCCGGCAGCAGCATTAAATATGTAGAAAAGGTAAGGTGCTCATCAAAGACTAGGGCGCAATAGCATGAAATGGTAAAAAGAAACTGGCTAAACTTTTTTTGAAAATAAAATATGAATATACTAGGGGAAAATTATGTCAAAAATAGGTCTGAGGCACATTTTATCTTGTGACAATAAGTCTTTTATTATAACTTGGACAGCCTAAGCATTTTGACACAGTGTCTTCTTCAGGGCTTAAGCTTTGTTAGTCTCCTGTCACTATTTTTTTTCATTTATTTTTTTATAAATCCACGTCTCTAAGTCCACTCCCTCCACTGAAAATACACATAATTTAGAATTTACCAGGATTGTTCTATCAAATCTAAAAGTCCATAGATCAAAATCTGAGTATTTCTGCCATCAAATTGTATTCATCACAACTGCATGCATGTGTTAGCATGTCGATAAAGGTTGCTAATCCTAGTTGTTGTGTGATCCCTCTGCTGCCTGATCCCACTTCTCACAATGGAGAACTAAAACGTGAAATGACAAAGCAAAGGTACTCACGAGCATGTTTAAAAGCCAATAAGAAAAGAAATAATTCATAGTCTGTGTCATTGCATATGAATGGAATGCATTTTTAGAGTAATTGTATTTTGAAATGTCACTATAGCTCCCCAACCTCACAATTATAGCCCCACAAAGTTGCAGTAATCTCGTTGTAAACAGTATCCATCATTGTAAGTGTTGTTATGTTTTTATCAGGTGCGGTTTAACAAACCACTTGAGGTAACAGTGTCTTTATTGGAGCCTTCCAGCGGAGACCTTCAGGTAAATGAGCTGAAGCCACCACATCTGCAGCTTTATCGTCTCCACGGATACACACATAATATTGCCAGTACTATTACTGTAAATCAAATAAGAGGAGTCCACGTGTAAAACTATGATAAGCCTATTCATAACATAATAATAAATACTTCTTTCAGGCAAGAGGTGATTGGTTGAGACGTAGTTCTGATTACACTATACTAATGTGTTAAGGTCTGTTAGTTGCCCATGTAATGCTTCAGTGCCTCCCTTGTCGACTACTATTGGCAAATGGCTCTCACAAATGAGATCCCAATGCAGATGAGGTTAGGCTTATTTGTCTAGGGAGGTAGGATTTAATCAGGCTCAAGTACTTTGGATTTGTACAAAAGTTAAAATACTGTTACAAGCAAAGTGATTGGAGTAGGAGAACTGAAATATGCGCTATTGGTCTGTCGATATTAGTGCATATTGTGAAGTTTAATGCCATACACTGGAACATTCAGCAAAGCAATAATGATGTCATGAAGACAGATTCTCGACTTCTAAAAGTTGCATAGTGAATCTTTTACTGAAATAAAAGTTGTACTGGTTGTGCTACAAATGCATTTGTACAGTTCTATGCTTCATTAAGGTCACATTAGTTTTGACATTTCACATAAACAATGCCAGTACTGATGATTCAATATCTAAAAATGTTGAGGTTTTAAATGACAGACTAAACATTTCTAGCCACAGAACTAACTCCAGTATTACAAGATAACTTTAGATAAAATGAAAACAAATACAAAGAAAATATATCTACAAATTATGTGCAATTTGATCTTGCAGAAAGCAGACCTATTCTGCAAAATCGACTTTTCAGAGCTTTAAACCATGTTGTAGTTCTTTCTCCTTCTTATTTACCCTCTCAAAGTTGTTTTTGGAGTGATTTCTGCATGTTTGAATAATCATTAATTGCTTATTTTCAAGACGCCATATTGCTGATCAATCCGTTTTCATCGCCACAGACATGCGCCCATTGTGACGTACTTTCTCCGCTGTTCAAGTTTATTTTCTTAATCGGTTATATGTGTAGGATTCAGCACTGTCACATAGTAATTTAGGTGCAATATGAGAGAAAAAAAAACAAAAAACAAAACAATACTTGCTATTGTGATCTGCAGCTATCCATAGGAGGGGCTGACAGCTACACAACTCTTTGTTGTGATGACATTTATGGCTACATCAGCTCCCATTGGGCACCACAGTTTTCTGACGCAGAGGTGAGCAGACTTGTTTCTTTTATTAAGTCATTTTAGATGATTGTTGGGATTTAAAATGTGCAAATCATAACAATGATCCACAGATGTCATAGATTATAACTATATAGCAGCATACTAAGCACAATATGTCTCCTTTTAACATAGACACTTCATTATTATAAAATGTAAAAGTGGCATTCATCTGAAGCTTTGATCTGAATGCTACACCACTTTAGAACAAGGTCCTTCAGTGTTTATAATAGGCCTATATAGTGTGATATAGCAATGCAGAATTTATGCTAATAAAATATTATGCTAATGATATGCACAAACCAAACACGACTGAACAGCCTCAAAAGCTTGGATGAAGCAAAATAATGTTCCACATCAGATTGCCTGATTAGATATTGGAGTACATGCTGAATCCAATCATAAAACTGTTTTTCCCAAGATTTTGAACTTATATTTCAAAGAACACAAACTCCCAGAGATTCCTTTTGAACTCGCTTGAGTCATATAATCTGAACATACCACACACAGCAAACTCAATCTATATGAAGAACTAAGGTATAAAACCAAAATGTGAACTACAACAGACTTTTTGTTAAAATTACAACGAGAGTTATAGTTTATGTCAAATGATGGGAGGATTGTAAAAACAGCTGAAAAGTGAATAGACAGATTCTTCCTGAAAAGGCCCATTTGTAAAAGGCTTGTAGTAGGCCTCTGTGGATGAGTTGTGTTTGACTGGGAGATCGTGATGACATCGAGCATGACACTGCAACCACTTTATCCATTAATCATTGGTAGACAGGGATAATAGACAGGACCCTTGTTTTATTGTTTTCTTCTTTGTAATCTCACTCTTTATACTGCTCTGTTTGGTGCATCTAGACCGCTTCAAGTCTTCACTCTACCAATAATTCATTTTACAATCACAGCAAACCTCAATTTCAAATCCCTCTGTATTTTTAACAGTAATACACTTTTTGACCATTTCCAAATCATATCAGCGTCTTGGCTATTTATTCTATCACAGTCTGGGGAAAATATGCTGCAGGCGACTGCGTTGGTCACAGTGCCATGTTTTTCTTAATTGCTGATGCCAAATTCCTAGTGCTGTCTCTCCCAGGCTCCTCGCAGACGCTCCGATGATTGGCACCTCCTTCGTCTTTTTTTTTACTTTGGTGCCATGAAGCGTATTCTCTAGGGGAGAACAGTATTACAGCGGAACAAGCCTGGCGGTCTATTAGGCTAGATCACGGACAACTGGAGTAAAAAGTGAGCCTGCTGTTAGGAGCACTAGTGAGCAATCATTCAATTAATTTTAAGCGATGTAACATGCTAAATCAGTTTTTTGACCATGTTAACGTGCTTTCCCTTAGCGCAGAGTTGTATTTTGAGCAATTCATGGGTGTTTGACTGTTCCTGCTTGAGAACTTGAGAAAGTTTTGTTTGCATCTGTCATGTTCTTGTCTGGTCAACCAAGAATACACACTTCTCCAACACTTTACAAAGTTGTTTCATCTGGAAAGCAGCTTTACCTTCCCATTCCCAAGTTCAGATAGGGGTGATTGACAGGTGGATCAGCCAAACAGGAACACACTGAAGGGGGCGACAGTAGCTCAGCCGGTAGAGCATGTGTACCATGAAGCGATGCCATGTGTCCACTCTGAAGGTTGGTGGTTTGAATCCTGCTTGTGACATAAACTTCATTGGTTGAGCGGTCAGATCCACTGACCCACAGGTTGGAGGTGCAAATCTAGCTCCTACAGATGAATACTGTCATTGTGTCCTTGGGCAAGACACTTAACCCACCAGTGTCTATGTACACTGGTGTGTGAATGAGTGATTGGTTCCTCGATGTAAAATGTTTGAGGTGAGGTGGAAAAATGGTAAATGTGACCATTTACCATTTTTACCATGGTCTGACTATTTCAAAAGAAACATGGCTGATGCAGCAGAGGAGGGAGTGGTGACCAAACTGTATCTAGAATATAGAACCAGCCAGTCTGGAACCGAGGCTACTCATGTCCCCGCCGAAGCCCCCTATATTCTGCAATCTAAACTGAGATATGCCAGCAATATCATTTAGCAATGTTTAACAAATCCAGTCATTGTATTAACAAAGTACATTAATTAGCTGATTAAAACAATAGCTATTTCCTTTCATAGTCAAGTAGTAAATTATTTCTGTTGAGAGCGTGGAGCAGCATTTTTATTGTATAAGTCATTGTAAAACACAAAAGTTATATATTGATTTCTCAACTGTACAAACAATACAATTTGAGGAGTTCTTGTATTTTATTTGCAAACATTGTGGTTTCGGATGCATTTACAATAGTGTCTGACAATGCTTGGTTTGTGCATCAATGTGATCAATGTTTTAAAATCTCATGGTGAGTATGAAACCATCTTGTTTATTGTTTTGGAGTGTATCCAATATAAATAAGAGAATATAGAGTCTTGTTTTGTCAGCAAAGACGCAGAGTAGATTTAGCTATGGAACAAAAGAAAAAAAAAAACACAATGGAAAAATTCACAATTGGCAAATAATCTATCTTCATAAGAAAAGTGTATTTGTGAAATAGGCAAACAATAAACCTTCCAGTTTCAAGTGTTTTCTTCAATGCATAGAATCAAATTATGCAAAAAAAAAAAAAAAAAAAAAGGAACTCAAGGGATATTTTGAGTTTTTATTGCCATGGTAACGTCCCTCACTCACTGCATATTTTATTGTCCCATCAAATAGTTTGTTTTTAAGTCTTGCCACAGTGCTGTTTTCAGTTTGACATCTCAGGATAAACTAAGTTCATTCTAAACTAACTATAACTTTCTCTGAAGCACATTGGGTGATGAAAAAATGCTTTGTCTGCAACTCTGGAAGTACTAATCCAGCGGAGGTGCTCCCATGTGCTTTTGAGTGCAGCTCTCCAGCATTGGCCTGGGACATAGTCCGCAGTACACCTCACTATGAGCTATGGGTCTACCTCCAACTTTATTGTCCCATCATAAGCACGGGGCAGCAATCCACGTAAGGTCAGGGCCGTAATGTGGTCATTCTGCACAACAGTGAGGGAATCTCATATAAAAACAAGAGTTATCTGGCCATTATGTTAGATACGGTTCATGAGGTTTCAGTGCAACTCTGCCTTAAAGCAGTTTGAGTTGGAACAAAAGATTGAATTAAAGTTGAAAATGGACAAAACTGTTCTGAAACGTGACATAAAATGTGTGTGGTTGAACTGAGCAGATTGATGTATTAAGGCAAGGCAAGTTTATTTCTATAGCACAATTTGTGTGCAAAGTAATTCAAAGTGTTTTACAGAATAAGAAAGACATTAAAATCACAAAATAAACTAATCAAAACAAAACATAAATAATCATCATAAAATGAACATTAAAAGATAAGAGTGCAGAATAAGTTTAAGTCAGTGCTAAATAGAGCTATTCTGGGCCTGGATTTAAACATTGTCAAAGTAGAGGCCTGTCTCACATCTTCAGGAAGACTGCTCCAGGTTTTAGCTGCATAAAACTGAAATGCTGATTGTCCATATTTAGTCCTGCCTCTGGGCACCAGCAGGAGGCCAGTCCCTGAAGTTCTCAGTGTAAACGTGCGTTCACACCGGGGCGTCAAGAACGCGCTGGGCGCCTCTATTTGGACGCCTATACATTTGACGGCAGACGCCTTGGACGTCCAACGTTGACTTTGAAAGTAAACTCGACGTCCCTGACATTCCGGTGTGAACGCACGATAAGATGGTTCATATGGCAACATGTGTGGTCTGTTGGAACAGCAGCATCACAGAGAGGGAGAGGAATAAGCTGGACAAGGTCATCAAGAAGTCCAGCTCCGTCCTGGGCTGTCCTCTGGACTCAGTGCAGGAGGTGGGGGACAGGAGGGTCCTGGCTAAGGTCTTTTCTATGCTGGGCCATGAGTCTCACCCCCTGCAGGACACTGTCTGTCCTGGAGAGCAGCTTCAGTGACAGACTGATTCACCCTCGCTGTGTGAAGGAGAGGTTTCGCAGGTCCTTCCTTCCTGCTGCTGTCAGAGAGTACAATGGACACTGTTAACACTGAACATGTGTCATTCAACCATACCTATATGCAATACTCAAGTCACTTTACAGAGATGTTATATTAGAGTCTATTTTTAGTTTGTTTTTTAAGTCTATTTTTTTTTTTAATTATTTTAAGCTATTTATCTTTTATCTATTATCTTGTTTTATTGCATGTACCGTTTTCCTCCTGTTCTTGAACTGTGCGGTGCAATATTGGAATTTCCCCACTGTGAGACTAATAAAGGCATATCTTATCTTATCTTATCTTAACATGTTGGAGATGTACTTTGGTGCTAGGCCATGGAGACATTTGTACACAAGCAGAGCTGCCTTAAAGTAAAATCTCTGAGCAACAGGAAGCTAGTGCAGAGACCAGAGCACAGGACTTATGTGCTCATACTTCCTGGTTCTAGTCAGGATACGAGCAGCAGCTTTCTGGATGTACTGCAGCAGTCTTAACGTTCATTTGGAGAGGCCAGTGAGCAGACCGTTACAGTAGTCTAACTTACTGGAGACAAAGTCTCTTCAAGTCTGGTTCTGACAGTATCCCTTTGATTTTTGCAATGTTGATGGTAAAAAGCTACAGATGTTATTGATTTGATCTGGCTGTTAAAGACTATAGTTTTTTTTTTTGTTTTTTTTTTAAGCAATGAGGGCGGGGCTTGTAATCTATACACAAAGCTGCCTTGAATGGTTGATTTGGTTGGATTATGCCAGAGGAACAAAGGACGCTCTTCATATTCCATAGAGCAGAGTGCGAATGAACACAGAACCCACGAAAACACACGCACCCAAACTAATGGAACCTGTCTTGCTTAGCAGCTAATTAGAAAAGGCCTGCTAATTAAACATGAACATGCGATTGTACGAACATGTCTCCTGCACGACAGCCTTTGTAGTAGAAGCGGTTTCATTAACATAATATGTTAAAGCCAGTCTGAAGAAATAATGGGAAAATTTAATTAAATGCTATTAAAATCCACAAGAAAATAGCCGTATATGCCGCAGTTGTGTTGATGGGAGCAGCCCCGGTTTAAGGCGTATAGTCGGACTGCAACTATAAAACATGCAGATAGACCTGGTCTTATAACAGTCTGGGATTTTATTGTTGAATATTTATCAGCACGAAAACACGATGCCTTTTATCGCTGAAATTAGGGTCGTTTAAAAGTGTTCTGGCATAAATATGGGGGAGGCGAGACATGGTGTCAGTGGACAAATGATGATTTCAGATAAGGGCAGTTTGGCTATAAGATTTTCACTCTTTTGAAAGTGATGTAAAAATATGTGTATTCACTTTGTCAAAAGAAAGATGCCTTGCTGTGTCTGCATTTTTCAAAATGTGTAGAGCCTGAATTGAAAATGATACAGATCTGATACCGTATCATTAAGTGTACAGTAAGTGTAATGGCAGTGTGGTAAATGGTCACATCTTTATGTAGCGCTTTTCCACTTTCAAGGCTCTCAAGGTGATTTACATCAAGGAACTAGTCACACATTCACACACACATTCATACATCAGTGTATGCAGACACTGGGGGTGAGGTAGGTTAAGTGCCTTGCCTAACAACACAACAACAGCATTCATCGTTGTTGTGAATAAAGTAAATGATGAAGCTGGCCATGTATGGAGAAGCAAAATTTTTGTATTTATTAATTATTGACACTAGTAGCAATAGTAGAAGTTGTAGTAGTAGCAGTAATAAAGCACTACACTATAGTCATTATTCATTCATTTCCACACTTGGTGATGGTAAGCTACTATTGTAGCCACAGCTGCCCTGGGGAAGACTGACAGAAGCGAGGCTGCCAATCTGCACCATCGGCCCCTCCGACCACCACCTATCATTCGCGCACACACCACTTTCATACTAGGCAATATGGGTGAAGTGTCTTGCCTAAGGACACAACGACAGAACTTGGTCCGAGCGGGACTCGATACTCCGACCTTCTGGTTGGGGGACCAACACTCTAACCACTGAGCCACTGTCGCCCCGTAGTATATTCTGTGATAAAGTTAAGAGAAAAAGCATTATGGTCAACTTCTTCAGCATTCATTAGAACCTGTGAATTTCTGTCTACAAACATCTTGGTTTTGTTGTTGCTGTAGCACAGATGCCCCGCCCCGATAGACCTAGTATTTCTACTCTAATATTGTGCTTTCACCAGTGGTTTGCCTTGTTAAATAAGTGTGCTTGTTTGCTTTAGAGTCTAAAAGTTTTTGTTTTAAATGAACAAAAACTTTCAGAAATTAGTTGCTTAACTTATTAAAGCCATTTTACTTCTTAGCAGACTTCAGATTATTCCCAAATACACATATTACTGAAATATAAACCCAACAGAATGACCTAGTAGAAAAAGCAAACCAACATACATCTGTAGAGAATATCAAGTATGTCTCAATACTGCAAATATTCTCTCTTGTTGGATCAATTCCTGCTCTTGTTCAGTGTCCTTGAGAAAGACATTTCACCAACATTGCCTTGTGACAGAAAATGCATTTGATGTAAAAACTTGACAAAATATTTTGCATGGTGACTCTGTGTTCATATCCATAGGTGCCCTTAATGTCAACTTCATTAGAGTTGCCTTTCCAGTACATAATACAAATAGTGATCAGTGTAAGAACTATAGTGTGAGTTAGGAGAGCAAGATTAATCCCAACTGAATCAAAATCACAATTTAAAGGGCCCATATTACGCTATTTTCTGATCTGTTATAATGTTCTTTCCTCATCACAAACATATCTGGAGTTGTATTTTGTTTCATTCACACGTTTAACACACAAACCCTCCATATTTAGGCTGAGTTTTTCTATCAAACTGAAAACACTCTTTTCCTGTTTCTGTGTTGTTATGTGGTAATACAGGTTATAATAATACTGTTTTTTTTAAACCCCATACACCTTTATAAGCATCATTTTGATAATTTCAGATCAGGGATTGCTGATCTACTGAACAAAAGGTAGTTGTTAACGTGAAAACTACAGCTTCGTGACATCACAAGGAGTTGCATTTTGAGCTTTGTAGACAACCCTAACCCTAATAATAAAGAGTTCCTCAAATATGTGTGAATGAAACAAAATATAACTCCAGGTATGTTTTTGAGGAGATAACAGCATTCTAACATGGCACATCACAAGAGTCCATTTTGTGTATGGAACCTATAATGCAATTGGCAAATTGGAAAGGCTACCATAATTTCCTCCACAAACAACTAAATATCCTATCTTATTCAGGTAACCCCCATTGTTTCTGTACAAATATGTTCTGAAATGTGATTCTTACATTAGTTTGACAGTTCATATTTCAGTCAATTTGTCAATTCTTCTGGCTGGGTTTAAAGCTGTAATTAAACCCTATTATTAAAACATAAATAGCAAACCTAATTACAATGCTTGTCAGAAAAAATGCACTTAGATATGTTCTCCAAATCTTTCAGCCCCAAAACATGTCTTACTGCTGTATAAGCTACTAGTTTCAAAATATAACTTCACTGCAAGTCTATGAAAACGACTCTAGCCAACTCCACTGGACTCTGTTGAATTAGCGTGCCTCCCCTGATACCACCCAAATCCCATTGTGTGACAAGGGAGTGGAGGGAGAAGAGGCGCCCAGGCCCCTGACCAAGCCTGTAGTGGGTGGTTTGATTCATAAATCAGCCGGCAGTGTTAATCTCTCAGGTATTGGAAAGAGCCAGCCCTCAGTAAATATGTTGCTGCGGGACACAATGGGGTTTTAAAGGATTTCTGTCTCCAAAGAGAAATTAGGCAGGAGCTTCAGAAGTGAGCTAAATAGAAATGCTTGCTGAAGCATACACAGACGGGGCAGGGTGCTTCTGTCAGCTGCTAAACATCCTAACCTCAGTGATTACAAAGGTGGTCGCTGCCAATATTGACGAAGACTCTACTCTCTCTAGTATCTACTCTCCTCATGATTAGTCTCAATGGGGAGGGAAAACTTACAACATTGATGGATTACAAACAAGTGCAACTGAGCTCTAATAGGCCAGGCTAACTATGCTAACATCATAAAGCCCCGCCCACTCTGAGCGACGGGTCGACATGACAACATCTGGAAACCTGCTAATGTCTTCTCTTATAAGACATCTCAAATTAATAAATGCCGAAAGGAACATTTATCAAGCAGAAGTGCAAACATCAAAACACTTAAAGTTTTTATGATGCACAAAAACATTAGTCAAAGTTATTGTTCACATCACACAGATTGTCTTTTAATTAATGAAGATAATGACATGTTTTTGGTGTCACTGATAATGAATGGAGCAAAAGACTTGGATACATGCTGTGTCAAAAAAATTCAAATGGTGTCAAAATCCCATTACAAAATTTGTATGTGTGAGTCCAAAGTCTGGAATATTTGTGTAAGAGAGGTCATTTGGCATAAAATAAAAAATAATAATAAAAAATAAGAGTATAATTACCGTACTTAAAAATAATATTACTGAAGTCGAAATGCAAACTACTTTCTCAGGAGCATAAGTAGACAGCATTTCTGGATGTAGCATCAGATTTATAATTTGAAAGACAAAACATTAAAGGTCTTATATTACACAAAATTGACTCTTGTGAGCTTGAAGGCATGTTATAATTTTATTGCCTCACCAAAAACATACCTGGAGTTGTGTTTTGTTTCATTCGGACATGTTTGTGTAATACTGCATTATTAGGTTGTCTACATTTCCAAAGCTCAGAATCCTCCATCTTGTGAGGTCATTTAGTGGCAGTTTAAGTTAACAGCTACCATTTACTTTTAGTTCAGTAGAGATTCACAATTCCAGGACTGAAATGATCAGAATTACTCTAGCGGAGGTGTATGGTGTTTAAAAACACAGTGGAGCACTTTCACATGACATCACAAGGTGGAACAGAGTGTTTTGTTTGAGAGAAGAACTCATCTTAAATACTCAGGGTATGGGTGTTAAACATGTGAATGAAACAAAACAGAACTCCAGGTATGTTAGTGATGAGGAAACAACATTATAACAGATCAGAAAATAGTGTAATATGGGCCCTATAAATAATGCTAATGCTAATAATGCTAAGTCTAGTATTTATCAGAAATATTAGAAAACTCAACACAATGACAACAATTTTATGAAAAACGTTACTTCTGCAAATGTAAATGAGTAAAAAGTAACTATCCTTCCTGAATTTCACTACATCTACAAAATACTATTTTTGTCTGTCTCCCTATGACCTACACCCTTCAAGAACTCACATTGTGCGAAAATCCCCCTCTTAATAAAAAACTTTACTATTTAACAGCGCTACATTCTCCTACCCAACAATATCTGGCAAAGATTTATCAATTTTAATTCATACATTGACTGTACCTGCTGATTTCAATTTGGGCTCGCGTGGGGGGGGCAGAGCTTATCCCATTATCCCAGCGTGAGGTGAATGAGAGGCAGGATACTGGACAGGATGCTGGGGTGTAATAACTGGCTGCAAAAATAACACATGAATACTCTAACACTAGGTCATTACAAGATTCTGCTAATTGTAGCATGTCAAGTGGTAGAAGTAGTCACTGATGCTGTTTGGGGAGGCGAGGTGCAAAGAAGATGAGCTGATACCTCTATGTGTGGTAGAGAGTTCCTTGAAGACCATAGACTGAGAGAATGTGATGTCACCCATAGAGTTCAGCTCCAGTCAAATTAAGGTAAATTGAAGCACATTGAGGCTAGCAATTATAGGGGCGAATTTGGAGCAGACATCCATATTTGGAATTCTGACCATGAGTATCATAGCAACCAAAGAACCAATCTGGAGAGAGGCTACTGAAGCTCCGCTGTTTTATCAGGGAGCGGGTGCTTAGCAACGCTGCCAATCAAACTTGTTGCTAATGTTAGAGGGAGCAACCTTAGTAAAAGAAGGCACCTGATTTGTTTGATATTAATGGTCTTATCTTGATTTTCGGACACAGTAACAAAATAATATGAACCTTTTAAGACTCAAATGGCATGACATGATGATATGATTAGTTTCCTGAATATTATTACTATTGTTCTCATACCATTCAAAAAAACTCTGATTTTTTTTTTTTTTTTCTTTTTGGTGGACTGTGAGTTCCACCAGTTGGACCTGTACTACAGTTTGAGAAGTGTGTTTGTTTTTTTTTATCTGTACTTCACATGTTGTCCCCTTACCTTTCTTCCTGAGTGTTATGGTAATTGTTTTTTGGAATCACAGATTGGTTAGTTCCTCTTCTTTGTTGCAAGAAGGTTTTGGGTTTGAATGAAAAACGTATTTCTGCATTTTGTTTAAACTAAATTCCTGCATTTGCATATTCAAAATGTTATCCAACCTCCCACACTTAATTGCCACTAGAAAATGAATGAATGATTTTCATGCATTTTAGGTCAAAGTGAGTGCAGGGTTTGAGGTTTCAATTTGCTATTCCAAGTATTTCACCAGATGAAAAACACATGTGTAATTTAGCTAAAAGGCAAAGCTAAATTGAAATTGACTATAAAAAACCTCCTTACCTCGCCTTTGCTTTAGAAGACTGCACATCGTAGTAAACAGCCAGGCCCTCCAGGCTTTCGTAATGACACACGGCTCTTAGATTAGGAATTAGTGAGCTATGACAGTTGTGTTGTTGAATGCTTTTTCTTTGTGGATTCAGAGCAGTAAACACTGTGGTCCCCCGGTGAAAAACATGTGAGCCTGTGTTACTATTAGCATTCACCTTCAAGAGCAGCACTTTGTAGCACACCACTTTCAATTTACAAGACTGCTCCAGCAACGCAGCCAGTGTCAGCACTGATAATTTTAAATATATGTAAAACTAGAATAAGAATAAATGTATCAGAGAAAACAGCTTTCTTCTGTTTTAGCCTGTGCTCACATTGTTTGCAGGTTTTTTCTTGCAAATATACCCTTGAGTTTGTAATCTGTTGCATGGCCTTGTCTAATCTTAAGACTAACCCTAAACCTAACCCCTAAAACCTAACCCGACTAACCTTAGCACTAACCTTTAACCCTAAACCCCAACCCCCAACTGTACTAACGCCACCCCAAACTATAGTCCTAAACCCTAACCCTAAACCCAAACTCTACTAACCTCAACACTAAACCATAACCCCTAACTCAGTGACGTGCGGTGAGGTTCATGGTTGGTGAGGCACTGACTCCTTTAGTGTCAGATTTACAAATATATAAACTAAAAAGGGTCGCTTATTGAATTGGCTGCTGGGTATTTCATATCTCATCAGCATTCTTCACAAAACACGCACGCACACACACGGTACATATTACAGATATGTAAAGGTAAAAAAACATGCATTTGCTCTTCACCCTCCCTGTGTTGTAGTGATGCTCGGGTCAGGATATTTTCAACCCGCGGGGCCCCGCATGTACGGCAAAATATTACCCGCCCCGCGCGGCTGCCTCTATTTTTCGAACCCGCCTCGACACGATGCACAGAAATAATATTCATAATAAGCAGCATTATTTCAACCTGCATTTCGTGGAAAAAAAACTGATCAGCCCCAACCTGAACCGAGATCAAATGAGAATTGAGAATTTCAACATAAATGAGACGTATAGAGTGGTGTACAAAACCACAGACGTCAATCACAGACACCAAATTTGACCCGTGGGTTCTCCAGAGTCAAATATTCTATTTTTCTTAGTTTTCAATTCAATCTTATAAAAAAGACGTTAGACTGTTTGTGTCTTACCTTTATTTGTAGATGAAGTCCATGCGCCTGTCCTTCGCCACGAAAACCTCCGTTACTTTGTTGTAAAAGTCCTCCGTATTTTCCTTTAGACATTGTCACAAGTTGAGAACAGAAGGCAGGGGAAGCAGTAAAGACGTTTTTTCGAAGGACAGCCACACAGCCACTCTTTTCGGGTGTACCACTCAGTTTGAAAAGAGCGCGTTATCTTCTGTCCCGAAGTTTGAAGCAAACCTTTTAGCTCCGGTGTTGGTCTACCCGTGTTAATCACGTCCACTTTTGACTGAAAGTCCAGTTTTGAGAAATTTTTAAGCTTCGATATATAATCCTCTTCCATTTTGGCAGTCCGGCGTAGCTAGCAAAATATAAAACGGATCGCACTTGACTCGCCTGGGCCTGGCGCCTCTGCGTAGAAGAACAGCACACGTACCCGTTGGCTCACGTACGCCCTCTTCAGTGCGGCAGAGAACTATCTGCCTCACCCTGCGCCTTTTCACCGCGGTTTTATTTTCCATCAGCAAAACCAAATATGTCACTAACAAACATTAAACTTTAATGGTTAATAAAGACATTAGCCAGAGTGGAAAATCAGGTCAAATAAACGTATCTGCAAACATTATATTGGAAACATGCAGATATATGGCAAGCAGCACGGGCCAATTGCATGTATCAACCCAGTTTGTAATGGATGGCGCATTCAGAGGTGAGGCTTGACTCGTTTCATCCCTGTATTTAAACAGGTAATAGGGAAATTCGGCGATTTTGACAATAAAAAATGTTCGAAATGAGTTGTACATAAAAATCAGTGGACAAATATTAATATAAATTTGATGTTATAATTATTTATTTTTTTTACTTGTCATGATGACAGGTGAGGCTCTGCCTCCCCTGACCGCACGTCCCTGCCCTAACTCTACTAACCCCAACCCTAAACCCTATCTCTAAACTCCAAACCCTAAATCTAAACCCTAACCCCACTAACCCTAAACCCTAGCCCTAAAACCCTACTTACCCCAACCCTAAACTTTAGCCCTAAACCCTACCTCTACTAACCCCAACCCTAAACCTAGCCCTAAACTCCAAACCCCTAACCCTAAACCCCAACCCTGCAAACCCTAACCCTAATCTACCTCAAAGAAGACATGTCAGTAATGCCATCAGGCCAGATCTGTGGAGAGGCAAGCCCTTTTGCAATGAGAATGCGTGGTTAAATTTTACATTGGACAACGTTGTACTTCTTTTTTGTTGCCAAAATACCTACAAAACGAATGACCCACACTTGGTGAAAATCCACTTTATAAACCTCAGGCAGAATGTAATTTGTTTTTGCAGTAATTTAAAGGTCTGATTTAGTGTCTTTGTTTAAAAGATTGAAAAGTGTCTTAAAGTTAGCACATACTGGCTCCTACTTCATCTTTTCTTAATCCCCTTTGTCTTATTACTGTCAAAAAAAAAAAAAAAAAAAAAAAAAAAAAAAAGCTTCCCTTTCTTCAGTCACTTGGCGAATACCATCTCTGCCTGTCACATTGAATGGTACAAATGTCTGGGTCCCGCACACTAAGAAAAGACGGAATGTGCCAAGATACTTACCCAGAGACTGCAGATCTGAATGTGTTATCAGCACGAGAGCTGTCAAGTACCATCTCACATAATATTTGGTTCTTCAAGTGCCTCATGTAATGGAATAAACTGATTTAAAATTTTAGTATCATCTCAAAATAACAATACAAAGTCAAGAAAATATGATAACTCAGATTTGATGAAATCAGGACCGAACCAAGCCAAACCCCAGACTAACAAAAACTGAAGTACAAGTCATATAACCACGTCCAAACCAGAACTCATTCAGGACTAAACTAATAGCAAATCCATCTAACCTGGATTAAGGCAGGACTATCCCAGAACTAAATCAGGTCTATAGCTAAAAATGTACTATAAACTGGGACTGAATTTAAACAAGGACTAAAAAGCACTGATTTCAAAACAAGCTTCAGAATAGTGTAGATGTGGTACTCATGAAATAATAAATTTAACTTGAACCAACTTGGGCCTCAAACCAAACTATTCCAGGACTAGCCCGTATTTGACAAAACCATTAGCTGACTCTAGAGGGCAACAATTTAAATATACTAGTAAAAAGTGCTACCATGCAGAGGAGGCCTGCCCCATCACTGTACCCATACCACATATTGAGAAGCACTTAAGCGGTGCACTTGGTCACAGCTTGAGTTTTACCCCATACAGCCCAGAGTATCTTCAGACAAAGCTTGCACCTTAGCCCTGGTGGTGTGATTCGGTATTGCAGTAGCTGTGATAGGGACTAATCCCCCACTGTGAGCTTTGAGCAGGCCTCTCTGTGATACAGAAGAGAAGTGAGAGAAACCAGGAACATGCACTTCCAAAGAGACTTCTGACAAACGACAAAATCTGTTGAGCTGGTGCTGTCACAGAGTTTGTGAAGAAGAATTTGAACAAAATAACCCATGTGTGGCGAAGACGGTGTATACATGACAAGGATACCGTGAAAAAAGAGAAAGAAAAATAACATTCAAATTAAAGAAATTCATATTAAAAATCCTGTAATATGTGAAGGGGACTCTTGTGAGCTTCAAGCCATGTTATAACGTTATGTTGGAAACATACGTGGACTTGTGTTTTGTTTCATTCACACATTTGAATTAGTCTGTCAGCATCTCCGAAGCTCAAAATGCTCTGTTCCTTTACTTTACTTTCTGTATTACCGCATTACATCACAAGGTGGAACAAAGTGCTTTCTGTTTGGGAAAAGAGCTTAAATATGTAGGCTTTGTATGTTAAACATGTGTGAATAATGTTTATGATGAGGAAACAACATTATAACATACATTAGAAAATAGAGTAATATCCATTCATTTTCTTCCCCTTGTCCGGGGCCAGGTCGTGGAGGCAACCGTTTACATTACTACACTCACCTATGGTCATGAGCTCTGGGTAATGACCAAAAAAACAAGATCGTGGATACAAGCGGCTGAACTGGGTTTCCGCAGGGTGGCTGGGCACTCCCATAGAGATAGGGTGAGGAACTCAGAATAGAGCCTCTGCTCCTACACGTCGAGAGGAGCCAGCTGAGGTGGCTCGGGCATCTGCTCAGAATGCCTCCTGGACGCCTCCCTAGGGAGGTGTTCCAGCCATGTCACACTGGGAGGAGGCCCCGGGGAAGACCCAGGACACGCTGAAGGGACTATGTCTCTTGGCTGGCCTGGGAACACCTTGGGGTCCCACCGGAGGAGCTGGAGGTCGTGTCTGGGGTTAGGGAAGTCAGGGAGTCCCTACTTAGACTCGCAATAGAGTAATACGGGCTTTTTAAAGCCATTTAACCAATGCAGCTCAATCTTGCAAAGTCTTATTTGTTTGTCTTCTGTAAATGCCTAGAATGCTCCACAGTATGGTATAAATGTATCAATTTTTAAACTTTCAATTTCAATGTTTCTTTTGCAATAACAAAAACACATGCCATAGTCTGAAGGCAAGATAAATAAATTTGATTTCAAAGCAATAACATCTCCATAAGACAAGCAGATGGTTGAAAAGTTACATTTTACACCTTTACGTCAAGACAATTTGAAAACAAAAATGGCAGGTGGTGAACAACCTTGTCAAATCATGGTGTAATATTTTTGCAATCTTCCTTTCCTGCATTGTTATATAGCTATTCTTTCAAATACAAATTCAAGTCAAAACATCACCAAATATATGTGTAAAGATGAGAGGCTATTGTGCATACTGTAAACTTCCAAACTGAAGCATATGGCTGAGTGCTTGTGCAAAAATCCACCCGGAGTACAGCTGATGCCTTCCGGTTAATTGAAGATTTCCCAATTTGGAAGCGGGCACCTGACACTGAGAACTCATAGCAGATGTTTAAAAGGTATCGCTTTGATGAAGAGCTGCCTGTGGATGCAATAGAGACTCCAGCGTGAACATGTGAATATAACAGCGCCTGGGTTACCAACAGGAAGAGAAGAGAGGTGCTGAAAACATGCTGTTCTGCCAGGAGACCGCATTTGCATTTAGGTTTTATCAGGCACTAACTTTTCATAACAATGTAATGTAATGAAAACTCAGACGCTTATACAGTTTGTGCTAGGAGAAATGGAGAGGGTTGTCTCTAGAAGGCCATGGGGCGTAAGTAAACATGCAAATTGCAACACATTTGGAGGCAGATGATTTGATGTGGCTATGCCGGAGAGAATAATCAAACTCAGTGTGTCAGATATACAATATTGATATTCTCATGATCTCATCTTCTCTGGTGTTTCTTTACAAGCCCTGACCACTTCAGAAATACTTCCCTATTCAACCTGCTTCATTTATCGAAGAAACTTGGAGGCCATTTTTTCAAATGGTATTTGGAAATGACACCATAGGAAAACAAGTCAATAAACTGCTGTGGTAGCTAAGGTTTCAAATGGTAGTAAGGTACACAACAGCAGTGTGGGAGGAAACAATGGAACAAGACAACCCGAAATTGGCAAATAAAAAAGTCCAAGGTGAGTTTTCGGGTGCACTCCTCTCCTAAGGCATTAACAATCTCCTCAGACCAGTGCCTTCATAGATAATGACTTCCAGATGGCTACTGAAACATCTTGATTCTAAAAACATCAGCTGTGTTCTAATGTCTACACTAATGTCCACTATTTAGGGGAAACGCCATTTTCATTGGTGTTCGAATGTCCAGTTGGTAAAAAAGTAGTGCACTCAAAATTTCCCACAATGCACCTTGAAAAGTAGTGGCCATTAATGGTCACTAGACCAGTCAATATAGACCAGAATGCATTGCAAGAGTCGAGAAAAATAACAGCGAACAGCATCAGGTCACAACACAGCATCTGGACACAACACGACTGAATGAAAGCAGATTTGGTTTACCACACTGTTGATCACGATTATGAATAAAACACTCTTAAATAAACAGTTGACGTGTAAAGTTGCTAACATTAGCCACTTACTTTAGCTTGAACTGTTAAAAGAGCAAGATTTTATACATTAGACATTTTATTTTTTATTCTTTTATCCAATCCGATGACTACCTTTGGAACCTTTACTACCATGAACCTTTCCTGGTTGAATGAGACTATGTTTACATTGTCTAAAAAATAAATGCTCTATTTTCAACTTAATAGACATACACCCTGCAACCCTCAGCTGCATCAATGTAGGAAGAACGTGGGCTTTGAGTCAAGATTTATATGTTTACTTTCATAACTGCTGCAGATTACTGACAGAACTGAATGTAACTTGACCTCTAACCTCTTCAGCCTACCTCCTGTTAAGTATGGCATTCAAACAAGTCTCAGTGGCAGTCAAGGCAATAAAAGGAAAGTTATGCCAAGGCTAAAGTATCACTGTGTGCTGTATTTATCAATGTTCTAGGACTCTTAACAATTCTTTGTCCAACTTGTTAACCTTAGCACTTCCCCGGAGGACTTGTGTTGCTCCAAGTTCACCAAGTTTGGACAATAAAGTGCCATCTGCAGACTAGCTTTCATTGTGTATTTACCCATTGCTATGATGCCCATGATCTGCCTGACAGCAAATCACAAGTTGACATGTTTGGGAAGAATGTATCTCACAGCTGAGCCCAAGTATTTAGGATGACAGTGGATGGCTGAAGGGGACTGGCGATTACGGGAAGACAAAAGGGACAAATTTGTTAGTGACAGTTTGACAGCTTCACCAATCGCAGAGGACGCTGTGTTTACCGTGGACAACATTTAAAATTTATGTAAGACCTTGTCATGTTGTTTTTGTCTACTTCGTCATAGATGTCATGGAATATTTCGTATTTGAAGGATTGCTGGAGTATTAAGTGGTTTTAGCAAATAAATGCTTGCGAGATTGCTTTGTTTGCCTATTAGTGAGTTAGCTGGAGTTCTCGAAGAGGATAAACATTTTAATCAGCTTTTTAGTTCTTCTCAAGTTCATAGTTGTGATCCTAATAATTTTGAGAGTTTGTCACTGCCACACCACGCCCCCTTTTAGTCAATTACACCATGCATTAAATTGACCAAGAATTTCTCCAATTACAGCCTTAAACTTCCGTTCAAAACCATACTGCGTCAATGCCTTGGTAGTAGCATTGGTAGTTAGCAATGCTAATTTTTTGTTAAAGGGCCCATATTATGCTGTTTTCTGATCGATGCTATAATGCTGTTTCCACATCAAATTGGAGTTGTCTTTTGTTTCATTCACGCATGTTTGAGACACAAACCCTGCATATTTAGGCTGAATTCTTCTCTCAAATGGAAAACACTCTGTTCCACCTTGTGATGTCATGTGGCATTACAAGAAGTGCTCCACTTCATACACCTTCACTAGAATCACTTGGATAAGTTCAGTTGCCAATCTCTACTGAACTAAAGGTAAAAGGTAGCTCTTAAACTACCACTAGGTGACATCACAAGGTGGAACAGAGCATTCTGAGCTGGAGATATAGACAGACTAACAATAAATGGTTACGTAAACATGTGAATGAAATAAAACAACTCCAGGTATGATTTTGAAAAGGTAACAACATTATAACATGACTTAAAGCTCTCAAGAGTCAATTTTGCGTAATATGGGACCTTTAAATGCAAAACTACTGAAACTATAATAAGGCTGCACACAAAAGTCTACTGCATTTAAAACAATGCCATTTTGATTTTCAGAAATGTCAGGATCCAACAGAGACTGGGAGAAAGTCTCTCAGCAGAGACTTCAGACTGCACCAACTAATAAGAGGCAAAAAAGAAAAAAGAAAAAAAAACACATTGAAAATAGATGGAGGGATGACAGCTGAAGTCAAGGTGAGCTGGAGAGGTGAGAAGTAATCACTCCCCGACCAGTGTGCATACAGAGAGAAGAGAAAAGGCCATAGACAAAATAAGGCGAGTTTTGAAAGCCAGAAATATAGGTGGCCAACATTTATAGAGAATCTCCTCTGCAAGGACAGTGGCGCATTAAGGCAAAAGTAGGACATCGTTTTTCACAGAACAACACTTTAATGGCAGCATAAGCATAAAGAGTTTTAATACTGTACAGGTCAGAAATGTAATTGCTTTTTTGTGGCAAACGAGAAGAGAATGTATTTGCCAGGTACTGAGGTGCAAAAGCTTCTTGTTCACATGTCAGAATTGTGCATTTCAACTGAATAAATGTAGCCAGAGTTTTCAATGGGTTCACAAGTCAGTGGTGGTGTTAAAAGCATGTTGAAAGCATTTGGGGATTTTAGCTGGATTACATGGAGAACTGATGAGTGTAGGTCTGTCCAGCTGCAGTTCGTAGAGTGCATTTGGGTTAATATAGCATGTTTTAAGAGCTATCCAGAACTATGTTTTTGAACTCAGCAGGGGATGAATTGTGCATAAGAAACAGGAGACTTTGAAGAAGACTTGTGATATTTGGGTGTGATGAAAAAGAATAAACAGCTTTGGGGATGTGTTTTTGTGATGTAAGGGTAACACTGATCTTATTTTTACATTGTTGCTAATCAGATGTTTTGTAATAATAATTAAAAAAACAGTTGAATCATTCCAGGCAAATATTAACATCTTCATGGATACAAAATGGTGGCAGGATAGTTAAATGGTGCACCTTTATACGGCTTAGATTACTGAATTTTCTGATCTATGTTATACTGTTGTTTCCTCATCACAAACATACTTAGAGTTGTGTTTTGTGTCATTCACACATTGAATGTATATGTAGGCTGAGTTCTTCTTTCAAACAGATGTTCCACCTTGTGCTAACATGTGGTAATACACATGGTAAGTGCTCCACTGTGTCCATACACGTGCACTAGAATCATTTGGATAATTTCAACCCTGCCATTTCCAATAAGAGAGAGAGAAAGAGAAAGAGAAAGAGAAAGAGAGAGAGAGAGAAAAGGTAGCAGTTAAGTTGAAACTACCACTTCATGACATCACAAGACAGAATTTTGAGCTTTGGAGATGTGGACAGAATAATAATGATGAAAGGTCACTCAAACATGTGTGAATGAAACAAAACACCACTCCAGGCATGTTTTTAAGGAGGTAACATTACAACAGCATGGCCACTTTTGTGTTATATATGACCTTTAAACAATAGAGAGGATTTACACAGATATGTTTAAGATAGTTACACTTACATAACTGGATTTCTTGTTGTCAAAGTATGAACTCATTTAATTATGTCCCTGCAGTGATATTTGACAAGCTCCATGGTGAGCTTCTGCTGTGACAGCTGATTGACGCAGCTCTGACCCAGGTTTAGTCTGAACCCTCACGCCCACACTCTTCACCGAGGCTGGAGATGAGCTGCAACATTCTGCCAACAGGTTCCCATCTATTGCTTCCTTTCATTTTCTGCTGTCACCTTTTTCTCACTTATCTGCCCCCTCCCTCAGCTTGATATAACCCCACAGTCCTCCCCATGCATCACCAGACCAGGCCACATCTCCATCACACACACTGCTGTCTTTTTATTTTTAACACTCCATCCTGATTTTCAGCTTTTCATCATTTGTATTTGGCAACCCTCTCTCCTCTGAACTCTGGGTGAGATATTAAAGCGAGATAGATGAATCAGCGCGCAATCAAGTTGAATTCTGATGAGTGGAGCAAATTAGAACAGAAAGATGGGCAAACAAACAAACACAAACAAAGTGGCATCTGCCTTCAATAGACTTTTGAAAAAGTGGAGGGAATTATAATGCGGTGCCAAGTGATTTATGGGAAAACTATTTTCCTAGATTATACATGCGGCTCCATCTGATCTGATTTTGCAAATTCATAAGCTTTTTCGGTGCATTGACGGCATGCAGAGTGAGCCGGCATGAAAACTATAACTACAAATTTGCTTCAAGTGAGAATGGCTTGTGTTTTATACATATGTTATTCTTATTTTGCAAGCCTTGTAGGTACTTTTCAGGTAAATTAAAGTACAGCTATAGTTGCCATAACAACATTACCTGGACAATATATGTAAGAGCTGCTATTTTGAATAAATTCACTAAGCCTTTGAAATGATCAAGATGTCATATTTTTCTGTCACTCCTAGGATGTGCCACTGGATGGTATTAAAGCAGCCCTATTGTGCTTATGTCTGCTATATAGTTATAATCTATGACACCCATGGACCATTATGTAATAATTTGCACATTTTAAATAGCAATATTCATCTAAAAAGACAAAACAAGAGAAACAAGATCAATGACTTTCAAATTAGAAAACTGTGGTGCCCAATGGGAGCTGACGTCACTGCAAAACATCATCGCAACAAAGAGTCATGCAGCAGCTGGCCAGCAAGTAGTGGATTATTATTATTTATACCAAAATGACTACGTGATGCTGCTGAATCCTACACGTATTACTGAATAAGAAAATAAAATTGGAGAACAAAGTAAGTACGCCTGTAAGTATGCCTGTGGCAGTGAAAACTGGAGCTAATTGGCAATATGTTGCTTAAAAATAAGCAATTAAAGATTGCTAAAACATGCACAAATCACTCCAAAAACAACTTCAAGAGGGTAAATGAGAAGGAGAAACAACTATGACATGGTTAAAAGCTTTAAAAAGTGATTTTGGAGAATAGGTCTGCTTCAGTTTCCATCTTCATGGAGACTCCAATGGGCCAAGTCAGATCTGTGGAGAGGCCTTTTTTTTTTGTCAGCATTAAAAAAAAAACACCAATAATTGATTAAATACAGGATGGGTTCATTTAATAACACTTTGGAACATTCCTGGCAACATATTTCCATGGAAATATGTTGCCAGGAATGTGCCAAGGAGGTAGAGAAACCTCCAACCTCCAACCACCAACACAACTCAAGTGCATAAACAAAAAAAAAAAAATCAATCTGGGTTGCATTATGATTATGTGTCTAATATACCACATTTGGCTTTTGTGTTGGAGTGAGAAGTGGTTTCAAACTTTGACTAATTTACTTTCTGTACCGTGAATTCATAAATAGTTGAATGCATGTGTCTGTTTTTCTGGGTCACTCCCAGTCCTGAAGTAGAACTGGCCACAGAGGAAGCAGCAGATTTGTGAGTGCACGTTGCAGCATGGAAGCTGTTATGACACCCCCGGATGGGCCCACCCATGGGGTCCTGCCGCAGACCCCGTCATCACGAGCTAATCCCCAAATGTCACCCAGAGCAGCAGAAACCATTTGTTGCTTACTGGTGTGGAATTTGCCACTAGGTGAGAGTGATGGCGTTTAATCTACCCCCCATTACAAGTTGCGTTTTTGCATGGTAGACAGCGTTAGCCCCATAGGTAATAGAGTTAGACTGCGGTTTACTCCGTGCACTGCTTAAGGGGCTCAAAGTCACAAGTTTCAACTTAAAAGTCTTGGCATAACATTTCCCAAATGAAATTGGCACAGTCATATACACTATACCTGATACACAGGGCTGGGAAATATATGGAAATATAAATGCAATTGTGATCTCAATTAGGACATGCCATTTTAGTTGCCATGAGGAGGAACCATCATGTAAGGACAAACCCATGCATGGGATTTACCATTGGAACATAACTGAAGTGGTTGATATCAAGAAATCCTACCAATGTGTAACGCGTTGTAGGCTAGGCGGACTGACTGCAAGGATGTCTCAGACTAGATTCGGTAGGGAGCCAGTAAGTAAGTGAAAGAACACAGACAAAAATAAAGTTGATTATATGAATGATTGTATTAATACTTTTTCTATATATAGTCAGAAATTCAATAATACTTATAATAATCAACATTTATATTAAACAGGTATACAATAGTGATGTGATCAATCTGATCAATCAAAATAAAAATGAATGAATGACAACTTCAGACCCGTGAAATCCGATTGTTCATGTGAATAGTCCATGAGTTTGTGTGTGTGGGTGAGCAAAGTCTTTCAGACCAAGTTTCAAAGTTTGTATAAAATCCAGCGACAGAGAAGAAGAGTTCAATTTCCTACCACAGAGTGGTGTATGGGTAGCTCGCCATCACAGGTGAAGTTAGAATCATCAGACTGAAGGGGGAAAAAAAACCTGACCTGTACATGGTCAAAAAGGAAAAACCCAAATTAAACTCACATTATGTAGCTTACAGGCTATAAGCTAAACAATAATACATACAGTTACAATTAGAATGAATTGCAATATTATTCATATCAAAATATTATAAATTATTCATTAGATAATATTTCACATTTCCAAAAACATAGTGCACCTTTAAGTTAACTTCCTCTGTTTTAGGCTATTAACTGAAATGAAATGTATCAAAGTTCTTTAAAGTTGCGCAACAAACAAACAAAACGTAGCTACATTGGCCAACAAATCACCCATATCAAAATAACAAATAAACATCAAAACGGGGGTGACTCAGAAAACTAAAAGTGTCCTTTGACGTTAAAGTTTTGGCCTTTAATTCGGCATAAGTAAAAACTTGATTTAGTTTGTATTTAATCAATACTGACGCAAATAAGGTTGCACTCGTCATACGCGCCAGCAGTTGCGTGTTTAGCCGTACCTCTATGGGGGTTCGTCACAACTTAGCGTAGTACTAGAGCGCGTTTTTTTCCTCAATTGAACAGCGGTTAAAATAAGAGCAAGACTCACCGCTGAGCGGATGGTTGAATGCGTAGAATGCAAGAAGTTGATTCGGATTTTGATCGACAAATGATGAGCACGCTGACTCCAGAGCACGACCAGCACGAGCCACAGTGAGCACACAGCAAGAGCACCAGAGCAGGAAGTGACAGGGGCGCGCCAGGTACTTAAACGCTCACCGGTGCGTTAATGGGTGGGGGCAATCTAGGTCACGTGGGCTACAAATGGCTTGAGAAAGCCTCCAGCGTGAGGCACTCATCCTGGCTTAGGAGCAGGCCTTGAGCACCAGAGCCATTGAAGCCCAGATCTACCACACCAGACAAGACCCAAGGTGTAGGCTGTGCAATCCAGCACATAATTGCAGGGTGTAACCCCAAGATCAAAGTGAGAATGGTAGTAAAAAGGTAGTGGAGAATGTTCGAGCCAAGATCCTGTGGGACTTCAAGATACACACTGCCAGAATGGTGATGGCGAACCAACCAGACATTGTGGTGGTGGATAAACAACAGAGCAAAGCCATTGTGGTGGACAACAGTACCAAGTGATGGGAACATCAGGAAAAAGGAACATGAGAAACTAGAGAAATACCAGGGGCTCAAAGAAAAGCTGGAGAAGGCTTGGAAGGTGAAGGTATCAGTGGTGCCTGTGGTCATCGGAGCACTTGGGGCAGCGACCCCCAAACTGGAGGAGGAAAAATATCAGACATCTCAGTCCAGAAAAGTGCAATACTAGGAACAGCAAAGATACTGCGCAGAACCCTCCAGCTCCCAGGCCCAGCCTCCTGAGTGTGGAAAAAGAGGGGGTGAGAGCACCCGTGCAGGGTGAGGAGGAGGTTTTATATATATACATATACATGAATATATATATATATATATATATATATATATATATATATATATATATATATATATAATAGGTAGAAAAAAAAACAGTTCCACCTTGTGATATCATAGGGCAGGAAGTGCCCCACTGTGTTTTTACGATGCACCTTTCTGCCCTATGAAGACAAACTAATCATAAAAGATTATTCAAACATGTGTGAATGAAACAAAACAGAACTCCAAGTATGTTTTTGATGAGGTAACAGCATTATACCATGGCTTAAAGCTTACAAGAATCCATTTTGTGTAAAGTATGACAACAACCAAGGTTGTTACCATCTTGTTATTGTGTGTTTACAACAGTAAAAAACACAATATGGTTTAAAGTTACAATACAGACAACACACAATACTGCTGAGTTTGAAAAGCCCATTCAGAATAAGTTGTGCTGCGAGGAACCCACGCATATGTAGCGTATTTGTTAATTTATGACTCTTTTCCAACATAAGGGAGTGGATTCTGCTGCATTTCTAAATCAACCGTGCCACCTGTTCCATGCACCCGTGACAGCTGTTTTAACAAATAAACAGCGAGAAAATATCAAGTAGTTTAAAATGACTTTGTCACATATTTGCATATATGGAACGCTCAATAATTTATAACACAGGGCTTTCTAAGATTCATAAGGCTTTCCTGTTGTGTACAACAAAGTAAAACATATTACTTAATTTTTGTATTCATTATTTGTATGTAGTAGTATCTTAGTGTGTAGTAGTACTGTGGCTAGGATGGCAGAAAATGTGTGTTTAGATAGTGTTACTCCTTTCTACTAATGATGACTGCTGGGGAGGTGGAGATAGGGATGAGTAAAATTACATAATTTACTTTTTTAATGAATTGGTGGTTTTCAGATTCTTGAATGTGATGATGTCCCACTCTCAGATGGGGGCAAGAGACACTTTTCCCTATTGATTACATTAACTTTGCCATGAAATATCCAAAAGGTAAATTTGCAAATGGTGAACCTGATCATTTCCATGAATGATGAGACCAATTCACTTTTTGTATTGCAACAAAAAAACAAACCAAAAAAAACAGCATTTTAACAATATTCATTTTAGCTGCCATCTGTATTAACTATTATTGGCCAATAGAATTTTGTGATGTCATCTGAAACCCAGCAATATTTTTGTATATGTTTAGAAATCACATTAGCCAAAACTGATGCATTATTGAAAGTCATAGCAAAAATTGCGATGCTAAAAATGCTTAAAATGAGCGTTCACAACATTTGCTGCTAATATGATTGTGAAATGGAGAGTAAAGAATTGAAATAGTAAGATTTGAATGCGGCCGAGATGGGCTGAGGAGCCTTTCCTTGCATGACTGGAGATGTGCAAAAGCCTGATTATGAAGGTGCAGTTTGGCTGCTTCTGCTTAGATGAGTAGATAGACATATATTTATGCATTACCACATTTCAACTTTATCTGCTTACCTCTTCAATATCAATTAAAACATATTCATCTCTTGTTTGTTCCTCTACAGTGGTGGAAGATAACAAAGAAAAAAGTAGTAGAAATATTTTACTTCACTACATTTGAGAGAAGGTATATGTACTTTCTAAAAAAAGAGTGAAAGTATTTTTATGATAGTTGAAAGCCTGCTGAAAAGCCTGAGGGGTTTATTTTTATCATGTTCATAGTTTGAGCAAACAAAAATATTCAGTTGTTTATGTTGAACAAAATTCATCACACATTTTTATCAAAATCACTATATTTGAAGCTTTATTAGATCTCAAAATAAGTGCAAAATACTTTTATTTACAAGTACATTTTCAAATGGTTACTTTAATAGTTTTAATTAAGCAGATTTTGCATGTGATACTTTTACTTTTACTTGAGTATTTTTTTGGTCCGGTATCTGTACTGAAACTGAGTACTTCCACCACTGTTCTTCTGTGATGCATACTTAACCTACTGAATTTGGCCATAGTCAATCTCACATAGTCCCACCACGTATAACATAAGAGGTATTTTAGTGCACATTAATGGCACTTTTGATCACCTCCAAATGAAGCCTGAGTGATTGGTCTGAGCACCCACTTGTGATGTTATGTATAGGTCTGAATGCGGCACTCACTCACCCATTTATTCCCACTATTTTCAACTCAGCCGCTACTAAAGTAGATTTACTCCTGTTGAAGTGCTGCCTGTACAATTTACATCCAGGCTTTTTTGTCGAGCTATAACTTTCATTGTAAGACGTGTTACTTAAAAAAACATGAACCTCTTCCTCTGGTGCCAATGTGCGAGGTAAAGACAGCTGGTAGAAAGCCCCCTCCCATCTGTGAGTCTTGTACCTGGCTGGATAACCCTCGTCTTAGCAGAGATCAGAGGAGCAGTTTGGTTGTCTGACGATGTAAATCTCTCATGATGGTGAACATATATGCTGGCACACCTGTTCACTGGGGAAATGCCTGTAATGCACATATTAAACTCTTCTCTGACAGGTCGACATGCAGCTGCGCTAATGTGAAGGCTAAAGCAAATCTACTGGAGGAGCTGGAGCAGGGTGTTGAGGTCTGCTTATACAAATATACCTATATAAGAGTTGCTTTTGTAATATATGGCTTCTTTAACTTTTCTGGGGGAGGTTGCGCCATCTGCTTTCCTTCATGGAGAGATTTTTGCCTGCCTCATGTTCACAGTATGCATGTATTTTTATAGTTCAAAAATATCTTGAAAAGCATGAGCAGGGTCACCTCTATGCAGATCTGTTACGTTGTCTAGTTTTGTTTCCTGCTCATCTCCATGGAGACAGGTAAGTGTAATGCTATACATTCCAGGCAAAGCAACTGCATCTCCATGGAGACAGAAATGTAGCAAATTTTTATAGTGAAAAAGAAAAAAGTAGAAACAAAATTAAATCACAGTCATATATATTCACTATATTCACATTTCACTTGAAACAACACAGTAAATACTTGTTTCCACACCACTAAAACTTGTCCAAAGTTTCATTCAGCACAATGATGGCTTCAAAAATGATGACTGCTGACATGCTAAGATTAGCAAAGGAGGTTATCTCTTTTCACTCATCTTTGAACTTCTGTCTGAAATACCTACTGAAGTTGCTCTGTTTAGGTTCATTTTGCAAACTAAACAACTTGCAGTATTAGTACCTTGACATCTATGTAAGCAATAATCCCCCGGACTGACACTTGTTTTTCTGGCCTGACATGGTCCATGTGGAGATGGAGAGAGGTAGTGTCAGCCCACCTCTTCACCGGCTCCTGTCACAAACTGCCCACTCATGGCTTTCATTGTTTCAGAGGATGTGGGTGTCCAGAGCTCCAAAAGATCTTCCCGTCCAAGCTGTCACTAGGACACTTTAGTGATGTCCCCCAGCCGTCCAGAGGAAATGATGTGTAATATCAGCCTTATGTCAGAATGAGACTACAGATTAAAATTAGATTTAGCCGAGTTTATGAGCCGCTATCAAAGCCGGGGCCATATGAGAGAAAAGAAACAGTAGATCATGTTTAAAATATATCCTGATGAAAAATGTAGAGGAACATTGAAAAGGTTGAATTCCTTTAATGTTGTCATGGGATTTGCTTTCCCCCTTTGTCCATGACCAGGCATACAGAAGATGTTATGGATCGTAACCTAGGGAGCTTGTGCTCATAATCCCCCTGTGAGGAGCTCTGCAGAGACGCGCTGGTATCATTATTCTCCATCATAAAACTCAAAATCAGTGTGATGGTAACTTCAGAAGTTTGTGTTTGAAGTTCTAATGCATATTCCAAACCACATTAAAATCTGACCAGACTTTCCTTTAATATGGCAGCAGCCAATAGGCAGAGAACTTTTCACACATTACTTGAGTCCCTAGTGTGTTAATTAATATTTATATTTGTCCACTGCCTCAAACTCTGCCTTCAGGCATTTATGAAATGATCATGAGTTTAGGCAGAGCCTCAGTGAGTGTGTGTGTGTAAGAGCACTGCAGTGCTGTGTTAGGATCTGTGTCCTGACTCCTCCACTTCTCCCCTTCACAGCACATTTAAAAGGGCTGAGTAGTGCTACATCTCCAACAGTATCAACAGGAGCACAATGAGGGGTTAACATTTGTTTGTTTACTCATTTATTTACACAAGTCAGTGATGCGGAGACTTGAAGTTGGCAGCCTGGACCTAAGCACCCATAGCTTTACAATCTCCACAATTAGAGCCAGTCCTGTGAGGTATCTGACAGCATGACCAGGAGGGCTACCTACTGCTCCACACAGTAGCACTAAATGCACAGTAGCCATGATAATTAGTGTTTGTAGCCAGGAGCTCCTGGCTGGCGTCTCACCTCCGCGCTGACCCAGGGAGATTGGAGAGAGGCCCGGTGGCTCCCATGGGGTTCTAGCTGTCAGCGTCTTCACTTCTCCCATGCAGCAGAGGAGGTGAGCGGAGGGTTTGAAATGCCAAACAGGACACACATGGCAGGCCTATGGGCTCCACTCAAATAGGAGGCTGTTGGTATGCCTGCTGTCCCTACTCTGTCGAGCCTGAAGCGGAGCTGAATCTCATTGTCTGGGGACAGTGGACCTGCTGGGAGGAGGGAGGGAACAAATCCAAAAGATGAGAGTCACAGCCTGCTAAAACTTCTGCACCACTGAGCCATACACAAATGTGTTTAGCTGCTGTGGGCTTCATGCTATGTAGCTGTATAATTATTATCAATGAGGCAGAGAAATGGCCTCGGTCCAACTCATATGTGCAAAAGTTTGAGTCCAGTCAAACATTCAAAGTCAAACTCACAAGATTTATTACAATGCAAATGCGATGATTGGTCATAATAAACAACCAAACCTCTATTTTGGCATTAATCCTTACAAGAAGACTTTTATCATTTCTGACCATAACAGGCTGCCTCTGTATAGTAAAGGCAGGTAGAGGCAGTTCATCTATAGATACTGCTGGCCTCATAAACAGAATGAGACAAGTGTCCTTGTGGGAATTACAGTCACTGGTCTGTAAATGTTCTTTAAACGGAATAAGTCGCACATGGCAGAAGTGAAAGCTTATGCAGGAAGTCAAAAGGATATAAATACATACACCACTGCAGTATTTGAACAGCCTTCAGCTAATGTGAGGAAGAAATATGCTACAAAGTACAGGAACAATAAGAATGAGTCAAAATGATGTGTTTTGTTTTGTTTTGCTCGGTGGATTAACTGTGAATGAAATATACCAGACGGCAGTTAGTATCAACTACTGTACACCATTACACATACTTTAATAAATGGATTTGATTCTAATAAATGCATTAAATATATATATATATATATATATATATATATATATATATATATATATATATATATATATATATATATATATATATATATATATATTTATTTATTTATTTATTTAACCTTTTACTTCTATTTGAAGTAAACAGAAAATCTGAAACTTCTATGTATGCTGTTTTCGGCAAATATAGAATTTTCAAAGCAGCAAAAGTTATAACATGGAGATCTAACTGTCTAAATAATGAATAAACACTAATAAACACTGATAAATAAACACTCCATAGAAGTGTAGTGCCTTCTCTTCAATCCTTTCAAAAAATTGTTTATTTTTGGATGTTTTTGGCTTGATTTTTGTGTGTTTCTGAGCAACACATAAACATATCACAACACCATATGTTACCGTGACAACCCCACACAGGAAAATGCCACTGTTTGAATTGAACAAAACTGGACACTTTATAATACCGGTCACTTTAATAAGCCACGTTTGCACTGTTGTTCTGATGCTGCTGTTGTATATATTTTCTACCTCTAAAAAATAAAATAGTAAAATAAAATACTTATAAACATATCTTTCTGCATGCCCTTATTTGTATTTGTATTTATTCAGTGTGTTTTATGTTACACTTTATCACCAAAGTAAGTTTCTAGTTTGTGAACTGTGTTCACAGACGATGGCAATAAAAGTCCTCTGATTCTGATTGAACAGTTATTATTTTATTGTTTATCTTATCTAAATAGTGTAGAAAGTAAATCCATTTTACAGTATATGATCATTTGGAAGACACCCTGAAGACTTTTGAGATCACAATAGTCCTACCAACAAATTCTGGCTGGTACATTCTCCTCTGCGGTGACAAATGCCAGACGTCTCTGCTGCAGCTGCAGGGCATGGTGGGCTAATGGCATGATCAGACTCAAATGGGTTGTGGCAATGGCCGATCTTTACCTTGGTGTGAAATTGGCATGGGCACCAATAGGCCCGAGACTACGCTGGTCGAAACTCAATCACACTGGACTCAATTTGAACCAGATCGTTTCGAGGAGCTGAAAATGTTGAACTGGTTTCTTTGGTGAAATTGAGACTGCATTTGGTGTTCTTCAGTGTGATAGTGCCACTGTGAACATGGTGAGCTAAATCTACTTGACAACCTGTTTTTGTCCTTCAGGCCATTTCAGTAGGTACTTGACAGAAAGCCTGTCTGGGAAGTGTCACGCTGCATTATCTTTGGTGTTTTTCATTCATTTATACTCTTTCACTTGCCTTTGTTATCAGCTGTGTTAACTATAGCTATACCTGCTACTATGGGCTTTAGATGGAATGTGATAAGGTCACGTTTGGAGTAATGGTTTTCATTTCGAAGTACAGCTTAAGGAAGTATTTGACTTTGAATACCACCATATTTAAATCCTTCACCAGGTACATGGTTTGAACGGGATGCATAGATACCAGAGGAAATTATTAAGATTAGGACATATAAATGGTCAAATATTTATATAGCGCTTTACATCAAGGCACCACTTATAATGTTGCCAAGTAAGAAATGTGTGTGTGTGTATATATATATATATATATATATATATATATATATATATATATATATATATATATATATATATATATATATATATAATATATATATAATATATATATATAGCTTCTAAGCCACTCGCCAAGAGAAAGTAGCTATGTTTATGTTGGACGACTCACTGTCCCTTACTCACTGGAACAAATCCGAAGGCATCTTCAGTTGGACAGATCCTAATCTCTCAAACGACAGCTACAAACAAACAAGGCTGGCAGGGCGTCATTAAAAACAGTGTTAATTAAATACCAGATTGAAAGTTAATGAAGAATGGCAAAATAGTCAAATAGTCATAAAATACACTGGTGAGGACTTTCCTATGGCTATTAGCATCAGTAGAAATACATATACATACTCTGGCTAAATTGCATTGTTTGTGCATCTCTCATCTTATTGAACTCAGCAAAGATAAATGGATGCTATCATCGTTGATCAGAATTAGCTTGTGCACATTTTTAATTCAATTCAATTCATTTTATTTTTGTATCATGTTTTGGTTGATGGGAGAAACCGGAGTACCCGGAGGTAACCCATCCAGACACGGGGAGAAACATGCAAAGCTCCACACAGAAAGGCCTGGGCGACCCGGGGATCGAACCAAAACTTCTTGCTGTGAGGCATGAGTGTTGCCACTCAGCCACCGTGCTGCCTACACATTTTTAGTATGGTTAAATAGTGTATGTTTTAAAATTGAGTCAAGCCAGTATTTTGGTGTGGTCTATTCTTAACATACAGTGCAATGCATGAAAGTATTAAAGACAGCCGCTCACTGTGTAGAAACTCTCCATTATTCTGCCATGAATCTGGCTGTGATGGCGTCAGATGTGATGTGCTTTGTAATTTGCATATTTTAATTTTGAAACTAATTTGAAAGTAATGTAGTGTCATGCAGTATGCAAATCTGTCCTAATGAATGGGAGCACATGATCTCTCTTATTTGATGCCTGATATTATTTGCTGCTGTGGATGATGTGGGTAATGCATTTTAAATGACAACATGGGTCCGATTTGGATTTACTATTTGCCACACAAGTTCAATATCACAGATCAGTGATTCTCCAATGATGACTTTTGCTGTCCAAGTACATATATGATTTAATTTAGAGACAGTTTTATTCCTGGTTCAGCATGTGTCTGGTTAGTCGGATTAGTCCTTCTGTCTTTCTGTACAGTATGTAAGATCAGTTTAAGATCAGTTTAACATTTCATATACATAACCTCCAACAACAGTAACTAACTTGATAAAACCACTTATCTGAAAGTTGGTGGTTCGAATCCCACTCTTGACATAAACACCATTGGAATTCAATTCCAATTCCCACAGATGAATGTTGTTGTTGTGTTCTTGGGCAAAACACTTACCCCACCACCACACCCCTAGTGTCTGCATACACTGATGTATGAATGTGTGTGTGAATGGGTGAGTGTTTTTTTTTTATTTTTTATTTTTTTATTTATGTAAAGCGCTTTCAGTGCCTTGAAGGTGGAAAAGCACTACATAAAAATGGCTCCATTTACAAAAACATTGGACATGATGGCCAAGTTGTATGAGTTAAAATTTAGTGTTTTGGTTCCAATCAGAAAGCATAATAATACATAACATAATGGCTGACTCACTTCCTGTTTTTAAATCTCTTCTTAAAACTCATTTTTTCAGCTTGGTTTTTAACTCAGTGTAAAGAGTTGACATTTATCATGTTCTGTTTTTAATGTTATTGTGTCTCATGTTTTTTGTGTTTTAACTTGTGTACAGCACTTTGGTCGACTGTGTTGTTTTTAAAGTGCTTTATAAATAAAGTTGGACTGGATTGGATTGGATAATGAGCCTCACATGAGTCTCACATTTGGGTTGTCAGTTTCAGTCTTGAAATTCAGTTGTTCTAAGCCTAAAAGGGTTCTCTCTGGTCTGAAACCTCACTACCCAAACCCCAGCACTTACAACCAATCATTAATGCATTATCTGCAGCTCAGTGAGTGAATTCTGGAAGTTCTGAGCTTTTACACAAAGCCTATCCATATACTGACATGCTATATACAAACGTGTATATAGCATGTATATATGTATGTATGTATGTATATTTCAACATGGAGAGTTCTAAGACAGACACAAAGAGAAACATATTAGTAAGCTTTATTGATATCTTTGGCGCTTAAACCACGCCAGAAGACATTGCGATGAAGGGCGTGGTCAGATGACGTTTTGGAGATATCTTCCCCCCGGGGCCTGGACACTGGAGGTGGTCGAGATGAGGCTGAGGAGAGTGAAGAGGACGAGAAGATGATGAGAAGCTGGGGGGCTGCTAGGGAGGAGGTGGGGCGCAGCACAAACAGAAGTGGCCATGTCTCGAGACAACCCAGGTTTGGATGTGATTGTAGTACCTTTACAGTAAGAGCCCAGGCTACATTCTGTCCCTTTAAACCTTGAGTTGTTCCTGAAATAATCCATATTATTAGAGATTGCAAAATCACACTAAAAAGGCCCATATTACGCTGTTTTATGGTCTATGTTATGATGTTGTCTCATCACAAACATACCTGGAATCGTGTATTGTTTCATATACACATGTTTAACACACAAGGCTGAGTTCTGAAAATAGTCCAGTCTAGTTTCACTTGGCGATGTCATGTGGTAATACAGGAAGTGCTACACTGTGCTTTTAAACCCCATACACCTTTACTAAAATTTGCATGATTCTGCCCTGGAATTGCCATTCTCTAAAGAACAAAAGGTAAAAGGTAGCTGTTAACCTGAAAACTACCGCTTCATGACATAACAAAGTGGAATAGAGCATTTTGTGCTTTGGAGACATAGACAGACTAATAATAAAGGATTACTCAAATATGTGTGAATAAACCAAGCATAACTCCAGGTACGTTTTTGAGGAGATAACAGCATTCTAATATTTCTAAAAGCTTACAAGAGTCAATTTTGTGTAATATAGGACCTTTAAGGCATATTGAAAACCCTGGGAATTTTGTAGTTCATTGTTGTTCACCGTTAAAGGCAAATTAGAAATACAGCACAGTCAGTATAATAATGTCCCAGTGTCCAGGTTTTTATCTAATATAAGACCCACTTGTGGCCCATTGCCTGCTATAGTCTCTTGGCCGACAGTGCGACAGACCTCCGCTCTATGGGGTACCAGGTGCACTTCGCCAAAGAGGTGTTTTGGACTTAGTTTGGGTTTGGACACTGGACAGATTTCCCAGGAAACTCAGCAGACAGAAACACCCAACCTTATACTATGCCTTCTGCTGCACCGACCCGTACATGTATAAGTTTTAGCTTTGTTTCTGTCCTTTTTTACTGAGCACAACACACACAGAATGAACATGTTTCCATCTTTCATTTATTGTGTGATAAGTTGGTTTAGTAGGGACTGAAGATGGAAATTATCTTTTTTTTTTCCTATAACCTGGCACAAACATTACTTCTTTGTGTAAGTCAATGTTTTTTGTTTTTTTGTTTTCTTTTTTATGTGCAATGTCCCTGATAAATAAACATACACAATTTCTAAACAAGTACTTATTGTGACAGGCCTCTGTACATCATGCACGCAGTGGGAAGTAAAATTCTGCACTCATTTTGCACAAAAGTACACATTTTAGGTACTTTACTTAAGTACATTTCAAAGTGGATACTTTTTAATTTTACTTCACTACATTTGAGAGCAGGTATTTGTACTTCCTACTCCACTACATTTTTGGACAGGACTGGAAAATAAAAGTATTTTTTACTATTGTTTGACACCTGCTGAAAAGGCTCAGGTGTTTAATGTTAACAAGTTCATAGTTTAAGCAAACAAAAATATACAAAAAAATAAAATAAAATAAATAACACAGATTGAATTATTTCTAATGAGCAAAATTCAGCACAAATCTGCATCAAAATCAATACATTTGAAGCTTCATAAGACCTCAAAATCTGTGAGAAATTGTTTACTTACTACTATTTTATTTACTTGTTAAGTGCATTTTCAAATGAGTACTTTAATACTTTTACTTAAGTAGGTGCTCCAGTATCTATACTTAAGGAACAAAAGTGAATACTTCCACCACTGATCATGCATACTTAACAAATCTCAGTATCGCACTATGGTCATTCCATTAATCAATTTTTTTGCGCTATAAGCTTACACTAAACTGAACTTGGTGACAAGCCTTTATTTCCAATGGTAAAAGAAACATTGCCTCACTGTTGTTCTTGCTAAGTGGTAGCACTGGAAAGCTATTCAGTGGATTTTGTTTTAACAGCACCCAGGACTTGAACAGTAAAATCAGACAGTTAAGCTTAAGAATGTGTTGTCTCTGTTAGTATTCCGGCTTGTGTGTTTGCAATTAAAGCTCTTACAGATTTTGATGATTGTTATTAGCTTTGTATAGTTTAATGCCATGTTGTTGATGTTGTATTGAAGGCCTGTTATGGACACTAAAGCAGGATGTTAAATGTTAAGTGCACAAAAACATGAGGTAGTGGTAGCAGATGGGCGTACACAAGACACAGAAAGTCTAGTTCAGAGCAGGAGGCCAAATGTGTCTTGGATACAATCCCAGCTTATGGTGCGTAAATGTGCCAGATGTTTGCTGGGAGATTGCTACACTTAAAACGACTGCTGTAAAGTGAAGAAGCAATACAGGTCAGCCCTCATAACAGACTACTGTAAAAGTATTTCCCATTGAAAAATAAGGCCTGTATTCAAATTACCTCAAAATGCATGTGCTGTAAGTATAGATTGTATATAGAAATGGACTAAGTGAGAGTGACGTCACCCAAAGCATTCCAGTCAAATGAGTTATAGGGGCAAATTTGGAGCCAGATTACATATTTAGATTTCCGACCAGTAGCATAGCAACCTCCGAGCCGGGCTATTGAAGCTAAAACCCCTGCTATTGTCTGTTATTAATGTTTTGATTTGATGTCTTGATTTAGCGAAAAAATAGGAAAAAAAAAAAAAGAAAAAAAAAGATCACTTCCTATTTGGAACCGTTAGCCTTTGAAACCAGAGATTTTCACAAAGGAACAATTCATCTCAATATTTCTTTTTGTGTTTTCAGTTCTTCAATACAGCGTCAATGGATGGGTCAAATGCAGAGGACAGATTTCTCCATTGGGACAATAAAGTATACTAGACGTTAACTTTTTGTCAAGCCACGGTATTATTTACACATTAAACCCGTGGCACACTTGCCCTCAGTGAGACACATCGGATTGAAGCTAAGAGGACTCTGAATTGACAGTTTAAATGACAAGCGCTCACTAATGTTGACAAGTGCCAGCGAATGCCTGGAGTGTCACATGATCACTCACATGTGATTCATTGTGAGGGGCCCGGGTGACCTTTCCCCAGGGGCCCGGCCTGTCTAACGGAGAAGGGCTGATGCAGCTGTTTTGAGGTCTAAACTAGTGCCATTTGTGCCACATCTTCAGGGCATGTAACCTTCTCTGCCAACAGCGCTCTGCAGGATCGTTTAAGTAGCACACAAGACACTGCTTTAGTGCAATGTTTAGTGCTAATACTGCAGTATGGTTTATGTTTGATGTACTGTTAGTAGTTTCATTTTGGTTTACTATACTGAAGTGGTCCTTATGTGGTGCTGGTTCCATTGCACCCAGAGTCTTTGTGGAAGTATATCTTAGTTAGTGCTAAACATTCTATACCAAATCCTTCTCTTTTGATTTGTAATTGTTTTGATTTCGTAAAGGATTTCCTGTTTGTGCTTGACCCTCATCTTATCATTGCATTCTATTTATGTGGATAATAAATCAATTGAATAACTCTAAGTCAAATTTAGAACAAAAATGTCCCCAGTTTAAGATAAATATTCAGGGAGTGCATTAGTTATTGTGAGCTAATAGAGCGGAGATGGAGAGGCGGGGAGCTATTTTAAATGAAGACACCTCTGTCCCTGCACTGTCCCAGAATGGAAATTGTACTGATATATCATAGTGTTGCTGCAGATGTATGTTAGAAGACCCTTCGGCGACTTTTGCTCTCATTTAAATGAGGACCTGGAATAATCTAATACAATGAATTTTTATTCTTGTTAATCATGAAAAGGCCATAAGAAACAGGCGAGGCGCGCTTGATTAAAGCGCTGCAGAGATTCATTGAATCTGGCTCGGAGCAGGAAAGAGTGTTTTAAATAGGAGTCCATTTAACAAAATGTTATGTTCTTAATGACGAGGTAATAAGATAGTCTTTATCTTTCATTGAAAAAAGTCAAGTCATTTCCAGTGTGATGTATGCTTTTAAAGGAGGCAGTAGGTCGAGAGGACAGCCACCAATACCACTCTGATCAGGTATACATGAAGAATAATCCATCTATACCTCCAGGACACTATAGTGACATGAGGAAGAATCAATGACAGGATCCCAGAGCCTCTGTTATTTTAATAAAAGCTCAGCCTCAAGCTAACACTACATATTAAAAATATATTTATGGTAATCAAACCATTAAAATGGCTGTAGAGAAATGAAACATGGCTCTTTTATTTTGTAAATTTAAGAGTTAAGGCTCACATTAAAGTGACCGTTCCCTTTTTCTTTCATTTGAAGAACACTTACCTCATTATAGCATTTATTTTATTTTGTTATACTATATGGCTGGGAGTGACTAAACCCAAAGCAATGAGCTCTACTACGATTTGGAAATGTTTTGTTATGTAATTTTAATAAGATTCAAAGGAGCTAGATTGAAACATAATTGCAATTCTTCTATGCAGTACTAATTCTACCAAATATCCAGTTTTGTTATATCAGTGAACATGAAATACCTTTTTAAATAATAAAAAAAAAAAAAAAAAAAAAAAAAGACAAATCACAGTCTCTGAAACACTGCTATTATTCCACACATGAGCAGTTAAAAAAATGTAACCTGGACACATGGGCGATGTCTTATAGGTTTATATTACCCTTCTGAAAATAAGCTCTGGCGCTTGGAGCATTAGTATCAGTGTGCGCCCTGCTTCATTAATTTAGCCCATTAACCCACATATTATTCCATTTATTTTATAACCCAATTAAACTAACAATAAGACTGGGGAAAAAGCACATTTCTGAGTAATTCAATCTTCTCGTGTTTAAATAAAAACCTGATGAACAGACGCCAAAGCGGCGCAGTTCTCACTCAGCTTCACACTCTGCCTTAAGAACATAACCTTTATAATGAGAGCAGTCTATTTCATGCTTCACAACAAACTTTTTACAGCGACTTGGAGCGGAATGAAAGGTGAAATATCGTAACAGTTTTTCAGATCTATACACTGTTAACGCTACGCTACAAAGAGCCTTGGGTGAAAACAACATCAAGGCAAACAGAGTTAAAGTTGCTCCAGTGTCATAAATGTGGATCATTACCAGTTTTGTTTTAGTAGTTTAGATCTGTGTGCTGAGAATGAGAAACACTAAGGATTTCTTTTAAATGTTGAATACTTTATTATAAACGTATAACAGCAATGGAATCATGGTTTGAATACTAAAATAATAAACCTGATATGATGCAAAGACATTGTAGAGAATGACAGAGAAACAATAGTGTGTGCAATAAAACTACAATTGAAATCAACCGAACATACTGGGGCAAACATACTTTGAGTTGCCATGTAGAGATAAATGTAATTAAGCTTGAAATGCCCAAGAGTGTAAGCTAACTTGTTCAAAACATTTCACACCATATAAACAAATTAGAAAGAAAACAAATGGTATGAAATTTAAATTAAATGGCAACATAGAAAATCTGGAGGAGTGAACGAGGAGTTCAAGCATCTCAGGGTCTTGTTTACGAGTGAGGGAAGGATGGAGCATGAGATTGACAGGTGGATTGGTGCAGCGTCTGTAGTGATGCTGCTGCTGTATCAGACTATTGTAGTGAAGAAGGAACTGAGTCGAAAGGCAAAGCTCTCATTTCACCGGTCAATCTACTTTCCTACCCTCACCTATGGACATGAGCTTTGGGTAATGACCGAAAGCACAAGATCGAGGATAAAAGCGGTCAAAATGAGTTTCCTTCCTTAGAGATAGGGTGAGGAGGTTGGTCACACGGGAGAAGCTTGGACTAGAGCCGCTGCTCCTCCACATCAAGGGGAGCCAGCTGAGGTGGCTTGGGCATCTGTTCTGGATGCCTCCGAATTGAGTCTCTGGGGAGGTGTTCTGGGCATGTCCCACTGTGAGGAGGCCCTGGGGAAGACCAGGGAATGCCTTGGGGTCCCACTGGAGGAACTGGAGGAAGTATCTGGGGTGGGAGAAGTCTGGGTGTCTCTGCATAGACTGCTGCTGGAGAAAGTAGATGGATGGATTGCAAATCTGTTTTGTCAAATAAAGTACACAGATTTATATTCTGTATGTGCTAGTATTTATATATCTAGGGTCATAACTGAAATAGCTACTTTGGTTCAGCTGAAGCTTCACAACAGAACAAAAGAATTCAACTTTCTATTTAGTATGATATTATTTTATTTAATTACTTCCACTACTACATTTCAATGTTATATAATTAATTTGATAGTTCACACACCAGGCCTTAGTTCTAGTAGGATAATTCACATGTCCTCCACTTTGGCTGCCTGACGTCTCTGCTGTGGGATGATACACAGAGGTTAATCTGCAGGGCCTTGTTGTGGTGGCATAAGATGAAGGGGAGGATTTGGACAGGGCACTCCTCCTGCCTTACTAGCCCTTATGTGCGCTAATTAACAGGCCCAGATTGCAAACATCACCTCCCTCTTTACTCTCACTTTTTCCTCTATCTCTCCTCACCAAACCGATGCAAAAAACAAATGTTCTTGACTTGCTCTTGTTGCGTATTGTCAGCCGCTAATGATTTCTACAGGGAGGCTATACAGGTCAGTCATTTTAATAAATGCAATTTCATATGTCCTAGGCCTTGGCACTGCCCCATGTTGCACTATTTACTCTTAATTGCATCTGCTTTAACATGGCAATATTGTTATTCTAACTCAGAGCTCTTTTCTCTTATAGGCTGCACCTCTGACCCATCATTCACCATTGACAATATTATAAATTAACACTCACCACTGACAAAAAAATCAGTTTGTAGCATATTCTATTGAATACACATCCATTTAAAACTGTACAGGGAAGTCAAGTTCTTCTATGAAAATTAAAATTAGTTTTGTTTTCTGGTGTTGCCAAGCAAGAAAGAGACCATAAGTTTGAATATTCATACACTTGAAACCAGAAGTTTACATACACTATATAAAAAACACACATGCTTTTTTCTCACAGTCTGACATAAAATCAGACAAAACTTTTACTGTTTTAAGTCAATTAGGATTACCAAAATTATGTGTACTTGCTAAATGATAATAAATAAATAAATAATGAGAGAAAGATTTTTTCCATTACTTTCTTCCAAGACAGAAGTTTACATAAATTACATTAGTATTTGGTACCATTGCCTTTAAACTGTATGACTTGGGTCAAACATTTTGGATATCCTCCCACAAGCTTCTTACAATAGTTGGCAGGAATTTTCGCCCATTCCTCCTGACACAACTGGTGTCAATGAGCCAAGTTTGTAGGCTGCCTTGAAATCTTTCAGCAAATAGAAACAATTTTGGTAATCCAAATTGACCTAAAACAGGAAAAGTTTAGTCTGATTTCATGTCAGACAGTAAGAAAAATGTGTGTTTGTCTTTTTAAAGTGTATGTAAACTTTTGGTTTAAACTGTAACTGTTCAGATCAGTGGTGGAATGTAACAAAGTAAAACGGTATTTAAGTAGAAATTTTAGGTATCTGTACTTCACTTTTTAAAGTGGATACTTTTACTTTACTACATTTGAGAGCAAGTATCTGTACTTTATACATCATTACAGTTTGGAAAAAAAACTAAATATTATTTTTTTTTTAAATTTTTTTTGAGACCTACTGAAAAAGCATGTTTTATTTTTAACTTCAGCCCAATCCTTTTTTGGTTGTAATTAATGAAGGAAATGTTTTTGGTTTTGTCTTTTTCAAAAAAAAAAAAAAGTAAACAACCAAAATAAAATGTATTCATTCATTCATAAGACCTCCAAATATGTGCAAAATATTTGAATACTTAAGTATATTTTTTCATGTGATACTTTTACTTGAGTATATATATATATATATATATATATATATATATATATATATATATATATATATATATATATATATTTTTTTTTTTTTTTTTTTGCTTTTTTTTAATCTGTACTTTTACTTAAGTAACAACATTGAGTATTTCTTCACCACCTGTTCCGACGTGAGTATGATTTCTCTAAAGACAAGTTGTACAAGTGAGAGTCATGACTTGAGTGAGGGGCTATTAGCAGAGTGTAATATAGGACAGGTTCAACAGAAGGACAGCAGATTACAACGGCTTGTGTTCCTCATAATTTGGATCATCGGTCAATGAAAGGAAAGCAGACAAGCCAGTTTAGCCATGTTATAATTATCTCCTTATCAAATACCCACTCAGAGGTGTATTTATAGAGAGCCATGCATGTTTGAGTAATCTTTATTCTCCCGTATGCAACACACTAACACTCTAAAAATTCTGACATACATGAGAACTACATCTTTACAGTAGCTCAGTTGGTACAGTGTTCCTGCTCTTCACATAAACATCATTGATTGAGTGGTCACATCTGCTGACTCACAAGTTGGCGGTGCGGTTCTACTTCCAACAGATGAATTTTGTCTTTGTGTCCTTGGGCAAGACGCTTAACCCCCCTGCCCCCCAGTATGTAAAGTGCTCTGAGTTGAAGGTGGAAAAGTGCTATATATAAGTTAACATTTACCATTTACATGTTTGTCATCCATTACTCTCTACCACGAACTGTAGCTATCCATAGGCGGGACCGTTAGCATCCTTCAGAATGGTGTTTTGTTTTTTGGGGGGGGAGGGGGCAGGGTTACCGCAATGTACAGTAAAGGGGCAGGCCATGTACAGAAAGTCAATGGACCAGTTTATTTTATGATGCCCTTTTAGAAAACATAAAATAGATTCATAGAATATAACTATATAACAGACAAAAGCATGTAGAAGATATATGATTATTTGTTTTGCTGGTATTTAATAATCTATGATACAGGGCATTGTTGAACCTTAGAGGACTATATCTAAAACAGATTTGTCTTAGTGGACTTGCTTGGTTAAAATACAATTCGAGATATACCATGTGTTAAGTGTTACGGTCCACGTCCTCCTCTCAGACCTCCTCTAAACCTGCGATTATGTGCTCGCTCTGTCTGGCTCACATTATCTTCTCACTTTCCTCCTTATCCTGTTGACGAAAGCAATTATCACGCTGCAATGGAAACATCAAGTAATTAATTCAATTTGCATGTTGAGCACACTTGATTTGATGCTGCGTTCCAACTGTGAAGGCGGTCTTTACGGGTCAGCTGTGGAGAGGGTTAAGAATAGCAGTCAAAGATTTTCTGCATGTGTTGGCCCATGAAGCCAGCACAGAGCCGTGAAGCCTCTAACATGCACAGTAATGTCATTTAAACCTTGGCCAGCAACGTGTGAACCACTCCAGGGACTATCTCTCACCACTGCATGCTGTATTATAAGACTGTTGCTTTCTCCGTTTCCCTCAAAACTGTACATAGAAGTCAATAGAAGGCCAAGAGTTAAACAGACCACAGTATCTGAGCCAATAACACTGAGTATAAAATTATAGCAAAATAGGAGGATTTTTATCAACTGAGCTCAAATTGGCAATAGTAATTAAAGTATGTTATTAGTGTATGCAGAATTCATATTTACTTCACCACTGTTCTGTTTCAAGTTAGCAGCTACCACCTTGCAACCACTTTAGTCAAAATGAATAAATACCATCTAAAAAAATTGGTGAACTAGAACTAAACTAGGATGAAACCAGCTCTCTCACTAAAATGCACTAAGTTAAAATATATGTTACATTGATCAACTTAATATGAGATTGTCAAACAATTCTATCAACTGGATTAAAGTGTTGTGCATAAAGACGTTTTGCTGCTGCAAAACTTCAAGCCACTTCTTCAGTTCTGGTCAGATTGCTGGTGGACACTGCCTCATATCTATCTGAAGGGAGGAGCTAACTACACTGAAACTAACTCACCTATTTGTTTACACTTTCTCTTGCTTAGCTAGGTCTCTAAGTGTGAATTGCGCCTGAGTCATATTTTGAATAATCATTCAGGCCCCTAATGGGTGCCCTCACACCTATTAGTATACTGGCTATTACTATTGTTTTCCTTGTTTTGATTTAGGTCTCGGGATGGAGTTATAAATAGGAGATAAATGGTGTCTAAGGGCCCCATTCCTGTTCAGAGATAGATCGTCTTTCCTAGCAAAAATTGCCTCTCTTTAATTCCCCTCTCAAACCATTTATTTTCTTTGGCATATTACGCATATGGTAATATGAAATTAGGCCAATATTAAAATATGTGTGCAAGTAGGCCTATGCATCACGTATCAAGCATCTGCCTTAGGATAAAAATCAAATGTGAAGCTTTCGTATCACGCCAACACTATTTTAATGTAACGATCTGTTCAGCCAAGATCTTAACGGACAGGAATTTGTGTGTGGGCACCCCCAGAAGAATCCCCATTTCATTTAAAATTTATTTCTCCCCCTCTCTCCAAATTATTCTAATCTGTCTGTGGATTCATATTGTCACAGTGCGCTGCCGTCATCTGCCACAGTCACCAGCGAGCAGCAGTGAGTACAGGGGCCCGCTGCCTCTCCGTGATCCCCAAACCCCAAACTAACAGTGGGATTTCTCAGCCCCATTATTTAAGTGTGCCATGGCTGCCAGGCAGGCCTCTCCTCGGTAATCTCTGCAGCCCTGAATAAAGTAGAACTGGGGAAAGAGGGGATTTGTGGAGTTGGAGGGTTGATTGGGTTCTCAGATGGGTACAGTATAAGCTTTTAGGCATTCGCGCAATATTTTCTGTTCCATATGGAGCTGGATTTGGGAGGTGGGGTGATGGCTCAGCGTGTCACAGGGAAGCGGAGGTTAAGTCCCTGGCAGAATGATCCTACTTCTCGGCAAGCTTCTCTGGTATCCTTCTGAGGTTTGCAAAGTAATTTAATTTGAGGTAATTGTAGCGAGATTCCATAATTAAAAGGATTAAAATGCATGCCATTTATAGACGGGCCAAAGGAAAAGAAATGATGAGGCCGCTGGCACTTTTTTTTTTTTTTTGCACACGTCCCCAGCATGTCTTGCTGCTCTCCATTCAAACGCACTTCTTTGTCACCGGATTTGGAATTGCATTATTTAAAGTGTCACAGGATTCAAACTGAGTTTAAAAATAACACAGTAGACATAAGCAATGACAACACACGTCTGCCAGTGCACAGCCTCTTCTATAGCCTTGCACTACAACTGATTTGTTTTGTACCATTTAACATTTATATCTCAAAATAATAGCGTGTACAATGGCTTCAAAGAGAAAACAAGTCTTAGTTTATCCTTTTTTTCTAAGCAAAACAAGATTAAAATCAGACAAATATTTATCCATTGCCTAGTATGGCTATGAATACATTTATAGATATAGTCTGATACAATAGACCAAAAGTCTACAGTAGCAATTACGTTTCAATACTATGACTTTTATTAGTTTTTCATGCCTGTTGTTTTAAAAGTTGTAGTATATAAACAAATTCCGTCAGATGCCCTTTCTGACGCAACCATAATATCCTGGCTTAATTCAGTTAAATTCAGTTTTATTTACATAGTACATTTAAATGCAACTTAAGCTCCCCAAAGTGCTTCACATAAAAATCCACAAAAAGTTATATTAAATGCCAGGGAGAAGAGGTGGGTTTTCAGAGGATGTGACAGGCAGAGGGCGCTGTTCCCTAGTGTGGGCAGTGCCAAAGAGAAACTTCTGTCATCTCTGGTCTTAACTCCCTCAAGTTAAAGTGCAGACATTTAAACACAATCAATAACATTTTGAATTGCACTCAATAGGAAAGAGGGAGTCAATGCAATTATAACACTTATTCTAAACATCATAGTTTGTTATGTAATCACATTCAGTGAAGATTACAAAGTTAACCAAGACACTGACTATGCTCACATGAACACCGGAAATCTGGTCACTTCTGAAGTTTACAGATTATGGAAATGCTATGTAAACATTGAGGTCTGCATCTTCAAGTAATCTGGTTTATTTTTGATTGTTCACACCTGAGCAAGTTTTGACAAGGACAAGTATGTAAAAAAGGGCAAACTATTGTGTTCCAGACAAAAATGAGAGAGAGAAGGGAATGGAGAGATTGAAGAAATAAATAAATAAATAAATAAATAAACTCATTGTTCTTTGGCAAAGCAAGGTAAGACAAGAGGTGACTGCTGACACTTTCTCTTAGTTTTTTGTATTTCTGTGGGTTAAAGATTATGACTTCAGTCTTGTCTGAGTTTAGTTGGAGAAACTTGTTTTGCATCCACATACTGATCTGTTGGCTGCAGTGGCAGAGTGAATCCAGTGGTCCATATTCACCTGCTGCCAGTGAGACATAGATCTGAGTGTCATCTGCATAGTTGTGGTAGGACACGTTATTGCTGCGTATTAATTGGCCTAACTACAGCATGTAGAGACTGAACAAAAGGGGTCCCAGGATTGATCCCTGGGGCACCCCACAGGACAAGGCCATTTTATCTGAGACACATTTTTCAATTTCAACAAAGTACTCCCTGTCTTCTAGGACTTCAATCCATTGATTTACGAATGAATGTCACCAGATCAGATCAAATCAGATCTCTTCAAGATTTTTCACGTAAACACACACCAAACATCTGATCCCATTATTTGGTTATCAGATTACTGATTACTTACTGATTACTGATTATCATTTATACTTGTTATATAAATGTATCCAATGTATGCCTGCCCTGTAGGTGGTGCCTCTCTTGTCTGCAGTATTTTATTTTATTTTTTATGATCAGCATTTTGTCAGTCAGTCCTCTTGTGTGTATTCCTCAGTGTGTCCGAGTGTGCACGTTATGACAGAACTCAACCTGGCTCAACACAGTCATAGTCTCTCAGCAACAGAGGTCGTGACACCATCAAGAGTCCGAGCGCCCGCTGATTTCTGACATTGAGAGGGGAACTCAGAAAAAGTCCTTATCAAACATTGGGGGTCGCTGTGGAGGAACAGGTTTGACACGGTGCCATTTGGAATTTACTAGTTTCCTCCTGCACTGATATAGAATGTTGTCTCACTGTCAGTTTTATTTTTTCAGTGACACTGGAGAATGTGATGATTTATTTTCACCAATGTATAACACAAATACAAGAACGTGCTGAAACAGAAAAGTTAGATACATCGAACTGTGAAGCAAGCACTGGTGCCATGCTGAGGGGAATTTTAGTGTTAGTCCAGTATTGATTTTAGCCTGAATCTTAGAGTGAGCTAAAAGTTGATTTGGAGCAGAATTTGTTTACTTTTATGGTTTAGATACCATTTACACTCTATCATATCTATATCTTAATTAGTCTTAATAAAGCATGAAGACTTATCTCATAATGATCATGTTTATTAAGAATGATTCATGCTTTGCAATTAAGGAGTTAGGGTTAGGAGTTCAGCTTTTAATTATGTAATTACTAAGCCTGAAGCATTCTTAATACACAATTTGTCCATTAGAAATTATAAAGTCTTTGTTCATTCTTTATTAAACCCAAACTTCACCCGCATTGCCTAGCATGAATGGGATATGTGTAAGTGTTGGTGATGTGTTGTCAAGTGTTGGCAGCCTCACTTCAATTAGTTTTCCCAAGGGCAGCTGTAGTTACAATAGTATCTTACCACCACCAAGTGTGAAGTGAGCATAAACTGTATAAAGAAGTGGACTAAGGGAGTGTGATGTCACTCATAGTGTTCAGCTCCAATTAAATGAAGCTAATTGAGGGTAGAGGTTACAGGGGCGAATTTGGAGCCAGGCTCCATATTTGGAATTCCGACCGTGAGTATCATAGCAACCAAAGAGCCTATGGAGCAAAACCGTGGAAGGTAATACCCCATGTTGTCTGTGGGAGTGAATGAATAATGCACTGATGCACAAGAGTCTTTGAGTGTCCAAAAAAGCCATTCTAGGCAAATTATATTTGAATTTTTGTTTTGTACAAGATATGTTAGGGCTTATCAGCCCCAACTCTGGTCTGCATGGGAGCTTTCACAACCTGTGATGCATATGGAAATGTTTGGTTGGTTTGACTGTTTTTAATAATATTTGAGCGCACTAAATGATTTACCAAACCCATTCATTTGAAGTTGTAGTGCTTGAATGATCAGAAAGAAATTACTTTGTTCCTGATGTTTTTTTGTGAAGGACGCAGATCACAGTACGACAGATTTAACTTTTAATCACATCATTTAAATTTCACTTTAATTAGGCCAGAATGCTTACTTGCGTACTTAAAATTCTCGAGAAAAGACTTCATCTCATGTGACCTTTGAGTAAGTAATCTGCATTTTACAGAATTTTCTTTTATAGAACGTATGCTGCAAGATAAATGATTGGGTTTTACACACACATTTAAATATAATAAAGATACGATTGCATAAGAGGAATAGATAACAACTACATATGTTTTCATAATTGTTGTGCACCTTATAATTATAATAATGAAGTGAGGTATGAAATCTAACTCTGGGATCTTTACCTCTATTTTTTAATCTTGAGGTGGCAAATCAATAAGCTCATAGACTGATTGTTAAGGTATTGCTTTGATCAATTTGACCAGCCAAGAATGTGACAGCAAAACATGTACTTTACAATTTTATTGAACTTTTAGTACCTTTTCAGTTGCCTGGGATCCAGAATACACACTTTTACTGTACAAAGATATAAGTCTGTGGTCACCGGTGAATCTCTCTGTTTTCAAATGGCTGTGATTGACAGGTTGATTAGCCAATCAGGGCTAGGCACAGTCTGCCAGATTTGAAAAAAATAAAGGGAAAAAAAAATATATCACAGGGAGTTGAAAAACATCGATCTCTCCAACATCAACGGGTGAAGCATTAAACTCTGTTAATATGAGGCGAGATACATTCGATTTTATTTGTAAATCAAAGGTGACCAATGAATTACTTTGTTTCAAATGTGTCACAGGAAAAAACAGATCTGATTGCATAATCACTTTTGACCTTGGCTTGAGACGCAACAGAGGACATGGGGACCAGACTGATATCAACCTGTATAATAATAAAAAAAAAAAAAAATGCCAGGCAATCTTTTCAGTATATTCAGTATATTAGAAGTCTAAACCATGTATTTATAATTTCATCACCATATATTCCTGGTCTTAACACCAAACAGGTGCCTCACATCTGCTCCCACTGAACCTGCTCTATGTTATTTTACAGTATATGCATAAAGACATGTTCCAAGTAAAACACCAGCTGTGCCTTATTATATCTGAAAAAATGCAACTTTATTACTATCACCTCCCAGAGTTAGCAGGATCCTCATAGCTACTGAATTTACTGCTCATGCCCACACTCATTTCACATATAGAGGCATATGGCCAGGCAGAGACATGTGTTCAAATGCACCTGAGTGGAGCAGACTGGGCGCTTTTCATGTTGTGAGTTTGGAAAGAGAGATTTGAACAGCAGACGCGACTGTTGAGAGGCAGGATGGCTACACAGATGTAAGGATTATACCTGAACTCAACACTATCCTGTTGTTATGGCAATCTTTAAAGTCAATGATAGACCAGAATCCAAGGAGATTAGGGGGATTCATTTGTGCAGTAAGATTAGATAAAAATGTTGCTGTTTCACTGATTATATGAAAATATTACAATATATTTTGGAATTTGCAACATTTGAATTTTCAGTGTTTAAATTTGCAATGTTTGAATTCACAACATTTATTGTTTCAGTATTTTGGGCATAATGAAAGAAATATCTTCAAAGCAATGTACAATGTACATATAATTCCCCCCAATGTTTGTTAGAAAATGCATTTGAATTATTAGATTTACTACTACTACTACTAACACTACTAAAAATGGAAAATGGTTAATTTTTTTTTTATATAGTCTTTATATACCTTCAAGACACTCAAAGCGCTACATCAAGGGACCCCTCACCCATTCACACACACATTCATACAACAGTGTTCGCAGACATTGGAGGCGACGTAGGTTAATGACAGTATTCATCTGTGGGAGCTACAATCGCACCGCCAACCTGTGGGTCAGTGGATCTGATCGCTGAACCAATGATGTTTACGTCGAGAGCAGGGTTTGAACTGCCAATATTCAAATCAGTGGACAAACACTAACCAACTGAGCTACTCTTGCCCTAAAAGAGTTGATATACTATAATTTTACAGGTCATAGAGAGATTATTCAAGTACTCTTGATATATATTTAACTGTACATAAATTAGTACAATAACTGCAGATTCTGCCGAGTACACCTTTACAAACGCTGACTAATTAAATGCTTAAGCGAAGGAACCGGAGCTGTTAGAAGTCATAATAATACTGCGTGTTCTTTGGTACCCTCAGCACTTTTAGTCTGTCCCTTTCATCACTGCGCTCTACTGAGACTGTGTTTTAGGACCAGTGGGGTTTTCTTTTTGTTGCAGTACAGATAGTGGCCGCCAGGGGAATTGGCAATAATAAAGACAAAGTAGCATATTTAAGCTCGTCTTAAAAACTATTACCCTTCATGTTATGTATCGTTATGAGAGTTTTTATGATTTGGTCTAGCCGCTTTGACTGATTGGCCCTGGGTTGTCCGTGCTTGTGTAACCAGAGCTATAACTGTAGTAAATGCCCTTGACAAGTGCACAGTTTGCAAAGGAGCAAATTTAATTTCCATGGTTTGAATTTTCAAAGGTATCACCTGCTGTAATTGCTTGACTGGGGAATCCATAAATCATTGTTCAGTAAGGTCATCTTGTAATTTGGTCCCTAATGCTGGCATTTATTTTCCCAGCATTCTCTCTTTCTTCTCATTTCATCTCACCAGGTCATTTAAGAGATTAATTGCTGCCATCTTCAAAAACAACAAATTAGTTTCACACATGTTTTGACATCAGGAATGAGGCAGCGTGCTTGCATTCTTTCACAGGGAGTCACAGCCGCTGTCAGGGCAAAATGTACAAGACACAGGGCATTTAGGGACAATTAACTGGGGACAGGCTACAAGGGTGCTGAAAATACTCCATACATCTACCTGTATTGCCATTTGATTGGACAAGTATGTTCCATTAAACCAAGTAATTCAAAGTGCTTTACAGAATAAGAAATACATTAAAATCACAATATAAACAAATCAAAACATAAATAATCATCATAAAATTAACATTAAAAGAGAAGAGTGCAGAATAAAAACCTTTCAGTCATATGCATAGCTAAACAGAACTGCTTGGAGACCACATTTTAGCTGCATAACACTGAGACGCTAATTCCCCATATTTAGTCCTGACTCGGGGCACCAGTAGGAGGCCTGTCCCTGAAGCCCTGAAGAAGAGTGCAAGATGGTTCATACGGCACTAACATGTTGGAGATGTACTTTGGTGCTTGGCCATGGAGAGACTTGTACACAAGCAGAGCTGCTTTAAAGTCTGTTCACTGAGCACAGAACTTATGTGCTCATACTCCCTGGTTCTAGTCAGAACCTGAGCAGCAGCATTCTGGATATACTGCAGTTGTCTTAACGCTCGCTTGGAGATGCCCGTGAGCAGGCCGTTACACTAGCCTAACCTACCGAAGACACATGGATAAGTCCCTCAAAGTCTGGTTTAGACAGTAAAGTGGTCACATTGACTGCTATCAGATTCTACAATGTGATGACACCATGACAACAAGGCATTCAAAATCAACATGTTGCATAAAATATACACTAAATATCATATGGCCTGTTGTATAGAATACAGTGGTTTCCTTTGAAACCCAACAGCAGTAGTATATGCCATATTTTGAAGCATATTAGACAGTTGTCCAAATCTGCACCTCCATCTCACCAAATTAGCGCTGTTGTTGAAAAAAAGTCATTCACAGGATAAAAAAGCATTAAAGGGAACTGGCAAAAGGCCCTCGTCGAAATACAATGAAATTGTATTACTGCTGTTTATTTGCAATTTAAGCCTATGCATTTATACACTCACCTAAAGGATTATTAGGAACACCATACTAATACGGTGTTTGACCCCCTTTCACCTTCAGAACTACCTTAATTCTACGTGGCATTGATTCAACAAGGTGCTGAAAGCATTCTTTAGAAATGTTGGCCCATATTGATAGGAGCATCTTGCAGTTGATGGAGATTTGTGGGATGCACATCCAGAGCACGAAGCTCCCGTACCACCACATCCCAAAGATGCTCTATCGGGTTGAGATCTGGTGACTGTGGGGGCCATTGCAGTACAGTGAACTCATTGTCATGTTCAAAAAAACAATTTGAAATGATTCGAGCTTTATGACATGGTGCATTATCCTGCTGGAAGTAGCCATCAGAGGATGGGCACATGGTGGTCATGAAGGGATGGACATGGTCAGAAACAATGTTCAGGTAGCCCGTGGCATTTAAACGATGCCCAATTGGCACTAAGGGACCTAAAGTGTGCCAAGAAAACATCCCCCACACCATTACACCACCACCACCAGCCTACACAGTGGTAACAAGGCATGATGGATCTATGTTCTCATTCTGTTTATGCCAAATTCTGACTCTACCATTTGAATGTCTCAACAGAAATCCAGACTCATCAGACCAGGCAACATTTTTCTAGTCTTCAACTGTCCAATTTTGGTGAGCTTGTTTTTCCTATTTGCAGTGGAGATGAGTGGTACCCGGTGGGGTCTTCTGCTGTTGTAGCCCATCCGCCTCAAGGTTGTGCGTGTTGTGGCTTCACAAATGCTTTGCTGCATTCCTCGGTTGTAACGAGTGGTTATTTCAGTCAACGTTGCTCTTCTATCAGCTATTGACCCATTCTCCTCTCACCTCTAGCATCAACAAGGCATTTTCGCCCACAGGACTGCCGCATACTGGATGTTTTTCCCATTTCACACCATTCTTTGTAAACTCTAGAAATGGTTGTGCATGAAAATCCCAGTAACTGAGCAGATTATGAAATACTCAGACCGGCCCATCTGGCACCAACAACCAATGCCATTCTCACAATTGCTTAAATCACGTTTCTTTCCCATTCTGACATTCAGTTTGGAGTTCAGGAGATTGTCTTGACCAGGACCACACCCCTAAATGCATTGAAGCAACTGCCATTTATGAAAAAATACAATAAAATTAGCACCAATCAGTCAGTAATTATGATATTCAATTTTACACATACTTTCATGTCTTTTTTCTTTTTATCAAGGCACATTTATTTTTCTTTTTTTTTTCTTTTTAAACATCTATTTATTTGTATCCAGTCAAACACTCTGCCCTCTTTCATAAATGAGTTCCATTCTTCCCAGTGTCTTTTCTCCATGTTGATTTATTATTAACACTGTTGAATACTGCTTGTTTTGTCTTAGTGCTCTGATCATATGCATCGCCATATTGTATGTGTGGTGCTAGCGCAGATGGAGATGGGAGCGGCTCGGACTCCTGCTACTCTGTGATGGACACTTAATTACTTGGCTGACAGAAGTCCAGGACCACCTGCACCCACTGGGGGTCTGAGCCAGGCCCTGACCCCGCCTGTCCCAACCGCGCCGACCATCCTGACAAGCACATTCTCGCATATGGCTATCACTCATCTTTTATGTTATCATTAGCACTTTTTAATTTCCTCCCTGTTCTCAGGTTGTCATGTTTTTGCAGTAACTATATCACATAGACGCATAAATCTTAAATCTATCTGTGATTAGACAGGCAGGGCTGAAGACTTACAGTGATGGTGGATGTCTATGGAGACTACTTTTAAGAGTTTAAATGCATAACAGAGGCTAACCAATTATGTTAATACGATTAGAAAACTTCCAACACATTTAAAACTTAAAATTCAGCCAAAAATACCAACAGTAGCGTGTACCGTGTTCATTCTCTGATTCGAAAGTTGGCAGCCGTTTTCAACATAAACATCATTGGTAGAGCAGTCATATCCACATCACAGATTGGTGATGTGATTCCAGCTCCTACAAATAAATACTGTTTTTGTGTCCTTGGGGAATGCACTTAACCCACCTTGTCCAGTCCATGGTGTCTGTGTACACTGTTGAATGAATGTGTGTGTGAATGGGTGATTCCTTGATGTAAACCGCTTTGAGTGCCTTAAAGGTGAAAAAGTACAATATAAAAAAATATAAAAATTACTTAGTGGTTTATAATGTTTTGTTTTTGTTGGAAATGGAGGCAAAACACAGGGAAACCGTTTTTGTTTTTTTTCATAGATGTATTCTGAAAATCTTAAAACTGGATGCTTTATCATTCTGGGGTGTGGGTACCATGGTACAAGGGCTACTTCAAGGACTCTGAACCTGACCTCTGGGTGTCAGGCTTTTGTTATTTTATTTGAATCAATTAGATTTGGCCTCCTTTTTTAGTCTCCATTTAGAACAACAGTCAAGTCTTATTTTAGGTTTGGTTTAGACCTCTTTTAGATCTAATGGTACATTAAAAAACAGATGTTATCTTTGGTGGTTCTTTAGTGAAAAGTTTGGCTTAGGATTTACATATAGCATGTATGGGGGATATTTAAAGACAGAAGAAAAACTAGATCCAACACAGTCACTGCAGCTCAAGCCCAGCTCACATGTGTAAGCGCATACATTAGCAGGATTTTATTATCATCAGTACCCATTCTTTCTGCACCAATGGATTTGGACACCCTTTTTATCCATGCTCTATTGCTGCCAGTACCTCACTAGTAGATTCTGAATCAGTGTATATGGTATCCACATGGGTTAACATTTTCCAGAACCTGGGTTATATTTTTTCACAACTTCTTGTGAGGTGGATATTTCACCTTTTCAATATATAGGTTAGGTGCAACTTTATCCTTTGAATCCCTAAAAGCTTGTTAATACATGACAGATAAAACAGTTGGAGTGAGGTCTGCTGTGAAATTGACATCTATGCATTCTCACTTGATTTAATTTCTACACATTTGGTGATGAGTATGAAAACTGCTTGTGAAGAAGTAAGATCCTAGAAAGTCATTATTATCCTTAAGAATTTACTAAAACTTGTGTATATTGTTGGAGAGGTTGGATTTGGCCGATGATTGACAACTCTGAAGTACTGAGAGCAAGCAGGAGCAGATATGGCAAACTGAAAAGGAGCAGATATGGCAAACTGAAAAAAAAGAGATACAAAATAGGATGGGTTTCCTCCGGGTACTCCGGTTTCCCCCATCAACCAAAACATGAACGCCCTTCGAGACAACTGTTGTTGTGATTTTGGGCGTTACAAAAATAAATGAATTGAATTGAATAGATAAGTTATTGATAACTTCATGTGGTTTAGGTAGATTTTAGTGTTATTAGAGATACAACTGGACGATAGTAGTGCAGTCAGGGCGACAGTAGCTCGATTGACTGAGCGTTCGTCCACTGATTCGAAGGTTGTCAGACATAAACATCATTAGTAAGAAATGGATGCTGTTATTGTTTCCTTGGGCAAGACACTTAACTCGCTCTGCCCCCAGTGTCTGCGTATGTGTGAATGGGTGCGTGGTTCCTTGATGTAAAGCACTTTGACTGCTTTGAAGGTGGAAAAGCGCTGTGTAAAATTGCGACCATTTACAATTGTGTCTTTAATGCTACCATCCGAAATTTGACTGCCTGACCAGGCCCTGCTGTATTCTCACATATCACCACTAGATACTATCTATGTCCCTGCTGTAGAGTGCCAGCTTTGGCAGGTTTCACATATGCCATCTACTGGTGAAAAAAAAATCAAATAAACTCACAGATTGTCATCAACAGTATTAATACATGTTTGTTATGGTTGTTTGTAAGTTATTAGTTTGGTTCTGATATGCAGTTTGTCTCTATGTTAAAATGTCAGATATATAAGACTATTGTAGAGATGTACAGCACTGCTATCGACAAAAAGTGGTACTGTTACTTTGGAGACAATCAAGTTTAGCACAACAACGCAACTAACACAATTACTGGTAATATATATATAGAACCAGTGGAGTATAGAACGTAACAAGGCATTGCAGCAGATTAATATATCCTGGCCTTAATTTTTCATACATTCTCTATATTCATTTTAATTTGTGGACTTTTAATAGACAATACGTGTCTCATTCTCCCTCAGGTAATTATGAATAAATGTATATGTAGGCAGACCATGCTCAGAAATTATGGTTAATAACAGAGAGGAGATGTAGCTCAACATTGCAATTACACAAGTCCCAAAGGGTTATCAAGGTTCTGTTTCCTGATCAGATTCCTCCCGGCTCAAGGTAGTGACAACGCAAAGAATTAGGTATACTTTACTTCTTGTACTTTTTGACTGCGGTAGTCCTCACCTTTACATGTCTCTACAAAGGTCCAATTTGCTTCTAATACTAACATGGTTATAAGTCACAGTCTGATAGTCTTTTACTTTTTAATACTTAATGGTTAGCTTAAAACATCTGATAAGATTTCTTTAGGACGGTATCAGTATATGAGAGTAGAAAGCCCCCCTTGTCCCGGTTCATAATCTCATGGACATGGTTTGGTATTTCTGACAGGTATGAAAACAAATTTTACTTTGGTCTGAAAAAAATATCTGTTAGAATAAATCATATTTTCAATTTTATATTTTTTGTTGTTTCAATTTTTGGTTGGCTCTATAGGTGAAGAATGTGCACACGATAAAGAAATATAGGGTTAGTTTTGCACAAGCACAAATTATTGCTGGTCAGAAAAGTGAACTAAAGTCATCTGACTGCCGATTTGCTCAATGAAACAATAGACTACGTTAAAGACAAGCAAAAAATCCCTGGGCCTTCCATATCAAATGATCAATACTCCCAGCCAAGTGTAAAATACCCTATCCCGTATAAAAGCATGGGACTGTGTAATGTGGAGCACTACTGTAGCTGAGTAACAATGTCAGAAATCACTATGAGGTCTGCATCAGTCTGTAGAGCAGAAACAAAAGTAAGATTTGACTTAGGAGAAAATGATGTAGAAGATGCTAAAGTTTTTACATTTTGGTCCTGTATTTTTACAAATTTTACTGTGTTTGTTTTTCCCTCCTGTTACGACCCATGGCTTAAGAGTCATAACAAATGTAGAGACCGACTTAGGCAGTTACAAAAAGACGTGGTTTATTTTACAGACTATTCATTGGTTACCATTTTTACAATAACAAAATGTGCAAAAGGTGCAGAAGGTGGGGTCACCGCGGGTTACCAGTCAACATGCTGGGGAGAGGAGAGAGGACCGAAATGTTTTCTGTCTTTTTAATGGGGGCTGTCACACTCCAAGATTATAATTTTTGTGGTCATGTGACCTTTGGAGACACTCAAATTTTGTTTCTTTTATTATTATTTATTATATTGATAGGATTCACCCATACTTTGGCACTTAGATACACAATCTTGAAACAGTGCGCACTCTTGTGTAGGCTTGTCACCAGAAATACTATATCAACTTATTGTTCAATATATGTTAGCTGGAAAAAGTCATTTTTGAGGGTCAGTATTTATCATGGGTAATTTTTCTTAGTATCATTTGGAAACGTTTTGTTATTTTTCTTCTATGATTAGATTTGAGCTGTGAAAGGTTGAATAAATAACTTCTGTGACTCATTATAGATGCAAACTAACTACCAAAGTGTTTCATTCTGCTGTTTATTTATTGCTGTTTGTGTTTTTTCAACCATATCATACATTTAGAATTGATTTTGGGATAATTCTACCTTGTTATCATGACAGGCCTACTCTTGTGGTTTTAAGGTAAATTTACTCATTTCAAGTAGTATTCAAGCGTCATGGAAAGTGACAGTAAAATAATAATTAATAATATTTATGATTATTTTTTTTTAATAAACACATTTCTTACAGCACTGTTTAGCATGAAATATAGCTAAAATATATACAGGGTGTCCATAAAATCTCTTACAATAATAAAAAAAAAAAAAAAAAAAAAAAAAAAAATTACAAAGGCAATTGATAAGATCTCTTTTTCAGACTTGTTCTATTGTACTCAGTGGTCTCAGTTTCAGTTTTGGTTTTTTGTGTTTTTTTTTTTACCTTATTTAATACACCTCTGTATGGGCAACATTAGTCGCATCACTGGTTGCAATCGCATCTGTTATCTTTTGCTTTAGTTCTGTAAAATCCTTTATCTTTGTTCGATACATGATATTTCGATACACGATATACACGGTATTTATTCAGTGTGTTTATGTTGCACTTTTTCACCGTATCAAGTTCCTAGTTTGTGAACTGTGTTCACAGACTATGGCAATAAAAGTCTTCTGATTCTGATTCTGATATCTTTAACATAGCCCCATCGAAAGAAATCCAGAGGTGTGATACGTGGTAAATGTGGTGGCCATCGCTTCCAATCCAACAGTGTGGATCACACAAAAAATGCAATGTAATTTAAAACTTGCATAATCACAGTGTAATTGTGAAGGAAGAGTGTGTGAGTGTATGTGAGTGTGTAAGAGAGTGGGGGGTATGTAAGAGAGTTGGGGAGTTTAAAAAGGTGCCATCCAGTACTTATACCCCAAGAAAGGTACTATCAGTAGAAAGGTGGTCCTATAAGGACTTAAACTAAATTTACATACTGCCCATACAAAGTAATAAATGGATATACCGTTAACTGTTTACATGGATGTACAATACGCCACTAAAAAGATGTGATACAACACCTCTTGTCAACCGAAAGATTAATACCCATATTATGTAACAGAAGTAGCAAGTTCCAGTGTAGATATCTTAAAATAAGCATGTGTCACATTCTTACTGAGAAACAAGTTCATCTCAATGTTGTAACACACAGTATTCAACACAAGGTTTAAGCGTAAAGTAATAAACAAAAAGTCATGCTTTCAGTCCTCTCTCTTTTTTTCTTTTTTTTTGCTCTTTTTCTTTGAAATTTTGCTTATTTCTATTATTATTTTATTTTGTTTAACTGCGGATATGCCGTTAACTGTTTGCATTGAGGTACAATACATCACTAAAAAGATGCTTGCAGTCACTGAAAAGATGTATTACAACACCTCTTGTGAGATGAAAGATGAATACCCGTATCACCAACAGAACACATCTAATTGATATATCTTATCAATTGCCTTTGTAATTAAATTTTTTAATTGTGAAGAGACTTTATGGACACCATGTATATCCAAAAATACTTTGAGTATTGCTAAGTGTATCAAACATATTTGAGATCTTGCCCATATATGATTCATTGTGTAATTAATGAAATTAATTTTGCACTTTTGTAATAAATGTGTTTTGTTGAAATTGAAAATGTGAATTTCCACTGACCGTCATTTTGCCATGCCGCCCTCAGTGGAGCAGAAGCAGCAGATACAATATTCATTATCCAAATGCATTTCACTATGGCAAAAACTAGAGCAGTTATTACAGATCTGTGTCATTGTTATCATCAGTCACGCAAAGGGCCTTTGACCACAAATGCATTGAGCAGCGTGCAGAGAGGCAGGCCTACTCGCTGGCTTAGAACTCAAATTAGATTACAAGGTCAGTAGCTGGCTCTAATGCAGTCCAAGATTAGAGAAGGGGCAGAAGAAGAAATCATTTTTACACGGCTTTTGTTGTCATGGGGATGGAGCACTTTTGCCAAGTGGTGCAAATGAGCAATAGGCAACAATGTGTTTTGAAAATCTGTGTAGCCATTTCTTTTGCCAGGCTGCGATGTAAGAAAACAGCAAATTATGTGTACAGATAGAGACTACATTATGTACAGTGCAGTTGTTGTCACATATGTGTTGAGCTTTTAGTGAGGAGCATGTTGTTAGCGCACATTTTTTTTACAGTTAATATTCATGTACAATTGTCCCTCATTATAATGTGGTTCACCTTGCTGTTTTGCAGATTTGTTTTTGGTTTTTTTTGGTTTTTACGTATGAATGCACATTGTGTTCTGTGTCCTGATTTTCTAAGGGACTGTGCGACCAGTGTCAATCAGCTGAATGCATTCAGCTTTACATAAATGTTCGATCACTAGAAGTGTGACTCTGAAGTACTGTAAGTTTTCTCCCCGACAAAACCCACAATGTCGATGAAAAATTCTGCACCGACAAAGGCACCTGCAAAGGTTTGAACTTTGAGAGTGTTTAAACAAGAGAGAAATGTGAGAAAATGTCAATGCCTGTTTAGTGTGTGGTGAGAGGTTTTACAGCCTTAAAACATATACAATAATTGTAAAAAAAATAAAGCTGACTACTTCACGGATTTTGCCTATTGCCGATCACAGTACAGTGGTCCTGTGATAAACGAGGGACCACTGTACTGCACACATTACCATCCGTGTAGTCACTATGTAGAGTACTGTCAATATATACCTTCATAGACATTTGTGAACGAGTTTTGAACGGTTCCTTAACCCGAACAGTTGGAACCAGATCTCATTGGGGCAGCAGTAGCTCAGTTAGTAAAGAGTTTGTCCACTGATCCAAAGGTTGGCGGTTAGAATCCTGCTCTTGACATGAACATTGTTGGTTGACCAGTCAGATCCACTGATCCACAGTAGTTTGTTTTTTAAATATGTATTGTAATGGAAAGTTTTATTTAAATGTTCATAATTCCAAATGATAAACGCATTCCCACTCTCAGCTTGAACCATTTTAAACAGATCTGAGCCTTGGTCACTTGGGATAACCGATGGAAAATAGCCTTTGTCTATAAGTCGGTGTGTTTACATTCATGTTGTATCATGTCTATTCATTGTCTCAATCAAATAAATAAATAAATAAATTGAATTAATTAAATAACATTTATTTTTGTGATAAGTTTGTAAATAAAATTAGTTCTCACATTGGCTTCTGTCATATAAATACATAGTAAAATAGACAGTTTTTTGAATGACTCTTAGAAGAGATCAGATCCCAAAGATTCGGATCCCCCAAAGGAGCCAAAAGTCTCATCACTATTACTTGCTAAGGGTTTTTGGTGAAGTAAAATGTATCTAAATGAATAAAATAGAAACAATGATACAATGCAGAAAAGCAATATCAGATGGTTTCCCTACAGAAAATAATTTCAGTTCATTTGACTGGGCTATATATTGTATTTTTGTTTCTTTTCATATATCGCCTATGTATATATCTAATGTATATCTGCACAAAGTTTGGATTAGACTATGTTATATGTTATACTTTTGGTTTAGTACATTGAGGTTCTTTCTCACTGCATCATAACAACATTTAGTGGCTAACCCATTTGAATACCCCCCATCTGTATATACATAGGCCTGCCATGTTTGATATGATACACACTCATGACATCTGGATCTGCAATTTGAAAGTGATTTATGCTGCCAGTGCCGTGTCACTACTCCTCAGTCATTTCACATCTCTCCATCAGTGGCCTGTCCATCTACTTCTCCATAGTGACAGACAGAATCAGTTCACGGCATCACAACGTGTACATATGGTATTTATATAATAGGTTAGCAGTTGCAGTACTATTTTTGTATGTCCTCGTGAAAAAATGTGGATATACAAAGCAATATGTTTCTTACAATGAGCAGACTATCAGCCATCTTAAGATTCTACAGTGATGCATGGAGAAGGAAGGCATTGGACCATATTTATAAAAGAGGAGAAAGTTAAAGTAGTTGTGTGTATGCAGACAGAGTGGAGATCAGCGGAGTGAGGCCAGAGGAGGGTGCTGTGCACAGCTAAGGACAGCCAGATACTTTCCAGCTTGGTCATTTTTGGCATATTGTGTTAGCTTGGGATGCAAGACTAGTTCTCTCTGAATATTCAATACAGAAGTTCCCTCACTTCTCACCACCACCATCTCATGAAAATTAGAGGAGCAAAGAAAAGAACTATTGCTAGACTACAAGTTATGTGTAAATTCATGACATGATTTGTCAAATGATGATTTTAAAAATTTTTCGACATCAAACCTAGTTCAGCAAAGAATACTAAAAGACAATAATAACTTATACTCTTGATATATACTACATCAAGAGTTAAGACTCGAGATTCAATATTTGAAATTCAAGATTTGAGATTCAAGATTTTCAAGATTTAATATTTAAAAAACAACATTATGTTTAGAGCATAAAACACTGCATAGTTTTGATGTAAAGTGCTATACAAAAGGTGCAACACAAACATAAACATCATATTTGGTCACATTTTTATATAACACTTTTCCACCTGCACTGATCCTGCGTAGGATCAGTTCAGCATCTGCAGTGATGTGGTTGCTGTATCTGTGGTAAAGAGGGAGCTGAGCTGAAAGAGAAGCAGATAAGGTAGGAAAGGGGAAAGGGGTGCAGGGGAGGATGGAGGAGGAGGCCAGACTTAATATACTTTGTTTTCATTTAAATCCTCAGTTCAGTCCTAATGTCCTGAAAGACCCTCTATGGCCCACAAAAATCCTCAATAATGAGTGGATAGAACCACATAGAGCTGAAAGTTTTAAAAGTCTAAAGGTATGTCTTCATTGGCTTTTTTGTTCAGTATGATGAGAGGAATATGTGTACCAAATTTCAATGGTCTATGACACAGTAATTATTTTTCATCCTTGTTGACCAAAACCCATGTATTTCAATGAGAAATGTCAGACATTGCCATGGCAACACCTTTCAAAATAGAGGTATATTGTCATTGACTTTTTTGTTCAGTATCGTAATAGGGATGTCCATGCTAAATTTCAAATGTTTGCGACAAAGTAATTTTTTACGTACCATTTAAAAATTTCAAAATGTAAATTAATGCCGGAAAATAGGAAACTGCATGTTTGAGCTATGGCACATTTAAAACTTCAAAAAACTTATTTTTTCTTTCCAGGCAGGCCACACCCACATTTTATAACTTAGAAAATTCCAAAAGAGTTCCCTATAATTCCACATGGGTCTAGTAAATTGTGACCATTTTGCAAGTTTCTTGAATGAAAATCTACGACATAAAAAATCCAAATGTTAGAGTTAAAATTTGGAAAAAATGGGGTTCCACCCACAATGGCCGACTTCCTGTAGGGTTTAGGTTGGGGTCATAATATATTTTTTTACTTGTCTTGACATGTTCTATGTTTGTACCAAATTTCATTTGTCTACTATGAAAAAGGTCTCTCATTGCCGTAATGTATTTCAAATTTTGTGGTGGCGCTATTGAGTCATTTTGATACGTTAATTTTTTTGAACATCAAAATACAAAATTTTTTGCTAATCTTGAATTTTAGGCCATAGTTTGATTAGTGTAGAGCATCTATATAGTCTACAACAAAGACCAGTACTCTGAACCCCATTCATTTCAATGACACATTTATTATGTTACCACGGTAACATAGTTGCAGACAGAGGTATGTTCTCATTGGCTTTTTTGCTCAGTTTGCCAAGCCAAATGTCCATGCCGAGTTTCAAATGTTTATGTCAAAGTAATTTTTTTGGTCCAATTCAAAAGTTCAAGGGGGCGCTGTGGAGCAATATAATGTCTGACCTATGCAAATTGTATATGTATGTGTTCAGATCCACATTTTGAAAAAAATGTATATTAATGCCAGGAAATAGGACACTGCATGTGTGAGTTATGCGAAATTTAATACTTCAAAATATTGCTATTTTCTTTGCAGGCTGGCCACACCCACATTTTATAACTTAAAAAAAAATAGATACATTTTTCACCAACCTTGAATTTTGGGTGCAATAAAATTGACTTTTCGTTAACGTTTAGGGGGTCAAAAGTGGCTTCAATCAGGCCACCAAAATAATAATAATAATTAAAACTGCAAGCAGTGATAAAGGCCCTCGCCACCCCTTGCGACCGCGGGGTACACGCCACCTCGGAAATCCTGCCTTTCGTTCCCGCTTACATCGCTCCTCCCCCCAAAATGAGCGACTGAGTAATACTACTCCTTTCATTCCAATGAGACCATTTATCACATTGTCACGCCTGCATGGTTGGAAATAGAGGTATGTCTTCATTGGCTTTTTTGTTCAGTATGATGAGAGGAATATGTGTGCCACATTTCAATGGTCTATGACACAGTAATTATTTTTCATCCTTGTTGACCAAAACCCATGTATTTCACAGAGAAATGTCAGACATTGCCATGGCAACACCTTTAAAAATAGAGGTATGGTGTCATTGTCTTTTTTGTTCAGTATCGGAATAGGGATGTCCATGCTAAATTTCAAATGTTTGTGACAAAGTTATTTTTTTACGTACCATTTAAAAATTTCAAGGGGGCGCTGTGGAGCAATGTAATATTTGATATGTGTAAATAACATATCTATGCACTCAGATCAAGATTTTGAACAATATATATATTAATGCCGGAAAATAGGAAATTGCATGTTTGAGCTATGGGACATTTAAAACTTCAAAAAACTTATTTTTTCTTTGCAGGCTGGCCACACCCACATCAAAATAATAAACTTTTCACCAACCTTGAATTTTGGGTCCAATAAAATGGACTTTTTGTTAACATTCAGGGGGTTAAAAGTGGCTTCAAAGCGGCCACCAAAATGATAAGAAGAAGAAGAAGAAGAAGAAGAAGAAGAAGAAGAAGAATGGAAACGCATTTTCCACCCGTTATTTTTCTCCTAAACCATAACAGCTACAGTCATGTGACTTTCTCACATTGTGCCCCATCACAAATAAGGCCCCTGTGAATTTTTTCACAAGTTCACGACAAATCGATTGTCTTCCATGAATTTTTGAAAATGAAATTTGAAGAGGGTGCTAGAGAGCCATTTTGTGAGAGTGCCTTTATTTACATATCATTGTGTTCAGCTCACAATTGTGCATAAACACTGTATTAGTGTTTTCCCAACAAAAAATGTGTGAATGAGAAATATTTTATTGAAATTTTCCAAATATTGCGATTTGGTTGAAAAGTCACCCTGACCACACCCAAAGTCAGTTCAAAATGTAATTGATAATCTTTAATCACACATGGGTTTAGAGGGATTTGGCCAAATTGTACGTGTTTGTGATGAAAACTGTGCGAGGAGATGTCCTGAATGTGAGGGTGTGCACTTTTGTCATTCCCGGGTTTGATCCAATATGGCCGACTTCCTGTACATTTTAGGGAGGGACCATAATATCATTTTTGTCATGTACTGACATTTCCTATTTTTTGATGTGAGTTTCTGATTTTTACGTCGACTTTTTTCCGAGTCTGGCTCCCATTGCCCCATGAAAATCAAAGTTTGAGGTGGCGCTACCGAGTCGTCTTTCGTTATTTTTTCTCGGGGTCTTTTGTGACAATTAGAGCTCGTCGAGTTCTAATTTTTGACACCACTCACTGCCATGACAGGGCGTGTTTACTACTTGATTTTTGCCATTTTCCATGCTATATATATATATATATATATATATATATATATATATATATATATATATATATATATATATATATATATATATATATATATATATATATATATATAAACACACACAAATAAATAGAACAGAAAACTGAAATATCTGTGTAATCCCTCAGTCGTCCTGGTCTGCTCCATAGCAAAAGAAAAATAAAATCTGTGGGAAAGTGGGAAAAACGTTCGACGAGTGAAGATGTTTTGGTACTCATCCAAGCCACAGCTGCAACAAATAATTGGAAAATGCAACATTTAAGTAATCAGTTTGTGTCTATAATGAGTCATAGAAGCTCCTCTACAGCTTGAATCAAATCATACTGCAAAAAAATAAAAATAAAAATTATATATATATAATATATATACTGGTATATATGTATGTATATATATATATATATATATATATATATATATATATATATATATATATATATATATATATATATATATACCAGTACTGCAAAGAAAAAGTCCCCATAGTAAATATTGACCCCCAAAAAGTATTGTTCCATCTGCCATGTTTTGAGTGATACGTCGATATAGTAATTATTGTGACAAGCCTAGTATATATGTGGTTTTGGAGTCAGATAAACACAGTCTTCCATTTGAATTACAAAGCACTCTAAAAATATCTCTTATTTAGTCATATTAGTCACAGATATTCAAATGTCGGCTTTGACGGGGCCTTGTGCTCTGCCTTTGGTCTGGTCTTTAAAGGTGCTTGTCTGTACAAACTCTTGGACCACCACATTTTCTATTGGGAGCATTGTGCTTTTCCTGCTCCTCCCTGCATGTGCTCTTCCCTCTCCTCATGAAGAGTTGTGTACAGCCAGGACTCTGGGGAGCCACTGAAAGAGCCTGACAGGCAGACTGCTGCTCTCCTGACGATAGGGCCGTTCAGCTTTGTTCACATCATATCTGCCCAAGCCCAGATAGCCTGACTGCTGATCACACAGTGGGTTTTAATATGCCACAGAGCACCACACATATATAGTCCCATGTTTCACTGGATACGGACTACCACAACACTCTGTCCTATCCTCCTGTGAACTATTTAGACACAAGACTTCCAAGGAAATGTTGAGGAAAATGAATTTGGTTAAAAGGTGTACTTAGTAACTTTTCTGGATCCACGTCCCCTGTCTCCACGGAGATACTGTTGCTTTGCCTGGAATGACATTCCTTAGACTTGGACTTAAACAGGCCTGTCACGGTAAAACATTTTGAAGAATGATATATCAATAAATAGTAATATTGCGATAAATGATAATATTGAAACTACTTTGCCACTGATTAAGATGCAATAAAGCAAAATAATCCCAGCAAACCCTTTTTAAATAGACAGGATCATGAAAACAGCTTTTGTATTGAACGATAGTTGATACAGTAATTATCGAGACAGGCCTAGACTTGCACAAACTTTAATGATCCACAAGGGAAATTAATTGGATACAATATATTATAATAACAGAGAGAAAATTATAAATGGTAGTAATACTTTCAAAGTGTATATGTACATGTAAAAATACAAAATACTGAAATGGAATGAAAACAAAATATATCTCGACTATATACAAGAGGTGGGTAAGAAAACGTATGTCCTTATTATGAACTTATTTAGCTCAATGCAGACGACCAGGTGATGCAACCAGGAAACCAGTCATTAAAAGTCCATCTGTGCAGAGGCAAGCCCGCGCACACTTCAATTTGAATGCTGTATTAGGTCCTCAGGGGGTGCATGGTAAGAAGGCACAATTTTAAGGTATTTTTAGTGCAAAAGAACCCTGTGAATAAAAGCAAGATAGAAAAAAAAAAAGTATTTATTTATTTATTGTGGTTCAATCACAGCTACGACCTATGTTATGTGTATTCCAGTGTTGTGTCCCTGGGCAAGACACTTCTCTTTAGTTGTGTATGAATGTGTTGTGTTGTAATGGTCTTAGTGAGTGACTCTTAGAAGAAGCAGATGGTTTTATTTCACTCTTAAGATACTATATATAACAGGTTTTTCCCTCACTTCAAATCATGCTCACAATCCAGTGGCATGAAAGTAAATGTCATCACATCTCAAGCATCAACTGGGGATTTATTTCGTGTGTATTTTGGTTTTGTTTGTTAGATATGCAAGTACAGCACTTTTTCACTCTATACCAAACCAAACAAAGCCAATTCTTCAACAATTTCTGGATGGGCTAACGGCATGGATAAATAAATAAACCCTATGGACACGCTACCCCCTCCTCTCAATCACTTTTCTGTCCCCTCCTCTCACTCCCCTGTGTTATTCTGACGGCGCTTACTACAGACACATCAGCTTTCAGAGTGCGCATCCAATTAATTAGCTCAACGTTCATTAGGAATAACCATCCGAGTAAAACAAAAACCCTCCCTTATACTTACAAACCAACTCTGGGCAAAAAGGAGATATATGTGTGTATGTATGTGTATATATATATATATATATATATATATATATATATATATATATATATATATATATATATATATATATATATATATATATATATATATATATATATATATATATATATATATATATATATATATATATATATATATATCTTCTACCTGTGTATGATATTCTGATGCTGTGTGGGAGGACTAGTAAAAAAGGCTTGTGTATATAGTGCCATTTGGTCAATGTGCCCATCGTTAAACAGTGATCGCTCAGGGCTTATGGTATCTGCTCACCAGCTTCTGTGGAATTAAACAGGCAGCCATGAGCACATCCTAATGACTGTATCAGGAAGGCAATCAGATGGTTTCTTTGTCGTGAAGTGATCCGTCTTGGTGGACATCTGCAGCATTTGCACAGGGCTGTAAACAAAAGTCAGCTCCATCTGACACACATCTGAATCCCCTGCATTCCTCAACACCTGCCTCAATGTTATTTAAAGCTCTCAGGGGCTCGGCACCAAACATCCACCAACAGCTATTTGCTTATGTGCATGGGAGAGTGCGCACATGTGCACGTGAGAGTGCGCATGTCACAGCCAGTGTAAAAGTGTGCATGTTGTAGGTGTGTAGAGGACTAGGCTTCTCAAGTATAGTAACCATGAGCAACAAGCTTAGCACACACCATGTTACCGCTTTGAAAATATTTCCAAATCGGGACACAATGATGCGGACAAAATGAGACTGCACATGTGTATTGTGATAAGAGGAGAGTCTCGTTTTCATTATATTACACAAAACTGACTCTTGTGAGATTTACACCATGTTAGAATGTTGTTACCTCCTCAAAAACATACCTGGAGTTGTGTTTTGTTTCATTCGCACATGTTTGATTAACTCTTTATTAGACTGTCTGCATTTCCAAAGTTCAAAATGCTCTGCTCCACCTTGTGATATCACAAAGTGGTAGTTTTAACAGTAATGGACAAAATGAGGAAACAATGTTATAACATAGATCAGAAAATATCATCATATAGGCCCTTTAAAGTGTATTTGTGCCACCCCCAAGCCTTTATAAATAAACAAGTCTACCTAGGAAACCTGTGTGTACTATGTGCTAGTATAGATGCAGCACATTTAGCTTCTTCACTAGCCAAACTAACAGGGCTAAACCTGAAATTAAACCTGGACTAGACCAGGACTAGACCAGGACCAAACCAAGTCCACATTAAGACTAAAATAGGCTCAATTGTTCAGTGTGAACACACCCTGTGTTGTTTGGTCATGCTTTTAACAAATGCCAGGGGACCAGAGCAGACTTGTTTGTTCCATGTAAGAATTTGATGGTGTATTTGCTGTTGGCTTAGTTGAAGAGGTCAGAGTGTAAAAATAGCGACCTACTAAGTCTAGTGACCATTTCAGACATGAATATTCACATTTGTTTTTGTCAACAGTAATGGACCAGCCATTTTGAAGCCCAGAAGTGAAGTTGTGGCATTATTCTCGGTGCAAAGAGCTGTACAAATAATGGGCCTGTGAGCCGAGGGAACATTGGAGTTCGTGGTGTGCTGCACATTATCACATAATGTAGCTCAGCCTTGTTAGTTGTGATCTGAAATAAGGCGTGAAAACACAAGTCACACAATGCCACAAAGAACACTACTGGCAAAAGCAGAGCGCGTTCTGGGAGCTTAAAATGCTGCTTTCTCCTAACGGCATTTGGTGCCTTTGAAGAAATCTCAAGGGATTCACTTTTCTGTTTGACACCAAAGCTGTGGAAATACTGTCAATATGGCCAACACTTATCCGATATTGTTTTTACTTTGCATTTTGTGTCTCTGAGAAATAGACAGAGTACATAGTGTAACTATGTTTATGTAATTATACAGGACCTCTTGAACTGCACTCTATAGAAGCTCTAATTTCTCTAGAATGAACTTCATGTTTATAACTAATGTTTATAATACAGACTAGAGGTCAACAGTTTTGGGGTTTTTTCTTGGCCAGTACCGATTGTTTAGATTCTATAGAAATCAGTGGCCAATAATCTCTGCCAATAGTCCAATGAGGTTCATCATTTATTTTAGTAGACCAGACCAAAGTTTAATTTGTTTACACCTGACAGTTTCGGCTGCTCACTAGAGCAAACTCTCCCTCAGAGTGGTCACGTGATGTTGTGACGTTACTATGACGAGACCGGTGGTAACAGAACAGCGCCATCCGCTGTCCGACTTTTTCAGGACTGTATCACAGTTGCCCCCATAAGAATTTAAATTGGGACGAGGGGGGCTTTTTACTCTCACACACCTGGGATACCTAAAATCAGCTGTCCAGCCACGTCACATCTACATCACGTGACTACTCTGATGAAGAGCACTAGTGAGCAATCAAAACTGTCTGGTATGAAAATGAACTAAACCTCGGTCTAAAAAAAAAAAAAAAAGATTAAAATAAATTATTTTTAATTACTTTCTTACTGAATTTTTTACAATACAAACTCATCCACTGCCCTGTTTTACTGCAAACTATAAGAGAGCAGTGTAGTCACATTTTACAGAGCCCTCATCACAAATGAAGTTTTCAAATATTATCCCCTAGTGGAGATAAAAATAAATAAATAAATAAATAAAAAAAAAATGCAAGTATCAGTCAGATATATTGGCTAACTAACATATCTACCTTTAATACAGCCGTGCACCATGTATCTCACACGTAATCCACATAGGATCTTGTGAGTTTGTTTGTCTGCAGCAGCACACTGATGTGGACACAGCCGAGGGCTCTTATCACAGCTGTGGAGCTGTGGTGCACTCCTCCTTATCACAGCAGCTCCTCAGGCTCCAACAGGACAGCAGCATGTCCCCCACACACCCTATAGATGAGAGAACATGGACTTCAGTACACAAACAAAACCACATAAACACACAAATGCTGTACCAGGCCCGGGTCTATAGGAGTGCAAAAGGGTTCATTGCAACCTCTGTTAAAAATGTTTGCACCTCATTTCAGGTGCATAAAATAATGCCACTCAATGGAAGCGTATTATGTCCGTTTGATCTGCACCTTGGCGTGCCCTGTACTTATATGAAAGGATTATGTTTTTTGTTTTTTTTGTAATTGAATATGATAGTAACATCATCCAAACGGAATACGTACAACACGGGATTTGACCACTACAACTCCACAAATAAAAAGTACTTTGAATTACATTGTGTACGAATTGTGCTATAAAAATAAATTTGCCTTGCCATTACCTATACCTATTCTGTATAGTATCACTCCAAGATGTCAGTCAGATTGCAGAAGACAGTCTATGGTAGATAACAACTGTACAAGTCAAATACCATTTTGTTAACGTGCACTATTAGCAGCTGAGATAATGGCTAAGAAGCAGCTCAGCAAATGTGTTTATTATTTTGCCCTGGACAAAGCTGGGGCTAGCCACTGGAGGAATAGGTCAATGGCAAAATAATGTAAACAAAAGGAAACAACAGCTAATAAGGTGTGATTTTATGTGGGAGGGGAGGTGCCGCGTAATAACTGAGAGAAGTGTCAGTCAGTCAGTCAGTCAGCGGGAGGGCATCTGATGCACTGCTCTGACTGTCCTTTCAATTAAATACATCAGCACATTTCTACACCCCGGACTCCATTTGAATCAACAGGGAGCCACAAAACAAAGTGAGTTTGAAAATGTTTAATGCAGTGAATTTGACTTGCGAAATTGGCTTTTTATGTTTTTGTCTCTTGGAGAATGGACTCCCACTGTAGCTGGTAATAGAAGAGGAAGCCATGGACTGTTTTTTATTGGTGTGCAAAAAAAAAGAAAAGAAAAAAGAACTGTCTTCCGCTGAGACATTCTTCAACTGTAAATATAGTCGTTCCATCGTTCCACGCAATTAAGCAATTATGTCTCTGGCAGGACTGAATGTGTGTGTTTTGAAATATGCCCAATTTACTCTGATTTGGAACGTTTTCCTCGCTAGACAGGCAGTATTAAGGATGAGCTGTGAGGCAATCTGAAACCAGCAGGCATAGACTATGTTCCAGAGCTTTTAGTGTGTAGTGACTGCTAGCTGAAGAAAGAGTCCAATGTTTTTTGTGCTCATGGGCAAGACCCTTCATATTGCCTTTACTTCAGACCCGAAATGTTGAATATTTAATTTAAAACATTAAGAAATGCTTTAACTTAACAAATATTATGAGACAGTTTTGGGCCCCAAACCAAAGCTTGGGAATTTCTCATTTATATCATTACATGTAATTACTGGCATGAGGAAATATGCGTGTTACTTGGTTAAAGGGCATATATTACAATGTTTTCTGAAATATGTTATAATGTGATGCCATGTGGTAATACAGGAAGTGTCCTTGTGTTTGAAAACTCCATATAACTTCATTACAATCATCTGGATGATTTCAGTCTTGAAATTGCCAATCTTTACTGAAGAAAAGGTAAAAGGTAGCTGTTAACTTGAAAACTACAATCACATGACATCACCAGTTGGAACAGAGCCTTTTGAGCAGCAGTTTAAAACAGCAGTTTAACATGGCTTAAAGCTCATAAGAATCTAAGGGACTTTCATAATATTGTAAAAAAAAAAAGAAAAAAAAAGAAAAAAAAGACCTAGTACATCAGAGAGAGTTAACTGTTGTATATATTATTATTATTATTGTTTTTTTGTCATAACTGCAGCAGCCCAGGCTTAATATCCACTCTCCTCTGTTGGTAATCAGCGTCCTCTGTGAGGCATAATAAAGCCGTATACTGGGGCATTTCTCGGCCCAAATGGCTATACCTCGAGTGGTCTTTGAATCAGGCTTTGTCTGCAGCAGCAGGTATGTGCAGATTAGCAGTAAAATGGCTGATTCAAATGATCCTGTGCTGCCCACTGGGACCACTGATTGTACCAATCTACATGCAAATGGTCATGTTTATTACACTGGGGGAATAACACAGCACAAAATGCACCTGATTAACAAATTAATGACTAGATTACCTTTTTTATGGTGGAAAAAACCCATGCAGGCTCTATGGTTTCCTAATCCCTTTGTAATCAGCCAGACCACTAATGGCCCTGCACACAAGTGAGGCTGTGTCGATCATGTATATTCTTCACACAAACCATAATTGTGAATCTGACATCTCTATTATGCACATGAGCCAATGAAATATCAACAAGAAAAAAATGCATGCTGCTGACCAAAGTGCAACAAATAGTTGGTATGTAGTAGGTTGTATGGTTGTTTCATTTTAATGTTTATAAGTTGGCGTCATTTCTCTGTAAAGCCTGGAAGATGTGGCAAATGAGTTTGTTTTAATGGGTCTATTGGTGTTTGTAAAACACATCTGGCAACTGGCCTAATTTATGTTATTGTATTTTGTTAATGGTGTCGTATAAGCCCCTTCAAGGGCTCAACATTTTTGGAATGCTAGACACAATAATAAAATAGATTCATTCATTCATATTGTCAGCTATACATACAGCCAGTGGTTCACACCCCAGTAATGATGGGGCTTTCGATTCCTTTGTTGGATCTGAATCTTTTGGATCCATTCCCTTCAAAGAACTGTTCAACAGACTCTTTTATTATTTATTTGTATGACAGAAGTCAATGTGAAAACTCATTTTATCTACAAACTAATCACAGAGAGAGTCTCAGATCTGTTTAAAATGGTTCAAACTAAGTGGGAGTGTGCTTACCCTTTGAAGTCATGAAAATTTAAATACAACTTTGCACTACAATAATAATAATAATAATAATAATAATAATAATAATAATAATAATAATAATAATAATACAATGTTTGTGGTTATCATGCCAAATATGTTTTTTGTGCACAAAAGCTCTCACTTGTGTTGTCTCTTCTGGTTCTGTGCAGATTCTTGTGTTAGTTCAAGGAACTGTTCAAAGGGGCTGACTCATTCATCAATGTCACATCACTAAACACCAATGTAACAGTCTGATGCTGTGTCCTTGGGCAAAACACCCCACTGAATAATTGCCAATAAAAAAAACACAGGAATGACATGCAGCAGTTTGGTAAACCCATTATTATTATTATTATTATTATTATTATTATTATTATTATTATTATTATTATTATTATTATTATTATTATTATTATTATTATTATTATTATTATTATTATTATTATTTATTTTTCTCAGTATAAGTTATTAAACTTATAATATTTCCACTTTTTCCTAGCCCCGTCATAGTGAGTCTGTTAATGCCCCAACAAACACAAGTGAAGCTCTGTTTATCTTGCATAATTATTTTAACAAAAACACTGAAAGCACCTTGGACATCTTCATTACGCTCTCCAGGGCTAACAAAATGAACAGACAGAGTGAGAAATGTCCGTCCGTGGGCTCTCATTCCTGTTCTCTCTGCTCCTGTGCCCTTCTCACTGGCCTAACAGCTCCCCAGATGTCACTATATCTCATTTGAGAAATTCATCTGCGCGTCTCCAGGGCTCCACCATTATTGCTCTCTCTATGCAACTATGATAATGTGTGTCTTGGTCCGGCTTCACACACGCCAATTATGCCCGGCCTGCTTTTCTGATGGACTGGCTGTTATGCAGGCTTTTTCTGTGGGCTTTTCTGCTCATCAGGGCAAAAGCGGTCTGCGGTTGTGAAGGAGACTGTTCTGATTACTGTACAGAAGAATGCAGTGCAGCTCAAATAATGTTATGCCGGGGCCCAAGCAATTAGTTTTACTCTGTTGTTTGCGTTCATGTGGAGGTCAGACAGAACAGCCTTTGTCTCTTTGTCTGTGGAGAGTGAAATTACACGCACAAACACGCAAAAAAGTTCCTTGGTAGGTCAAGAAACATCACATAACTTACACATTTAGCATTCAAGTACACAGTTAGTTTATGTATGTGTTTTGGCAAGTTATTATAAAGTGTCAGAATTCTAAGTCTTTTCAATCTAATAAATGCAAGCAATACATTCACTGTGGAAATACAGTCAAAGGAATCAGTTTATGCAAAATATGCACTCAGAAATTAGTCCTTTATACAGTTACAGTTGTATAAAAAGTGTCAGTTTGACACATCTCTGTATAAAATTGACATCTGAAAACCGCTCACACAAAATCCCAAAAAGAATTAAAATTTTCAAAAACAAAATTTAATCTTAGAAAAATGCAGTTTTTACATTAAAAACTCTCCCACTCTGCTCATGTGTTTTTCTGCGCTCTTTCGTTCATTCGACAGAACAGCTCAGAAGCTTTAGTACTGCTCTCAGGGACCACAGAGAATCACTGGTTTACTGCAGTCTGCCTTTGGGGTTCATATTTTACACGTCTGGAAAAACTGTATTGTATTTTGCACTGGTGTAAACACATAACTACCCACACCTGTTTCCTTGTTTCCAATATAACTTTACATATTATATTCTTTTCAATATAAATGTATGGGCTCTTGGGGGCCCTCTGATGGCTTCAGGGCCCTAAGCAGCTGCTTAGTCTGCATATAGGCTGGGCTGGCCCTGAATTTTTATATCAGAAGTGACAATGTTTTGGGCCAGTGTCCTTTCCCACATGTAAACAGACCTGTAGCATTAAAAAAAAAAAAAAATAAAATAAATGTGTGAAATGTGTGTCTTTGGAACTTGTCTTTCAAGTATCTCGGGGTCTTGGTCACGAGTGAGGGAAGGATGGAGCGTGAGAGTGACAGGCGGATCGGTGCAGCGTCTGCAGTGATGCGGTCGCTGTATCAGTCCGTTGTGGTAAAGAAGGAGCTGAGCCCAAAGGCAAAGCTCTCGATTTACCGGTCAATCTACGTTCCTACCCTCACCTATGGTCATGAGCTCTGGGTAATGACCGAAAGGACAAGGTCGCGGATACAAGCGGCTGAAATGGGTTTCTTCCGCAGGGTGGCTCCTCACCCTATCCCTTAGGGATAGGGTGAGGAGCTTGGGCACACGGGAGGAGCTCGGAGTAGAGCCGCTGCTCCTACATGTCGAGAGGAACCAGTTGAGGTGGCTCGGGCATCTGCTCAGGATGCCTCCTGGACGCCTCCCTAGGGAGGTGTTCTGGGCATGTCCCACCGGGAGGAGGCCCCAAGAAAGACTCAGGACACGCTGGAGGGACTATGTCTCTCGGCTGTCCTGGGAACGCCTTGGGGTCCCACCGGAGGAGCTGGAGGACGTGTCCGGGGTGCGGGAAGTCTGGGAGTCCCTGTTTAGACTGCTGCCCCCGCGACCCGGCCCCAGATAAGCGGAAGAAAATGGATGGATGGATGTGCGTGTCTGAACAAGAGCTGTGTTTGTGTTCTGAAATAGAGCCCGAGATCTGTGTGAACTGATGAGAAATATTCCAACTGATGTGACCACCTGTGCCCCTGTTCAGATACATGTTTAAACCAAATGAATAAACTAAACCAGGTCTCAAAAATCTGCTACAACGAATTGGTTTACCATTACCAGGAACTGAGTCACATTGAAATGCCAGAACTGGACTACAACAGATGCCACACAAAAAAAAAAACAACAACAACACACTTTTACAGCTGGGAATCAATACAAACCATCTGTCCCAAATTTACAACCAGGAAAACAGTAAAAACAATATCATCTTTTTTCCTCCCAGTCCATAATTTTCGCAGGCAAATAATTTTTTTTTTTCTTTTTTCTTTTTATACCAATTATGTTGATCTAAAATAAAATTTAAAAAAGCAAAACTGTATTATATGAGGAATTCTACAAAACATAGACATCTTGGACAGGTTGGAGTTGCAGAGAATTGAATAAATGCAAAAAGGGAGTATCCTGGACTAATTACTGTGTGGGTATTAGCTTGTGCCAGTGCGCTGAAGTCTCTGTCTTATTAGTGTCTAGTTTGTGTCTCCCTCTTTACACATTATTATGGCCCTCTGCTCCTCTGTGGAAACTTTCAGCATTTATATTATTATCCTCATGAGAAGCTTTAGCACATCTGCTGCACTCTTAATGAGCAAAGGGATGATTGATGGTTCACATGATTGTTCAAAATGTAGTGTACAGAACTGTATATGCAACAGGTTTAGACATAAAGGACACACACTGATTTCTTTTATACAAGTTGTGCAGTTGTATGTTTTTCATTTCATTTTAAAATGGATTCATGCTTATTTATTTATAAGTCAACAACTTATATGAAAAACCAAAAGTCCAAAGTTGTTCCTCACTTACCGTACGAATTCCAAACACCCTTATTAGTGATAAGTTTTTCAAGAGCTTTTCACAACTCTCAGAGACCAGTGAGGAGTTTTCTCGCTAACGACAACTAGCATGCTAACACTCACTACCAAGGAATGAACAAATAAAGAGATAAAAAGAAAATCTTACAGTGAAACTATTTTTAATGAGGAAAGGGCTGACGTGGTTTACGTGATTGTTCAAAATGTAGTGTACAGTACCATATGTGTAACAGGTTTAGACATAAAGGACACACACTGATTTCTTTTATACAATTTGTGAAGTTATGTGCTTTTCATTTCAGTTTTAAAAATTGATTTACATGTATTTACTTTTTAACAAACAAATTAAAGGTGCTTAAAAACATAAGACATACTTAGACATAGACATAAAAACCTTATAAGTCACTGAGTTTACAAGAGCTTTTCATAATTCTCAGAGACTCAGTTTTGCTGTATCAGTAAAGCTAACAAAGCTGACAACTAGCATGCTAACATGCACTTCCTGACAGCCAAGCAATATACAAATATATTAATAAAAAGAAAATCTTACACTCAAACTACTCTTAATGTCTAGTTGTGAAGTTGTGTGTTTTTCATTTCATTTTTAATAGATTTACACTTATTTATTCATAAATGAACCAATTAGAGGTGCTTAAAAAATGAACAGCAGAACTACTTTGCATTTATTCCTCACTTACCTTGTGAATTCCGAACATCTTTATGACGTGATAATTTTACAAGAGGTTTTCACAGCTCTCAGAAATCAGTGCAGAGTAAAGCTAACAACCAGCAGGCTAATAAGCACTTCCTGACAAACACATTTACAATTAAAATAAGATATTTTGTGCTTGAACCTGCATCTTGAAAATAAGCGATTAAAGACACTTAAAAACAACTCTGAGAGGGGAAGGGAAAACAACTATAACATGGTCAAAAGCTCTGAAAAGAATAGGTCTGTTTTAAGCAATACACAAATAAAGAAATTTAAAAGAAAATGTTACTAATTCATAATGAAACTACCCTACTGTCACAGAGCAAGAGCACACGTGCAGTATATGTGCATGTAATGAGCAAAAATAATGAAGCTTAAAACTGAACCCAGACCTTCCTTCTCTTAATGAGTACAGTTTCTTTAGTGACTAATGCTGTGACCTTTCTCGTGTTTTGCAGATGGACCACTGGGACCTCGGGGTCTAGTGGAGGCATCTGAGATGTGCACGCAGGAATGCCTCGTTCTAGGACACTCCGACAACTGCTGATGCCCCCCCACCATGGGATCGTACTCGCAACCCAAGTCCCCCGTGTCCAGCTTTGGATCTCAGCGGGAATGGGGGTCCGAAGACAAGCTCATCAACGGGCACACTCTCACGCGAACCTGGAAAAGCGAGAATCGAACGGATCATTTTGGAGACAGGAAGCAGTTTGGGAGCGGAGAGGGACACTTCACTAACAGTGGCATGGCAGATATTCCATTGGTGAGTCTTAAGTCGTGCCAGCCTGCCTCCTGCCCGGACAGCCCCAAAGACCAGCAGCTATAAGGCAGACCGGGGCTACCTATGGACACCGGTGGCGTCAAGTCTCCACTTCTTTTCTGTATTTCATCTCTTTCCATTTCAGTTCGCTTCTGCTATGTTTTAGTCTCACAAACTCCGTAGGCCTGACTTTTAGTGCTTATGCAGTGTTTGCTACTGTTGGATTTTACTACGGCCCAGGTAGGAACCTCTTTTTACCAATGGATTTCTTCAGTCAGACATTATCGGACCATTTTACGATATGGGCAAGCGGACACTTTTAAAATGGAGAATATTTACAAGAAGAAAAAGGAAAAAATAAAAATAAAAATCTCCCATGACTGACCAATATATAAAGGTATTTTGTGGTGTGGTTGTGCTTGAATATTCCAGGACTATATTAATCGACACAATCAAATGGACGTACAAGTGTTGTTCTATGGTAATAACACTGTTAGTGGACACTGTTTATTCATTGTCTGTGTGTATGTAAATAGGACTATAACCACATGTTATACCCACGTGCATAGGGCAGTGGTATCTTAAAGGCTTGTGTGGAACCTCACCTTGCAACAGTGTTAAATGTGGCATATTGTACAATGAACAAAAAGAGTACCTTTAAAATTTTATTAATTGCCATATGGATTTTCATATCAGAATAGGGTGACCATAGTCCTATGTACACATTTTGCCCTATCACTCAACATGAAAATATGCACAATACACCAATCTACTCACCATTTACTCCTGTTCCATACGTCCAATAAACAGGACCTAAGAGTGAGCGTGAGGGTAATCTGATTTAAACTGCAAACTTTTCTATCTGTTGTGTTTATAATGAGGGGATATGGTCACCCTATATAGACACATTACGCGTCACACATGTTTCATATGAATAATAATTTTCTTCAAAATCACTGGCAAATCTTTTTAAAATGGATTTTTCTATTCAGGATGTCATCGCTAAAAATATGCATTATAAAAACACAGCTCACCTATAAACAAATTTTGGAAGTACAATTAAATAGCAATATATTTGTAAATGGCTAAATGTTTTATCTAACAGACTTATTAATGTATAGATTTTAATCAAGTTGTGTGGACTGAGCCGCCCCTCAGTGCAAACTACTGCAATTCTTGACCTGCTGTATGTGTATATATTATTTTCACATCCTTTACATTACAAAAACACTGATTAAGTAACATTCGATCACTGTGCCTTCATTATGCTTCTGCAAATCTATACATTCATATAATTTTGACAACACGCTGGTGAATCGAGAAAATATTGTATTAAAAGATCGAAAGCCTTATGCACCCAATATTTGCCAAATTGACTAGAGAAGTTTTTGGACATCCATATTGGCATGAACGGGGTCAAACATGATCATCATCTGTTGTCACTGTCTGAATAGGTTTTGTTTAACTCCACAGCATGGAAGGCTAACTACACAATGGAAACAGCATGCTAAAAAGATATAGCTTTTTTAAATGAACTTGATCATTTCTGTGTCACTTTCTTTTTCGATGGGAGTTTGATTTGTGTACTTTGGGTTTGTAAAGCACTCTCATGTTCTTGTCACGGTTAGAAGAGTTCTAGTGGGATGGAGTGGTTTGCTTCTTGCAGTTTGTGTGTCAGTTTGTGAGGGTGTTCAACTTCACTGATACCGAAACAGTTACTCCTTGTTACTACTCTACAGGTATACAGCTACTGCAATAAATGTTTTAATTACATGTATGCTTCATTTGTCTTATTGCACCAAGATTACTGTATAATTTATATTCTTAAATATTAGTCATATTGGCCTTAAAATTATGTGAACAGGCCTGTTACCAATGCATTTTTAAATTACAAATTGTATTTCATGATTTTTTTATTTTATTTTATTCATTTTAATGTTAATTTTAATTTATTTATTTTTGTACACATCAGTTTTGGAAATGTTAAGACCTTTTACAATCATCAATCCACTGCATTCTGGAACTTCTATTGATATCTTTTGTGGATTGCTGAGATCAGTCTCTTGCTTAAAAGTATAATTCATGCGCAATTTAGATTTTATATATTAAGAAATACCAAGAGCCGTGCCTGGAGCATGGAGAGACAACTCGATTGGAGGTGGCCTCACCAAACTGACCCGCTCCAAGACAACCACAAGCGAACTGTGCCAATGGAAAAGACTTCAATGAGTGACATAATTTAGCCAAGCCATTTAAGTGGGAATAAACACCTAAAATCCATCCATAGCCACAGTCCAAATAAGCTGCTAAACTAGGCAGTGCCTGGAGGACTAAAGGAAAGAGTGATAGGGTGCCAATTGTAAAGCACTAGTAGTAGACAATGCTATTAAAACACCATATTCACAAGTCCACATTTCCAATGCAGCAGCATAGTCATCAGCCTCTCTATCTCCTCCTCTCCACCATTGTCTTGGCCTTATGGGAAAAATTTGCCTTAACAAATATTTCATGCTATCCCTCAATGTTTGTGCTCTTATCTAAGCTTCAAAGTGAATCCGTTTGATAAAACTATTTGTGGAGCTCACTCATTAGTCTGTCAGTTCAAGCCTCTGTCAGTTCATTTGGGCATCTGTCTTTTGCATCACAAACATGCACTTAATACAGTTAGACAAATCATCATTTTAGGGTCACTCTGGTTTACAAACACAGCAATGGAATAACAGCTTTAAACTGAATTCTGAAAGGTAGTTGCCATGGAAAAGAAAAGGTCTCCATCATCTGAGGACAGCTCTTAAATTTACCGCCAGGGATGCTTTGTTGTTTAAGCTTTTGTGTAGAAGCCAAAAATAATATGTGTTTTGAGAAAGCGGTTGTGGGGATGTGAATGTGAGAGGTGAAGTTTTAGTGAGGATAGGCTGAGGAGCAGAGCAGCGAAGGCACAGCGGGCACCAGCACTGAAGAGAAGACTAAGAGACCCATGCCTCCTTTGTGAAACTTTCAAAGATATTTTAGCTTTGAAGGAACTGCAACTGTTTACAATGGAGAAGACTCTCACAATCTCAGTGGTTGATTAACCTTATACTATCCCTGGAACTGTATTTGCGCATTTCAAATCCCAAAAACAAACAAACAAAAACAAAACATTTTACAATAACTACATCTTAAAGATCCTACAATACACAAAATTGACTCTTCTGAGCTTTAGGTCATGCTAAACATTTTTTACCCCCTCAAAATTATGCCTGGAGCTGTGTTTTGTTTCATTTACACAAGTTTAAGAAACCCTTTACTATTTGTCTGTCTACTTTTCCAAAGCTCAAAATCCTCTATTCCACCTTGTGATGTCATGTAGTGGTAGTTTTCAACTTAACAGCTACCTTTTCAGTAGAGATTGCCAATTCCAGGGCTACTACCAGGAGTACTTGCTGTATTACCACATGACATCACAAGGTGGAACATATACATTAAGCAAGTGTGTATGAAACAAAACACAACTCCAGGTATGTTTTTGATGAGGACACAGCATTATAACATAGATCAGAAAACACCGTAATATGGGCCCTTAAGACAGTATATAACTTTCTAGAGATGTAATTTTCAGTCCACAGAAACAGAAAGTTAAAACCAAACTTTGCAAAATCCACCATGAAGATAGCACCAAAGGAACATTTCAGTGGAAACAAGTATGAGTTAGGTTTGTAGAGATGCAAGCCCACTCACAGTAAGGGCACAAGTTTTTCATTGCAATAAAAGAAAATTACACACTATAGCTTTAAATCCAACAATTGGCCAGGGAGAAGGCACCCAGCAGAACCAGTGAACATAATTATATTTTCTTTATTCTTTTAGGTTCTTCTCTTTCACAGTAACCTCATTTGATATATTTATCAGCTGTCACCCAATGGACCTGCTTAAATTCTTATTTGCCATGCTAGCTATCGACTTGGGCATGAACACTTTCGTAGAAGCTTCAAAGCTAATTGCCTTGGAAGTGAGAGAGGGAGAGGAAATTAAGTGTCACGCCACAACCAGGAAAATAGCTTCCCAATCGCATTTGCTCCTTTTTCTCTGTGGTCTTTGAGATTTTTTTTTTTTTTTTAGACACGGAAGCCTCAGAGCACAAAGTGGAACAGAATGAATGTTCAGTTGAAAATCAGTCCAATGCAAAGAGCACATCTCCATATTTCCAAAGCCATTTTTCAAGATAATAGGTGCGCAAATTAATTTCAGTTCTCCACGGCCCTTCACCAAACTTCATCTTGGTTCTAATGAATGGAATTGAGCACGGATCCCTAGCCCCCACAGTCATGTAAGTGTAAATATCTCAGGCCAGAAGGGATCCTGTTTGGCTGGCTTTTAGAAGGCACTCACTGGGAAGCTACCGTCTCAAAGTAGTTACAGTCGACTTGAAAAGGGCTGAGTTTCTGTGTGGAAAAACGTCAAAGGAGGTAAGAGTTTTTGCAGCCCGCGGCCATCTCTCCTCAAACTGTGTTATCAACCAAATGGCCCCTCTTCTTTGCCCCCATGCTGCTGCAGTTGTTTCATCTTGTATATGCTGTAACATATAGGGTCAAGGCAGAATCGTGATTTGAGAATGATCAAAGTCTAGTCGATAGATTCCATGCATAATTGAACACATCAAGGCTAAAGCGCATCTGACTTTCAAGGTGAGAAGTAAATATTATTTCCTTGAGAATTTCATAAAGCTCCTCATCACGTGTCACTGGAGTTATGTCTTTAGATTCAGTGTTTTCATCTTTTTTGCATCTTGTTTTTACAGAAACTTGTCAAAAACATGAAAATACAGCACTTTAGTAATGGCTATTGCGTCAAACGTTCTTGGTGTGTACTCACTGATGCTGCTCAAAATACATCAATTTCAGAAAGGAGATAATGCACAACTGTTCAAGGCTAAAATCCAGTCTGCGATAATTTTACTTTAATATACATGACCTAATCCAGTTGTTTTCTCCAGTAAGGTAAAGCATGTGATTTGTGTCATTTTTCAGTTAATATTTAGTTAGTTCTTCAATTTTTGCTTAACACAATCACAGTATAATTGCTTTAATGTACAATTTGCTGTTCCCATAGAGAGATTTAAATAAGACCTTGTGTCTGCTCTACAACTATAATCTATACACACCCGTGGATCATTATGTCATAATTTGCACATTTTAAAACACAATATTCATCCAAACAACTTAATAAAAGAAACAAGACCACTGAGAACTTCGGTGCCCAATGGGAGCTGATACTGCCTTAAACGTCATCACAACAAAAAGTCGGCACCTCCTATGGATAGTTGCAGATCATGCAAGCAAGGAGAAGGGGAAACAACTATAATATGGTTAAAAGCTTTGAAAATATAACATATTTGGCCCTTATACACGTATTTTAAACAAGGTTGTTTTTTAGGAGAAATGTAAACTCCACACCAAAGAAGTTTCTATCGAACTCAGTGACCCAACTTGCAGGAATGCTAACCACTAAACTGCAAAGACATTAGTATAAGCCATAACTAAAAGGAACTAGGACATTTGCTCTTTTATTCCATTTTCCTGAAGCAGCTTCCACAGCCCAACCTTTCCACCACTACTCTATACCACACAGCTAGAGTAAGTGGCAGTGTCAGAAGTGAAGCGTGGGCCATGCCTCTTGTTCAAACCTATGCATTTTATGTGTTCTTTACAAATAAACAGCAGAACCATATATTACCGTTACATGCCCCCAAGAAGCCTGACTAAATGAAACATGAAGGTCAGCTAGAGCGATCATGAGAGAACATGGACTGTCATACAATCCCCACAGCCATGACGGATTAACTGTGTCCAGAGGAATGCATGCCACTGTTCTTAATACCGTAGCCTTATACAAGAATCTGACTCATATGAAATATTAGATTCTCAAGGGTCACTGTCAAATATTATAGGTCACAAGTGAATGCTTCCTGAAGGGAATTAAGATAATATGCTGTCTGCTCTAAATAACATTAATTTCTGCTGTAATGATGAAGTTAAGTGCAAGCTGTTAAGACAATGAGTGGAGCTTATACACACTGGACCAAACTAACTGAATTTACTGTCACAAACTATAGACTGTATAAAGAAGTGGAGTAAGGGAGTGTGATATCACCCATAGCGTTCAGCTCCAGTCAAATGAAGCTCATCGAGAATAGCAGTTATACGGGCGAATTAGGAGCCGAGTTACATGTTTTGAATTCTGACCACTAGTATCATAACAACCAAAGAGACAATCTTGAGCCAAGCTGTTGAAGGTAATGCCTCTTCCTGCCTTATTTGGAGTTCCAACTGGATCATAGCAACCAAATAGCCAATCTGGAGGCTGTTGAAAGTATTGTAAGATAAGGTTCCCACACACAACACTAGTTTAGTAGGGAGTGGGCGCTTCACAACGCTGTCAATCAAACCTGTTGCTAATGCTAGTGGGGGTGACCTTGGGAAAAGATAGTGCCTGTTAATTAATTAATACAGTGGATTAATATGAACATTTCAAGACCAAAATTACAAGCCTGAAAGCAGAAGTTATGGAGAGAGGGGCGACAGTGGAGCTGGATGTGCACCCATGCAGACTTCAAACTCTATTTTGAAGCCTTTAGATACACTCTTTCACTCAACCCTTTGTTTCATAACAGGTGATGAAGTTAAAACCCATCATTGTACACTCTATGTAAAAGTATGTTGGCCATTGCTATTTGTCAGAAGAGAACACTGTATAAAATGTATTTATAAGGGACTACTTCAGGGACTGCCTGAATATCTCACTTGTTTGTTGAACTTTGATACAGGAACTTTTACTACAATATCTCATGATTGTCTACTTCTAAAAAACTGGCCGCACTAGAACTGAAATGGGAAAAAAGCTTTTGGTTACTTTGCTTCCCAAAAATATAGTATATTTCAAGGCCATGCAAAACTGGATATAGTGTTCCGACCAATGCAACATTTATACTCACACTTGCTCCTCTTAATGTTTTAAAGGGACCTATGCAGTTATTTGTTTTGTTTGTATTGTTATGTATTTGAACAGGACGCTCATAAAAAAGGTGTACTCTCATTGGGTTTCTTTGTATAAATAATCAAGAAATTCATATTAAAAGCCATCCTTTTTTTTTTTTTTTTTTTTTGCCATATTGCATAACCCCATTCACTATGTAATATAATTTTCATTTAATTTTCTATGTTAATTTAAATGTTTGGTAAATGGGAAAAAAATGTTAAGATGTGGAGACTTGTGCGTAATTCAACTGATGGTCATAATGTTTTGGCTATTAAGTGTTTTCCAATTTGAACCTTTAAATGAGTCTCAACTTTTAAACAAAATAAGTTTTAGACACACCTGTACAGTCAGGTCAGGTAAGGAGAGCATTTCTGAGTTGATGAATAGGCAAAGTTTTAAAAATGATTTGTCACAAGATAAAGACATGGATTGGTTAGATGGCCTCAAACAGTCTGACAGGGAGAAGTAATGGCTGCTGGATAATGAAGGATGGAAAGCAGGTGAGTCCAGAAGAGATTACTGCAGAGAGACGAGGGGGGTGGGGGGTGGGGTGGGGGGGACAAATGAGTGATTCACACAAAAATTTGTAACTAGTGCAAAGAATGTAGGAACTAGTTTATTGTAACTGCCAAATTAGGTCATACAAGAAAGTGGTGTTTTTAAAAGATGATAAAGTGATTGCTTTAGTTTTGAAAGAATCCATCCATTTTCTTCCACTTATCCGGCGCCGGGTCGCAGGGGCAGCAGTCCAAGCAGGAACTCCCAGACACGTCCTTCAGCACCTCAGGTGGGACCCCAAGGCATTCCCAGGCCAGCCAAGAGACATAGTCCCTCCAGTGTGTCCTGGGTCTTCCCCAGGGCCTCCTCCCCATGGGACATGAAAGAATATTTGGATATATTTATGGTTTCAGAAAGATGAGACATTAGGTCGCTTCCATGATGATTAACAATTTAAAACAAGATATTACATCTTTTAAACAGGAACAGTCCACAAAATGTTGCATATCAGGGAGCTAAAATCCATGAATTCAACAAACCATACAACTGAAATGTGTAATTAAACCAATGTTTGTCCTTCAGGCCTATTTCCATAGTGATCCAGGGCATTGAACCAGCAACTTTGTGCATAATACACAAGGTTCCTAAGGTGTAATTGACTTTCTTGACTGGAGTGAGTCCTGCTCAAGCCAAGTTCAATCTAGTTCAATCTCACTCTAGAGATGGGTCCCTCTGCGCTGTACTGCAGTAACTGCTCCTGGTTATCACAGGGTCATTGGTTAAAGAATGGGTTGAATGCAGATAATTAATTTCCCTCACAAATATACTTTAAACAGTGTTTCCCTCAGGTTTCCCCTGACAGTACAGCTGCACTGCAATTCTTGTTTGAATCACATGATCCAATGGACTGCAGAGAGGATCATTTTAAAGACAATCAAAGAAGTGCTTACCTCCTATGAGTGATCTTGATTTCGGAAAGACTGAACTCACCTTTGCCACACCCTGCTCCAAAATGTCTCTGCTCATGCTGTACTAAACCCTGCAATTCAAACAAACAAGAACATTTAGAAGTTGTGGTAAATACCAACTGTTTAGAGAAGCAAAATATGTGGTTAACAATAATAATGCAAAAGTCATTGATTGTCCTTGTCTTATAAAACATGTTACATTACATTGCATTGTTCACTCCACACGGTGGAGGTAAGTGCACAATTGTCGCTACAGCTGCCCTGAAGACTGACGGACACAAGGCTGCCAATCTGTACCACTGACCCGTCCGACCACCACCAATACTCACACACACCACATCCAAAGGAAAGGTGAGTGAAGTGTCTTGACTAAGGACACAGTGGCATTCTGGCATTCTGCACCAGACCCTGATATTCCCAGCAGTCTCCCATTCAAATATATCAGAAATATCAGAAATATATCTTGACTGACATTTCAAGAAGAACAACACCACTGGGAACTTTGATAGAAATTAACTTTACAAATTTGTCACATGGTTGGCATTTTATTTATTTATTTTTCACATATGACACAGCTTTTATATCCTTTTGAAATGGTTAATAAATTAAAATTCCAATTATAATAGTAAAGTCAAAATATTATCATATTGACTTCATATCTGGTAAAATTGATATGGAATGTTTAATACTTTAAAACACTCCTATACTGTATGAAAAAACAAGAAAACAAAAAAAAAAACTGAAAAAAACACATTCTCACTATAGGCTAATGGGAAAAACAACAGTCTAGAAGTTGAATTCTGTTTTATTTGAGTTCAACTTTACACTGCAGTGTCTTATGTCAATGTTGTTGTTATGTTACGTGTTTGTGCTCTTTTAGCAATGTTGCAGTAATCTGCTTTATTTTACCTTCTGACTTTTATATTGTTTTACAAACTTTAATGTATATAATGTATATTTTGTGGGTTTTTCTGCCTGGGGACTGTAGTTAAAGACTAGCTATAGCCAATCCTGGCACATTAAAATGAACAGCGACAGTTCATTCGTTGTCGTTGTGTGTGAGTGGTTCCTTGTTGTAAAGCGCTTTGAGTGCCTTGAAGGTGGAAAAGCGCTATAGAAAAATGTGACAATTTAATAATGCATTATTATTATTATTACTGTCCCCATTTAAACTAATACAATAATTCAAATATAGCCTACATTTACTGTTGACTGATTCCAAGCAGATATTCCTCTGAAGGGATATAGACACAATGATTGATGTAGTTTTCGAAAATTTATGAAATGTGTTTTAGCAAACATGAATACATTTAATTAGTTTCAGACTACATAATTGAGTTGTACTTGTAAAAAAAAAAAAATAAATAAAAAATAAAATAATAATAATAATAATAATAATAATAATAATAATAATAATAATAATAATAATAATAATAATAATAATAATAATAATAATAATACAATAAAAATAAACATTGGAAATCTTAAATAGTGTATTGATCCCTGAGGAAATTCAGATGATGAAATCATTAAGCTTGCAGGAGTATTTTGAACTGTTTCTTTGTCATGGCTTTGATGATACACATATGGTACTACAGTTCTATTTAAATGGTCTGCTTCTGTCATGTTCACCGTTTGCATTCATTACTGTATTTGAGTAAATCTACACATGATTTTGAAAAAATAATAAGCCTATTTTGCATATTCATCAATCAGAATATTCTGGCGCGTTTCGGAATGATGACATCATCAAACAAGGACAATCCTGTATACAATGAAATGCTTGTACTTAGGACAGGTCATTTCATGCTGAACACCGCAGAGGACAGGTGCACTTTACAACAGTCAAGGTCAGCTGTTTTTCATGTACAGTGATACAGGTAAGATCTCTGCATTTTGACGGAGAACATGACATCTGGAGCAATGTAAGTGTTTGTGATAGAGACAGGGTTTTCATGTTATTGCAGAGTTTTGATGTAGTGGAAAGTGACTTGATAAGTGTTAAACATCAGCTCAGTATATTCCATGAGCACACTTTCACCTCTCTATGACTGCATTTTGAGGGGAAAAACTCACTTACCTGAGTCAACTACTGCTGTCGTCAAGAAAGATTAGCTCAAAATCTGGAGATGAGTCCTTGGGCTCCTGACAAGTTGCCTTTGTGGCACTGGTTGAAGGATGGGTCAAATGCAGAGAATGAATTTCCTTCATGAGGGATTAACAGTGTAATTACCCATACCTTATCTTGTGTTAACCAACAGTATTGTAAATACTCTTTAAACTGCAGGTTTCAGACTAGAGCTACACAACAATTCTTGTTCTTTCTTGCTAACATGTTTATGATACACGACAGTCAACAACTATTTATTTTCATCTATAGACTTTACGGACAGCATTACTATAAGAAAATGCTAACTATTCCAGCTCTGATACTCCAAATCGATCAAATATTAAAGTCAAGTTAAGTGGCCAAAACAAATAGATATTTTAACAGCACTGAAGTGTCACAGATGAATGCTCCACAAAAATGAACAGGTTTTCTAAGTGCAATGCTTTTTCCTTACCGCTGCTGTCTTTTATATGAATTCAATACATTCTACAATACCAGAATTAGTGGTTCTCAAGAAAAGATTTGGCTTTCCGAGTACCAGGTCTAATATAGGCCCACAGATCAAACCAGGGACTAGCCCAAAGAAAATAATCTGATAACTCCAGAAATTTCATTTCTGGAACATAGCCACTGACGGCAAGATGGGTTTGCTCATACGTATATGTTCTTGTTTTAGGTTCCACTGCCTCACCAAAGAAAAAGGGCTCTTTCCAAAGGATCTTCTCCTTATTGACTTCAACTGTTTCTGCTGTGACACCAAGGAATAAGATAAGTATCCTTTATTCAACTTTTATTTAGCAACGTGCAAAATAGTACATTTAATAGGCTCTAAATTATTTGAGAATAAATAATAAATGAAACATTAAAGCTGCAAGCGGTGATGATGGCTCTCGCTACCATGCAAACAGCTTTCCCATGCACTTGCCATGGACTTGTGACCGCCTGTTAATCTTGACTGTCTTTGACTTGTACTGGTGTGGGTCAGGCATTGAACCAGCAACTTCATGCATAATACAAGGTGTAACTGACTTTTTTGACTGGAGTGACCTAAATAATGGCAACTTTCAATCGCAAAACAAAGAAGAACAATACCTCCCGCCACTTACACCTCATTGCCCTCAAGGGACAATAATGACTTGTACTGATTTGGAGCAGAGTTCCATATTTGGAATTCCAACTGTAAGACCGTGAGGCTGTTGACGTTAAGGCCCCTTCCTGCCCACACTGCTGGTTTAGCAGGAAGCAGGCACTTAGCAATACTATCAAACAAACATGTTAATGCTAGCAGAAGCAACCTCAGGGAAAAAGTGCCTGATTTGTCTGATATTAATGTTAATATCTTGATTTACAGGAAAAAAAAAGCTAAATAAAAATAAATACCAGGATCATGTAGAGCTGGTTAATCCGGACATTTTAAAACCAAAATGATGAGCCTGACAGCAGCAGTTACAGAGAGAGTGGCAACAATAGAAAGTGAATTGTTGCCAGAGTCGATGGAGCCAAAACACGCCCATGCTCACTGTCTACTTGGAACACGGTGGCTAGCAAGTTAGCTACAGTATATCCATATTTATATACAGTCTATGGCAACCACACACTTCTTAATTATGACTGAATATTAACAGTAGACATTATTAAACATTGGAGAGTGAGTAACTTTAACCAAGTCCACTTTAATATTACATTTGCTGTGAATAAGGAACCTCCTGCTGGAAAGACATCCAGTGCTCAATGGTCAATATTTAAATGATGAATTCCATTTCTTCCACAAAGCCTGTAAAATGCATTTCAGGACATTTTATGATTTATTCAGTGACATTGACCAATGAAAGAATTCCGTCAATGCTTTTGAAATTTGCCAAAAATCCTTGAATACTATGTGAACACACTCTCCTGACCTCCTGTCTGCTGAAGATGCTGAGTAATATGGAAAAATGATTACCCCAGAGCCAAATGAAATAGATTTATGGAAAAGTCATTACAGTGAATTTAACATTTCAAATTTAAAGCTGTTCCCTTCTTATTCCAATTTGACCTCCATTTAACGCCCTTGAAAAGTCTAAAATTGTTATTTGCTTCAGAAATGGGGTGCTATATCTTGCACTTCAGGTTAGTCCAAGACATATATGATGGTTTTAAAGAATACTTTGCCAATTGGGTATAAATTTGCACAAGGGCCACATTTGTGCATTGAGCACACCCAGAGAGAGCCATTTCTGAAATATTGTGGGGCTGGGGAGCTCATGGGCACAGAATTGCATAGGCTCACAGGCACAGAATTGCATAGGCTCACAGGTACAGAACCACATAGGCTCATGGGTACTGAATTGCAAATGTCACTGGTACAGAACTGCATCGACTCATGGGTACAGAACTTCATAGGCCCATCTGCAAAGGCTGCAAATCTACAATTTAACGCAATGCATCATATAGTATTTTTAGTTGAAATTATTATTTTTTCAGACCAAGGTTTAGTTTGTTTTCACACCTGACAGTTTCACAGCAACAAGTGGTGGAAGACTTAAGAAAAATAGTAAAAGTTTAAAATGCACATATTTTTTTTCTTATGTGGCTTCAAATGTAGTGATTTTGATAGTGATTTTGTTTACTAGAAGCAACTGAATTTGTTTTTTTCTTGTATATTTGTGTTTACAAAAACAATGATGTGGGAAAAAAATAAACCCCTCAGACTTTAAAGCAGGTCTCTAACAATAATGAAAAATGCTTTTACTTTTACTAAAAAAATTAGCACATACCTGCTCTCAAATGTAGTGAAGTTAAAAAAGTGTCCACTTATTATTATTATTATTATTATTATTATTATTATTATTATTATTATTATTATTATTATTATTATTATTATTTTATTGATGTATTTTTTGACCATTTTAGTACAAATTATAATGTCAATTTGCAGCTTTCTGGTTAAAAATGCCTAAATCTAAGTATGCTGTCTTCAGCTGTCTGCAATTTCAAGTAGTTGGTTACATCATGCAAGACTGCCCTGATTACAGCCAAGTATGGATACCTGTTAAACTAATCACAGTGCTCCTCGCATATCCAGCCGAATTTAGGTGTTTAGTCCCACTTTAACATGAAACAAGCTGGATAACTGTCCCAGAGTATCCCCTGTCTTTAGATGCTCTTTCTCAGGAAGATAAACTCCAAACATCCAATGTAGATGTGACCAGGGCTAATCCATTTGCAGATGATAAAATTCTCTCCTCTCCTCATTACTGCCACAGAATTTTCTTAAGCATCCCTTGAACTCCTCCATCTTGGTCTCCTGGCTCCCTTCACTATTTAATGCCAGTGCTCTTACTTGCTGCTGGATTATCCCATGTCAAGGGAGGTTTTAAAAGGTGTGTATCAATTCCGCTAAGCTGTAGAAGCAGCATTGTGCGCTTGACTTTCTGTCAGTGGTGCTTTTTGTCACTGGGAGAAGTGGGGAAAAGCTTGTTCTGCGTGTCAGTCTTCGCTGTCGTGTCATGCTGTGTCACAAATGTATGAAGTTTAGGGCGAATTTAACTACTAACTGAACTCCTATGAGAGAAACACACAAGTCCATGCACGCAAGCACTAAAACCAAACTAAAATTGTGTATTGATCAAATCTGTAATCAAACAAGCATGTGGTTATTTTGCATTGTTATAGAATGCTTTTAGTTTTTGACTGATCAACCACAACATTATGAGATATCTAGTAGAATTTACATACTCTTAGTCATAAAGGGCACTGCGTAGCTATTTTGGTGAAAAGTATCTACTTTTCTCCATGATGATGTTATGGCATTGATTGCATTATGGGTGTTTGCATTCCTCTAAAACACTGTGAAAAAACATTCTTAAGGTTGGTTTATAGTGTGAGAGCTGATGTCCTTACGCAGACCTGAACCATTTGAATTCTGCAGGGCTAATTCAGATCAAGGTGCATTGTGGGAATCCAATCTATCAGATTTGCTGTAATCATGAAGGAAGAGATTCCAGACCAGGAAGAGAGTTGAAAGAAGTTTATCTCATGAGATGAATGAAGTTACAGAGGCACATGTGTATGTGTGTGTGAGAGTGTTTGTGTGTGTTGGGTACGCTTGTGTTGAGTGTGTTGACTGTGTGCATTGGCGTGTTCATACAAAGGAGTCATCCAGTACTTATACCCCAAGAAAGGTACTAGCTATAGAAGGTTGGCCCTATAAGGACTTAATTTAAATTCACTACTAAATTTACATACTGTCCGTACAAGGTCATAAATGGATGTATAGTTAGCTGTTTACTGAGAGGTAAAATATGTCGCTAACAAATGCTTGCAGTTACTAAAAAGATGTATTGCAAGACCTCTTGTCAACCGAAAGATGAATTCCCGTATCATGTTACCAAAGTAGCAGATTCCAGTGCCAGTGTCTATTCTTACAATAAGTATGATTTGTTTTCTTACAGAGCAACAAGTTCACCTCAATGTTGTAACACACAGTATTCAACACTAGGTTTAAGAGTAAAATAATGAAGCAAAAAAATTTGCTTTCATTTGTATTAGTTCAATCATATTTATTTACCATGACAATAAACAATCATATAAGGCTCATATGCAGACATTGCTGTGTCTTTAGATGTTTTGAGATGTTTTTAATCTGTTGCCTGTATAGTCTTTGTGGATCAACCAGTCAGAGCCCTTCAAGTAGTAACTTTTTATCTGAGGTGCACGTACATAGCACATTCATCAAAAAAACAAAAAAACAAAAACATATGATTGGCATCATCATTACAGTTAATTATACAATAACTTATTTAGATTATGCATCATCATCATCATGCAAGGGTGAACATGTTGGCTTCTCTCTTATACATACACATAAAAAGAGTCAGTCTTTGGAACGGCTCTTTGAGTGAACAGATCCAAAAGATTCGGATCCCATAAAAGAGCTGAAAGTCCCATCACTACAGCATGAGCAGCAAACAAGCTTTCTGATTGGCTTTCATGTGCGTTGGGGAGCTGTGCAGCAGTAAACTAGCCTTTACTCTGAATACAGTCACCTCTCCTTAAATCTGACCTGTAACTTGACACTGTGGTGCAAACTGCATGTTTTCAATACGTTTAATGTCATGCAATGGAACATTCCAGGTAAAGCAATAATATCTCTGTGAAGACAGGCAGGTAGTGGACCCTCAGCCAGTAAAGTTATTCAGAGTACCTTTATTATAAATTCAAGAGATATAACAAGGACAGAATGACAGCACAAAACTAGCAATGTCAATAAAGTGAGTTTTTAAAGTGACAGGTATTATAAAAGCAAGCTGTGCCTTATATAGCAGCATTTGAACACTTCCCAGTCTTAAAAGCAATTTTAACTTTGTCTTAACTTTATTTTCAGAAGTTTGGACAACAATAATGTACTGGACATAAGCACAAGAGCCAGCATTCACTCCCTTTATGCATCACAAATAGGCAGTATACCATCCTTTGACAACTTTAGCTTATGTAGACAGTTACCAAAACAACACAAAAATATGTTGCTGATTCCACATACTTTTTCATATTTTTCTATGGCACTAATGAGGGTAAGTTACATGCAAGAAGGCGAAGATGGTGGACTCATTAATGTTTTTATTTCTGCTGGAAAAAACAAACTGTTGACATTTCCTCCAAAAGGTTGCAAACAAACAGTCAGTGTTTAATTATTTGTTGCAAGAAATTATCCAATGTAAGAACTAAGCAGAAGCATAAACAAGCCCGAACCATAGCATAAACTCTATTTGATGTATTGATAAGAGGGTTTTCTAACGTTTGTTTCAGGCTTTGCCAAAGTAAATCGTATTTGATCATAGAAGAAAACATATCGGGTGAGTTTTAATGCAGTTTTGTTTAAGGCTTTGTATATAAAAGGGGTTTGGATCAGAGAGACTTGTACAGCCCTGTGGTACTTTGATATGTTACATCACCCATGCCCAGCAACTACTTTGAGAGCTTAAAGTGATCACAAGTAAGGAATCTATTGCTCGAAAGATATTCAAGTTAAGTACAAGTTTACTGGCACACATTGGTTCACTCTTGATTAAAAGTTACTCCTCCATAGAATTTATTATGTACAATTTGGAAGAGCTCAGAAACAGTGTGTTGAAACTATTAGCAACCAATATGAATCATGAGTGTTTGTCCACTGATCCAAAAGTTGGCGGTTCGAGTCCCACTCTCGACATGAACATTGTTGGTTGAGTGGTCATATCCACTGACCCACTGGCACGATTCAAGCTCCTACAAATGAATATTGTCATTATATCATAGGGAAAGACAACCTTCCTTATCCCCAGTGTACAGTGTGGGAATGGGCGTGTGTGAATGGATTCCTTGATGTAAAACACTCTCTGTCTGTTTGTCTGTCTGTCTGTCTATCTATCTGTATGTATCAACTGTAATAAAGCCCTAGGACAGCAAACAAATGAATTCAAAGCAAACTAAGTGAAAGTTTTGCCTATGTACTTACTTACTATGTACTTGTGCTTATGTGCTTGTTTAGTGCAGAGAGTGGGTGGGCTGGCACCTGCAGGGTAAAGTGCAGCTACATGCGAGTGTTAATACATATACTGTAGATTGTTTCCCATCTGTGTTTCTCCTGAAAAAAACTCTGTCATTAGGTCTCCATCTGCCTGCTCCCGTAAATGCTACACCCCGAGCTGCTGCAAGGCCAATTGAACAGTCAAATTATGGCGGCTTTTGGGGAATTCATTATCAACAGATTCCTCTCTGATCTGCCTCTCTGTCTATTTTGTTTTACACAGTTACCTAACTATCTCAGTTTTCACTCAAAAATTGGAAAATACTTCAAATAGCCCAGAGTAAAGTGTACTATACACACACACACACACACACACACACACACACACACACACATACATGCTATACATATAGTATGTGTCCCCCAAAAGATAGCTGTCATATCAGTTCAATGTTCAGGTGTAGTCGTTTGGTGTTACTGAAAATCTATGGTCCTTGGACTTGGGTTGGTCCGGTTCTAGTCCGCGGTGAATGTGCAAGTGTGAACTTCCCACATTGGACATACACACATCAGGTCATGTCCACAATCAGTTGAATGGGAGACCTTATTTAAAAGAATAGCTAGAGTTCAAAAGTATATCAAACAAACAACAGAACATAACTTCCAGGCAGATATGTTTATAAAGGGGGTCAAAGGTTGTTTTTGTTTTTTGTTTTTCTTTAGGGATGCAGAACTTTGATAGATGCTTCTTTTATAGAGGGGGCCATGTCAGCATTCTGTACCCTGGCCCCAAAAAATCCTGTAGTTGATTTGTTTAGCGGTGTAGGACCTGCCAAGTTGCACCTACAGTTATTCACCTGACACTCACATTCACTAATACATCCACGGCCAAGAGAATTATGTGTTTTGCCCAAGGACACAAGGACAGTATATTCAATCACACTGCTGGGGGTTCACTCAACCTTCCATCCCATCACCATCAATTTCCATATTTGTTGAACTTACTTCTGTGAAAGTTATACTACAGGTTGCTAGGCTTGCATTTTGGCCTATAGATTACTGCTCTCCAGCTCCACTGCAGCGCACAGGGCCTTCTCCATACGTCCACACCTTGCTGAGTTTAATATAAAAGCGGTGAGTCAAGATAATGAAACATAAACACATCAGCAGACTTGAGCTATAGGTACACAGCGCCTTAGTAACAGTGGAACCTCTGGCCCATTGCCTATAAAGCCTCTCATTATAAGACTTAGTACAATAACAGATGTGGGGGCAAAAGTGTAATCCCAGGCTTAATGCTAAACAAAGGCAAGCTTGTCTTTTTCTGCAGAGTAAAAGTTTAAAGTGAAAAATGTTAATTCATCGAGTTGAGTTTTTTTGTTACACAGTGAAGTCATTGGAAGATAGAATGATTGGTTGCCCACTCAAAATCCATAGACCTTGATCGGCTACTCGTCACAACCACTTACCTTTAGAATCCTATCTTTCTTTCAAATCAACCAAGATGCCACAGAGCAATTTTACAACTTGTCCTGTCCCCACTGGTGCTTAAGTCTGGGTGACAGTAGCTCAGTTGATGTTTGTCCACTGATCACAGTTCGAATCCCTCCATCAAGATAAACATCATTGATTGAACAGTCAATTCCAGTGTAATTCCAGCTCCCACAGATGAATGCTGTTGCTGGGTCCTTTGGCAAAACGCTTAACCCACCTTGCCTCCAGTGTTTGTGTACACTGGTGCGTGTCTCTTTAAATGTGTTCCTCGAAAAAAAAAAAAAAAAAAAAAAATATATATATATATATATATATATATATATATATATATATATATATATATATATATATATATATATATATATAAATCAACTGTTTCATATATCTCCCATCTCTAAGCACCAGATTGTATTTTTTCAGTGTAATCGAAAGTCCAGTCCAAATCCCTCCCCTTTGTGGGAAACTAGTCTTTCCTTTATCTTTCCCATACACCTGAAATGGAAACCCATCTATCATTATTTCTAGGGCTGACCCAAACCCATCAGTGCCGAGACATGGACTGATTGGTCGATTAGGCTCCACACTTCTAGGTTCACTCTCCTCTTGACCAAAAGACCTTTATTTAAATTAGTGCCACTTCAATCAACCAAGCCTCATATTTTCCCCATAGAGATGCCCACTTCACCAACAGATACACTTTGGTATGCGTAACTGTATTCTGCAGCCTTTGATAGAGCACCGGTGCCAAATGCAATGTCTCGGAGCAATAGCATTAACACTCAACTGTATTGTGCTTTACAGTCTCTGCCACTTACAACGGACATAAAGAGGCATTTAAAGTGACTGGGTGATTATTCTTATAGGGCAATTGTAAAAAGAAATTTAAAGGCATTTTCCAACATAGTCACATAAGCACTGTTGCTGTAGTCAGTCAAGAGTACTTCGATTTTGTTATCAGTAGATGGCAGATGTGAGGGCTGGTCCGACCTTACTGGGAAGGCTGAGGGGTGTGATTCCCCTGTAATTGCAACACACCCTCTGGTCCCCCTTCTTATACAGGGGGAGCACCACCCTGGTCTACCAATTCAGTGGCACAGTCCCCGACTGCCACGCGATGTTGCAGAGACGTGTCAGTCAAGACAGCCCCACAACATCCAGAGACTTGAGGTATTCGGGACAGATCTCATCCATTCCCGGAGTCTTGCCACCGAGGAGTTTGCCAACCACCTCGGTGACTTCAGCCAGATGTAATTAGTTATAGTTACAAGTTACTTCTCCCAAAAAGTAACTGAGTTAGTAACTCAGTTACTTTTTGGGAGAAGTAACTAGTTACTAGGCAAAGTAACTATGCCGTTACTTATTATGTTAAAACAATAAAAACACAACAGATGTGAACCTTTAACATTTATTTCACTTTAACAGATTGCCACTATATTGTATTTGTTTACAAGTAAATTATAGAATGTATCAAAAATAAAAAAATATTAAAAAAATTTAATTTGAAGTGCAAATAAATCAACATGTCATGCAATTTCAAACAACTGTACTTCAAATATTTTCTTCATTATAATACTGAAAAAAATCATTGCAATGTATTGCAAAACTAAGGCATTCAAATGTAAACCATGTAAAATAAGACAAAACCTTTAAGCTTTTCTGGCCACACACTGTAATTCTCTGCCCAGTATTCAAATATTAATCACTCTCATTTAAACATAAACTGAACTTTATCCAACTCTTTAACATTCATTAAAAGATTCACACAATCCCTCTAACAAGTATCTATTCCTTTATTTATCTATCTATCCATCCAATCAGCTGTCGATGCACGTGTGGACAGGACATCATTTCCCATAATGCATTAAGCGTTTGTAGTCCATGCAGGCGGCTGCTGGCGGTGGAGAGCTGCTGCGCTCGCCTTGCTCAAAAACTTCCCGTTATCGGCGCACAGGTTATGTCAGCGCAAGTCGGTGGCATCTTGGACACAAAACTAACCGGCATGCACCGCGCACCGATCGATGGCGATAGTATCTGCGCCCGCCTCATCTCAAACAAGCCTTTTATCTCACCCCGAGCCGCGTTGCAGTGTTGACTTGTTGGTCAGATGAACACTGAACCTTTTACACAAATGAACCTACTTCATGTCATATTTTAGGGGCATATTTCCCAAATTCTCAATTGAAATGAACAGGATTCCCACTTAACCAGAAGTGCTACCACAAAAAATGCACAGTTTAGTTGCATTTATGGCAAAAGTGGGCAGCGCCAAATAAGGTCAGTACCGATGGGTCAAATCTAAGAACCTATGGCACTAAAATTAGAGGTAAATGGTTACATTTTTACACTGAAAGCTTCTTTTCATCAAGAAACCACTCACCCATTTACACACACATTCACACACCAATATATACGTAGACACTGGGGGTGAGGTAGGTTAAGTGATGTTTACATCGAGACCGGAATTCAAACTGCCAACCTTTGGCTCTTTTTGTGCGTTTCTACAATAAAATACTTATCTTTCCATTGTTCAATGTAAACCCTCATTTGTCCATATAGCTAAGGTCGAATGTCTTCTGAACAATGTTTTTCATCGGGACATTTTGGCTAGCATCCATAAGTCACTGTCAGTCTGAAAGTATCTGTAGAGCTAGCTTATACAGCCCTCCCAACTACTTTTTGTTATCACTCATTTAGTACAGTCTCTACCTCGCCACACACTGACCTTTCTGTCCTGCGCTAACATTATTCCTCCCAGAGCTGATTACTTCCTTCTGCATTTCTTCATCTCTGAGCAGCAGCAATGTCATTGCTCAGTCTCATGAGCGCCTCACAGTGACGGAGGAGGGCACTTTGACAGAGGGAAGTGTAGTCTAGAGCTGTACTTTGATGTGAGCGTCAGTCTGGACTCTGTCTTGTCCTTATTTGTCAGCACGCCCTTGAGTCCCATAAACATGACGCCTCTGTCACTGCTCTTTCTCCTAAATAATTCACGTGTGTAGGTGTGTGGGGGTGTGTGTGTGTGTATGTGTGAGTGTTTGACTTGTGTTCCCTTATACATATAAGTGCTGCTTTTGCTGAGTTGGGTTGTAAACTTTTCACTGACTTACCAAGTTGATGGAGGACAAATGTGTTGTCAAAATATTCACTGATACTATTGTATTTCTGAGACTGTAGAAAGAAATATTTGAAACAAAAATATATGATATGCAAATGTTTCAGTGAGGTAAATCAAGATGGTGTTCTGTGTCATTGAGGAAAAACAATAAATAATACACGTAGCTCCCCACTTTACATTTTTCCATTTCATTTCATTAATAATTGAAACAAGTTCATAGATTTCCTGTTTTAAACTGCAGAACTAAGAACCCCCGTATTTAGTCATTTCATTGTATTAAGGAGCATATGGCAAATGGTTGCATGGTCACATTTTTATAGCACTTTTCCACTTTCAAGTCACTCAAAGCACTTTACATCAAGGAACCACTCATCTAATCACATACGCATTCATACACCAGTGTACGCAGACACTAGGGGCGAAGTGGGTTAAGTGGTCTTGCAGCATTCATCTGTGGGAGCTGGAATCACACTGCCAACCTTTGGGTCAGTGGATCTGACCAACACCATTGTAACATGGTTAAACGATCATAAAAGTTGGTTTTACATTAAAACGTCTGCTTAAAATATCAGTTTAATTTAAGTTTTGAGTTAGTCCTATTACAATAAATAAACAAAAAAAAAAGGAATCCAAATTATTTTGCCTCATATGCCACATGTTGTAATTAAAAAAATAGGTTTGTGACATATGTACTGGGATTGGTGGGATTTTTAGTGATAATAGACTCTGAACACTGTCAAACATGCATTATGTAATTTCATGCAAGTAATGAAGTGTGTACATTGGTCAAAGGCTTTGTAAAACTAGAAACCAGGTAGGATTGCAGCTAACAGTTTCAGTCTAAATTACTTTTGACTTTGTTTGAGAATGGGACATATTGACAAATACAGGGGGTACAGGGCCTTATAATGCTGTAGGAGTAACGACGTTTTCACTCCTACAACTTTTTGTCCAGTTGACAGATTTATTTATTTATTTTTTTTTTTTTACTATGGCTCATACCTGGACGACTGAGGGACCACAGATAATTAATCGAGGAATACGGAAAAATCTAATGTCAAGACACACTTGTTTTTAATAGGTGCTGCCTCCCTCTACATGCAATTAGTGAAGTTCTCCTCTCCAGCCAGCTCTGATCTAACATGTGTTGACCTTGGCGCTGTCCAACATGGCTCCCTAATGACGGAGCTCGCCGTGTAGCTATAAAATTGTAATCAACCTGGATGTATTCTTGAAGGGTAAATTCAATTATTTCTGATCAATGTAATGAGTTGACTGGTCCTGCCTGTATCCATTATCACTCCTGTATTATGTTTCTACCTGGAAGCCCACACAAACACAGAGCATTATATACAGCATAGGGCTCTATACCGCTGTGGACATGCGCTTCATTAACACTATAATCACATTTTTTAACCAAGAACATTTTCAATTAGAGTTTTTTTTTTTTTTTTTTTTTTATCAGATATATAAGATTTGTGCTCCTAAAGATACAGTATCTGCATGTCCAGGGTTGTGTCAGGAACAGTGGTGGAATGTAATTATCAAAAAGTAATAAAGTACATTACAAGTACATTTTAAAGTGGATATGTTTTACTTCCACTTTTCTACATTTGAGAAAAGGTATCTGTACTTTTTTACTCCACTACATTTTTGAACTGGACTGAAAAGTAAATGTATTTTTTTACTATGGTATTATAGTATTATAGTCTATTATAGATACCTGTTGAATAGGATGGGGGTTTATTTTTAACATGTTCATAGGTAGAGCAAACAAAAAATATCCAAATAAAAAAGCGATTCTGTTCCTGTTGAACAAAATCCAACACAAATCTATAAAAATCACTACATTTGAAGCTTTATTATATCTCAAAATCTTCACAAAATACTCTTTAAGTATTTACGTGTTTTAAACAGGTATGTTCATATTTTGACTTGAGTAGATTTTTTCAGGTGATACTTTACTTCAGTATTTTTCTTTTTTTGCCTCTGTGTTTGTTCTTTTATTTAAGTAATAACATTGAGTACTTCTTCCAGCATTGATCAGGACACAACAGCACAAAAGACAAAAACAAAACTGAAGCTCCTCAGCATTTCTGCTGATTTTCCCTCAAAGGCAGACTAAAATGACAAAAAACCTAATCTGTTTTTGAACCCTTTGGAGGATAACCACATGTCTGGGGTCTTTGTGAAAATGACGGTGGCTATGGTCACATGTACGCTCAAAATCAGATTAGTAAGAGATTGTTTGGAGTTATAAGACTATTAAAGTGACATGTAAAAGCAAAAGCATCTGGTTTCTTTCTGATAATGTCCCTATGATTACTCACATCAGACGCTCTCTTAATCAATCTTAGAGGTCCAGAAATGAGATAATCAAATACGAGTGAACGAAACAGTGTCGCTTTTCTGTCTGCAGTCACATTTACTTTAATTATAAGTGGTAACAAGTTATGCACAGAGGGAAATCGGATTTCAAATCCCACCTGGATTTTCTTTGTTGTAAAAAGATCAGAGAATGTGGATAGAAATTCGCTATTTAGGTCTAATGAGCTTCATGTTTCTGTGCATTGTCCCTTCAAATAAAGACTAAACTAAACTATGCTAAGTATAAGTCTAAGTCTATTAGTTTTTTGTTGACATTTTATGTGAACTTTGGTCAGCTTAGTTGTTTTTGAAAGTGCTATATAAATTAAATTGAATTAAACTGAAGCTGCTTTTGGAGATATGGACTGACACAGCATAGTGAGCATTTATTACATCCTGATAATTCCCACTTCAAAGATGAAGCCAATATCTATTTATGGAAGCAGCATACCTTCCATAAATCACAGTGTTTTGTTATATGGTTCTGACTTATCATTGGCAGGGGCGTTGGACTGGGGAGAGTAAAGGGTACTGTTTACCCAGGGCCCAGTGCAGGGATGGGCCCCTCACAAATTCTATAATATGCATTTTTCAAGAGACAATATGTAGTGTGGGACCCCCAAGATGATTTTTATCTATAGGGCCCAGAAATTCTTGGTACACCTCTATTCACTGACATTACAATGACCACTGGCTAAACAAATGAAAGTGTGTGCTTTCTGACCTGTAACTATTCCTTATTCCTCACTGAAAAAAATACACTGTCAAAAAATGTATGCGACTTGTGTTCCCTTACAGTGCTGAGACTGCCTAATAACTGAATCTAATATGTCATGTGACCAGAACTCAAATACTCAAATTCAAAGTAAACATACAGTAGTAGTCAAAAATTTGGACACACCCACAACCTCCTTTTTACATTTTATATTTTAAAGACATAAAATATATGAAGTAAGAACTATGGAATTATGTAGTACAAAAAAAAAAAAGTTAGATAACTTTTTTTTTTCTTTTTTCTATTTACTACATATCTCCATATATCTTACTTCATATATCTAATGTCTTCTGTGTGCATATAAAATGTAAAAAGTAACATACATACAACATACATAAAACATTGAAGGAGAGGGTGTGTTCAAACTTTTGACTGCTAGTGTACATGCCTCCAATATCATCTTTAGCTATAAGACATTCAAAATGGCTGACATATTTGTACAAACGCCGAGACGTTCTATATAAGAAACCATTACACTTCCACCTCCTATTTATTACACGTCAGCTGTGGCTAAAATAACAGGGGTGGAACGTGCACTCAGTTCATCATAAAGATTCAGATAAAACAGTCAGTTGAGATGACACTGTGCAATACATTTGTGCTGTATTTGACATGAGCCTGATTTACAGTGCAGTGCTGTTCCTATGCTGTATGTTGCCATGTTTGGTGATTTCATGTAATAAACTTGTTATTTGTCATAAAGGGCCTGGGCATGCTGACATTTTTATTCTTAGCGAGTGTGTGGCAGTATATCTGTCACAGGGGAAGTCCACTGGTGAGGAGGGGGTGGGGTATAGAGTTTACTATAGGGACAATAAAAGGCGTATGATCAGATAAGCAGTATAAATGGGGGGGGGGGGGGGGGGGGGGGGGGGGGGGGGGGGGGGGGGGGGGGGCTCACCATATGTTATACCGTTTGCTTTTTGCTTCAAAGATCTCTGTGAACAAAAGCAGCCAATTATGCAAAATAACTAAAGAAATAATATGTTGACACACACCTAGTTTTTTGTTTTCTTTCTTAGCTAACAAAGTTTAAAGGTCTTATATTATGCAAAATGGATTCATGTGAGCTTAATGCCATTACCTCAACATACCTGGAGTTGTGTTTTGTTTCATTCACACATGTTTAAGTAATTGTTATTATTAGTCTGTCTACATCTACATAGCTCAAATTGCCCTGTTCCACCTTATGATGTCATGAAGCAGTAGTTTTCAAGTTAGAATCTATCTTTTATGTTTTGTGCAGTAAAGAAATGTATTTGGCAATTCTAGGGTTGAAATGATCCAAATGACTGTAATTAAGGTGTCTGGAGTTTAAAAACACAGTGGAGCACTTCCTTTATTACCGCATGACATGACAAGGTGGAACAGAATGTTTTCTGTTTGAGAGAAGAATTTAGCCTAAATATGCAGGATTTGTGTGTTAAGCATGTATGAATGAAACAAAACACAACTCCAGGTATGTTGGTGATGAGGAAACAACATTGTAACATAGATTTAAAAAAAAAAAAAAGTAATATGGGCCCTTTAAAAGGATTCTGTATGTGGCCTAAGGTTCCTATTTGTATAGATTAAAGCCACACATGAAAGCTCCTTCTGCTAACAGTCTGAAATGTAATCCTAAATCAATGTGATGGTTAGAGTTTAATGTGTAGACTTTCACTCATGACTTGACAAGACAACTAATGGTACTATTCTCACTAAGGAGGATACAGTTATTGAGAAATCCTATTTGGAGAACTTGTTTTTCTTTTTGAAGTGAATAATTACCAACCTTATTTTTAATTGGCATTGCAAGAATTGTAAAACTGCAATAGTCTGATTCCACATTTAAAGGTGGACTGTGTAACTTCTTTGTTGGAGGGAGGTGCCATCTAATTATGTACACAGAGATATATTCAATTCAATTCAATTGTGTTTTTCACAATGGTCAGCATTATGTAAGGTACATACATACGCACATGTAGCATATACACATGCACATCTACACACTCCATGTTTACATACTTACATACATACAGAAGTGTATATTGTACACATATTTCTGTTCACATATGCATGCCAGATGTAAATGACCGTGTGAAAAAGATGGAACCCCAAGAAGCTGTGCAAGCTTATGAAATGGGGTCCATCACCGTGTGCAAAAATACACCTTTTGATGGCTTGGCAGGTAGTTGTGTTTTACTTTTGTTATTAGAATTTGACATGCTGTTTTATGAAAACAAAAAATTATAGTAAGAGAAAAAATAAATAAATGAAGAGAGACAAACAGAAAGAGGGATATATACTGATAAAATCAAATGAAAGTGAAAGAAAAGTAATAATAATAAAATAAAATAATGAAGATGTCGACACCCGGCATGGCAGCAGAGTGAGTGGGTAGGTCACGTCATGTAAATTGTCTCTCCCTTCAACAACTATGCCCACTACTCTGATTGCACTGACTACACTCCAGTACCTGGATTAAAAACGAAGTGATCGTGAAGTAACAGAAGACAGCACGGACTCGACACCAGCTAGCATTGGTGATGCTTATATTCTTATCTTATCTGACTAGCACTCAGGCTTCACAGCAGTAGGGTCCTGGCTTTGATTCCTGGATCGTTCAGGCCTTTCTGTGCGGAGCTTGAATGTTTTCCCTGTAAGTTTCCCAGCAACCCAAAACATGCACCATAGGTACAGTCCTCCAGCTAAGGTAGTCCTGACCATAGACTGTATAAAGAAATGGACTAAGTGAGTTTTGCAAATATCCTAGCATTTGGTTCCAGTCAAACGAAGCTCATAGAGGCTAGCAGTTATAGGGGTGAATATGGAGCCAAGTTCCATTTTTGGAACTCCGAGTGCCAGTATCATAGCAACCAAAGAGCCAATCTCGAGTGAGGCTGTTGAGGGTAATCCCCCTTCCCGCTGGTTTAGCAGGGAGCAAGCACTTAGCAATGTTGTCAATCAAACCTGCTGCTAACGCTAGTGTAACCCGCGTATTTTTCTGCTCCCGGTTCGTCTCTGCCTTGGGTTTTGCCCCGAGACTAAGTCGCAAGTATCGCGAGACTTCGTACATGTACCGCGAGATTTGGTGCGCATTGTCTCCTTAAATATGGCGCTGTGACGCGGCTCGCGAGTGTTGTGGGTCTCGGGAGTGGTTGAGCTGCTGCAGGTAGGCATTTAGCCCTTTAAAACTCACTGATCTCAGCTTAAAACGATCTGTAAGTAACTGTTATGCTGCCAACCTTTCTAGATGCCTCTTGCTGCGTGATGGTGCACTGTGAGTGACTGTATTAAGTGGAACTGGTGAGTGCTGACTTGTTATTGGTTTGGAGCTACCATGCTGGTGCTGGCGCTAGCTGCACTTGGTCCTATGAAGATAAAGACAATCATTTCTTAAAATGCTATATTTATTCTGTACTGTTTGAAATGCATTATATATATCTTGCACAGAATTATTGACACTTTCTACATAATGTTAGCACTGAAACAATTGGGTAATGTTTACTATTTAAAGCTTAGTGCACTTTGAATTATTGTGCTAATGATATGACCTTTATACAAAGAGTACTCTGTGACGAAACAAATGTTTATACATGTACATGAGTTTGAATTATGATCATTATGATGATTTATTGTGACATTGTTGCACTGTCAGTTACTTTTTGTAACTTAGCTGTGATACATGGTTTATGATATTACTTATTGCTGGTCCTGTTTTGTACAGGCCAGGTTCCAGAACTGGATGGCAAGCTAGAAGGCCTCGAGCCTGGACAAATATTGAGTGCGGCAACAATCTCTGCTGGTGATAGTGTTCTGGACTTTGCAAGTATTGCACAAACCGACAACTGGTTCACCGATCCTCTAAATCTGAACTCTTTTTGCGCCTATGTGGATTTATGGCCCCTTTTTGCACTTATGTGGATTATGAACTCTTCTTATGAACAGTGGGAGAAAATCTCAGCTTGCGCACTCAACCTAAATAACTCCTTCAATGCATTGGATCCATTTTTGTTCTACATCACACACACACATCTTGTAAATTGTTGTACATAATGTCTGTTTGTCTATGTCACTTTTGTAAATAACATCACAACTGAGCTCAACTCCAATATTTGAGTCTGGTTTTCACTGAGCACCCCATTTTCCTCCGAGCCGACCTATATCTTCTGATCCTAGCCCATTTTATTGTACTATTATTATCATTGGTAGTTATTATATGATTATCATATTGCAGCATTATACATGCTACACTAGCAGGAGTGACCACGGGGAAAGAAGGTACCTTATTTGTCTGTTATTAGTGTTCATATCTTGATTTCCTGACACAATAGTGTAATAAAAACACCAGGATCATGTAAAGTAATGCACACATTTTAAGACCAACATGGTTTACTGCTGCAGTTACAGAGAAAGGGGTGACAGTCCAAAGTGAATTGGAGCCAGAGTCATTGGAGCCAGAAGCATGCCCAAGAGCACTTCCTATTCTGTGGTGCATTAGCTATGTCCATACATGTATATATACAGCCTGTGGCCCTGACCAAGCCTAGCAACAAGGTCACAGAAATGGGTTCCAGGGCATGGCACTGCAGTGTCCACTACTCCTGATGAGGTGCCCTGGTGACATTGAAGGATGGGTCAAATGCAAAGGACTAATTTCCTTATGGGACAATAAAGTGTACATTAGCCTTATTTATTTCTTACAGACAAGATTGATTAATGCCATACAATGGAACATTCTATAGTAACATCTTGATGAAGATACTCGCAAAGTTTGATGCAATAAATGTGGTCACGTTTTATGTTTAGTGATCTACTTTAAATTAACAACTTAACAATGAAACCTTTTTCAGCAATTTTAATGAAAGTGAATAACGTATTTTTAATGTTTCCAAACTTACTAATTATTATGGTAAAAAATAGCATTGTTTCTTCTTAAAATTATAGTTCAGATTAGCCTTTGAAACACACCCCTTCTGTCCTTAAAATCACGAATATTTTAGACTCACAGCTGACATACCCAGACAGTAGCAGTAAAGTGCAGGACAAATTGAGGTCTCCTTGTCTCCAATAAAAGCTCTCAGATCAATATCCCGCGTGTCGCCTGCTATAACCGTGTTCACATTCTCCAGCTCAAACTCTTGCGTCTGCCGCTCCAGTTGACAGCAGTTAATCTCAGAGCTTTGTTTTTCAGAATGATCCACTGCTTATTTGAGGCGAGTGTGTATCGAATCTATCAACCTTTAAAAGTTAACAAGTTGTCTGGGGAAATGCCATTTGTACCAGTTCAATAGGAAATGTCAGGCCGTGATAAAACGGTGAATCCGCGTACACATGTCAGCCTGGTATGGAGGGAGTGAATTGGAAGTCTTTGTCCCTTTTCTGACATAGATATTCGCATGTGCTCTTCCTAGTTGGGTTTTCACTAGCAAAAACGCAAGAGGAACATTGGGGCATGGGTATAGGGAATAAAAAAGAAGAAAAATTGTGACGGAAGTAATCTGGCACCAATTTAAAGTGGTGGTGTTCCAGTCTGGAGATGCAAACTGCCCTAATGCTACCGAGTGTGATAGCATCGCTGATAATGAGGTGCTATTGTGGGGGTGCTTCTTTATGATTTGTGCTGTCATTCACTGATTCAAGGCCCACATCCCATTTTGCCGTGATGAAAGAGAGGGAACATAGACTGGTAAACTCTGAACAAGTGGAACGTTTAGGTTTGAAGTCACGCACATATCAGTAATAGAGGGGTAAGGGAGCTCAAAAAACAACTTGGCCAACATTTAAATGATGCTGTTTAATGACAGAAAGAAATAATACTAATAAAATAAAAGTGTTGATTTCATTATGGGTGTTTTTTATTGCACTGACAAACTTTGACAAAATATGGGTCCTTATTGTGAAAGGGCATGCCACGTCCTTATCGCCATGGAAACAAGATTGCTTTGTCTGGAATGTTTCACAGTATGGTGTACATACTATCGCCAGTAGTGGAACGTAGCAAAGTAAAAGGAGTACTGTACTATAACTATAAATTTTAGGTCTCTGTATGTTACTTAAGCACATTTTTAAGTGACTGCTTTTTACTTTTACTTTATTCCATTTGAGGTATCTGTACTATCTACTCCACAAATTTTTTCAAGAGGACTGAAAAGTAAACATATTTTTTATTATTTCCGAGACCTGCTGAAAAGGGGGTTATTTTAAACCAAGTTCATAGTTTGAGCAAACAAAAATACACGAATAAGAACAGCTTTAAAAAAACAAAAAAACAACTAACAAACAAAATATTGATTCAGCTTCTATTGAACAAAATTCTTATCAAAATCACGACATCTGAAGCTTATAAGAGCTCAAAATGTGCATGAAATACTTTAACGTTTTACTACGTTTTTAAATGGGTACTTTACTAGTTTTAGATAAGTATATTTTTTCATGTGATACTTTTTACTTGCAGTACTTCAGGCCATATTAGACACTTTTTCAGTCTTTAATTAGATTGGAATCCAGAGCTAGAGACATATTTCCTCACAAGCATCCAATGAGAGAAATCAACCCTTAAAATAGTTGACTTCCACAATGCTGAAAAAACATTGCCATATGAAATCATGTTGCAATCACAGCTTTTACACTGGCCTCTCCATTAATTCCCCCCACACGTGTTTCATAATGATCAAACTGCTTGTTTATGTGGCTGTGTGCTTCTCACTGTGGCGTCAAGTCTGAGCTGACGCAAGGTCCTGACACACTTTTCCAGGTCATACCGTAAGCTCCAAAACCACACTCACGGCTTCCACCTCCGAAGGCGTCTGACGCAGCATCACTATTGACAGGAAGAAGGCCTATTTACATAAAAAGCATGGACTATCATTGAGTGAGTTGTCCCTCTGCAGAGTAATTGTAATCATAATTGGAGGAAACATTTTTCAGAATCATGTTGTTTGCGCTCCACACACCCAACGGTGTGTGGTAAATGACACAGAGGTTAATGAAAAGTAGCACTGTCTTTGCCATTGCCATACACAGGGCCACGTTTGGGGCCCATTGGTGTTATGACTCATGAGCAAGGCTATTACTGCAGACAAAGCGTGCATATCACCTAATTTGGAGATGTTAATGATGTTTTGAACAAGAATAATGTGGTTTGTTTAGACTTGATATGACAAAATTTGAAAATAAATTAGACTGCTGTGTATGTGACTTTGGAGCTTTACGTTGTGCTAAAATGGCGTTAACTCCTCAAAAACATACCTGGAGTTGTGTTTGAGTAACTCTTTGTCATCAGTCTGTCTACATCTCTAAACCTCAAAATGCTTTATTCCACCTTGCAATGTCATGAAGCTGTAGTTTTCAAGTTAACAGCTACCTTTTACATTTTGTTTAGTAGAGATTGGAAATTCCAGGGCTTAAATTGCCAAAATATTTCTAGTGAAATATGGTGTATGGAGTTTAAAACCACAGTGGAGCACTTCCTGTTTTACCACATGACATCACAGGTTGGAGTGTTTTCTGTTTGACAGCTCAGCCTAAATATGGAGGATTTGTGGTTTGTGTGATAAACATGAATGAATGAAACAAAACACAACTCCAGGTATTTTTGTGATGAGGAAACAACATTTTAACATAGATCAGAAAATATGGGCCCTTTAAATTAATGAATATTACAAGCAAAGATGAAACAGAAGATCCTGAGGTCACAGAAGGCCAGACAGAAGCTACATACTGTGAAGTGCATCTATGTGTGCTACGTTCACACCGGGGTGATCGGAGCATCGAGTTCACATGCAAAGTCTAGGGTGGACGCGTGCCTTGGCCGTCCTGCATTTTTGCAGCACATCTTCAAGTGTCAGAGCTGCGCAAATCCGGCGTTGATACTGTGCATCTCGAGCGTCCAGGTGAATCACGTAGAAAGACATCAGCCGCAAACTAGCGGCAACTTGATTATGCTAGGTGCACCAGCTAGCTTAATTCTGGATCATTTTGGTGAAATTGCCTTTTTTCTGACCTCTCCAAATTACAGGTCGCTGGTCCGGACGGGTTTAACCTGGGAGACGTGGAAAGAGGGATGGATTCAGAGAGACGGGGGTAGCTGTAACTGTATGGCAGATGGGTTGATTATCTTAGTGATCTTGAATGGTCCTAGGAATCGAGGGGAGAGTTTGTGGGAGTCAGTTTTGAGTGGGATGGTTTTGGAGGATAGCCACATCATTTGGCCGGGTTCGTAAGCGGGTGCCTGGACAGAGGGCACCTCCAGATCCCTCTCCTCCACCGGGAACAATGGAGGCTGGTACCCGAGGGAGGCCTGGAACGGAAACACACCAGTGGAGGCACTCACCAGCGAGTTGTGGGCATATTTGACCCAGGGTAGGACGGCGCTCCAGGTCATGGGATTTGCGGACACCACGCACCGGAGGGCCGACTCGAGGTCTTGGTTCGCCCACTCAGTCTGCCCATTTGATTGGGGGTGGAACCCGGAGGTGAGTCTTACCGTGGCCCCCAGACCCTCACAAAAAGCCCGCCACACCTGTGAAGTGAACTGGGTCCCCCGGTCCGAGACTATGTCCATCGGGATCCCGTGAAGGCGGAAGATGTGGGTGGTGAGCTGGTTCGTGGTTTCCTTTGCTGTGAGGAGCTTTTGCAGTGCAATGAAGAGGGCGGCCTTAGAAAAGCGGTCCACTACCATGAGGATAACTGAGTTGCCTTGGGACACTGGAAGGCCGGTGACGAAGTCCACTGCCACGTGGGACCAGGGCCGTTTCGGAACTGGAAGGGGAAGCAGAAGTCCCGAAGGAGGTGAGTAGGATGCTTTCGCCCGGACACATACCTGGCAGGCGGCCGTATAGTCTCAGGTGTCTCGGTCCATGGTGGGCCACCAGAAATGCCGCTTCAGTAGGGAGAGAGTCCGACTGGCACCAGGATGGCAAGCGAATTTTGAGCAATGGGCCCACTCGAGAACCTGGGAACGGACAGTATTAGGCACGAATAATTTTCTGGGCAGGCCGTTACCTGGGTCGGGGTCAATGGCTTGGGCCGCCCGAATGACGTCCTCAATTCCCCAATGGACGGCCGCTACTACACAGGAGGAGGGAAGGATGGGTTCAGAGGTCGTCGACCTCTCCTCGTGAGCGAACTGCCGTGAGAGGGTGTCAGGCTTAACGTTCCGGGACCCGGGGCGATAGGTAAGGGTGAAATTGAATCGGCTAAAGAAAAGGGACCAACAGGCTTGGCGAGCGTTCAGGCATTTAGAGGCCTGGACGTAAGCGAGGTTTTTATGGTCCGTCCAAACTAAAAACGGCAACTCCGCCCCCTCAAGCCAGTGACGCCACTCTTCCAGGGCCAATTTTACAGCGAGGAGTTCCCGGTCCCCCACGTCATAATTCGCTTCTGCTGGGGACAGGCGGCGGGAGAAAAAGGCACAGGGACAAAGGCAATAATGAGGGTCAAACCTTTGCGAGAGGACCGCCCCCACCCCAGTGTCCGACGCGTCCACCTCAACCACAAACTGCCGAGACGGGTCGGGCTGGTGGAGGATAGGAGCCGAGGTGAACAAGTGCTTAAGTTTATCAAACGCAGACTGTGCTTCTGGAGTCCAAGTGTATGGCAACGCGGGCGAGGTCAATTTCGTGAGGGGTGAGACAACCCGACTGAAGTCGCGAATAAACCGTCTATAAAAATTTGCAAAGCCGATGAATCGTTGGAGCTGCTTGCGGTTGGCAGGAGCCGGCCAATCCGTGACTGCCTGGACCTTCCCCGGATCTACTTTAACCTGCCCCCGTCCTACTACGAAACCCAGGGAACTAACCTCCTCGGCGTGGAATTCACACTTTTCTGCTTTAACGAATAGCTTATTCTCCAGGAGGCGCTGGAGGACTTGGCGAACGTGATGACGGTGTTCCTGTGGAGAATTGGAAAAAATCAAAATGTCATCAAGATAGACAAACACAAATCGATTAAAGAAATCCTGCAGCACGTCGTTGATCAAGACCTGAAATACAGCTGGGGCATTAGTAAGGCCGAATGGTATAACCAAATATTCGAAATGGCCAAGGGGAGTCTTAAAAGCGTTTTTCGATTCGTCCCCCTCCCTTATGCGCACCAGGTGGTACGCGTTCCATAAGTCGAGTTTTGAAAAGATGGTTGCGCCGTGGAGAGGTGTGAATGCGGAGTCTAAGAGAGGAAGTGGATACTTGTTTTTTACAGTTATGTTATTTAGCCCCCTATAATCATTGCAGGGACGTAATGTCTTGTCTTTTTTGGCTACAAAGAAGAACCCCGCACCTACTGGGGAGGAGGACGGACGGATGACACCAGCGGCCAACGAGTTCCGTATATATTCCTCCATAGTCTCTCGTTCGGGTCTGGACAAGTTATACAGGCGGCTAGACGGTAAGGGGGCACCCGGTAAGAGGTCAATTGCACAGTCATAGGGCTGGTGTGGCAGCAACGAGAGTGCCCTACTCTTACTAAAATACCTCCTGGAGGTCGTGGTACTCCGCTGGAACTGCTGCGAGGTTCGGGACGTCCGAGGCGGGGCTGGAAGTGGGATCGACCCGCCCACCTGGGGACAGGGCTGACTGGAAGCACTGGCCGTGGCATGTGGGGCTCCAGCCAGACACTTTCCTCCTGACCCAGTCGAAAACCGGGTTGTGAGTCTGTAGCCACAGGTAGCCCAGGACCAGCGGCAAAGAGGGGGAGGAGAGAACGTGGAACCGGCGAACCTCGCGGTGATTTCCTGATACCACCAGCGTGAGGGGCTCCGTGACCAGGGTCACGTGGGCAAGAGAGCATCCATCCAGCGCCCGCGCATCCAGGGGCCGTTCCAGGGCCTCTAGATTAATTCTGAACTGTTCCGCAAGCCGCTTATCAATGAAGTCCTCCTCGGCCCCAGAGTCAACAAGAGAACAAAGTTCTCATAGTTCAGATTGTCCGGGGCCGTATTAGACAGCCGCGCCTCCGCCCACTGGAGCGCTCTTCCCCTAAGTAGTCCGCAGATGTACCTTATCTTAGCAGGCCGAAATGGGTTTCCTCCGCAGAGTGGCTGGGCGCACCCTTAGGGATAGGGTGAGGAGTTCAGTCACACGGGAGGAGCTCGGAGTAGAGCCACTGCTCCCACATTTTGAGAGAAGCCAGCTGAGGTGGCTCGGGCATCTGCTCAGGATGCCTCCTGGACGCCTCCCTAGGGAGGTGTTCTGGGCATGTCCCACCGGGAGGCACCGGGGAAGACCCAGGACACGCTGGAGGGACTATGTCTCTCGGCTGGCCTGGGAACGCCTTGGGATCCCACCGGAGTAGCTGGAGGACGTGTCTTTTTTAAAAATATATATATTTAAAAAAAAAAAAAAAATATATATATATATATATATATATATATATATATATATATATATATATATATATATATATATTTGGACATCTTGTAAAATATTTCCTTCCACTTCACACTTTTTGCCATTTTGTCTTGCTCATTCACATAAAATGCGAAGAAAATGTATTTAAATTTGTGGTTGTGAGGTGACAATATGTGAAAAAGTTCCAGGGGGATGAATACTTTTGCAAGCCACTGTATGTATGCTACAAAACCAGACAGAGAGAAACATGCAACATGCAACGCACAGATAGTACTTTAGTTCACCTAGAACAGTCCAGACTCAGGTAACTGCTTTATGGCATTCAGCATGAAAATGATTCATAATTAAAAAAATTATTAGCTCTGTAACATGTTGAGTGTGGGAGATATAATTAAAATATTGTACTATTGTGGGTGCAGTTGGTAAAGCTGAAAAAGCCCAAATTTGACCAAAACTCCTGTATTATTCAACTGGACATATAATAGACAAGGCAAGTTTATTTGTATAACACAATTCATACACAAAGTAATTCAAAGTGCTTGACAGAATAAGAAGGGCATTAAAATCACATAAATCAAAACATAAATAATCACAAATAATCATCATAAAATAAACATTAAAACATAACAGTGCAGAATAAAAACCTTTCAGTCATATGCACAGCTAAACAGAACTGTTTTGAGAATGGATTTAAACATTGTCAAAGTAGAGGCCTGTCTCACATCTTCAGTAAGAGTGTTCTAGGTTTTGGCTGCATAAAACTGAAATGCTGATTCCCCATGTTTAGTCCTGATTCATCAGCAGGAGGCCTGTCCCTGAAGTCCTCAAAGTGTGAGATGGTTCATATGGCGCTAAAATGTCGGCGATGTACTTTGGTGCTAGGCCATAGAGAGACTTGTACACAAGTAGAGCTCCTTTAAAGTCTATTCTTTGAGCTACAGGAAGCCAGTCCAGAGACCTTATGTGCTCGTACTTCCAGGTTCTAGGACCCAAGCAGCATTCTGAATGTACTGCAGCTGTCATAATGCTCATTTGTAGAGGCCAGTGAGCAGGCTGTTGCAGTAGTCTAACCTACTGGATACAAATGCATGGATAAGTCTCTCTTAAGTCTGGTTTTGACAGTATACATTTGATGTTTGCAATGTTTTTTAGGTGGTAAAAAGTTGCAGATGTTACTGATTTGATGTGGCTGTTAAAGTTCAAGTGTGAGCCCATTATTACCTCTAGAATTCTAGCCTGATTTGAAGGTTTTAGAGAGAGAGACTGGAGGTGACTGCTAACACTTTCTCTATGTTTCTGTGGGCCAAAAATTATGACTTCAGTCTTGTCTGAGTTTAACTTGAGAAAGTTGTTTTGCATCCACACACTGATCTGTTGGATGCAGTGCCAGAGTGAATCCACTGATCCATACTCACCTGCTGCAATTGAGACATAGCTGTAAGTGTCATCTGCACATTTGCACGGTCATTATTGCTGCATATTAACAGCAGCATGTAAAGATTAAACAACAGGGGTCCAAGGATTGACCCCTGGGGCACCTCACAGGTCAGGGACATTTTATCTGAGACACATTTTCCAATTTCAACAAAGTACTCCCTCTTTTCTAGATAGAACTTGAACCAGATTAGTCCCATACCAGAGATGCCCACCCAGTCATCTAGTCTCTGTAAGAGGATCCCATGATCCACAGTGTCAAAGGGAGCACTCAGATCTAACAGGATCAAGACTGAGACTTTGCCTGCATCAGTGTTCAAGTGGATGTGCAGTGCTGTGGTGGAGTCTAAAACCTGACTGGAAAACATCAAAGGAGTTGTTCATTTGGAGAAAGTTAATAAGCTGTGGTAAGCAACTTTTTCAAGGACTATGCCTAGAAACCACAGATTTGAGATTGGTAATTGGTTGGTAATTGTTCATTATCGTGACATCACGACTGCTCTTCTTTAAGAGAGGCTTTTTTTCAAAGCTCTTGGGAATGTTCCAGATTGAAGTGACATGGTAACTTTGCAAGTGAGTGGTGACAGCAAACTGTTGAACATAGACTTTAGTGGGTAACACATTGAGGCAGCATGTAGATGAACTCAGACTGGTGACAATCTCTTGGACAGTTTTGTCAGTTACAGATGCAAAGTGAGTCAGCTCTAAATGTCTAGGTGGGTGCTAGGTTGTTATTTGCGTCATGGAATTGATGGCAATTTTAATGCCCTGTACCTTGTCATTAAAGAATACTGCAAACTCATTGCACTTAGATGTGGAAATTAGTTCTAACAGCACCGGAGCTGGGGATTTTGTTAATCTGTTTACTGTTGCAAAAGGACACGAGAGTTGTTACTACAACTTCCAATAATGTCAGAAAAATACCTCTCCCTTGTTCTACATAAACAGTGGTTGTACATGTGCATCTTTTTTTTCTGTAAATCTCATAATGAACCTGGAGCTTTGACTTGTGCCATTCCCACTTGGCCCTCCGGCACTCCCTTTTCTGTGTCGTGACTGAGTCATCAGTCCTCCATGGCACTTTCTGCTTATCTTTAACCATTTTATCCTTCATCGGAGCAATGGTGTCCAGAACATTCAAATCACTCGAAGTCAACAAATCGCCAACATTAGAACATGAGGCATTTTCATAGTGTATCATTTTCATGAACAATGCACCTGTGTTATCATTTATGTGTCTTCTTCGAACAACTGCAGGACCAGCTGCTGATTTGGGAATAAGCGACAGGTCAAAAAAGACACAGAAATGATCAGACAAAGCAACATTCACCACGCTGAAATTTGAAATATTTCCTCCTTTTATAATGAGCAGGTCCAGAGTGTGCCCTCTGTTGCTGACATGCTGAGTCAGACCAAAGGTTTCAAGGACAGAACTGGGCTCTTTAGTGTTTTTGTCAAACACATTATCCACATGTACATTCAAATCACCTGCAAAGACTAAACCATCAAAGTCAGTTCATACGACTGAAGCATTTCAGTAAAAACGTCAATAAAACTCAGACAGTATTGGGGAGGATTGTATATGACTAAGTAGACTATGGAGGGTGATTGTTTTAGATGAAAACACCCCAAATGACAACCTGTGAGTGACCAAATTATCTCTAAAAAACGCACGCACACACACCTCTACCCTTTTTGTTTACTCGTGTTTCAGATTCAAATTTGAAGTTGGGTGGAGTTGATTCCACTAGAATTGCATTACCTGTGTTGTGTCGAGCCATGTTTCATTAATTAAAAATGACTTGTTACATAAAGATCTGACATTGAGCACAGCAAGTTTCAGATTAATTTCAGTAGGGCTGAATGTTATCTTCTTACAGGGAATGTGAACTAAATTTCTCTGATTGGACGGCCGTCCTTCTGTTAATCACTCTACATGGTGTAACTGTAGATATAGCAGGGCCTCAGCATGATGTTATTTTTATCATGACTGAATGTCCTGAGACAGCAGAGGCCCTGTGTCTCCTAGCTCTTGGTGATAACAGCTCTGGGGGAAGGCAGGGAAGGCTGAGCCAGGGGGAGTTGGGGTGAGGGACCAGGTGAGGGCTGAGGAGGTGGGCAGGGGGGAGTTTGGGTGAAAGACGAGGGGGGATAGGTGGGTACGAGGAAGAGTTCAGCATAGTCAATGCCAGAACTCTTAATCACACTATATTAGGTATGAGGAGAACCATCTTAATTCCTGATCTGATGAGGCTTTCTAGATGGTTGGGAATGGCCATGGGTGAAGGTGGGGAGGAAAAGGAGAGTGAGGAGTCCCTAGAGGGAGTAGATGTAGCAAAGGGGACCCAGGACTGGTCAGTCTGCTGGGACTGAAACCTCTGTTGGGATTGTCACAGACATGTTCAAGGCCTGTGACGAGGGCCCTGGGAGGAGTGATGCTGGAGATGAATCCTTCACTTGGGAAGGTGATGGTTCTGCTGAGTTGTTCTCTGGGGAAGGTGATGGTGCTGCTGAATCCCTTGCTAGGGGAGATGGAATCCCTTGCTGCTGGTGGTGCTGAACCATTGGCTCAATCTCTTGTTGACGCAGCAGGGACGCTTCTCTCATTCTTCTTTTCTCTCACTGGGCCAGGACTCTGTCCACGCCGGTGCCTCAGAGTGTGGGTGAGGTTATCCGGCAACACTCTCACGCTACCTCTGCTCAGGTGCAGGCCATTTCACTTGAACAGGTCCTCTCATTTCCAGAATAGATCAAAGTTATCAATGTGGTACAATCCTCTAGTTATACATTCGATGAACAGCCATGTGTTCAGCTGAAACAGCTGGGTAAATCCACTGATGAATGTCTTAGCCTCCACTTTATCAAACTCCTCAAATCATTTAATGAAATTCTTTTTCAAGATTTCAGTCTGATTCAACTGCACCCATGTGCACAATCAGTTGTTTAACTCCTTGACATGTTGACAAAACTTTTGGCAGGAGTTTGGTAATCTCAGAAACAGTGTGACTGGGATAAGAGCAAGTTTGAATTCCTCTGTGGCTCACATCTCTGATAGCACCGTCTCCTAACAGTAGCGTATATCTGACCTTGTTTGGCACAGATTGAATGTCTGCCACCGCTCTTTTGCCAACTTCATTGCTTATGTTTTGTAACAAAACTCCATTTTCTGTTTGTATGTTAACATCAACATCAGTCTGTGTCAGTGGTAAAAATATGTTTGTCAGCTGTATTTGTATGATGTAATGATATTAGCATTATCTTTTATCACTTGTTGCATTGGCTTGGCATTCTTGTCTTTACAAAGTTTTTGAAAAGACACCATATCACTCAGATTTTTTTCACCCTCTTCTCTGAAAGTAACTATGGGTTGCTTACCACTGAAAAGAAATATCATATAAAATATATAAAACAAACATCCGTGCTTATAGCTCATTAATTTGTTGTTGATAGTTCCGACAGCATTCACAGAAGGAATTCCTTTGGTTTCTTCCCCCGGACATGTCACTGGCTTGTCAGAAATTTTGTAAAAAAATGTAAAAATGGTTTAAAAGTCTTGGCTTACTTAAAAAAAAATCATATCTAAACAAATCTTCCAGCACTAGAAGAGGTAAAATGATTAAAAAGAAAGTAAAGAAGGAAGCAGTAGGCGCAAGCAAGGTTTGCACTCTTCAGAAGCAGGAAGCAGTGATAATAACCAATACTGGCAAGAAAATGATCATAGTCAGGTATCTGTACTTTCTACTCCACTACATTTTTGAACTGGACTGAAAAGTAAAAGTAGTTTTTTTTATTATGAGACCTGCTGGGTGTTTATTTAAAATTTTTAAGTTCATAGTTTGAGTAAACAAAAATATACAAATAAAAACTGTTCGAAAAATGGTAGGTTAAATTGTTTTTGTTGAACAAAATTCAGCACGAATCTTTATCAAATTCACAACATTTTAAGCCTCATAAGACAAAATCCTTTTTGTACAAAAATTACTTTTTACTCTTTAAGTACATTTTTTAATGGGTACTTTAAAACTTTTTCATGTGATACTTGAGTATTTTGTTGCACAGCTACACTTTACTTAAGTAACAAAATTGAGTACTTTTTCCACCACATGCTGTGTATTGAGCAAAACACACCATTTGCCCTCTCTCTGACTTATCTATGCTTGGTTGTCCAAATCCAACATCTGAAAAATTGGTTCATATTTTTAATCTTTTTCAATGTATGAAAGCTACTTGAATGGGTCTTAAAAGGCCACTTTAAGTGCACTTACATTAAAGTTATTCACAAAAGTGTGCAGGTCTAGCACAGCTTTTACTGACAAAACTCATGTTCCTTATTTATTTCTCCTTCCCCTGCCTATTGTGAGAAAAGTGTTCCAAATGTCATCCTTTTTGTTTTCCCATCTCCCGTGCTGCCTTCCTCTGTCTTGACCTTGGTTAGCGGTGAGCACAGGTCACCTCCCCCGCAGGTCACCATACGATCCCCTGTGCAGATGTGTTACCATTGTGTGGTCGGATCAGTGCTGTCCAATGGGAGCTGATTGGAAGCTGATACACAATTGGGAGTATTCAGGATCTTTGGCTCCGTGCCACGTCCCTGAGACTGCCTTTGTCCTCACACAAAGGAGACGGTGGTTTTCTTCTGTCAAGGTCTGTTAGCGTCCTGTATACCAACTACCACCTGGGAAGATGCACGGCTTTCCAAGGACTTTATTTAATGAAATGTGTCTAAAAACTGAATTGGAAACCGGATTCTAACAAGGAAAAAACAGGGTTAACAGTGGAATAAACTAGCAGGTGAGAAGTCACCCAACCAAAGCTGAACCAAAATGAGCGATACGGTTTAAATCAGGACCAAACCACAATTAAACCAGGCCTAATTCTTTTAACTTAACAAAATGATTACATCTGTTTAAAAAGACAATGGCTGAAATTAGGGCTAGCTTACAGAAAGTGTATGTAAAGTTACATATAACCCATAGACTGTATATATAAATGTACATAGCTAGCCTGCTAGCTGCCACGTTCCAAACAAGAAGTGATTAAGGATGTGCTTCCCGTTCCATTGACTCCAGCTACAATTCACTTTACATTGAAAAATTGTCACCTCTTTCTGTAACTGCTGCAGTGAGCCTCATCATTTTGGTCTTAAAATGTTCCTATTAACCCACGCTACATGATTCTGATGCTTTTATTTCACTGTTTTGTCTGTAAATCAAGATATTAACATTAATAACAGACAAATCTGGTACCTTCTTTCCTCGAGGTTGTTCCTGCTAGCATTAGAAACAGATTGGATTGACAGCGTTGCTAAGTGCAAGAACAGCCATTACCTTCAACAGCCTCGATCCGGATTGGCTGTTTGGTGCTATGATACTCACGGTTAGATTTCCAAATATGGAACTTGGCTCCAAATTGGCCCCCATAACTGCTATCTTCAATGAGCTTCATTTGACTGGAGCCGAACGCTATGACATCACACTCACTCAGTCCACTTCTTTTTACAGTGTGTGATATCACCATAACTATTTGTAATTGCCTGGAAAGTTTGAAGACCTTTGTAATTAGAAACATCTTACAGTAGTAAATAGTAATATGAGTTTTATTATTATTATTATTTTTATTTATTTATTTTTATGAAGTAAAAGTAAAATGACTCATAAGACAAAATCCTCCAGTCTATAATAATTGCATAAACCCCAAAATGTCTGAGAAAAATGGCGTGTTCATTTACATAAGATCATAAGAGGCTTATTGAGTAGAGGCTCAGAACACTTCCTTCACTCTGAATTACAGTCCTGTTGTGGGCTTCCCAATGCAACATGCTTATTGAGATGATTTGACGCATGTGTTCAAGTTTAGAGGCAGCGGCGCCTAAGGGTGAGCAGGTGAAATCATTGACAAAAGGCTCATATTGATCAGACCAGGGCCAAATGTGGTGGGGAAATGTGATATGTGTCCTCTCTGCTGCTCACCAGTGAACTCTAAAGATTTATAGACCATGGTGAGTCTGGAATTTGAAGAACCATACATTAAAACACAAGTTACTTTTAGATTCAGTTCAGAATGTAAATGTAGTTACTGCAATTTTTATATAGTGCCTTTCCACCTTCAAGGCACCCAAACCGCTTTACATCAAGGACTCACTCACCCATTCACACACACACATTCATACAACATTATGCGCACATCCTAGGGAAAAGGTGGGTTAAGTATCTTGCCCAAGGATGCAATGCCAGCATTCATTTGTGCGAGCTGGAATCACGCTGCCAACCTGTATCTCAGTGGATCTGACCGCTCTACCAAAGATGTTTGTGTTGAGAACAGGATTCGAATCAGCAAACCTATGTATCAGTGGGAAAATGCTTTACCAACTGAGCTATTGTCCCCCCAAACAATGAAAGCACTTAAACACTTTTACCTTGTGTCTTAATCAAGCATTCATTGATTTATATTCTTACTGAGACAGAACTGGTGACCGTTCTGCAATTATGAAAACAAACCTATGCAAATTTAAACGTGATTGTGTAATATCATCACAAACATTTACACACCAGCAATTGGAAATTCAGCACAGAACTAATTTATTAGTTGTGTTATTATGTTCTTAATCCTAAAAAAAACCCCTCTTTATTATTATTATTATTATTATTATTATTATTATTATTTATTTATTTTATTTTTTGTTCAGATTGACTAAGACATTGAATGTAAGAGCTTAAAATATTACAGAAAAAACAAACACAAACAGTAACCATGGTTGCAGGAACAGTAACTATGGTTGGAGCTTTTCCAGCAACTATGGGCATGAGGTAGACACAAAGCAGCAAACACTTACATTCATTCAAACAATGAAAGCAATCAAAAATACATTTGTAAAATACATGCATTCATTGAGTTATATTCTTACTGAGAGACAGAACTGATGACTGTTCTGCAATCTTGATGCAATTACAGAAAATAAGTTGTTCTTTCTTTCTGTTCTGGATCATGGAGATATAATATACATGCAGACTCCAGTCTCTACTTTGAAACCTTTAGATTCACTCTTTCACTCAGTAATTCCTTTCAAAACAGGTGATGAAAACCCATCACTGTTCACTCTATGAAAAAGGAGGTTGGCCATCGCTATACTGTATGTCAAAAGAGAACAATGCTGCATAAAATGTATTTATAAGGGACTACTTCACAGACTGCCTGAATATATCACTTGCTTGTTGAACTTCATACAGGAACTTTTAATTGAAGATCACACAATTGTATGTCTATAAACTGGCTGCATTTGAACTGAGATGGGAAAAAAGCTTTTGGTTATTTTGCTTCCCAAAAATGGAATACATTTCAAGGACCTGCAAAACTGGATACATTGGTGCCACTTTAATAATTTGGTGATAAACATTTATACTCACACCTGTTCCTGTTTTTAATGTTTTAAATTGACCTATGTAGTTATTTGTTTTGTTTATTTTTGTTTGTATGTTTTGTTTTGTGTTTTTTTCTGAAAGGCGGCTCTGCTTAGCTGTGCATATGACTGAAATGTTTTTATTCTGCACTCTTCTCTTTTAATGTGACTGTCATGATGATTATTTATGTTTTGATTTGTTTGTATTGTAATTTTAATGTCATTATTTTTCTGTAAAGCATTTTGAACTACTTTGTGTATAAATTGTGCTATGCAAATAAACTTGCCTTGCCTTAATCCTTGATGAAAAAGGGTGATATATTTTCTCAGATTTAATGATTTTTAATTTAATTTATTATTATTATTATTATTTTTACATCAAATGTAAGAGCTTAAACATTACAAAAAAAAAAAAACAACAACCCAAAAACAAAAAACAGTAATTCTATACAATTTTAATAGACATCAAAACTGTAATGCATCTTTTTATAGCTCTCGCAGATGTTCATTTTGCAGCTACTACAGCACTGTTTTTATTCATAAAACTGTATGAATTAGCTATTAGCATACATTTGCATACTGTACATTTCCTTTGCTCTGATCTTTGTGTCTTTTTACTGTATGTAGCTTTAGTCTTATGAAAAAGAACACTATAGTCCCCCTCCAGCCTCCTCTCTTTGACAATAGGCAGAAATTGGCCAATAGTCTAAGCACAGTGTCTGCTGTGTTCCATGTTATAGATGGTGAAAAGTTGGTGGACAGCTCTCCTAAATGAAAGAAGTTCTCTTCAAGTTCACAACAGTTTTTTGATTTACTTCAGAGAGTAAACAGGTTAAATCAATGACACATCATATTGACTGCACCCAGGGCATGACGCAACGTGTGCCCTCTTAGTCCATCATAAAAATAGTCTAAAGATTTTACTGAACCAACCATTTGTCATCACAACACACAGAGACTGGCCAATATGAGATCTGGCCTAAAAATATGAAGGGCATTTCTTATCTACAGATTTCAGCCAGTACTTTATGATTGTAGACAGGTGAAGTGTCAATATAAACTACATTTCTTGCTGCTCTGTTCAGAGCTGCTTAGCATAAACCAATGACATCGTACTAAACCAATGCACAGTAGTCCAATGAGGTTTATCTGGTCATCTTTCAATGTATTTTACTAGATTCTTTTTTCAGACCAATTTTTAATTTGTTTTCATAACTAACAGTTTCGACTGCTCACAAGTGCTCTTCCTCAAAGTGGTCATGTGTTCTTGCTCTGACCTGTCCAAGTTAAACTGGTGCTGTCTTCCTAATGATGGAGGCAGGACGCCAGTGCCATCTGCAGTCTGACTTCTTCAGACAATAAAGCAATGCAATAAAACGTACATCAGGGAAACAGGGAGGGGCATGAAGTACACAGAAAAAGGAACATAGGATAGAATGTGAGAAGAAAACAGCAAAGGCATCCACATGGGCAACAACACACAAATTATTCATTTCTGACGATTGTAAAAGATTGTAAAACCTGCCCACAAACTTTAAGCCAGACACACCTGGGATACTGTCCTGAAGAAGATGTTGGACCGCAGATGCCACTGTCGTCCTGCCTCCATCAGCAGGAAGACAGCTCCAAAACCTGTTGAAATCAGCTGATCAGACATGTCACAGCAACATCAGATGGCCACTCTGAGGAAGAGCGCTAGTGAGCAGTCCAAACTGTCAGATATGAAAATAAACTAACTACCTTGAAAAAAAGAGTCTATTATGCCAAACCAGTGTCCAATATTTGTGTTTCCTTCACATTATTATGAATGTAGTGTAATAATTATTATTTTTATAGTCTGTAGACATTTGATCTATTTGTGTGGACAGTGCAACATGCATGGGACCCATCACCAGCTCTAGAGGCAAAGTCTTGGTCAGGAGGAGAATTAGCTCATTCTGCATGTTTTGGGTTGTTAGGGGAAACCAGAGTGTCCAAAAGGATCCCATCTCACAATGAAAGAACACAAACTCCAAAGGCCCCACCAAGTCTGGGGATTGACATGGCACCCGTTCTGCTTTGCACCATACGTTGTGTTTTCTTTCTTTTTCTTTAAAAAAAAAAAAAAATCTTATTTAATGTTGTCCTCCATAGCCACATTTGCACAAACCTCATAAATTCTGTCTGCTAGCCTAACTCACTTGTGTAACCATACTTTGTGCTTCAGATGAATGTATAAATGACATTTTTTAGTCCTTTGAATTATTCATACCAACATTATATCTAGTGTTTAACTGCAAAGTACCATTTGATTGAATTTATCATAAAGGACTATATTTGAATCAGAGGCAGACAGTGCTGCCTCGGGAAATAAATGAGTACTAATTGACAAATTACATTGCCTCAATTAGTCTATCACTGCATTTGTCTGTGGAATGTGTGGCTCACACTTTGAAATGTTCTGGGTGCAGCTATTTTCAGCTCTGCCTTACATTATGAGCATTTTAATATTCATGTGTTAATAGGGGGCATTACAACTCAGATCAATCAGAATAGGTCACACTATCCATCGCCACAGAAGATGTTAGGAATGGTTTTCTTTTCACCTTCAATTCACCTGAAAGCAGAGGTATATGCAAAAGGTTGTACCAGGATGAGTATTAGTAAGGAACACAACATGACATCACTGATTTGGCTACTTTTCTCACCTCCGTATATGATCTATTTCTATTTATCTATTTTTTGTTGAAAAAGGAGAGACATTTTCTTTGTAAGCATTTATTTTACAGTTATACAATTTTATGTAAAATGTTTTACTTGTATAATTGCATAACGATTAATGATGTGTCTAATTGTAAACCTAAAATCCAGAAACATTTGAATCATTATTTGGTTGACTCCTTTTTATTGTGTTAATATTTTCTTGAATACAATGTTGGTATTCTCTCTGTAAATGGACAGTATATTTTGTAATGTCAAAGTGTTGTATTGAAATGGGCCACATCAAACCTCAGTGATATTGGCTAAGCACTGCCACAGTTGTGTTTGATCACTCATTCACTCGCCTCTCACTTTGGGCATAATGAACTGATCAAAGCCTGGAGCCTGGACACTGAGGCTCATGTTTGTACTGATCATGAGACAAAGCACTAATAACAGCACAGCAAAATGCTTTTTAGTTTGCAGTTTCTGTTTTAAAATAATATGTTTGGTCTTCATTATCATTACTGCTATGCAAGTCTATGAAAAGACTACTTTACCAGTTATTACGTAAATGTATTTAACAATCATAATTACATTAAAGTAACATTTTAAAGTTATGTTTACATAAGAAAGTTACACAAGAATATAGGGTTGCATTGCACATTCAACGGATGTGAAATCTGACTTTGTTACATTTCGATGTGTTTCAGCACCACTCAGCACACTCTGTATAAGGCAACTGGTCTTATTGAAGGATTCAACTTTTACTGCTTATTTTAGTGAGACCTTTAGAACATGTGTTTTAGGAGCTTTTCCATGTTTTCACAGATTTCCATTGTTATTAAATAACTCATATTTGTTTATTTTGGCAACGTTTTAATTACTTAATTTTGCCACATGTATAGGCTTCTCCTAAGATACACCTCTGGCAAAAGACTGCTTAAAAAAAGAAAAATCAGTATTAAATTATTTAATTAGGTTGCTCTTATTTTAGTGAGAAAACCATGATGAAATGTTCTGAAATCAGAACTGCACAAGGAGAAAACATGTTCTTATTCATTTGTTTACGATACACATACATGTAAATATAGTGAGAGCTCTAGTATTATTTATGTTCTGTAGCAGACTGATGCTTTTGCAGATGGCCCTGACCCCTGCCCACCACCTGAATAGGAATGAGTCTGTTTCATGTAAGCAGAGTTGTGCTAGTGTATGGACCCAGGTAAACACTAGGCTACATGTTTACTTCTCCTTGTGTTGTAAATATGTGTGAACTGAAGATGTATTGATATGCTGGGTTCAAACAAAATTAGCATTAAATACCTTGAATGGACCAGAAAGAAGGTTGGTCATAATGTACACATGGGTTTAACTACTGGGTAGTTGTTTAAATGCCTATATAAAGAAACCTTCACAACACAAACAAAGGAGGAGATGAAAATGTGTAGAAATAATACAATAGAAATACAGAACTGAAGGTGCACTATATAACTTTTCTGGTGGAGGCATGTCCACAAAGTCTACAACCACAATTTCAATGAAGTTGGGACAACGAAAAAAATACAGAATACAATGATTTGCAAATCCTTTCCAACCTATATTGAACTGAATAAACCACAAAGACATGATAGTTAACGTTCAAACTGATAAACTTTATTGTTTTCATGCAAATATTCACTCATTTAAAATTTGATGTCTGAAACACACAAAGCTGGGAAAGGGGCATGTTTATCACTGTACTACATCACCTTTCTTTTTAACAACAATCAATAATAATTTAGGAACTGAAGACACAAATTGTTGAAGCTTTGCAGGAGGAATCCCATTCTTGCTGAATGTACAACTTCAGTTGCTTAGCAGTCCAGGCTCTCTGTCGGCTTTATAATGCGCCACACATTTTCAATGGGAGACAGGTCTGGACTGCAAGCAGGCCAGTCTAGTACCCACACTCTTTTATTATGAAGCCACGCTGTTGTAACACGTGGAGAATGTGGCTTGGCATTGTCTTGCTGAAATAAGCAGGAACGTCCCTGAAAAAGACATTGCTTGGATGGCAGCATATGTTGCTCCAAAACCTGTTTGTACCTTTCAGCATTAATGGTGCCTTCACAGATGTGCAAGTTACCCATGCCATGGGCACTAACACACCCCATACCATCACAGATGTTGGCTTTTTAACTTTCAGATGGTCCTTTTCCTCTTTGGCCCACAGGACACAACAAAGAATTTGAAATGTGGACTCATCAGAACACAACACACTTTTCCACTTTGCTTCAGTCCATCTCAGGTGATGTATGGCTTTCGCTTTGCATGGTACAGTTTTAACTTGCACTTGGAAATGTAGTGACAAACTGTGTTAACTGACAATGGTTTCCTAAAGTGTTCCTGAGCCCATGTGGTAATATCCTTTACACATTCCTATCTGTTTTTAATACAGGAGGGATCGAAGGTCACGGGCATTCAATGTTGGTTTTTGGCCTTGCTGCTTAAGTGCAGACATTTCTCCAGATTCTCTGAATCTTTTGATGATATTATGGACTGCAGATGATGAAATCTCTAAATTCCTTGAAATTGTATGTTGACAAACTTTGTTCTAAGACTGTTGGACTATTTGCTCACGCAGTTGTTCACAAAGTGGTGAGTCTCGCTCCATCCTTGCTTGTGAATGACTGAGCCCTTCGGGGATGCTTCTTTTATACCCAATCAGTCACCTGTTTCCAATTAACCTGTTCATCTGTGGAATGTTCCAAACAGATGTATTTTAAGCATTCCTCAACTTTCCCATTCTTTTATTGCCTCTGTCCCAGCTTTATTGGAACATGTTGTAGGCATCACATTGAAAATGAGTGAATATTTGCATAAAAACAATAAACAACTTTATCACTTTGAACATTAAATATCATGTCTTTGTAGTTTATTCAGTCCAATATAGGTTAAAAAGGATTTGCAAACCATTGTATTCTGTATTTTTTTTATTTTTTTTATATATTTTTTTTATTTTACACAGCATCCCAACTTCATTGGAACTGGGGTTGTATGTTATTACTCATTTTAGCCCAATACTAAAATGAAATATGTCCTCTTCCCCACTTCAAGTTCCACTGAAAAAAGAAAAAAAGAAAAAAGACTTGCCTGCGCGTGAGAATGCAAAAGAACATAAAGAGTTGTGGTGAGAACACAGATTGATTTAACACAGGAAAATGCAGCTGATTACAGCCTTGCGTAAGGATACGCATGTTTCCTTACGCAAGGCTGAAGTCGCAAATGTGAAGTCGAACAAAACCAACCAGCTGTTCAATGCAGAGTGGTGTATGTTGATCTGCTTATAATGCTAAAAGGTGAATGTACTGAACACTAGGGACTTACAGAGTACTGATAAAAGGTTACAGAAGTTTGCTCAAGTTTTGTTCAATTCACTGTAAAATGTATATGTATCTGCAGGGCATGGAACATACTCTGCAAGTAATGAGAAAAATAACTCACTGCCTTATCATATTTAATAAGCGCTAATGTAAAATAATATCCTTCTACAATAACCTCCCACATGTACAATCCAAGACCATGGACAGCAGCACACAGACATTAGCAATATATAAAAAATCTAATCTCTTCCTCACCTTCTACAGCTGGTCTCATCTTTTTTTCTTGGGAGCTCGATGGTTCTGCCCAGTATTTTTGCTGTTCCTAGTACTGCACTTCTTTGGACTGAGATGTCTGATGTTTTTCCTGAGTTCTGCTGTAGCCACTCCTCCAGTTTGGGGTCACTGCTGATGATCCCTGGAAAGCTCTTTGAGCCCCTGGTATTTCTTTAGTTTCTCATGTTCCTTTTTCCTGATGTTCCCATTACTTGGTAGTGCAATGTCAACCACGGTGACTTTGCTTTGTTGTTTATCCACCACCACAATGTCTGGTTGGTCCTTCACTATTCTATCAATCTGTATCTGAAGTGCCACAGGATCTCTGCTTGGTCATTCTCCACTACCTTTAGAGATGTTTCCCACCTTGATCTTGGGGTCTCCAGTCCGGACTCTGCTATGCTGCTCCATGTAGGCTTTCCCTGACAGGATCTTACACCTGCAGTTATGCGTGGGACTGTCTAAGGGACACAGCCTACACCTTGGGTCTTGTCTGGTGTGGTAGATCTGGGCCTCTATTGCTTTAATGCTCAAGGTCTGCTCCTGTGCAGCCAGAATGACTGCCTCCGTGCTGTCCTTCAGACCACCTCTTTCAAGAGGATTTCTAAGCTAATATGGGTAAAGTTAATTCATGTATTATTGTTATCATTATACAAGGACATAGCAGATGATGACCAAAATGACACACTGCACGCTGCCCCACAGAAAAAGAAACCACAGATTTAATGCCACAGTATGGAACATTCTAGGCAAAACAATAGTATCTCCATGGAGCAGACGGACCCCCAACAGAAAATGTGCTGATTACATCTTTAAGTTAGGTTTGTTAATAAGTGAGGTCACTTACGAATTGAACAGATGCACATCCATGGGTTTTAGAATGGTGAAAAATTTAAAAAAATGCTTCTATAGCAATAGTCCATCCATCCATCCATTTTCTTCCACTTATCCGGGGCCAGGTCGCGGGGGCAGCAGTCTAAGCAGGGACTCCCAGACTTCCCTCACCCCGGACACGTCCTCCAGCTCCTCCGGTGGGACCCCAAGGTGTTCCCAGGCCAGCCGAGAGACATAGTCCCTCCAGCGTGTCCTGGGTCTTCCTCGGGGCCTCCTCCCAGTGGGACATGCCCAGAACACCTCCCTAGGGAGGCGTCCAGGAGGCATCCTGAGCAGATGTCCGAGCCACCTCAACTGGTTCCTCTCGACGTGTAGGAGCAGCGGCTCTACTCCGAGTCCCTCCCGTGTGACCGAGCTCCTCACCCTATCCCTAAGGGTGCGCCCGGCCACCCAGCGGAGGAAACCCATTTCAGCCGCTTGTATCCGCGACCTTGTCCTTTCGGTCATTAGCCAGAGCTCATGACCATAGGTGAGGGTAGGAACGTAGATTGACCGGTAAATCGAGAGCTTTGCCTTTGGGCTCAGCTCCTTCTTTACCACAACGGACCGATACAGCGACCACATCACTGCAGACGCTGCACCGATCCGCCTGTCAATCTCATGCTCCCCAAGACCCCGAGATACTTGAACTTCTCCACTTGAGGCAGAGACTCACCACCCACCCGGAGAGGGCAAACCACCTTTTTCCGGTCGAGAACCATGGCCTCGGATTTGGAGGAGCTGATTCTCATCCCAGCCGCTTCACACTCGGCTGCAAACTGCCCCAGTGCCTGCTGCAGGTCCTGGCTCGAAGAAGCCATCAGGACAACATCAGCTGCAAACAGCAGAGATGAAATCCTGTGGTTCCCAAACCAGACCCCCTCCGGCCCCTGGCTGCGCCTAGAAATTCTGTCCATAAATATAATAAACAGAACCGGTGACAAAGGGCAGCCCTGGCGGAGTCCAACATGCACTGGGAACAGGTCTGACTTACTGCCAGCAATGCGAACACAGCTCCTGCTCCGGTCATACAGGGACCGGACAGCCCTTAGCAAAGAGCCCCGGACCCCCCAGAGCACCCCCCAAAGGACACCACGAGGGACACGGTCGATTGCCTTCTCCAGATCCACAAAACAAATGTGGACTGGTTGGGCATACTCCCATGAACCCTCAAGGACCCGATGGAGAATATAGAGCTGGTCCAGTGTTCCGCGACCAGGACGAAAACCACACTGCTCCTCCTGAATCCGAGGTTCGACTATCGGTCGGATTCTCCTCTACAGTACCCTGGAATAGACCTTACCGGGAAGGCTGAGGAGTGTGATTCCCCTGTAATTGGAACACACCCTCCGGTCCCCCTTCTTATACAGAGGGACCACCACCCCGGTCTGCCATTCTACATGTACTGTCCCCGACCGCCACGCAATGTTGCAGAGACGTGTCAGCCAAGACAGCCCCACAACATCCTGAGAGTTGAGGTACTCAGGACTGATCTCGTCCACCCCTGGAGCCTTGCCACCGAGGAGCTTGCCAACCACCTCAGTGATTTCAGCCAGGGTGATGGATGAGTCCGCCTCCGGGTCCCCAGTTTCTGCTTCCCCCTCGGAAGACGTGACAGTGGGATTGAGGAGATCCTCAAAGTATTCCTTCCACCGCCCGACAACCTTCCCAGTCAAGGTCAGCAGCTCTCCACCCGCACTGTAAACAGTGTTGGTGAAGCACTGCTTCCCCCTCCTGAGGCATCGGACAGTTTGCCAGAATCTCTTTGAGGCCGTCCGATAGTCCTCCTCCATGACCTCCCCGAACTCCTCCTAACCCCGAGTTTTTGCCTCTGTGACTGCCCGAGTCGCGGCACGCTTGGCCCGCCTGTACTCATCAGCTGCTAGGACTACTTCTTCAGCTTGACGGCATCCCTTACTTCCGGTGTCCACCACCGGGTTCGGGGATTGCCACTGTGACAAGCACAGCAGACCTTACGACCACAACTACGAGCAGCCGCATCGACAATAGAGGTGGAGAACATGGCCCACTCAGAGTCCATGTCCCCAGCCTCCCCCAGGATCAGGGAGAAGCTCTCCCGGAGGTGGGAGTTGAAGACCCCTCTGACAGAGGGCTCCGCCAGACGTTCCCAGCAGACCCTCACGATGCGCTTGGGCCTGCCAGGTCTGTCCGGCTTCCTCCTCCGCCAGTGGATCCAACTCATCACCAGGTGGTGATCAGATGACAGCTCAGCCCCTCTCTTCACCCAAGTGTCCAAGACACGCGGTCGGAGGTCAGATGACACCACAACAGTCGATCATCGACCTCCGACCTAGAGTGTCCTGGAGTGTCCTATAGCAATAGTTTCCATAGCAATTAACAATTTAAAATAAGATACTATTCTATTGAATGGGAAAAAGTTCTCCAAACATTGCACACAGATAGAAGCTGAAACTCACATACTAATACTACTAATACTTAATATACGATAATGCAAACTGCTTCACCGTAGCAATCTGAAGAGAGTATGTGTGATATGATAATTGAATTATTAAATATGTTGATTCACAAGGACACTACACTGAAATGCTGCACACTAAACATTTGAATAACTGAAAACACTTCATCCTAAAAAGATCTCCTGCTGTAGTCTGACCTCAAGGTTACGAGAAGCTTGAACTTGTTGGAGCAGTGGAATAAATCAAAGTCAGTTTTCATAGGTGTTGTGAGCTCCATGTTGATAGATTTCAAATCTTACTTGGTTTGTTCTAGCCGAATGAAGACAGATCCAACTCACAGAAGTACAATCGCCCACAGCCGCCCTGGCATGGCCTCTCCCTGCTGATGCACTCCCGTGCCCGCTGTCCACACACTGGTCTGGGCGCTGCTGGGGGCCTCTCTCTGCCCGTGTCATTAGCCCAGTCCTCAGCATGGGGCCTTCTACACCCCCTCTCCATAACAGACTCCCCCGGACAGCAGGGGGAGCCTTTTGTTTCACTTTGGAAGGTCAGGACCACTCGGACAGCCTCTGGACACTAGAGCTTTATTAGAGGGAATTGTCATCAAAGTTAAGAGGATTTTTACAAAGTTGTAGGCATTCAATATTTGTGAGCATTCTTTTACTTTCAGAAATTCTCATTTTGTTACAGTAAATCTGATAATTTTACAGTGAAAATGTGTAATTTTCTGGAGGCAAAATGTCATCTGCATGTTTCCATGGAAATAAAAAGTTAAAACCATACTTTGGAACATTTTCCGTGGAGATAGATATATTTAATGCCATTAACCTAGTTACGTGTTAAAAGTGTTAAAAATGTGCAGAACTGAAAATCAAGATATTTTAAAGTTACGTTTTCTTGTTGTCGGTTTAACTTTTTTTGTTCAGTTTGTCCAATAATACCTACTGCACATGGGACCTGATTTCTTTGGTAACAATAATGAGTTAAGAATGAGTCAAACTTAGCTTTAGGAAATTAATGAAGTAGTTACTAACCCCCATATTTATGTTGTTACTAAGCCAGATTTATTCTTAAGGGGAGATACTAGAGGCAAAACTCTTTTCTCTGCTGTTTTTTGAAAATGCATTTCCTCCCATAGGCGCATAAGGCTCACCCCTTAAAGTATCACCTACATACACCAAGCTTTCCAATATCGCCTTTAAGAAGATTTTAACAAAAAGCACGGAAGGATTATATGATAACAAATTCCAAGCCTGATTTATTAAAATTTTATCTCCAAAAAATTTTCAGTCATATCTAGTTTATGAAAATACTAAATAAAATATCCCAAATCCCCTTTTAACACTATATAGTATCAATTATTGTTAACAAAAAGAAGCAAGAAATTTAAACTTGGCTCTTTTCATGTTTCTGTTTTGAATGTTCCAAAAATGTTCCATTTTGGCCATTTTTACACATTTTTTTCATTAACTGATTTTTGTAAGTAAAGAACCGAAAAAGTTTCAAATTGATATCTCTAAATGTAAGTTGTTGTTGTTGTTTTTTTTGTTATTATTATTATTATTATTTATTTATTTTTCCTTGCAGTGTGTCTCCTTAATAAACACATATTATGAATTAAGTCCTTGTTGATGCTTTATCGAGGCTAATTAGGCTGTGGTTATTATAGTGTGATACTCAGTGTTGGTAAGTTCCATCATACAGTCATCATCTGTGGTCTTCTTGGGGTCTTGTTTGTTTCATCTTTCTTCAGTTACTTTTGTGTATGTATAAAGCTATGAGAAACTGTTTCCTCATATTCCCTTGTATTACTGGCTAAATTAAATCAGACATTGGATAGTTATTTTGATTTCCCCTTAAAACTACTGCATACCCATCAAAATTATATCAGTGCCTGTCTTTCTGTCCCTAGCAATTGCCTTTATAATTTTGTCTGCATAACTATCAGGATGGCTTGCATAATGTGGCATATTTGTTTAAGGCCTGAATGTAATATGTATAGAAAGTCAGAATAAATAGCTTACATGTTAGCACTTGGCAGATTGCAGCAATTTCAAAACACCCAGGGCATGTAGTTGGACTCACTGTGCCATGCCAATCAACACCCCCAGGCTGCTCCCAGAGACCAGGGCATAGCGGGGGTTAAACCTTTGTTCATCCATAACACATCAAACATAGCAAGTTTTCATCACAGCCAAATATAGCCCTCATTCCAGTTTTTTTTTTACTTGTTATATAGAGGCATCAAATACATTTACCAAGGATATGATATACTAAAATTGAAGTCTGAAAGTTTTACTGAAAAGAGCTTTGAGATTTCTGGTCTTCAATAAAAAAAAATACGATAAAGCAATCTTACATATTCAAGTATCGCAGTAGCTTTTCCTCAAATCTTTGTTAAAATTGAGCAAAAGTTTTAACATGAGAACCAAATTTGGAGCATTTTGCCATGCCATGTTTGTGATCTGTTGCTGTATTGTAATTGCCTGGGATCCAGAATACACACTTCTTCAGTTTTCAAATGGGCGTGATTGACAGGTGGATTAGCCAATCGATGACTCACATGTTCTGTTTGTATCAGAAATAATAAAAGAAAAATAACACAGGGAGCTAAAAAATGTGGGTTTCTGCAGAATCAGTGAGCAAAGCCCTAAACTCTGTTAATCTGAGGTGAGATAAATTTTATACGAGCTCCGTAAAATCTGATTGGATAATCACGTTTGACCAGGCTCGAGAAGCAACGGAGGATGTGGGGACCAGACTGATATCAATCTGTAAATATCATTCTGGATTTGCCAGGGATGTATTGTAATGCTGTATGCTTACGACTTTTGAATACCAATAGATAGACTTATTATTTTGCAGTAAAATTGTACATATTCTCCCAACTGTGGAGCTGGAGTAGTATTAGACCTGACTTTATTCTAAGACCATGGTGAAGATGAGAAATGCTTCAGTGGGCTGACATTTCAGGAAATTAACTCCTACCATTTACCACTAATTACTTGGCTATAAATGTGCAAGTTACTTAATAAATAGTTAAAATGGTGGAAAAATGACTAGAATGATCATAAATGACCTATACTAAAATTAACCTTTAATTAAACCTATACTTTAAATAGTGCAGTTTCTAAGCTCTGGTGCCAAGTGCTCCAAAGCAGCGGGTAATGGAGAACATTTTTATGATGAACTGCATATTTGGTCCAAGACAATCAATAGAGCCTTCTAAAGCCAATACGCTGAGTCCTCTCATAGACACTGGCCTTTTTATTAGGTACAGTTGGCAAGAACCTGGCTGGACCCCATCTGTTCCATCTGTTACAAATACTGTGTTTTCCCATTGTTTAAGAATGTTTCTGACTTATTCTTTGTGAGATTTTGAAGATTTTGAAGTGGAAGGACAATACAATATAATGTGACCTGTGGGATTATCCAATGCACCTTGTTCTTTTTGGTACATAATAAATGGTCACATTTTTATATAGCACTTTTAAACCCTCTAGGCACTTACAGCACTTTACATCAGGGAATCATTCACCCATTCACACACCAGTGTATGCAGACACTGGGGATTTTGCTCAAGGAAACAATGACAGCATTCTTCTGTTAGAGCTGGAATTGCACCACCAACCTGTAGGTTAATGGATTTGACCTCTCAACCAGTGTTTATGTCGATAGTGGGATTGGACATACCAACCTTCAGATCAGTGGATCTCTTTCAACTGAGTTCCTGTTTCATGTTTCAATATTTTATATTTATATCTTTGTATAAGTGTCACGATGCCTGTTTTGCCTGTCCTCCTGTGTCCTCTCGCCCTCCCCTACCTGTCTGTCTGGAGCTGGGAGGAGTCCCTGACTCCTCCTGCACTCACCTGGAGCGCATCACCGCAATCACCGTCACCTGCTGCCGAGTATTTGAGGGCTCGGCAGAATACACTCGGAGCCAGATCGTCCTCGTGTTAACATGCCTGTTCTCCCGCTCGTTCCTGCTCCTGCCTCTGCGTGCCAGCTCCGGTAAAGTTCACCCTTTGTCTTCGCCTCCTGTCCCGTCTGGGTTCCCAGCTCGTCTCCCGTCCTCCGCCTTGGCTCTCACCTGTTGCATTATTCCTGCTTAGTCTCTCCTGGTCCTGTTCCAGGTCCCGTCTTGTCCCGGTTCTGGCTATCTCTGCTCCCACTCCAGGTTCTGGTCTGTCCTACCTTGTCCCGTCCTGCGCCCGCCCGCTCTGCCTCCGGCACCTTGCCCCCAGTTGTGACTATTACTATTGACTTTGAATCCCGCACCTTGTAAATAAAACACTGTAAATCTGTCCAGAGATCTGCATCCTTTGGTCTGCACCTACACCCACCGTTACGACAATAAGGCCCCATTGTTTCAAGGCTAATGCTGAGCTTATACTGAGGTTTAGGTTGATGGAGGAACCCATCACCACCGCCACAGGCCTAACATGCAAATTTCACAGAAAAAAGTTAAGGGTACATATTTAACCCTTATTATATCTATTAACTCCTACTATTATTATTAAGCCTTCTATTAGCCCAGTAGAGAAAGTTTTCCTTTGCATTTGCACCTTTAAAACCAGTGGGACAACCTGTCACAACTCAATTCAATTCAAGTTTATTTACATGACACATTTAAAACAATTAACCACCCGTCTATTTTCTTCTGCTTATCCCGGGCTGGGTCGCGGGGGCAACAGTTTAAACAAGGACTCCCAGACTTCCCTCATCCCAGACACTTCCTCCAGTTCCTCCATGGGACCCCAAGGCATTCCCAGGGCAGCTGAGAGACAGAGTCCCACCAATGTGTCCTGGGTCTTCCCCGGGGGCATCCGGAAAAAATACAAAGCCACCTCAGCTGACTCCTCTCGACATGGAGGAGCAGCATTTCACCTTATCTATAAGGGAGTGCCCAGCCACCCTACGGAGGAAACTCATTTTGACTGCTTGTATTCACGATCTTGTCCTTTCAGTCATTATTCAAGGCTGATAGGTAGAAACGTAGGAACGTAGATTGACTGGTAAATCGAGAGCTTTGCCTTTCGACTCAGCTTCTTCACCACAACAATCTGATACAGCAACAGCACCTCTGCAGATGCTGCACTGATCCACCTTCCCTTGAGGTGAGGACTCTCCACAAGCCACCTTTTTTGCCTTTGCAAGCAACGTAACAAGTAAACCTAAAAAGTGTCCAGGGCCTTCTGACTTTACATCTTTTCGTTCTATTCTCTTTTCTATCTCCTGTCTCTGCTTAACAAGACAATCACTGTCAGATTGGTGGCAGTAGTTATGTAATAGAGCTTCACCCCAGGATTTGTCTCAGCTGAGTGAGAACAAGACTCTGACAAGACTGCTCACTCTGTGGACATTAGCATAATCTCTGGAGAGCCATTTGACCCAGCGCAGACACGGCCCTTTTGGGTATGGCAGAAATGACTATAAGCTTTAAGGGATGGCATTATTGAGTATTAATGTATGCAAGATGTAAAATAAGTGTTGAGCATGACTATAATGATGTGTCAAAGCCAACGTATTCTCCTGGTTCCCCCACTGTGATTCTGCAGCAAAATGGACCATATTTTGATCATAGCTGACCTCATTTTCATATGGTGCACCTTGATACAGGACGTGCAGTGTCTTCTCAGTATTTAAATGTCTTAAGAGTACGGGTGGCACCAGACCTCGGCAAGCTGCTTTTTCTTTTCCCACCATATGGCATCTTGACAGTGTTTTCCTCACTAATTAGTCTTTAACACACATGCCAAGTCCAAATGACGTTAATGTCGGTGCAGCCCGCGGGTTTCTGGTTGCGTCAGAAATGATATGCAGAGTATTCACAAAGGAGAGAGAGTGAGCCCGAGCTGCAGGTAAAGAGCAGCCTGACGGGGGCTGTGTGCTCGGAGCAGGGACTCTTGTTGATTCCCCAGTGCACTCAGTGATGGAGAGGAGCCAGATCCTTCAAAGCTGTGATGATGACTCTCTTTTGTCAAACTGCATTATAGGTTTAGAGCCATAAAACAATCTTACATTGAGAATATCTATATTTGAAACTGTTGAACATCTTCTCAGACGTTAAGGCAAGGCAAGTTTATTTGTATAGCACAATTTGTACACAAAGTAATTCAAAGTGCTTTGCAGAATAAGAAAGACATTACAATCACAATACAAACAAATCAAAACATAAATAACCGTCATAATATTAACTTTAAAAGAGAAGAGTGAAGAATGCTGTGTCATTACAAAAGCGTTAAAATATAATAATTGAAAAAAACAAAAACAAAAAACACATTGTACAGAATTGTAAAGTCAAGTTATTTATGTGTGCATTTTGTGTTTTATACCTTTATTTACCCCTAACTTTGATTTTCAAGATGATAATCCAATGAGAAAGCAGCATGAGCTTCTCCCGCTGGATTGCCAGATCCGACCATTTGGAAATCAAACAGATAGCTTTATTTATCCCCTGGGGGCAATTTAAAGCCATTGGGTCTTTGTGTACCATCTCCTATAAGATCCAAGGAGCCACAGAATTTCACATTGATAATATGGGTCTAATTTCAAGTCACAAAATAAAAACTTTTTTTTTTTTTTTTTTCTAACAAACAAGGCTAAAAGTACCCTACCTTTGAAAGTATTGGCCAGAAAGCCCATGTCTAAAATGAAAAGGATTGGAATCTGCACTTTCATTTTCACCAGTTCTGGTAGAAATAAAAATGACAACAGGTGGGCTGCACAAGTCGAAATCACTCCCCAAAAGCTGTAACCACTAAGACACGCATCTTGCAGAGTGGAATTAATAATGTAAGCACATTTAAGCTCTATAGTTTCACATGGCATCATTTAAAGGAGAGTCCACCAGGAGGGCTCAGACAAGAAACATTCTGAAATTTTGGTCCATGTATTCATTCATATGATCAAACAATAGTGTGTTTATTGCTTTTAGGACAAACACAATATCTCATTTACCCCAAAACAAATGATATGACAGTGAAATGGTGAAGATGACCCTAAAAGAAAATGTTGCAAGCTCTTGTTTAAATTGTCACAGCTAACGAGACAAACCCTGGGTTATGTTGTTACGTCAAGTGAAACAAGGTGCTAGATAAAACGTAATTTTTTAGAGTGAAACTTTTGTCCAGCTGGATTTTATCTTTCTGTAATGGAGCTTACCTGGATGACCGAGGACACCATCGCATCTTCCAAAGTCATTAGCAAGAAAACACACAGTTAAACATTGTGAACATGTGTTGTGTGAAAATAAAAGTGTAAATAATAGTAATAAAAATATAGCATTTCCTGTCCTACAAAGACGCCATATTCTGAAACCTTGTCTAATGGATGCTACAGTGACAGAACAGTAATTACAGTGCCCAGCAGCAAGAAGATCCCTGATTCGATTCCAGGTGTGGATGAGTACTTTCTTTCCAAAAGGTGTTCATGGTTTACCCTACATCTACAGCTACAATATAATGCTAAATCTTTAATTTAAAACATTTTTTTAAGTTATAGATTTAGAGTACTTGTAGTGGTTCATTTCAGCCTAAACCCCTTCAGTCATTGTTTTGCAGTAAATGGTTTGTACTAAGTAGTGATACTACTGCAACAACAACAACTACTACTACTACAACTACTACTACTACTACTACCCACTGTAATAATGTCTTTGTACACCACAGCTTGACTTATCTTATTGTTCTGCATAATGCACTTTCAATTGTCTGGGCTCTCACACTGCCTGTAACAAATTGCTGAAATGGACATCTCCATTCTGTCAAGATCTCTTTTTACCCAGAATCCTTTGGGAACGAATTAACATAATGGCTGTGTTGAAGAGAGGGGAGCTTACCAGACTCATGTCATACTCACCAAATATCTAATGTTAAGTGATGGTGCAGCATGTCATGGCTGAGTCTCTCACACGGAGATAAGTGGGGAAGGCTTCATGCTGACTGACCTGGATAAAGCGGCTTTCAACCGGCATAGCTCAGCCTCAGACTGTGGCTAAGTGACAAAGTGAACGCTGCTACTTCATGTGCAATTATAGATTTGTGCCTGCAATGTTGACACTAGTGAAGATTGTGACATGAATCTTCCCTTTTCTATTGAATAATAATGATCACATCCATGTATCTATCTATCTATCTATATATATATATATATATATATATATATATATCTATCGCTCTCTCTCTCTCTCTCTCTCTATATGTATCTCTCTCTCTCTCTCTCTCTCTCTCTCTCTCTCTCTCTCTCTCTCTATATATATATATATATATATATATATATATATATATATATATATATATATATATATATATATATATATATATATATATATATATATAACTGGATTATATGGATATAATTCAAAACTATTAAAGTCACTGCTTACCTTGATTGCCCTGATCGCATGCCACTGACAAATACTGTAGATTTGTCAGAGTATAGTTTGAGAAATTGTTAAGATGCATGCTTCTCTTTTATATAAAGACCTTTCTGTCAACTATATTCAGCTATATGCAGAAGTTCAAGTGAATAGCATCCCAGTAACACTCACTGTTGCTAGGCAGTGTTTTTGAGAGCCTGTTCATCAGACGTGAGTGTTTGAACTAATATGTACTGTTTCAGTCTACAGTGTACAGGCCTGCTTGTGTAATCATGCAGCCACTTCCTACCAGACAGAAGACAAAAATATGGCTCTTATTGGCTTGTTGTCCAATGAGCAGACAAATTGGAAAAGGCACGTGGTGTAAAAGTCTCTGTACACAAGCTAATCCAAAGCGGGGGCTCTGACACATCCACTTTAAGTAACCAAGCTGTATTTAGTGTCCTGATTCATTAAGCGTTAGTGATAGCTATGTGGAAAAAACGAATACGCTGTTAATTTGGTTGTTTTTCCAAGCCTAAAATGGTCCGACAGATGATGTAGCAGAAAACGATGGAGTAGGGGAAATGGAAATGTATCTATTGAGTCACAACTGTAGTGATTTGCATTGTGACTTTGCATGTAGGTTTTTATTTAGTTTTCCTTTAGCTAGATAGCTCCCTTGCCAATAACTAATACTTTTATTAAAATTAGAAAATGTCTGCGTAAATCCTCAGTTGTCCAGGTCTGATCCATGCTGATCCTGCAAAAGACGAAGTTTAAATCTGTCAACTGGACAAATCGTTGTAGGAGTGAACACATTTTGCTGCTCATTCAAGCCGCTTCTTCAGTTCTGGTAAGAATGCTGGTGGCCACTGCCTTATATCTATCTGGGGAGAGGGGCTAACCACACTGAAACTGTAAACAGCTATCGTCTCCAGTTTCAGCTGAAATTACCCTATTCAACCCTTAACGACCCTGCTATTGTTCTCATTGTTCTGGGTCTGAGGATGGAGTTATAGATAGGGGAGAGATTATGTCTCAGGCCCCCATTCCTGTTTAAGGAAGAATTCTCTTTCCTAAAAAAAAATAGCTTCTTTAACTCCTCTCTCAAACCATTTCATTTTTTAAATGGAAAATTAAATGGTGGTCAGCATTCTGACCAGAAATGAAGAAGCAGCTTGGATGAGCAGTGAAACGTCTTCACTCCTAAAACGATTTGTCCAGTTGACAGATTTAAACTTCGTCTTTTGCTATAAAATTGGAAAACATAAAATAAACAACCTATTCAAATTAGACTATCCAATTATTTGTATATGTAGAACACAGTTTGTAGTGTTCTTTTAATATCTATAATACCTCAAAATTAGCATTAGCTTTACCATTGACACATCCCTCTGTCTAAACACAGAAGTGTCCTTCGGTGAAGTATTAATTTTATCTGTGTAGTGTTTAACATGTTGTTACTGACATCCACCTGCAGTTCCCTGTCCACTGCCCTATCTTCTCTGTGTCCCCTGTTCTAACAGATTTATTAAAAAACAATGATTTGTCCCAGTTTATTCTAGAAATGTCATAGGCATCCCTATTTTTGACCAATTTGATACAATAGAGGGGATATATGCTGTCATTTGTTTAGCCATGTTTGAAAATGACCATACAGGAAAAAAGCACTCTGCACTGACTGAAGTCCCTAAAATTATGACTGACACAAATAAATTGAGAATGAGCACTGTTTGACACTCTTTTCAGAGTTTTATTTATACTAACCATCCTAACCTGGGTGTGTCCCAGTTTTTAATTTGGAAAATCTGGTCATCCTATATTAGTGTGATTCTGCAAAAACCTCATATAGATAAAACTGGACAACAAGTAGTCATGCTAACAGTGAGACTCAAGGTTGACGGGCACAACAGCGCCTGGCAACCTTGAGTCTATTGTCACCAGTGCAAGTCAAGTGTTCATTATGTTGAACAGCATAAAACAATGTACTTAAAAAGCCTTCTGCACATATCCAGTTCATGGTGACTCTTAATTAGTTTTATTAAAGGGCTAATATTACATTATTTTTTCATCTATGTTAATGTTATTGTGAGTTGTGCTTTGTTTCATTCACATGTCTAACATACAAACCCTGCATAGTTAGACTGAGTTCTTCTCTCAAACTGAAAACACTCTGTTGCACTTTAAAGCACTCTAAAGCATGTAACTTATCCAACAAATAGACTAAAGTAAAAGCATATTTGTTTTCATTTCATTCTGATTGTTTATGGCACAGAAAAAAATCCTACTCTGGACTTGGCTTGCTCCACAAACATGGCAGTTATTTGGCATGAAACTATCTATCTCCATCTTCATAACTATAGTTTTAACTTTCTATTTCCATGGAATCTTACAGGAGACATGCCACAAGTTACACATGCTCTTTTAATCAAGGGGTTCGGAAATGAAGTCTTCTGATAATTATAATTTGTAGTTATTATGAGGTACACAAGATGGTGAGTCTGGCTAACTCTCTGATGAAACATTTTTCTGTACAAAATATCTGAACCTTTCAATAAGGCAACTCTTTCCTATACTAAAAAATAAAGTGTAAGGTAGGCCCATATACAGTAAATAGATATGAAACTGTGGTGTCTAGCTGTGCTGCCTTTCACTGCTCTTCTAATCTTCTTTACATTGAATCCAAGGGTCACAGCGTAGCATCAAGCTGCCTCTTCTCTGCACTTTGATGCTGTATATAAAATTCCTTTTGCGCTGGCTGGGTCTCTTTGGTATGACGGTCATGTCGATTTTTACTCCTTTCTGACGCTTCTACCTGCCTCTCTTCAAAGTGGGATTTTGATTACTGTAGCGATCAGTCAGGGAAGTCTGGCTGATGTTACAGATGAGGCATGTTTTAAAGCTGAGGTGACAGAGTTTGTGTGTATGTGGGGATTTTATTTTATTTTTTTCCTGGTCTGGCTGTTCTCCTTTCTTTTGAGCTTGTCGGTAGTCCCTTGAAGGCATGGGCTCCCTGCTTGTGCTATGGTCAACAACAGCAGTGAGGTGGGCTGTTGGTTGGCTTGTCGGCCTGGCTGGGTTCATTGACCTGGGTCACGTTGCCTGCATGAAGAAGCTAGTTACATTGGAAATTTAGTTACCCTCAATATCTTTTCTGTAACTTCATTGCTGGAAACAAAAATAGCATTTTGTTAAATAATACTAATATCAAGATTTTTTGCTAATAATAGGCGATCATGAGATCTTGTATTAAAAGTTCCCAATGGTCTCAATGTTCAACAAACAAGTGTAGGCAGTCTATGAAGTAGTCCCTTATAAATACATTTATACACAGTGTTGTTCTCTTCTGACAGATAGTGATAGCCAACCTACTTTTCATAGAGTGAACAGTGATGTGGGTAGGTTTTAAATTCATCACCTAATATGAAATGAGTGAGCGAGTCTAAAAGTTTCAAAGTAGAGGCTGAAGTCTGCTTATGGGAGGCAACTAATCAAAGAAAATACATCGGCTCCCATCAAACTCCACCATTTTCCTACCTGGATTTCTTTTAAGTTGTTTTAAATCATAAAATGTCCAAAATATAACATCCATCAGTTTCGTAGATTATAACTATTCACCTCATTCTATGGGTGCCACCACCGCCATTTGGGTTTTATTATTTTGTATGGAACTGCCAATCTTGACAGCAAATATGTTCTATAGGGACTACAGAGCAGTTTTAAAGCTTCTCAGATGAAGTATTGACTTGTTGTTGCACATAACCATTGAACATTCTCCAATTTCTCCATTGAAAGAAATGGGATTTCCACTTAACCGGAAGGGCTGCTACAAAGAAAGCGCGGTTTTGATGCATTTATGAATAAAGTGGGTGGGGCGGAATAAGGTCAATACAACAGACAAAAACGCAAGATGTCTTTTTAACAGAAGGAGGTACTGAAAGTTACTATCACTTTTGGGAGTACAAACAAACCTCGAGCTTTGGCATAAACTTAATGATGACCTTTTCGGATATGGCCAGTCTGAATGGCTAATTTGTCCCCTAACACTTCTGGCAAGGTTGCGCCCATGTGTTCAGGTGAGTAGGGGTCTGACCGGTTCTTGTCCTGCTTCCTCGCACACTAAGGAGCCTGGCACGGGGTCACTGCTAACGGCCGCAGCCAGATGGTAGCTATCCGCTGGGGACGAAGGACAGACACAACCTGGGCGTCGCACAAGTTTGGAGGTTGCATATTCGTGCCTTATTTAATGCCTGATTACATGCATCATTTATCACAATTATGTCTTGATAAAACTTCGATGCAGAACACAGTGGAGGCTTGCTAAATATTCACACTTTGCCCTCTCCTGTCCAATCAAGCCGAAAGCATTCCACAGCGGAGAGCAGAAAGAACATAGAAAAACAGTAGCAGAAAAAAGCACTTTGATAAATAGGTAATGTTGTTTTGTTCAAAGTAAAGCAAGATTAAATACATAGTGAAATGAAATGAGTCATTGGGTTAAGAGAACAAAGATACAACTCAATAAAACTCTGCAGCTCATACAAATGGATTACTATATTTTTATTTGTGGGGCAGCGGCGCCATGCTGTTAGAGAGAATCACAATATGAAACAAAGCTATCAAACGCACCCATATTTGAACATCACTATGCGCCAGGATAAGAAACAGGATGAGTAAACAAACCCAATATATTTCTATTTATTTCACAGTTTTCACAGTAGGGAATTAACTGAATATTTTATGTCTATACAATTAAAAATCTTGAACTGCATGCATTTTTATTGTGAGTGAAGTCGCCTCTCAATCTGACAGGTAACATGAAGTAGTGGTGTGCTGGTGTCCATGGAAATAGAATAGTTATATTGTGGAGCACTTCCAGACCCTATTTGTCTTAAATACTTAAGTAAAGTTATGTCCTCATAATTAAAGTGTTAGAAGCAGGAATTGTTTTCAATATAAGTTATTGAAACAAGTTTATAGCTCTCGTCAGACCTCAGAAGCTAAACAAGGCCCGGTCTGTTTAGCACTTTGATGGGAGACCAAGTGCCAAAAACCTACCGTGGTGTCCTGGGGTAAGGCACCCGCATTGCACAGAAGCAAAACTGTTAATCTGTGCAATCGGCCAGTCCAATCACGCACACAGTGTGCAATAAATTAATAATGCAATCTAAAGCATCTTTGAGTGTCAAAAAAATATTATTATTATTATTATTATTATTATTATTATTATTATTATTATTATTATTATTATTATTATTATCATTTGCGAGTTCTTCCAAATTTGCAATGGTCAATATCCATCAGAAATTTCCAAGGCATGAATTGGTGAAGTTATGACAAGTATACCCACAAGGAATGAAAACAGAACACTTCCATATGAATCAGATTCTATTAAAATTTGATGCATAACGACTTGTACGTTGGGTAGAAGTGTATAACCACCATCAATATTACTGAAATGTGTAATACCTTTATGTAAGCGAATACAAGGCCTCATACTCTAGCAACCCTTATTTCTCTCTCAGATAATTGTACTTCTCCATTCTCGCCCTTTGCTCCAGTCATCTACTGTGACAAAGCTACAGGAAGCGGAGGGTTAAAGGGGGAGGGAGGTGGCAGTGCACAGGGGAATTCTGGGATTTTTAATGGTATTCATCATCATGTGGCACCTCCAGCAGGAATCCCCGGAACAGGTTTCAGGCTGACAGTAAATTAAAAAGCCTGACACAAGAGTGACAAGTCAGGAACATAATACATAAAGGCCTGACAACGAGGGTCACACTCACACAGCCTCACTGCCTCATTTCAGCCTCTGCTATGTATATTTATGTACGCTATTTATCACACAGAGGGTCAGACGCTCTGAGCTACCAGTCCTAAGAGAATAGTGAAGGACATGCATAGTCCTCGGAGCATGCAGGGAATTTAACTTAGCTTTGAAATATAGATGTAAGTCTTTGTGATTTAGGAAAGAATTCTGTGAAGAAAATACATACATACAAGCTATTAGCCCCACCAACTTTAATACTGAACCATGGCAGATAACCTCCCAGTCAAAGCCTCATCTTGACAGAGCTTAGATGCTCAGCAGGGTTGGGCGATATTTTCCAGATTATAAATCGCACTTTTTTCATAATTTGGCAGAGGATGCGACTTATACTCACATGCGACTTATATTTGAAATTATTAAAATATATAATTTCACATCTTTATTATTGTCACACTGACAATTGCGTGAGGGTTCTCTAGGCTTGTGTACCAGTATGGCAGCCATCCACCTTCGGAGCGGAGTTTCATCTACTTCCGCAGTGGGCGCAGTTGTTTAGAAGCGATGAAGAATTCAATGAATTTAGTGAGTGGAGTGGAGTCAAGAGAAAACTTGTTAGCTTGTTTTTTTATGCTTTAGTTATCTGGTTAACTTAACTAATATCTTATGTTAACATACCAGACACCAGTTCACTGTCTATGCGTCATGTAAGGGTTTATATATGTGTTATGTAACAGTTGATTATATATGTATATGTATATGTATATATATATTACAGTTCACTTGTTTGTCCACTAGATTTCGCTGTTGTGTTTGTAATACCTGTAAGAAAATGTACTTGACTAATTTTCTTTTATACATATCATATTTAATTTCCCCTTATTTATTTATCCTTCATCAGCCCCTTATAAGACCATAAAGGTGATACATTTTCATATTTCTTAGGGCAGACATGGGGAAACTATGGCCCGGGGGCCACACACGGCCCTTTGGGCTTGTTAAGCTTGTTTTTCCAGCCCACCGAAAGTGACAAAATAATATTAAAATAGGTAAGGGGAAACACCCAAAGTTTTTCTGCTGTGTTCATTTAACTGAAATTTAATAAATGTATTATTAATTTAATTAATGTCTTTGGAAAACAATTTGTACAATGAGCGCGTGTGTGTGTGTGGGGGTGTGTGGGTGTGTGTGTGTGTGTGGGGGGGGTGCGTGTGTGTGTGTGTGTGTGTGTGTGTGTGTGTGTGTGTGCGCGCGCGTGTGCGTGCGTGTATGTGTGTGACTGAATGAGGATATTACTAAGTACAACACTTTGACTGTGAGACACTAAAAATCCCGCACTGGAGACACTGCTTCTTCAACTCTTCTGTTACACTGTGCTTTTGGCACTTGGCACAGATGTTAACGTGAGTGTGTGCCATTTGTTGGTGCCATTTGTTGGTCCAGGGCACAGTTGTGACTTGTGTTGTGGCTTACACTGCTGTTAATTCAGTTGGCAGCATTTGATGTTTTTTTTTTTTCAGAACACCCCAGTTACACTGACTGTCTAGAACAGTGGTTCTTAACCTGGGTTCGATCGAACCCTATGGGTTCGGTGAGTCAGTCCCAGGGGTTCGGCGGAGGTCAAGACACGCACCCGACTCATATGATTCGCGGACCGCGAGCGTCTCCAGACGCTGGCCGTGTCCTAATTCGACAAATGCACCCTTTGCTGTGCTTATCGAACACTGCTCACTCCAAGCTGCGCACTGCTGACACGGTCTCCGCGCACAGAAAATCTGTGCTGCGCACAAAAAAATCGAACCGGAGTTGAAAATAAAATAAACACACAACAATTCATTCTGCGCTATTTTTCAATGTGAGTCAGTGAGTGTGACCGGGGACGAGCTGCTCCAGCCAATTATGTGATTCACATACGTATTTGCGCATCTTATCAACGTCATTGGCAGGCTCCTCATGTCCCGCTCCCAGAGTTTTAGCCGATGTGGCCGATGTGGAGTGAAGACTCGCCGATGATTCTAAGGGTTTAACCCCTTAACGTTCCGACGGCCCGCCCTCGGGCAAAGATCCGCGCGTAAAATTACGCGCGCGTAATTGCGTAACTTTACGCACTGTTTTGCAGCAGTTTTGCGTTTTAAACATGACGAAACGGACAAAACAAAGGCAGTACGCGACCGAGGACACTGTGGATGTTTGTACAAGTTAAACTAGAGGCATCTCGAACCTGGAGCGGTTCGTGGAACCGAGTGAAGATCTCACGGTGGACTGAGGAGTAGAGGACCTGATGTGCTGATGGACTGGATGCTGTTCCTGGATGCGTGGTTTATTCTGCTATTGACTTAATTGTGGGTCAAATGTGTTTTATGTGTAATCATTAGCATTAGCTAATGTCAATCTGCACTGCAATACACATTCCATATATTGTGTTTTGATATGATATGTAAATGTACAGTAATAGAGCAGCTGTGCACATACAGATTCCTCTCTGTGTATTGGTCATTGAATACTGTCACTTCGAATGGCATAAAAATATAAAACGACATAAAAACGAAGAAAAGGAACAGACTTAGCTGTGAAAATGACATGAGAGTGGCTAAGGTGAAGCCCTGCATTTCTGAACTGGTCTCTCAAAGGCAACAGCAGAAGTCACACTGATTTGCAGTAAATATTCATTATTATTCTAGCCTGATGGAAATTAGGTGATGGGTGTATATTAAAATGTTAAAAATAATAAATAGCATAAATACAATAAGTTCATTATTGGAATACATAATACAATACAAAATTAAAATAATTTCAGTGTGGTAGTGTTAAAAAAGGTCATGTCTTTATGAAAAGGTATGTATGTAATTTGTTGTGAGTTTATGCATTGTATTGGTTTTATTCTTTGAACACAGTTATGTTAATGCACGGTTTATTTTGTGCACCAGTAAAACATACATATGTCTTGAATTTGAAAAAAATTATATTTTATTTTTCAATAAAGAAGGGTTCAGTGAATGTGCATATGGAACCGGTGGGGTTCAGTACCTCCAACAAGGTTAAGAACCACTGGTCTAGAAGATATTGTACCTAGCAAGGGTAAACTCATTGTTTCCCACCAAACTGGAACAATATTGTAAATGTTTAGTTTATCATAAGTCTAGTTAGAGGTCACAAAAACTACTTCCTGTTTTCAGCTTTTTACACTAATGTGAAGCCTTACCTGACAGAGCACTATCTAAGAAACAACTGAAAAGTAAAATAAAAAGTTTTCGGTTCACTGGTTTGTTTACTAGCAGGCCATAGTGTATATTTTTCAATTAATTCATATGCAGTTTTGTGTGTATATATAATATGAGCCAGAGCTTATGTTATATTTCATGTGTCTGCTAGTTAGTTGCTAGCTACTGTGTGAACTGTGATGAAGAAGTAACACCAGAGTAAACATCAGTGAAAAGAACTCTTGTGTCTCTTGCGTTTGTGGACAAGCCGTCATATGTTACGTCAGCATAGCGTATCTAATTAACGGTTAATATCTTATGTAAACATGCCAGACAGTTCGTTGTCTATGCGTTAGATTAGCATGCTGTACTGCTATTCAGCCTGTTGTTCTCTTTTTTTTATTGTTATTATTATAACTTGCCTTTAAGATAAAATGTCTGTTCATGATCTCGGATTTTGTAAAATAAATTTCTCCAAAAATGCGCCTTATAGTCCAGTGCAACTTATGTATGATTTTTTCTTCATTATTACACATTTTTTCACTGATGCGACTTATACTCCAGAGCGAAGTATAGTCTGGAAAGTACGGTACTTGTATGGGAGACTGCTGGGATAATCACAGGCAGTTCTTTACACATAGCTCTTACACTACAATGTTAAAATACTCTTTTCAATTTGAAGGTTGATGGTTCAAATCCCATTCTCAACATAAACATCATTGGTTAAGCGGTCAGATCCACTGACCCACAGCTCTCACTGATGAATGCTGTCATTGTGTCGTTGGGCAAGACACGTAACCCACCTCACTTGTACGCTGGTGTGTGAATGGGTGAGTGGTTCTTTGATGTAAAAATCTTTGAGAGCCTTGAAGGTGGAAAGGAAGGTGTGACTATTTACCATAAATGTATCAGCAGTATTAGAAGTCTCATCTCCTTCCTCACAATAACTATAGCTGCTTTTATAATAGTTTGCATAAAAGAAAAGGTGTTTTCCTGAGCTAAAAGAAAGAACAGAAAACTGGATTGCAGAAGAGTGATAAGGACAAATCTGAACTCTGTCCTCTTGGTACAGTTGAAGATTCTCCACATGAACAATCCAAATGCACCACACATACTGAGCGGACTATTGACCAATATATCATTGAGTAATCAAATGCATACTTTTATCAGCAACAAAACTGTTAGTTTGTGTGTGTTTAATTCACAACTAAATCCGGCTCTCAATTTAAACATTATTGGTAGAGCGGGCAGATCCACTGGCAATTCCAGCTCCCACAGATAAATACTGTTGTTGTGTCCTTGGGCAAGACACTTAACCCTACTCTCCTCCACTGTCTGTGTACACTGGTGTATGAATGTGTGTGTGTGAATGAGTGAGTGCTTCCTTGATGTAAAGCGCTTTGAGTGCCTTGAAAATGGAAAACTGCAATATAAAAATGTGACCATTTACCATTACTTTCACTTTTCACAATCCAGAAACATGTATGTGCCTAAATTAAATGGTATAGTGCCTATGTCCCCATTTAGAGCACCCAGGACCAATACGTCAGAATATACTGCTTGGAAATTGGGTTGTTTTTTGAATGCATTGTTTTCCTACTATAAACAAACTTGAAAACATCCTGGCCCATGACACTCAGGTTATTATAGAAATTCACTATTTGCATTCTGGCTATGTTTACACATTTAAAAGTATAGCCTAACTCTTCAAAGCCGTTTTAATTACTCCTAAAACATCTGAAATTTCAATTTAAAAGGAAATCAATTTCAAAACATTCTGCACATTCTTCCAGTCTTAATACTTGACTACGTAGTGCAATGCAGATTATAAAAGCATTTAAAGTTGGCATAGCTCATATTTGACTTCACATCATCAGGGGACTGACATGTCTATGGATGCGTCCACATTTTTGATTGGATTATGGGAAGCAAAAATTGAATTTCAAATCCATTTTGTCTGCAGCTCTCTGAAGGATGCCCAGGGACGGAGACATCATTATGAATATTAATTGTTAATAATTATCCTCTTCCTCAGGGTACCTCATATTTCAGGACAGTGTGAATGGATTTAGAGAGAGCCAGTTTGTTAGAGCCAAGTGCAGAGAAGAGGGAATAGGATGGAGCGCATTAGTATCTTTACTGACAGATGCAGATTTGGGTGAATGTGTCAGGAAGTCTCTTGTATGCGCAGCTTTAAAATGGGATCCAGATTACTGTCAGGCCATCTGCTTTGGAATATTTGTTCCCACTTAGCAGAATTTATAACTTTGACATGCACCGCGGTTATGAATGCCACCAAAGGATGTGGGATATAGCTACTCTTTTCATGACTATTTTGATTCAGCCAAGTTTATTAATCTTATTTTGAAAAATCCTACTGTGTGTCTGTGCTGTCTTGTGTTCAGAACAGTGGTTCCCAACTTTTTTTCTCCCAGCGACCCTTGTTTTATCCATGGGTACGTTTGCAACCCCCACGTCATTCTACAGCACATGTAATAAAATAAAATATAATTTGTTTTATGGTTATTAAATATGCTATTGAACAGCAATTATTAATTATTATAAGATACTTAATAGAAGCAAATAATCTTTTCTAGCCCTTGGGAGGCGTATTGAAAATGTAAATCACAGGAAAGAATTCTTTAAACTATATATATATATATATATATATATATATATATATATATTTATTTATTTATTTTTATTTTTTTCTCAAATTATAATTGATTAAACAATTAATTTATCTTTCCAAGCCCCATCTGTTTGTGCTTGCGTGTTTGTGAAGTAAAAGCAAGGTGAGGATTCAGTGAGGACTTCTACGGCTGTGTTCTTCCTTTTGGCAGTAAACATGGTGTTCAGAGATTCACTGGGTTTATTGAAGCATATTGAATAATATGTTCTTTCTCTGTATCTATTCACTTGCACTTGTGCTGTGACGAGGCTTTGTAGCTTTCATTCACACAGTTTTTAGGTTGTTGTTTTTTTTTTTTTTTTTTTTTTTTTTGTTTATTCAAACTATTGACTTCATACCACAGACCTCTTTTGGAGGCCAGCTATTTATTAAAATGTAATATCCAACAAAACCTGTTTCAATAGAGATTGGTAAAGTTGTGCAGTGTCCAATTCAGTGCTCCCTTTATATCAATCTTATACCTTACATAGCTCACATGGAGCATTGCAGGTCAGCTTGTTGATTTGCTGAACAACAATGTAATAATGCAGTGTCCAGCTCTCTTCTAACGGTCAGATTCAACAGTGCAGTCAAGTGTTTCCTATGGGCTGCCAACAGTCTGCTGCTCCTCTACGATGGAAATCGAAACCTTAAAGGTCTTATATTACACAAAATGGATTCTTGTGAGTTTCTGTTACCTCATCAAAAACATACATGGAGTTGTGTTTTGCTTCATTCACATATGTTTAAGTAACCCTTTATTATTAGGTTGTCTATGCTTTCAAAGTTCAAAATGTTCTGTTCCACCTTGTGATGTCATGAAGCAGTAGTTATCAAGTTAACATCTACCTTTTGGCTTGGACATGCACACTTAGAAGTTAGAATCCAGAAAAGAAGTTAGTGACTTGCACTTTATTTTGTGCATTTTTCAAATTATAATTTTGTTTTGCGACATTAACTCAGTTCATTTGCCCACTGATGTTATGGCTCATTGCTCCAAAAGCTGTGCTCGTGTCCCTGGACAAAACACCAAAAATATTTATATAATATTTAAAGTGATCTTGACACATTTTGTAATGAAACCTTTGGAAATTAAAAATAATTGCATTATTAGTATTATAATAATGTGTGCATTTTAATAGCCTAATGTTAGCCTTTTGGGTGATGCAAAACATGTTAGGTTGTCTTCTTTTTTTATTTTATTTTTTTTTATTGCATTATAGGAAACACATATAAACAGTCACCATTAGTGATGGGACTTTTGGCTCCTTTGTGGGATCAAATTTTTTTGGATCCATTCTCTTTGAAGAGCCATCCAAAAGACTGTCTCTTTTACCATTTATTTACAGTATATGATAGAAGCCAATAGACTCATTTTAACAAAAAACTAATCACAGAGAGAGATTTGTTTAAAATGGTTCAAACTGAGAGTAGCAGTGTGTTTATTCTTTAAAAATATCAAAATCTAAATAATAATAGGTTAACATTTATGTATTTATTTTAAACTAAATGTTATTATTATGCCAAATATGTTTTTTGTGCATTAATCTCTCACTCATGTTGCCTGCTCGGCTTCTGTTCTGATTCATGTGTTGGATCAGTGTTAATCAGTTTAAAAATGCAGTTTAAAAATGCATAGCTTTTGATTAGTATTTATCATTTTAGTTTACTTCTCTATTTATTTAGTCTTATTTAGGATGGCTAGTGTGTTTATGTTTTACTTATGTTTTATTTACTTGTTTAGTTTTGACTTATTTTATTATTTATTGATTATTTTATTATTTATTTATTTTATTATTTATTGACTTATTTATTGACTTATTTATTAGTTTTGACTTATTTTATTATTTTTAATAATTTTAGATTTGCCAGTGTTTCCTCTGAGGAGCCCTCTGGCACCGGGAGCTGTGGTTGGCTGTGGCTGCTGGGCCCTGGCTCGTGGGCCCTGGAGGTTTGGTCTTGACCTCATCTCTTCTCTGTGCCCTGGGCTGGTGTCCTGTGGCTGCGGGTGACCCTGCTCCTGGTGCAGATGGTTCCTCTGGTGGCGCTCTCTCATCTGGTTCATCTTTATCCAGCCTATTGCATTAAACATATTTTAAATGAAACCAAGGTATTTTAACATGTGTTGGGGTGGGGGGTGGGAGTGTGTGTTGGGGTGGGGGGTTGTTTGGTTATGTTTATTGATGTGTTGGGGTTGGGTTGTTTGGCTGTCGGGTGGTTGGGTGGGTTTGGTGGGTGGGACTGATTTTAATGCTTTGTAAAGCACTTTGTGTTACTTTTTTTGTATGAAAAGTGCTCTATAAATAAAGTTTGATTGATTGATTGATTGAAAAATTACAAAGAAAAAGATTAATCTCTTTTTAAAAATGAGATCCGGATCCAACTGTTCACATTAAGGAAACGTTCAAAAGAGCTGACTTGTTCACATCGCAAGTCAACATGAAATGGCTGAATATTACTGCACACGTCTATCCCTCAAACAGATGTACTATTTACAGAACACACAGCACACCATTTAAAGCCTGAGCCAGCACAGCCTTATATAGTATGTATTCATCCATTCTCCTCCCAGACTCTGTTTACTCTTCCTCATCTGCTTCTAGAACGAGGCTCTTCCTTTCCCTCACCGTGTGCCTCCTCTTCACAGGAGATTTCAATGGCCACACGGGGACAGGCAGCTCCCAGTGGTACATTATTAGAGCACAACCTCCATCATGGGAGTGTGAAGTGGCTACTGCCGGCTCCCGAGTATTTCTGATCAAAGACAAGCCTTCCTCCTCTGTCTCTGTGCCTCCAAGTGCTTTGTTTGTTTTGCTCGCTGTATTTTTGGCCAGGCTCGGCTGATTCATCTGGAGTGCCTGAATTTAAGCAAAATGAATTATTCAGCTTTTGTTTGAGTTTTCTAATTTACAATATCTGAGGCTTGTCTTTCAAAGTTTTGGTACTTTGTTTTCCCAAAAGATTTTACTAAAAAATGCCAGTAGTAGGATTTGGAAATAAGGATGAAATTGAGGCTTAAAAAAAGCTTCAAAAGACTTAAATATCAGTTGGTGTCTTGAGTGTTTTTGCAATTTAAATGAAGCAAGTAAGATGTGTAATTAATATGTAATTTTAATTAGTTAAGTTCAGTTGACCTAGAATGAGCAGTTATGTTGAAATGTATTTTTAAATGCACGTCATTCACTAAAATCTATTTCCCCAATTACGTTTCAGTAATGTATGTATATAATATGCTGTTTTATGATATTTATAGTCAGCCATTTTGTTGATTTGTTTTGGAAAAAAAAAAAAATGGCTGCATCCATTCTTGTAACACGTACCTTTTAGATCCTCATGGGTAAATCTGTATTTCTCATTTGTAAGTGTGTAGTATCTGTGTTAATCGAGCAGGGCACAGAAGCTGGAGACCTTAAGAGAATTGGAGAGGATCATAATTAGAACATGTTTTACTATTGCTAAGATGTGCTGCGGATCCTACTTCTTCAGCTATGGTCCGACCTTGAACTAAAAACTGCTACACCTACGTCTGCATTTGAGTTTGAATGCTATGTTTTCTGCTTTGTATACTCTAGGTTACTTCTGGCCATTCTTATCTCCAAGCTTGTCTGTTAATGAAAATGCATCATTTAAAATGCATGTCTTGGAATTATCTAACAGTTTAAAATTAAAATTATAATTTTATTACAGAAACAAATTTGTATCCCATTGAATTACAGAAAAGAAATAGTTCAAGCAACCTTTCTTTCTCTACTGGATTATGTAAATAGAATATACTTGCACTTCAGCCTCTACTTTGAAACTTTTAGATTCACACTTTCATTCAGCCCCTCGTCTCGTAATAGGTGATGAAGTTGAAAACCATCACTGTACATTGTATGAAAAAGTAGGCTGGCCATGGCTATGTGTCAGAAGAGAACAAGACTGTATAAAATTTACTCATAAGGGACTATTGCATTCTGCCTGAATATGTCACTTGTTGAAGTGTGATGTGGGAACTTTTAATACAAGATCTCATGATTGTATAAGTCTAAAGACTAGCTGCACCAGAACCAGATGGGCTGCTTTGCTTCCCGAAAATGGGATACATTTCAAGGGCAAAACTGGATACATTGGGGCCACTAATGCAATTCAAGAATCTTGTGATAAACATTTATACTCACAACTACGTCTATTTTTAATGTTTTAAATGTATTTCATACAAGGGACCCATGAAAAGGGGAGTCTGAGTACTCTCATTGGCCTTTCCCTATATCAATAAAGATACATAAAAAAAGTAATAACCCACAATCAAGTTGGGTTTCTTGAAGGTCTTAAAAGTGCTGTCTGTTTTACTCATTATTAACACCAGTGGTTTAGTCTTTTTCTTTGTAGCTGTCATAGAAACAAGATCTTCAACTGTACATGTTCAGGTCTCACTTTTAATTATTTTTTTAAACCCCTTAGCATTCACTTGTCTACCTTTTAGTGCCTGATTTGAACATGCAAAAGCTTCTGAGATGTCAAAAGAACTGGGTGTTTGTAATGGCCTTAGATGATAAAACACTGTAAAGTGTATTCATGTAGACATACACTGAGCACAGGTAATATTATGACCATGTACCGTGTCATGATGCTTTAGTATAAATAGTATAGTAGTAATAGTAGTATAAATACATCCAAAAAAGGTTGTTTCTCATTCCAAATGGCAACCTTTTTTATAGTGGCGGTGGCTTGGTTGGTACACCCTTATAGCAAACTTTTCTGTCTGGAGTTTGCATGCTCTGCCCATGTTTAGGTACTCCAAGAATTCTGGTTTCTATCGACACAAAATATTCACAATAGATCTTCCACAACCTTTCAGCAAAGGTAGTCTGCACCAAGCCAGCAGGATCTGAAAATGGGTCCCTGCTCATTATTTAGCCAATATTTGTCACAGCAGAATAAACATCTGCTACCTCATCTCTCCTTCTTCCCTCTTCACCATCAGTGTGATGGCAAGGCTTTAAAGAGGCCCTATTGCAATCAAAGACAATGTTAACTTCTTTGGCAATATCACACTTTGTCCACTAAATTGAGTCATGTAACCATAAACTGTATACAGAAGTATACTAAGGGAGTGGGACATTTGGCCCCAGAGTCATGCTATTGAAGGTAATGCCCATTCCTGCCCTCACTCCTGGTTCATCAGAAAGCAAGGGCTTAGCAACGCTGTGAATTAAATCTGTTGCTAACTCTAACAGGAGCGACCCCTAGGAAAAAAGACAAAAGTGGCAACTATACTAACACTAACACTATAGCTAGCAGAGTGTTTGTTCACTGATTCGAAGGTTGGGGGTCCAAATCCCACTCTCAACATAAACATCATTGGTTGAGTGATCAGATCCACTGAGCCATAGGACCCTTAGGGAAGACACTTAAGCGCCCTCGCCCCCCAGTATACGCAGACTCTGAGGGCAAGGAGTGTGCGTGTGTGTGTGAATGAGTAAGTGGTTCCTTGATGTGCCTGGAAGGTGGAAAAGCTCTATATAAAAATGTGACCATTTACCAAAACCCCTGATTTGTCTGTTATTAAAATATAAATAGTGAAATAAAAATACCAGGATCATGTAGCATGGATTAATACAAGTGTTGTAAGACCAAAATAACAAGCCTCACAGCAGCAGTTATGGAGCGAGGGATGACAGGTTTTCAATAGAAAGTGAATTGGAGTCAATGAAGCCGGAAGCACCCATACTCAGCTAGTGGCTAGCTTTGTCCATTTATATATACATGCTTGTAACCCAGTCTCCTCACTCCACATACATCACTTCACAGTTCAGAGAAGACTTTCTGGCAGATAAAGCTACACAGAGCTACATTTGATTTGATTTGATTGTTGTCTTGCCAGCCCAATCTGTCTCTTGTTTCTTTCAAATACAAATGCCATATATTTTTGCTGCTTTTAATAAGCATATAGTCTTTACCATCTAACAAATGCCACGCTAACAGGTCTATGTATGTTAGAAATGTACAAATGTACTCTGAATGCACTCTGTGATATATATATATATATATATATATATATATATATATATATATATATATATACATATATATATATATATATATATATATATATATATATATATATATATATGGGGGGGGGGGGTAGTGAGAGAGAGAGGAGAGATAGAAAATATATCAGGACTCGAGACAAATAAAGAAGTCTTCCAGTATATATTTTAAGTAGGAGTGTGAGTGTAGCTTCACAGCGGTTGTGAGTTTGACACCACCCACCATGTGATTTTGTAAAGGGTCACCAACTGGACACTTGCCTGGGCGAGTGGGCAGAGCACGTGGGGGGCTTAAACCTTGGTTCTAAGGTGAAATGGCTGGTTTCTCAGAATGGTGAAGAGATGGGGGAGAACTGTCAAAAAGAGACATGCAGAAATACCACACAAATAAAGGCAAGGCTGCAATACAAAAATGTACTCATCCAAGGATTTTTCACTTCATTGTATGTCAATGAAAGAACAATGAATGAACAATGTCTGGTGGAACCAAAAGAGTGCTGGAAAATCTTCTGGTAGATTCATGTTTCATTCAACAATAATGCTTTTGGAGGATATTAAAATTTTCTGCACAAAATGTACGAGTAAAAATGTACGAGTAAGACACAAATTCATCATTTAAGCACTGATGTGTCCTTCAATTGAATTCAAAATCAGCTCAAAATGTTGCAAATACAGACAAAAGCACATAGCATTGGTAGAAATAGGCCTATAGGAATTGAGTCCATAATAGCTTTGAAACCAAGGAATCTCTGTCCTTTGCAAGAATGTGGTATTGAGTTGAACAAAACTGTGAAATAATTTCAGTGTCTATTCCCAAGCCCGTCGATCAGAAATTTTGGGACCTGGTGCAAGAAGCCTCACATGTGCCCCCGTCTAATATAAATATATATATATATTGTGTATTGGGGCCTTTAAAAAATAAATATGCATAATTTTGAAGTAATGTTAAGCAATCCTGTATGAAATTTGTTAACCTTTCAACTTGCCGTTTTCAACTCTGTGGCACCGCCATATCACCCTGGACTCTTTTCATACTCTCCAACTCCTATACAAAGAACTTATTATATATATATATATATATATATATATATATATATATATATATATATATATATATATATATATATATATATATATATATATATATATATATATATATATATATATATTTGTTTTTTCACTGCCTGAAGAAGTCGCCACCCGGTGCTAATAAATCAATAGCATTTCCATGAATACTAATTGTGGTTGTGGGGTTGGCTGGTGGGGATTTGAGCAGGTCTGAGAGCGCAGCCAAGCACAGCCTCTTTTGCCATGCCCCACAGAGACCCAGTGTACCCCCTTTGAAGTCTGCTGCAGAATCTATTGAACTGTCTGGGAGTAAATGCACTTGTTTAGGGCTTCATTTGCGGACAGCTCAGGGCTCTGTGCCAACATGTGTATGAAAGCAGGTGGGACGTAGTGCAGCAGGAGATATATTTCATGCTTGGGCACTGGAGGAATCAGGTGCATCCTCACTGGGGTGCCCTCAAGAAATAATCATTAAAAAAAAAAAACATTTTTACAGCTATGTTTTTTACATTTTAAATTTTGTTTTAGAGTTGCAAAATCTGTATTTGTTTTATCTAACCCTTTCCCAATCAGCAGACTTCCTTCAAATTAGTTTTATGGATTTAATATCATAGAAAGGAATATTATGAAAATGGGGAGAAAATGGGTGACCACATATTGATGCAGAGCACCAAGGAAAATGGCCATTCCATGTCCATATATACACACACACACACACACACACACATTAACGGACTGTAGATCATTGTTAATCAATCTGCTCCGTGCCGTGTTTCCTGTAGCCAAATTTACATAGCCTTTGATTTATTTGACATATATTATTTTATGTTTTAACATTTATTTGGGTCATTAGTATTTTGTTTATTACCTTGTGCTCATTTTATTAACAATGAATACTATGTATTATATTAAGTTGGATACATTATTTACTTTCTTCATAATAATATTGCTTCCTACTTATTGTTGCGGTAGAGTGCATTTGAGGAGCGCACTGATAAAAATGCAACAAGAGTGAACGTGCAGAGGGCATGCACGAGATGAGATGAGTTAAGGTGTTGAATAAAGATGAGCTGTACACTGTCCTGCCGTGTTGGTCTATTTAAGTAAGGAAGACAGCAAGAAAATACATCATATTAAATCTAACTGTAACCCGCCAAACCACAGCCTCAGGAGACTGGTGAGAACAATATATTAGGGTTACATTTACCTAAATGTTTGACTCTGAAATGCTGTATGTTTGCAAGTTTTTTTCCCTCTGTGGGTACTGCTTGAGCAAAAGCATACGTGAACAACACATTAAAGCAATCATCGAGGAAGGGGAATATAATATACAAAGGTTTGAAGTTTGAGATTGTTTAAACAAGAGAAATGTGAGAAAATGTCATGCCTGTCTGAGAAAAGTGTATAAAGTGTGTGGTGACAGCCTTGCCTTACAGCCTTAAAACATATATAATTGTAAAAATAACTGTCGTAACGGGTGTGTGTAGCGGACCAAAGGATGCAGACTCGGGGAATAATTACAGGATTTATTGTGGAATTGACAAATAGTGCAGTATGAGGGTTGATCCAGTGGTGAACAGGAGGTGAGGCGTGGACCAGGATCCAGGAGCGTAGAGTGCAGAGACAGACAAGACAGTACCAGGGCTGGGAAGCAGGGTCGGAGCAAAACAGGAACGACAAGGAACGCAGGAACACAGGAACCGAGGACATGAAGGGACGACAGGAAGACAGGCAGACCAGACGGGCGTAGGGCAGAGCGGGCAGGAGACATCCAGGGCCGGAGCATGACAGGAACACAGGGACGACAGGAACGCAGGCACGGCAGGAACAAGAGAAGACGACAATGAACTCACACTGAGTGTCTTCTCCCATCTCCCTTTATCCATGGCAGGTGTGGTGATTAGCCAGATAGAGAGCAGGTGCGTGCGGGAGGAGCTGAGAGCTCCGCCCAGCTCCAGGTACAAGCAGGTGAGGGAGGGGGAAGAGCACACAGAGAGACAAAACAAGAAAAGAAAAGTCCACATCATGACAATAACTGACTAGTTCGCATATAAATATATATATATATATATATATATATATATATATATATATATATATATATATATATATATATATATATATATATATATATAAATATATATATATATATATATATATATATATATATATATATATATATATATATATATATATATATATATATATATATATATATATATACACACACATACATAAATAACACTGTTTTCTGACTGATCTATGTTATAATTCTTCCTCATCACAAACATACTTGGAGTTGTGTTTTGTTTTTGTTTTTTTAATTGCACGTTGAGCACACAAACAGAAAACACTTTGTTCCGCATTGTGATGTCGTGTGTGTTTTTAAACTCCATACACCTACACTAGAATCATTTGGATGATTTAAACCCCGGAATTACCTGTTTCAACTGAACTAAAGGTAAAGGGCAGCTGTTAACTTTAAAACTAGCACTTCATGACATCACAAGGTGGAACAGATCATTTTGAGCTTTAGCGATGTAGACAGACTAAGAATAAAGGGTTACTCAAATAAGTGTGAATGAAGCAAAACACAACTCCAGCTATGTCTTTAAGGAGGTAATAACATGACTGAAAGCTCACAAAAATCCATTTCCTATAATTTAGGACCTTTAAAAGTATTTATAGTTTGTTTTGACAAGCAGGAAACTAAGTAAACATTCAAAAGTCAAATGAAATTCCATAAAGCAACACTACATAACACTGTGGAGGTGGCACATCACCTGCACGATTCCACTGATATAGAATGTTCAAACCAACCTTCAGAACAATCTCAGTGGAAATAGATATGTTTTATGCCACCCTGCTGAATATTCTAGAGACAAAGGAACATTCCTATAGAAGCAAGCAGAGTCAGAGTCAGGTTTGTGGAGATGCAAGCAAACAGTAAATTTGTACTTATTTATTTGTGTGTAAGGTATTTTCACTTGTCTGTTGTTATTATTATAGAGCCATGAAACAAATGCAAAATAAAATGATGCAGAACTGGTGTAGATGAAACATGGAGTGATGAGTTGTGTCGTAGGAAGTTGCCTTTGGGCTTCACTGTGTAAAATAACTTCTGCGTATTAAATCTCAAATGTAGGTGTTCAAAGACAACAACAACAACTCCAAAAATGACTCTGCGCTGTGGCTTTGTTACACTGTGCGATCCTGTCTGCATTTACACTCATGCTGTTTTATGTGCACTACAATATTAAGTGAAATAGTGACCAGAAAACGTGTAAGCAAATATATATATATATATATATATATATATATATATATATATATATATATATATATATATATATATATATATATGGTATTTTATTAAATTTCAAGAATTGTGTTGCCATACACTGTGAGATGAAAAGATGAATAATATCCAAGTGTCCTGTGTTTAATTCACCTTATATTACAGTATATGATGACTATTGCCATGCTTTCAGGGTGTTCCCATGTGAGGAAAGATACCTGTTGAACCTTTCAACAAGTGTTAAAATCCTAAACCTTTTCATATTCAAAATTCCAACAAGGCCACAGATAAATGTTTGTACCATAGACTGTATAAAGAGGGGAGTGTGATGTCACCCAGAGCGTTCAGCTCCAGTGATGCTATGCAAGACTAGCAGCTATAGGGGCAATTTTAGAGGCGAGTTCCATATTTGGAGGCAAGTTCCAGTATCATAGCAACCAAAGAGCCAAAATGAAGCGAGGCTGTTGAAGGTAATGCCCCTTCCCCCACACTGCTGGTTTAGGATGGAAAAGGAGCTTAGTAACGCTGTCAATCAAACCTTTTGCCAATGCTAAAGAAGATGCCTGGTTTTTCTGTTATTAACGTTCATATCTTAATCAAAAGATCGAAATAAAAACATAAGGATCATGTAGAGCCTGTTAATACAAACATTTCAAGACCAAACTGGCGAGGCTCACTGCAGCAATTACAGAGAGAGGGGTGACAATTTTTCAATGTAAAGTGAATTGGAGTCAGAGTCATTGGAGCCAGAAGTGGCTAGCAGTTTAGCTATGTCTATTTCTAAATAGCATCTATGGTTTGTATGTAATTTCATCTTTTACAATGTTTTAAACAAAATAAATGTGTGTTGTTTAGCTAAATCAGGATAACCCTCCCATCCATCCATCCATCAGAAAATGTTAAATTAACTCTGAAACTCTAGGATAAGACTCAAATAAACCCCAAGAAAGTGCTACAATGGATTCTATGAGAGTCAATTTGACACTCCACTTTTTGCTGGGGATAAGAATGGGGGCATTTCCAGCCATATAATGTCTAACTCCTCTATAACAATGAAATAAAAGATGGGTTAATTCTCCTGTGTTCCCGGGGCCCCTAAAATCAAATGTACCCGTGGTCTAAGCAAAGAGAGAAGTAGAACGTACCTTGATTATGCCAAAAGGGAACCAGGACGACAAAGGAAAGTGTAAGCTCTTTAACTGCCGCTCCTTTGAATATAAATGAGAGATTAGGTACAAACTATATCTTACCGGCCCCTCGAATACATATGCCTAATTACAATATATTCATAAAGTCGGGGTGTAATTTGCACAAAGGAGATTACGAAAGCAAGTGCAAGGTCAAAAAAAGCCCCCACGCTTCACACTGGCGCCATTAGAATAGATGAGGGAAGAGAGATGGTGCTGAGCATAAGGACTCACTATAAAGATGATCATTTTCCAGATGTCGTTTGGAGATAGGATAATGTCTGGAGAGGTGGGTGGGGCTATATACCTTAATCATGTCATAAACACAAGATTGGAGGTGGGGTTTCACTTCTGAGTATGTAAATGATCTGTACATGCGATAAAAAAAAATAAAAATAAATGTTTTAAACCAGTTCAAAAGTAAAGGTATAAACAGTGTGTTCACTGCTTTTGGTTATCAATGGTCTAAAGAGGTGGAAGAATTACCAGGTTGATGGATAAAACTACAGCCTATTTTTAATACATTGTTAAAGGGAAATTATTATTTGACACAGTATAAAACAAATACATCTGTATGCTATCTGTATGTGGAGTAAATTAATAACGCTCAGCAAAAGCGTCTTTGAGGGTCCAAAATGTTCAATATAAACTGAATACAATATCACTGTTATCTGAAGTTGTAAAGCGTCACATATATTTCACTATAGAGCCTGCTTTTCTTTGATAGCTGTAGTGATAGAAGAGAAAATATGGCTTTAAATGACCAAAAAAAGTGTTTATAAATGATAATCTATGTAATGAACTCCCTCATTTGTATTCCATGTCTAAACATTTGATTAGCTGATTGCAGATTTACATTTTTCACATATGACATTAAACAGATATCATGTATGTTAGCAAGGATCAGGCGACACGTACAAACACACTTTACAACCATAAATCAATGTAAAACCTCATTTAGTCCGATTGCTAAATGTGGCTATTGGCTAACATGGAACTCATCTTAATGCACTAATCTTCAGATCAGATGAAGCCCATGGAACTATCTGGCCATTACCGGCTGAATATCTAAATAGCTTTTAGTTGTCGTAATTCTCTGGCTTTTCGTTATAATTTGAATGGAAAGCGGTTATCTTAATTCTGACAATCAGGTGTTCAGAGGACATTACATTAACTAAAATAATCCACAAAGCTTCCACTATTATGGGTAATTCCATTGTAATTTCCTGGAAAGGTGAGCTGACATTGAGCATTTCAGAAGTCGCCATGCTATGGTGCAGAAATTGAAATAAAATTTAGCTTTCAATTGTCATATGGTGACAATAAAGTTATCTAAAAATAATGTATACTGATCATTTTATAAGCCAGTGTTTCTCAGACTGTTGACAAGTGGGACAATTGGGTATTAGTTTTATAAGATACAAATTAGTGATGTGACATTCGTGGACGCGTCTGCACTTTCCTTAACACGAATGGCTAGAACTGGATCTAATTTTTTAGAAGAACCAAGTCTTTTTCTTTCCAATTTGTATGCATTTTTAAACTGAGTAATGCGGAACCACCACAAGAATCACAGAAGCAGTGCATGCCACACAAGTGAGAGCTTTGTGCACAAAAAACATATTTGGCATCATAATAACAGTTAGTTTTTAAATTTAATTATTGTAATGCAAAGTTTTATTTATATTTTCATAAATTCAAAGCATAAACACACTCCCATTCTCAGTTTGAAGCATTTTAAACACATCTGAGCCTTGGTCGTTTCTTCATGTGATTAGAAGATAAAATGAATTCCCACATTGGCTTCTGTCAAATAAATAAATAGTAAAAGAGCCAGTCTTTTGAATCGCTCTTAGAAAAGAATGGATCCAAAAGATTCAGAAGATTCAGATTCAGAATTCCCATCCCCAATACAAATGTATTTATGTTTTTGTTCTCCTTTCACTATTACATTAAAGGCCCTATCCCTATCCCTGGTTTAGCATGTTAGAGCATGTTTAGCCCTATTTTTGACCTGATATTGTCTGGGGTTTGGCCTGGCCGTACTTGGAAAGCCAAATATTATGTATACATACATAAATGGCACACGAAAATAATTGTATTTTATTTACCCTACAAAAACAATGCACACAAGGGTTTCTTGCAATTGCACTAGTTTAAATGTAAAATTTCTTTCTTTTTATTTATTAAAATGCCACAGTGCATTATATTAACGAGTGTGTATATGCATGGAGTACAAACATGAGAAAAATCCCCATCTCTTAGTAAGTGCTTAATCAAACCAGATCATGTTCATCATTGTTGATATCATATTTTTCTAGAAAAGGGGATTCTCAGGCTCCAAAATCCAATTACAAATTTGACATGGTAGTGCCTTAACCAATATAAGCAACAAAAAAAACACAAAAAAACAAGAAATCACAGGCTTCACTAAATGTCCCTCATCTGAAACAACGTTATTAAGACAATTACATATCTTGTTATTTTTTCTTGCATGTTTTGTTCTAGTTTGTGAGTGTTGATCAAACTGAGAGAATAACAAGAATTTCAAAGCCGCCACATGGAGAGGGTCGAGGTCATTACAACATATAACACCACGGAAGACAAACAACAGCTCCCAAACTAACCAGTCTGCCACATGTTCCAACACATTGCATTTAAAGATGGCAAGTGTTGACACCTTCTCTCTGGAAATTGCCTTGTGAGACAGCTTTTGAGTCTATGGCTGTGTCTGGGGTGCACAGATTTACTGGGGACTGCAGAGGTTAATCAACAGTCCCACTCCACTCCTTTCTTTCATCTGGGACCCATCTAAGGCGAATATTGGCAGAGTGGTTGTTCCCTGATTGGCTTGGGGTGAGCAATCCATACACATGTGTCCGCCGCTGGATCCGATTTCTCCAAAGGGCCACGCTCAGATGAGGCAGCAGAGCCATCAGACCTCAGTGGAACATAAGGTTCTGGGTTTAAGGAGAAAACGCTACAACTATAGAAGGAGTGGTCATTGATCCAAACTGAGCGATCAAAGACTGAAAGAATGATTGACTGATACAACTGTAATGTACTTGTGGTTAATAATACATAAGTGTACTTGGACTATATATAGGAGACACATGTCAGTGAACCATTATAACATGAAAGTTCAAAGTTTTGGGATCATTTTTCCTTTGTTCATTGACACATGCAATATAATTTAGCATAACAAAACCACTTTAGTGCATAAAATATGGGTTCTAGTAAGTGATTTTGGACTTAGGGTATTAATTAAGTATTTAATTAACTATTATCAAGGTCAAGGCAAAGTAAGATTATCTGTATAGCACAATTCATACACAAACTAATGCAAAGTGCTTTACAGAATATGAAAGACATTAAAATCACAATACAGACAAAGCAAAACATGAATAATAACAAATAATAATCATAAAATTAACATTAAAAGAGAAGAGTGCAGAATAAAAACCTTTCAGTCATATACACAGCTAAGCAAAACCGTTTTGAGCCTGGATTCAAACATTGTCAAAGAAGAGGCCTGTATCACATCTTCATGAAGCTGCATAAAACTAAAACACGGATTCCCCATGTTTAGTCCTGACTCTGTGCACCAGCAGGAGGCCGGTCCCTGAAGTCCTCAGAGTGTGAGATGGTTCATATGGCCCTAACATGTCAGAGATGCACTTTGGTGCTAGGCCATGGGGAGACACAAGCAGAGCTGCTTTAAAGTCTATTGCATTATGAAATAAGTCTCTGTCAGTGGCCAATGCCACATTTAACATTTTCATACAGTGCTTTTCTAACTTAAAGGCACTCAAAGCGCTCTATATTAAGGAGACACCCACTTATTCACATACACATACCAGTGTACGCAGACACAAGAGGGGGTTTCAAACCACCAACCTTCGGCTCAGTAGACAAATGCTCTACCCACTGAGCTACTATCTTTTTTTCTAGTTCTTTTTTGTTTAGGGTTAGGAGTCAGGGTTAGGGTATTAATTACCTATTACTGTCCTATTATTGTCTTAAACTATAGACTAATTTATTTAAACAAGTCAGACATTTTTTTTATTTATTTATTTTTACAAAGGAAATACTTATATTCTCCATCAAGTATATATATTAAAACTAATCAAAACCTCTGAAATAAAGAAAATTATATTCTACATTCAAGTCATTTGAACTAAACAGGAAGTGATGTTTTGTGGTGTGATTTTGGTTATTCAAACAATTAATGCTCTGAAGGTGTTCAACAAACTTTTGAGTAAGGTAATTAACTCCTTATGAATCATTAACAGATGTTTTATAGGCTTTGAGCAAACAAAGGTCATCCGTGAACTATTAGATGTCCAATATTGATTTCTCTTCAGCCTTAACTCGCACGACTCATCGATTCCTTCTAACCCTGAGTTTATTTCCTCTGCTGTCATTAAAACCAACCCTCTATCAAGTATTTATGGCTATTATTTATTTACATTAACTCCCAAATAGTAAGTCATCCACTACACTTGTATATTTTATTTATTTATTTATGTAGTTTATTTGACAGGGACAATGTACATTGATTAATATTTCTGTAAATCCACCAGAATTAGCCAGACAGATTTTTCATCTTTTGTCCCTGGACTGATGGTAATTGATCATCCTAAAACATAGTAAAGATTATAAAATTATAAAATTATAAACAGTGCAAGTTAAAATGACAAATGTACAAACAGTGGAGTTAAGACAGTACACAGTTCAAGCAATAAGAACATTATACATTACGAAACAAAACAAGCATCTACAAATAAGAAACACAGGAAACACAAGATGGACAGAAGAAGCTCACACATACCATATATAGTAAAAACTCTTAATGACCACAGGTTTGCTGGGAGGTTAGCCAGTTCTTTACGTGTTTTTTGTATGAGCTGTATGGGGTTAGCGCTCAATTAAGCATCGTGCAAAAATATAGTTTTGCACAATGCTTAATTGACTTTAAGTAATATGGCTGCAAGTTGTCTGAGGCAGAAATGACTACAATATGGATTTTCCATGATTGTCGGGGTGCATTCAGTTGCACAGACACACCATATCAAATTTGGGACAAAACTAAAAAAAGAAAAAAATGTACTAAGCCAGGACCAAAACAAGTCTATATCTGGACTGAAAGGGGCTCAAACTAGCAACAAGTCATGTATGAATACACCCTTATAGAAAAAAAAAAAAGTGGACCTAAGACTGTATAAAGAAGTGGCCTGAGTGTGACGTCAACCATAGGCTCCAGTCAAATGAAGCTTATCAAGGCTAGCAGTCACAGGGACGACTTTGGAGCCAAGTTCCGATTGTGAGTAAGATAGCAACCAAAGAGCCAATCCGAAGCGAGGCTGTAGAAAGTAACACCCCTTCCCACCTCCACTGCTGGTTTAGCAGGGCATAACGAGTGCATAGCAACACTGTCAATCAAATTAGTTGTCAATGCAAGTGAGGGCGACCTCAGCATTATCTTGATTTACAGAGACAAAAGCGAAATAAAAATACCAGGATCATGAAACGTGGATTAATACAAACATTTTAAGACCAAAATGACAAGCCTGACAGCAGCAGTTATAGAGAGAGGGGTGACTGTTTTTCAATAGAAAGTGAATTGAAGTCAGAATCGATGTAGTTGGAAGCACACCCATGCTCACTTCCTATTTAGAACGCGGCAGCTAGCAGGTTAGCTATGTTCATTTATTACACTTTATGAGCTAATCTAACCAGCAGCAATACCCCACTGTTTAAAGACCTGTCCTCTATAAGTCATTGCGTCACTGGCTACATATTGTCACCTACATTATTCATAAATCTCTTGTTCGTGTGAGTTTTGCTTAATTTAGTATGGTACAATGTTCCTTGACTAACTCCAAAATCACTACATGACCCTTGGATACATCTATCTTCTTCCCACCTTTAACAACCGCAGACCCTGGGCACTCCCCTGGCAGTTTGCTCGGCCCTCCTCCCACCTACTCCCTCACAGCACACACTAACTGCATAATTACTCCACAAGAAGGAATAAAAAAAAAAAAAGGACCTTGAACTTCCTACGCAACTGCAGCAGTGTAGCAAGATTCTGCCTTTGTTTGAATGTTGTACTGTATGTAGAAATAAGCAAATGAGCACAAAATGGGGTTGGAATACAAGCCAGTGCTCCCTATACAATATATAAGAGAAGGGTAATGCTGTTTGTTAACATGTCACTTTTATTTTATCCCATTGTATTAGATAGCGTTCCCGTAACATGTTACTTTTATTTTATTACAAACATTTCAAAGTCCATATCGATGTGAGTCTCTATGCGCAACACTGATTTTGTAGGTGATAATAATAATAATAATAATAATAATAATAATAATAATAATAATAATAATAATAATAATAACAATAGCATGTGTAGTCAAAATAATGGATTTATTTACACTAAAAATATAGTAGCTTTATTAATATTATCATGTGGTCTTGTAATGGTTATAGTTAGTTAGGATGTAGACCATTCCAAACTATGAAAAAAGGTCAAATTCTGTCCAAGTTGACTTTGTCCACTGATATGGAGGCCGGCGATTTGAATCTCACTCTCGATATAAACATCATTGGTTGAGCGGTTCACTGACCCATAGGTTGGCGGTGTGATTCCAGCTCCGACAGATGAATGTCGTTGTTGTGTCCTTGGACAAGACACTTATCCCATCTTGCCACCAGTGTCTATGTACACTGGTGTATGAATGTTTGCCTTGAAGATGGAAAAGCGCTGAATGAAAATGTGATTTACCATTACCATTTACCGTCAGTACTTGTCTAACTGGTTAAAATGTTAATTTTAGTTTTAATATTGATTAGTAATATTACTGTATCAATATTTCAGACACAACAAAAATCAACACAAATGTACCTCGCAGCGTCTAAACAGTAAATACAGAAGAAGAAGTCTGAAAATCTGAACTAAGAAGTCTGAAATCCACAATTATTTTCAGCTGTCCATTTATTTTAATTGATAAGAATGTCAAAACAATCACTCCAACTGAAGTCTGTTTCCACTTGGACAGAAGTGATAGACAAGACATATGTTCAAGTTCAAATAAACATGTTTGTTTTTTTTGTTTTTTTCATTTTCTTTCAAAATCTGAAAATGAAAAGAGCAAGTGAGGAACGCCTCTGCTCAATTCAAACTTTTTGATCTAAAGGACGTTTTGTTCTGATGAGTTGATGAGTTTGCATGAATAAGTCACGCGTTTAGAGTGTTTTGGAGTGGAGTATTGAACACAAGATGTCAATTGAGAACGCTTAATTCAGTTCAATGTATTTTTGCAAAGCCCAATATCACAACAGCTGTCGCCTCTTAGGGGTGAACAAGATCATTGATTTAACCAAGAGAAAGTTAGAAAATCCAAACAGACATCAGTCAATGACAGACAGATTAATCAACATTCATAGGAAACAAGCAAATGCTCCTTCACAGCAAGGAAGTACTCAAAAAAATCCCATTGGGGCAAAGACAAACCTGGAGGAGAACCACAGTGAAGGAGAGATCTACTCCCATGGACGGACAGGCTGCAGATGTATTCAGGACTAAGGCATCCATTTGCAGATAAAGTTAAAATCTGTAGGGCCAGAGCCCCAACTAAGGGACAGAGGGGGGGTCATCCAGGATATGGTAGAGCTCATCCAGCCAGGTGAGGAAAGGGGAGGATCTGGGTCCTCAGAACAGGATCAGGGCATAGGAGGGGCATCTAGGGTCCAGTCATCACCAGGCATCTGAATCAGCTGAACAGCTGCAGAGGGGAGGAAAACAACTTGTGAATAGAAATGAACAGCCTACAGGTGAAGTGAATAGTGAATATTATTCACAGGGAAAGTAGGCCGAAACACAAGACAGTGCTCAAGTTACCATATTTCTCCCAACAAAGTTGCTTCTAAGGCAGCTCAGCTAAAACAGGTCATAAGATCATTCAAAGAGAAACGTTTTAAGCCTGGTCTGCCAATGTTCCTATTTTTTTATATATATATATTTTTTTTATTTTTCTAAAAATCATGAATACATCTCTGCATTTACCACATCTGCAATCAGACATAAACAAACTTGAGTAAAGTTTGAAAATGCCATTGCTTTGGATTCTTGAGGCACTATTCCCTCAGATAAGTCCATCGTGTTGTTTAGCCACTGGCTTGAGGCAGAATCCACTGAGCTCAGTCTAGTGTGACCCTGTGTTTTAGCTTAGCTTTGTTTGCCTTAAGCTGTAGTAGCCATCTTGTATTTACTCCTTGCACCAGAGATCATTCATTTACATTTATGTAGAAGTAAATGATTCAGTCTTTCACTGCTCAAATGGTTTAAATAACGAGAATCATAATTTAGAGGTGCAGTAGCATTGTGGGCATTTTGATTGGCACTCTGGACTCACAACATGAAACTCCTAGCCCATCAAACATCCACAACAGGAGATGGGCTGGGAGGTACATGTGTTGTTGACCCCTGCTCCTGCCTAGTGGACACGTCCCTTTGAGCAAGACATTTCTGTGTATTTGAACTTCTAACCATAACTGTGTTAGTGTGATTTCAAATTGATTTTTGAATGGATTCATCCATACCTGGGTGACGAGGTTCATGTGATATTTTCAGCTGTATTTTCACTGACTTTGTCAAATCCACTCCCACACAGTGTTGTAGCCAGCTCCTACAAACAGGTGAAACAAAGATTCGCCAACACTTATTTCAAGAGACTGGTGAGGCGAAGACAAATGTAGCCAAATCAAACAAGCTACAGTATTATTAAAAAAAGGGTCACTAGAGGTAAAATAGCTCACCTATTCTGCAGTGTGTGTAGATGAAAAATGAAATGATTCAAACAGACTGACCAATAAAAACAAACTTATTTAATTATAATGACTAATAAGGAAAACTCAGTATTTAGCCTGAAAATGAACGGTGTCCTCTCCCTAAATATCCTCTTGTCCCATTTTGACTTTGTACTTGGATAAGGGTAGTGCGTGTTAGAGAACAGATTTATTATAGTTAAACAACCACAGGCAGCACAAGACAAGGTCGAGATAAAACCCAGCTGGACTGGTACACTGGAAACAAGTTTCTCAAATCATGTTTATGGCACAGGAAGATAAATCAATCTCACCATCTGCCAAAAGATATTTTATTAGACCTTGACAGAAGTCTTGTGAATAAATATACTGACTTTACATGCACTTTCCCAAGGTTTTTCTTCTGTGGTTTAGCTATTTGTTGGCTTTGACCGTATGAGTATCTGTACCTAAAGGATTTTTTTTTACAAGTACAATACTGCTTATTTAAGACATTCTTGGAGATCTCAAACAGAACATGTATTTGCACTTGAATCTGGCATACAATTTGAGATTGGTTTATAAGAAAACAAAACTCATGTGCCTTTTGATTGTTTTGGAAAGAAATCTTGAGCAATGATTTCATCTGAGTCAATGTGAGTATACATTGTACATACATATGTGAGTATCATAGCAACCAAAAAGCCAGTCCAGAGCAGGCTGTTGAAGGTAACGCCCTTCCCGCACTAACACTAGTGGGAGTGAACTCGGGGAAAGAAGGTGCTTGATTTGTCTGTTATTCATGTTCATATCTTGATTTACAGACACAAGAACAAAATAAAAATAACAGGATCATGTAAAGCAGGTTAACAAGAAAATATTAAGACCAAAATGACGAGCCTGACAGCAACAATGACGGAGCGAGAACTTGAGTCGATGGAGCTAGCTAGCAGATTAGCTATGTCCATTTAGATGTATAGACTATGGCTGTACCGTTCCATTGTTCGTTATATGCCAGAACTATATGTAATTTGTGAAGTCAAAATTCCCTAAAGCAATATTTATCAAGGGAAGTAAAGCTATGTCACAGTCCAATGAGGTTCATCTGGACTTCCAATAATTTATTTTAACAGATAATTTTTTCAGAACAAGGTTTAGTTTGTTTTCATACCTGACAGTGGTCACGTGATGTTTCCAATCAGCTGATTTAAACAAGGTCTTCCTATTGGTGGAGGCAGTATGACAGCGCCATCTGCAGTTTGACTTCTTCAGGACAGTATCACAGGTCTTTACTCTCACACGCCTGGGATACTTCTCCTGAAGAAGTCAAACAAACTAAACCTTGGTCTAAAAAAAATAATCTAGTGGGAAAAAAAATAAATCTATGTTGAACAATATTTGTTTACTGTATGAGAGAGAGGCCCAGTGTGGCACTTATTCCAGCATTAACAATTAGGTCAAATTTATGTGAACAAATAGAAACCCTTCAATGACTTTAATAGATTCCCCACATTTCTAATGGTTGCAAATGGCTGTTATGATTACGTTTTCAACTTGATATCTGATAAAACAAAGAGAACTATAACCTTAAAAACATTTACCAGCTCACACTACCCACATAGAACCTCCCACACACAAAGCAAACACACCAAGTAATTACACCAAAGCTACTGCTTAATGCCAGTAGCACATGGAATACAAGAGCAGACATTTAAGTGCAAACTAAGAAGATCTGTGTAAAAATAATACTGAAAAATCTCATTGTTACGTGTAAAGAAGGAATCTACAAATTTCGATAATTGTTGAATTGTTCGAATGAAGTCACATACAAAACAGCTGCACCTGCAAATTAATATTTTAAATCTTTATAGTAAAAGAAAAATTCAAATCTGAAACCTGGACAAAAAGTTGTAGGAGTTGTAGGAGTTGTAAGAGTTGTAGGAGTTGTAAGAGTTGTGGAGCGAAGATGTTTGGCTCCTCATCCAACCTGCTTCCTCAGTTCTGCTCAGATTACTAATGGACACTGCCTTATATCTGAAAGGTGGAGATTACTACACTGAAACTAACACACATATTGTTTCTGTTTGTAGGTTAGGTCTAAAGAGCTAAACTAAATGTGAATTGTGTCATATTTTACATAATCATTCAGGCCTATTGTTTTCTTTGTTTAGATATAGGTCTTTATGGGAATGCTATCTAAAACAATGGGATAAAATTGTTTGAGCTGAGAGCCACTAAAATTCATATTTATAATGCAATTGTCCTTTTATTCCAAAATGCCTAACAATAGTCTCCTCATGTTCTCATGTTATTTCTGTACAGTACAATAGCATTACATTTGAGCCTGTGCTGAAACTGGTGTCATTGTGTTTCATATGCAGTGTTGTGTTTGTATAATGTATAGATCCATCTGCCGTTTGTCAAATACATGCTAATTCACCTCGCTGTGCTTCTCAAGGAAAACAAATGGCCCCAAATTGAAAGCCAAGTCTCCTGAAGGAAATCATAAAGCGACTATGATGAATGAGCCCCCGGTGGCCGTACAGCATGTAAACACGCTTGGCTTGTTGCTTATATCTCCAATCCATTAGTTATCATCCAACTCCACCAGCCCTATGTTTGTTTGTTTTGTTCCCCTCTTTCCCATTCTGCACGCTGAAACCCTCCAAGAATCACTAGCTTTTCCGTTTTCCAATTTCAGCAGCTTCCTCCCGAGCGCGCGCAGTTTGATGAATGTCGCTCACATTAGGCTGACCTCTCAGATAACCCCTCCTTTCTCTTCTCGGAAAATTCATCAGGCGCAGTGGGGCAGCCCCCGGGAGCTGTGATTCAGCTCTCAAGGTGAGCGTTTGTCACAGGCCTCACATGGCACCATATTGGGACAGATAGAGAGGTGCTGCTTTTGAGTCCTATTGTTTAGCTCATTCAGTTATCTTCCTGCAAAGTTTTAGTCAAGTTTTTTGGAACTAAAATGGTAAACGAGTGAGTTTAACCCTGCTGCTAGAACTTAAGAAAATCTTTGTAAAAATGTGCTTACAATAATTTATATGATTATGGACATTTCAACTATAAGAACTTTACTTGATATTTATTGCACTGTACAAAGTCACCTATACTAATGGTGGATGGATGGAGTGAAACCACAATAGGAACCACATACAGATCCATAAAACAGATGCACCTGCAAATTATTGGTTTCCCATCCAAGTACTAACCAGGCCCAAATTTGCTTAGCTTCCAAGATCGGTCAAGATTGGGCATTCTCAAGTTGGTATGGCCGTAAGCTAAAATTATTGGTTTAAATGTATGTATGGAAAAGCTATCTAGTACAATGGGTTAAAATAGTGTGATCAGAGATAGATGGACTGAAACCACATTAAAACCACATACAGATACATAGAAGAGCTGCACTGGCAAAGTATTGGTTTAAATCTGTATGGAAAAGCTATCTAGTACAATGGGATAAAATTGTGTGATCAGAGATGGACAGATGTATAGATAGATACTTTATGGGTTTTTCTACTGTTGCTGTTCATGCACTTCTCTGGTGCAACACTGCTGGGTCCCATTGTAATGCACATTTGGGATAAAAAAAAAGAAAAAAAGAAAAAAAGTGACCCATTCCTGACAGTAATTTGTCACTTTCCTTTTTACTATTCAGGTTAGTTATTTATTTGGATCCCAATAGCTGAAAGTGCTGCAATCAACTAGTCTTCCTCAGTCAACAGAAATGTAAAATATAACCATTACAAATATGCATTCATTACATTTGATTTTGCATTGCAATAAAATCACATTTCCTTAAACACAACCACAGTTGAATTCCAGTCCATTTAAAGTACACATTTACCTTCCATTTAGTCTTCATTTAGCATGTTACATTTTAGATTTAAGAATGGTTTCCTTCATAAAATTTGTTCCGGGGTAAGGTGAAATGATGTGGTCATTAGTGCCATACTTATGCATAGAATCATAATCAACAATTTGATTAACTATAAAATCACGAGTTTTTGGGGTTGATGTGTTGTGTAACAAGTTGTTCAATGTAACTTCTATTCTTTTAAGCCATGACAGAGTGAAATACATTTGTTCTCTGCTGGTTTTCATTGAGCAACCTAGTACAAGTCTTGCTGCTTTGTTTTGAGCAATTTGTATTTTTTTTACTCAATCTTTTTGAGATGCGGAGGACCGCATGTCACAACAATATGACAGGTGACATAATTTTAAAGATTCTGTTATTATTTCTAAAGTGCATGCTGACAAAATGACAGCATTTTTAGTTACAGTGATGCTTCGACCCATTTTGTTTACAATAGTGTTTATATGTTCTGAGCCAGCAATTTAGTTTTGACTACTAGTTGTATACGCTCCCCAGCAATGTTTAATTTTAATTCTAACTTTTGTTTCGACTCAGTTATCATACCTTTAGTTGTGTTAATATTCAGCACAAGCTTGTTTCCTCTGACCCACTCATACACCACGTCCAGCTCTCTGCACAAAACAAAGTTAATTTTGTTGCATGAATCAGCAGCATAACAGACAGTTGAGTCATCTGCATATATTATCATTGAAGCTTTTTTCACAGTCAACAGTAAATCATTAATACAAACAGAAAACAAAAGAGGTCTTAAACAGCTTCTTTGCAGAGTGCATGCTTAAATTTTACTGTCAGAAGAACAACCATAATAAAAAAATAAATAAATAAATAAAAAATTCTGTAATCCCTCAATCATCCAGGTATGATGCATAGTAAAATAGTAAAATAGTATCTGAAGGTAGGAGCTAACTACTTTGAAACTAACACACCTGTTGTTTACAGTTTCTATTTGTAGGCTAGATCTAGAGAGCTATACTAAATGTGAACTGTGAGTCATACTTAGCATAATAATTCAAGCCCCTAATGGGTGCTCTCACACCTATTAGCATACTGGCTAGCACTATTGTTTTCTTTGTTTTGATTTGGGTCTGAGGACTTATAGGCAGTGATGATGTCTAAGGCCTCCATTCCTGTTCAAAGAAGGATTCTTTCCACTCAAAAAATGCTTCTTTAACTCTCCTCTCAAACCATGTATTTTATTTTCACTACAATGTATTGTCCATTTGACAGATTTGAAATTTCCTTTTACCATTATGAAAAGTCTCTTTGAATTCTGAAAGAGCATTAACTCTCCCTGCAGAAACAGTACAACTACAGATTGCAGTTTTCAATTAAAATGTGATGATCTATTAAGCAGCGCTTAAGTCCAACATCACCAAGGCAACTAATTCAAAAATGTCCATACTCCTGAGCCATCCGTCATGAGAGCTGTGTAGATAAAATGTGCCCTCCTGTATGCATGCTCAAACATTGTCATCAATTTATTATTCTAGAAATAATTGGAAATCTGTGAATGAATTTTTTTTTTCCTTAACATTAAGTGCAGGGGGAAGGCTCTGGCCACTGAAAAGACTTAAGCGGAGTCCTGTGCTTAAATGCTGTTTGGATGCTGTCAAAGCCAAACACGTTTTGGTAACCATGATTTCATTTTTGATCAGTGCATTACAATTAAAAATGATTGTTCTCATGTTTAGCTGTATCAGTTTTGTCTCTATAGTATTTCTTTTTTTCTTTGATTCATTTTGTTCCTTAACTTGAGATATTTGACAGACACCTCTTTAGCTTCATCCCTGAGCTTCATCATATTCTTCAGTGTTGAGTTGCATTTTGTTTCATTCACATATATTTACCACACAAACCTTGCCTATTTAGGCTTCTTCTTCTCTCAAACAGAAAACACTTTGTTACACTTTGTGATGTCATGTGGTAATACAAGAACTGCCCCACTGTGTTTTTAAACTCTGTACACCTTCACTAGAATTATTTGGATGATCAGCCCTGGAATTGACCATCTCTACTGCACTGAAGGTAAAATGTAGGTGTTAGTTCAGACTTATGAATAGAATCAAGCGTATGTTTCAGATACCTTTATTGAATGAATACTTATGTACTAAATCATTAAGGTCTCAAATGTTCAAATGTGCCAAAACCAAACATTTTATAGTGCTGCTTATACATCTGGTAGTACAAAATCAGTATTACTTAAAAATGTTCAAGAACACGCAAAAAGTCATGCGTCCAATTATTGTAATACTTTAGTTTATCATATCTTAGCATTAGCCAGTGTAGCAATGTGTCTCCAATAGATTCAAATTAACATTCAGCACAACAATACAGTGAACTTAGATGTGATTCTTAGAGTAAGTGAAGAAATTATGTTAGTTTGACCAATGAGAGAGAATGGCCTTCGGGAGCTAGTGCACATGCCCAGTAGTATATATGACTGTGGCTTGGGCACAGGGTTAAAACATGGACTGCAGGATTCTGGTTGAAGATTTCTCAGTCTGCAGCAGGAGGGAGATAGTCTGGAGGCTACAGCTTAGACCTTTGTATTTTAAGGGTTAAAGAGTAAAGTAGAGCCAGAACTAGACTCCAGTGGGTATGTGTTCTTGGACTGTATAATATTTGTTGGTAAGACAGCCAGGATTCAAACCTTAGGCATTTTAGATGTCAGTTTTGTCCAGGTAATCTGAAGAGGCCTCATGCTATGCTTTTTGGAGCAACTCCTCTGAACAACGTGTCCTGGTAGAGTCCTTCTCTTGTAATAGCATCCAAATGTATAGACCAGCTTTGCCATTGTATGGAAGTGCTGTCCAGCTGCTTATTATTCAGACATCCCGCATACATTTTTTTTTTTTTACTTTTGTAACCACATTTTCACTGTTGATGCCATAGTAACTCAGCTGTGCCTCCTGGTATAAATGTAGGCCACCACTAACCCAAACCGTGCCCAAACACTGCCAGATGATCTGCTCTGGGTACCAGTGCAAATCGAAACATGACTTAAGTGTTTACAAAGTCATGGTGTCAGTGGCATATGCTTTGTTTGTGCTGACATACAAACCCCTCCCTCTTGCCTCTGTCCATAGATCTCTATGGATGTGAAATATTAATGTTGTACCAACAGAAAATGGACGTTCCAAAATGGGTTGACCCACTTCCCATATTTAGCCCCAAAGGAGCTGTCTTAGGAAAAACACCCGAGAAGAATGTTTAGCCAACAGGGCTGCTCTTCAAAGTCCTCTAAACATGGCTCTTAATCTTGTGATGGTACAAGCTCTAGACCAAAGAAAAGAGGAGGCAAACTTTTAGCCAGGTCAACAGAAAAGTAAAAGTTGATCATAACTTATTCAGGAACTGAAGTGTTTATGTGTTTATGAGCTGATGTCGCCATAAACCTCCTCACAACAAAAAGTTGGCACCTGCGATGGATAGCTGCAGATCACTCTAGAGATCAGTGCTTTTTTTATTTATTTTGTACCAAAATGACCATACAACACTGCCAAATCCTACACTTATCACTAATTAAGAAAATTTAATTGAAGAATGAAGTAAGTACGTCACAATGCCACTGACAGAGGAAACAAGGACTGATCTGCAATATGGCATCTTGAAAATAAGTGATTAAAGATTGCTTAAACATGCACAAATTACTCCAAAAACAATTTCAGATGAGTAAATGTTTAGGGGAAACAACTATAACATTGTTAAAAACTCTAAAAAGTAAATTCTGCTGAATAGGTCTGCTTTAAGTATCAATTATGTTATTGTTCTTTCAAATTTGTATCCTTCAGTGCCACAGCAGCAACCTGTCAGGAGGGTAACAGCACTGCAGCACTGTTCGCCATTGCTTTGCTTGGAATGTTCCACAGAAAAGAGGAGGCAGGCAAAGTTTCAGCTCAGGTTAACAGAAAAATAGAACTTGATCATAACTTATTCAGTAAATGAAGACAGGAAATGTGAAGCATTTATTTAAATTCCTGAGTCAGTGCACAAAGCGTAATACATGGAGGAAATAGTGCTTGATACAGAGGGACTGAATAGTCAAATCAAGGTAAAAGAGTTTCAGCAATCAGCAGACAATCAACATCTGAGGATAGACTGATAAATAAATAAAAGATAAAAACACAATGTGCAATCATGTAACCATATTAAAGAAGGAAACGAGAACACAAAGGATGGATTACATCCAGTCTGAGCCAATCACCAAACACATTCAGGAGATGAGCTGAAACAAGGGCTCATATCACTGACAAGTAGATATGAGGAAAGTTTAAAAAGGGGTAAAACAATGAAGAGGAATAAAGGAATATAGATAGACAGTTGTTATAATATGTTATCACATGAATTTATTTAATTACACTAGCATGCATTCTTAGTGAGAAGGATTATCTCTTCACAGATCTGACCTGTAACTCAGCCTGGTGACCTCACCTGCTTGTCTCCATGGCGATAGAATATAAAATATAAGTTGTATGCTGTACATGGGAACATTCTAGGCAAAACAACAACATCAACAAAGAGACAGCAGGTGGCAAAACCTGAAAAAGCCCATATTACACTTTTTTTTTTCATAATTTGTTTCCTCATCAAAAACATATCTGGAGATGTGTTTTGTTTCATTCACACATGTGTAAGACACAGGTCCTATATATACAGGCTGTGTTTTTCTGTCAAACTAAAAAACTCTGTTCTACAATGTGGAATTGTGCCATGTGGTAATACAGGAAGTGCTCCACAGTGTTGGAATTGCTCCACATGTTGGAATTGCTACTCTCCACTGAACAAAAGGTAAAAAAAAGAAAAAAAACCTACTGCTTTATGACATCACAAGGTAGAAGAGAGCATTTTGGGCTTTGGAGATGTAGACAGACTAATAATAAAGGGTTACTCAAGCATGTGTGAATGAAACAAACCACAACTCCAGTTATGCTTTTGAGGTAACAGCATTCTAACATGGATTAAAGCTCACAAGACTCAGTTTTGTGTAATATATATACCTTTACCAAAAAAAGTTACTTAGTTCACCTTTAAACACTAGGCCTTGGCAATAAGCTATTCTAGCTTGTCTCCACTCCATTTTTGTCATTGCACACGTTGAGATCAAGTACTAAAGTAGAATATTTTTTACTCTCGAGAAAGAAGAAAAATCATTCCCTGTGAATAGCACCAGGTTCTGACCTAGCCTGTAATCCTTTCTGTTTGTTATTATAAACTGCACACACACTTGACTTGGACTAGTTCTTTTATTGCACATCACACAATCACATTCTCCATTCTTGTATCCTGAACTTGAGGGCGCTGACATAATTATATACAATCAGATGTTAACTAGGGGTGGCAGTGCAGACCTGTAAATGTGTGGGCGGAGGTGCAGGCCTTACTTTCCTATAGAACTGACGAATACTCCGCCAATGCCAAGTTTTATGATTCAATAACACCGGGTCATATTGATTCAGATGCTATATGCCTTACTCATACATTTCATCCCACTTGTGCAAGTCTGTTTGCTGCAGTCTTTGATAGAAAATACTCCCCACAATGGTATGAAAAATTACAGTGCTGTTATTTCATTTCATTTCCGTACACTTATCATGTTTATGAATATATTTAAAGAAGACCTATTGTGCTTGTGTCTGTGCTATAGTTATAATCTACGACACCTGTGGATCATTATGCTATAATGAGTACATTTTAAAATGCAATATTCATCTAAAAAACATAATAAAAGAAACAAGTCAGATGACTTCCATGTTAGAAAACTGAGGTGCCCAATGGGTGCTAATGTCTCAACAGAGTTGGCAGCTCTGATAGAAAGCTGCAGATCACACAAGTAAGCAGTGGATTTTTTTTTTTTTCCATCTGTACCAAAGTGAGCAACACTCACCAATTAAGAAAATAAAGCTGGAGAACAAAATAAGTACAGATTAGCGGGCGTATGCCAGTGATCAGTAATATGCCGCTTTAAAAATAAGCGAGTAAAGATTGCTCAAACCTGCAGGAATCATTATAAATACAACTTTGCGTGAGCAAATGTTGAGGGGAAACAACTATAACATTGTCAAAAGCTCTGAAAAGTCAATTTTGTAGGAGCCTTGGGCAACAACACTGCAGCACCAGGGGACCCTTCTCTATTGCTTTGCTTGGAATGTTCCGCAGTGCGGCATTCAACTCATCGATCTCCATTGTGACAAGCAGGGGCAAAATCATACCAAGTTACAGGTCAGAAAACACATGTAAATTAAACTTTGAACTATATATATATATATTTTTTTATTTATCTATTTATTTTTTTGTGCAACTGTGTGCAACATTATAGCTAAAGCATTAACACCTCCATGGAGACAAACATGTGGCAAACTGCCCTCCATAAAAGTTACATTGTGTCCAGTGGCATTCATCAGTTCATTCCCCTCACTCACTAAGTCCTTTTTCTATCTGCATTGTAATAGTTTAAATTTAACAAAACTTGTGTTGTTGAATGGAACAAGCGCTTGAATACATATCACCCATTCAGTGTGCATGCATCAAAATTTCAACAAGGCCAATCCAAATGTAGACTATTACCCTGAAAACCCAATTAAGTGCTTTAATTCCCCCAGAATAAAACATGTGCGATTGTCAAGGACTACTTATGCAGACTGGGCTCACTGTGTGTAATGAAACAGTGGTATTGTATCTGAATGGAGCTGACCAGAGAGTGACTTATGCAAACAGCAGCAGGTCTCAGCTTACATACGTCCCACCAGCAGAGCCCACACAGAGAGACGCTTCCATGAATATTCATCCAGGACTGGCTCAGTGTCCCCCATAGGCCACTGAGCAGGCCCACCTGACATCACACTGTGTATGTGTGTGGGATAATGGTACCAACCTAATGTGGCAGGTAAACTGTTATATACAAACCAGGGTGCAAGAGTCAAAATGATGAAAAACAAAAATGAATGAATTAGAAAACAAAAATATTATGAAGTAAATGCAAACTTTACAATACAGACTCCAGTCCTATTTTCTTTTGGGGCCTGTATACTGCAGTGGGTACAGTTTAATATTCAGGGATGTTGTTCGACATCCACAAGGTTCCTTTGGATGTATTTTTAGATACACAACAGTATACGATGTCCTGAGGGAAGCCTGATTTTTATTCTCAGCATTAGATTTACATTGACATTATATTACAAAATAAGTAAAGCCAACAAACATAGATACAACATGTCTAACTTAAGTGCTCAATCATGTACTTACCACAATCCTTTATCACGCTAAAATTAATAAATATTTAAAGATAAGGCAGTGGAAAGGGAGCTATGGATGGATATCAATGACAACATGTTAAGCACTACACAAATAAAATGAATACTTCTCCGAAGGACACTTCTCTGTTTGGAAAGAGACATGTTTGTGTCTCAATGGTAATGCTAATGCTAACGCTAATTTTGAGGTATAATAAATATTAAAACAACTCCACAAACTGTATTCGACAAGTATTTGACATATAAACATGATTAGGTAGTCTTTATTTTAATTGATTTGAATAATTTTAATAGGTTGTTTATTTTATGTTTTCCGATTTTAATAAAAGTGATTGTTAGCTTTGAGACACAGTGAGCTAGCTAGTGTGCTGCTGTCCACAGGGTACTTTGTCCACGTATGAGCAAAATTGGTGTTAGCCCTACAGATATATTGTAAAAGCAGCTCTTAGAATAAACAAAGAAACCTGCTGTGCTGTCAGCATGTCAGGATTTGGGATTTTGTATGTGTTCTGTGCTGTTTCCCCCCCTCCCTTCTGTGTTTGAGCATGGAGCTGGGCGGAAACTCTGGCACCACCTCCGCACACCTGCTTCTGATCAAGCAATCAAGCCTTCACCTGTGAGTACAAAAGGACTGAGGATCTGACACTCAGGGCCGGGTTGTCTTGTCATCGCCCAGTATTTCCATGGGTCGCCCTTCATGTCTTGTTCCAGGTTATTCGTCGTATTCGTATTACGTGTTTAAGTAATTAAATGTTTTATCTTCCGAGAACCAGGAAGTGCAATGTTCCCATACTAGTTGTTGTTACAGTGAAACTCCACTTTTGTCACTGAAAGTTGAGAAAACCACACTCATCGTATTGAATAATTGGGATGTGTTTTGAAAAAAGGCAGGGCAATGCGAGTTTGTGTATAGGACAATTTGTACACAAAGTCATTCAAAGTGCTTTTCAGAATAAGAAAGACATTCAAATCACAAAACAAACAAATCAAAACAGAAATAATCATAAAATTAATAGAAAAAAAGTAGAGGCCCATCTCACATCTCAAGACTGTTACAGGTTTTAGCTGCATAAAACTGAAAGTTATAAATAGCTTTCAATGCAAACTATTTAAAATAAACTAGATTGCTCTTTTTAGGTTTTGTAAAAAAAAAAAAAAAAAAAGTACCTATGCCACAGGTGTCGTCTCCTCTCCCCTGTGTGTGGACTGAGTGGTGAGTCTCAGAGGGAGGAGGTAGCTGCTGCAGAAGATGGCTGGACCTTGGGGTTATAGCATTCCGACCTCATTCACAGCATCCTGGGATCATGATCACAGAAGAGGTCAAAGGTCAAGAGGGACATTTAGCCTAATACCATCAGATACCTGGTCTCCCCCCAGGTGCCCCTCACATCGATTTGTGCCTTTGAGGTGAGGACAGGAGGAGTTAGTGTCAGGCAGGAGCGCTGTGCTTTTAACTGCTGCTAGCTTACATTACAGATAGGTGAAGGTCAAGGGCACTAAAACACAGAGCTTGTTTATTTAACCTCGGTACAGGAAAACATGCATTTATTTATTTAATCAATTATTATTATTAACCACATTGTAGGACAACACTTACATAACATATGAAGGCAACACATAAAAGTGCATGATGTAACTTTTCTGATTTACCTGCACTGTCTGAATCATAGAACAACAAAACCTTTCTTTCTTGTATCTTCAAATAGACATGCATTCCACAGATCTATAACTTTATCTGTTAAATAAACATGCAATATATACTAGAGATTGACCAATGTGGGCTTTTTCATGGCTGATTCGAGAAATTCAGAGAATCCGATGACTGATAAGCTGATAAGTTTTACGTATGTCATTTAGGCAGCAGGCTGGCCAAAACAAAATATTGGCCTCAGCCAGAGATTTAAGGCTGATAGCCAATATGATAAAAAGCATTTATTTGTAGGTCCATAAAATGTCCAGATGTTTTTCAATTCAATCCAAATGCATTTATATAGCACATTTAAAACAACTTCAGTTGACCAAAGTGCTCCCCACAAAAAAGAAAAAAAATCCAGAACATACAATACATAGAAAAAACACCAAGATATCCTGTTTACCGAGGAGCCCCTCACAAAGTCTGTAATGTGTTGTTTGTTTGTTTTTTCATATATGTAGTCCAGGCTCCCCAAGAAGATTTTTACCTAGGGCCCAGAATGTGGTGCTACACCCCTGGTTGTCAAATAAGTACTACTAGTAAATAAAAAATCCAGATTTGATAAAAATAGTCATGTCTGGCTAGCTCTTTCCTCAGAATTCCTTGAGTTTTTAGGGCAAGGGTCTAATCTTTTCACACTTTTACAAAACATAAATAGCTCAAAACTGCCCCTATTAGCTCCCTCTAAATTGTACTTACAAACAGTAAAAATCAAAGAAAACATGCATTACAAGTCATCCGTAGTCGACTAAATGAATGTTATTGATACTTTGACATGATGTTCTGGTAGCAGAGATGAAAATGCTACGTTCCCAGGTGGTTTTGAATCCTTTAAATAGCAGAATTCACTCTGATTTTCTTGTATGCATGTGCGTGCCATCTCAGTGGTGGGCGGTTGCTCTCCTTGCATCAGCCACCACAATTGTAATTGGACCACTCACTTTGTAGACTGCTTCTCACACTGCCTGTCTTACTTTTTTCTTGGTAAAAAGTGTGAAATCGCTGAAACACGTATCAGCGGCTCAGCTCGAGGTGAGGTGAAAGTTCCAGAATGAGATAAATGGAGGCCAGTGTGTTACTGCTGCAGAGAGAGGCCAAATGGGAGCGCATTTGGTAAAAATCGCCTTTGAACCAGGGCAGTTACATCTTCATCTGAAACTGCTGGAGAGACAGTCCCCAGGCCAACAGCCCCTTGCCTCTGACAAAGCAATGACCCATGAAATACAGTATATTGCTGTGAAGAAATTGAATACATCTGAAATTGAGATACTGTTGTTTCGAATTTTTAAATTATACAGTAAAAGATGACAGATTTGTGTCTTTACAAGATTTGTATCTATCACCATGGTGACAAGAGGGTGATGGTAGACCGTATATATAAATGGACATAGCTAACCTGCTAGCCACTGTGTTCCAAATAGGAAGTGAGCATCGGAACTCTCCTGGTTCCATCGACTGGCTCCAATTCACTTTTTACTGAAAAACTGTCGCCCCTTTTTTCTGTAACTGCTGCTGTGAGGTTCGTCATTTCGGTCTTAAAATGTTGGTATTAACTTGCTCTACGTGATGCTGGTATTTTTATTTGTGTCTGTAAATCAAGACATAAACATTAATAACTGACAAATCAGGTGCCTTCTTTCCCCTCAATTGTTCCCGATAGCATCATCAACAAGTTTATTGACAGCGTTGCTAAGCATCTGCTCCCTTGACTGATCTGACCCGCTCCCAGATAAGTCAAGTTTTTTTACAGCGTTGCTAAGCGCCCACTCCCTTCAACAGCCTTGCTCGGATTGGCTCATTGGTTGCTACGATCCTTGGAATTCCAAATATGGAACTGGGCTCCAAATTCCCCCCATAATTGCAAGCCTTGATGAGCTTTGACTGGAGCCAAATGCTATGGGTGATACCACACTCACTTAGTCCATTTTTTTATACAGTCCATGGGGTGATGCCACCAGGTAGAGTTACAGGCCATCTCTGTGTAAAGGCGACCACGTTTACAGTAAGAATTCATGTTTTTCAAGGTAGTTTTTTAAAGAATAAAAACAGATATAATAGAATAAATCCAAATTCATTTCATGCCATACTTTGGAACATTTAAGAAAATTTCCTAATATATGTTTCAGCAATGCTTGGTGTAGCATCATGTCATTTTGTACTGAGACAGGATACGTTTGTCTTTGTGTATGTGTTCATGTCTTGTCCGTAAATAATGCACAGATCTCAGAAACGAGAGAGCCTCACTGCGCCACAAGGTAGATGTTTCTTAATATCCTCATCTATTGTTTCTGGTTTGATTTGACTGAAAATTAAGTTAATGAATGAGCTAAAAACAAGTGCTCATTGATGCTTTTAAAATGTGCATTTCGGATCCTGATTTGAAAACATAAATCATGTAGCTAATCACAATGCTAGTCATTAAAACTGCCCTGATTCCAGCTACTCATATGGTCCATTGCCAGATCTGATTGTAGCTCGGAATAATGCTCATAGCAAAACAATGCTGTGTAACAGATGTTGCCCTATGACATCATGCTTGTAGAAAGGTCAAGTATATTTGACATAGACTCTTGGCATTATTTCATTATATGACAATACATCACATAAATACGAATTTCTTTTCCGGAAGTACAAAATTCTCCTTTACCGTCAGTTAAGATGGACAATGATCAAACACCTCTCTGGTGTTTACTGTGCTCATTTGTAGCTGTACAAATAGCACTGACACATTTGGATTTGTTACGAGAACAAAGTGATGCAAGAGGCAGTGGTTTCTTTAATGTGTGTAGTGATTGCTGTGTCCAAAGATATGGAGAAAAGAGTGCTGTTTAATAATTCAGGGGGAGAGCTGCTTCAGGCAGATTGCAGTCCAGTAGCCCTGAATACATCTGCAGGCTATGCACCCATTTATCAATTACTGTAGGGCTTTTCAGGAGGCCAACATTAACCTCTAAGAATAATCACACTCCTCCATGAAAACCCTTGTTTCTCTTTTGAATAGTGGAGGGGCTTCTTTTAGCTAGGGCACTCTGGCAGACTGTATTCAAATAATGGTAGCTGACCGACTACCCCTTAATGTGAAATCCTACTATTGCATAGCACAGATCATGTCACATATTAGGTTTTAGAGAGAAAGCAATGTGCCCTAATGTGAAAAAACAAAAAAAAAAAAAAAAAAAAAAAGAAGCCTAATGCAAAACAGCATAAATTGAGTTGAGACCATAGACTGTATAAAGAAGTGGGTTGAGAGAGTGTGGACTGAGGGAGATTAATTTCACTGCACCATTCAGCTACAGTCAAATGAATCTCATCGAGGCTAGCAGTTATAGGGGTGCATTTGGAGCCGAGTTCCATATTTGAAATTACAACCGTGAGTGTCATATCAAAAAAAAAAAGCCAATCAGGAGCGAAGCTGTTGAAGGTAATGCCCCCCCACCCCCACCCCATCCCCCACCACCACCACAGGGAGTGGGCCCTTAGCAACACTACTGATCAAAACTGTTGCTAATGCTAGTAGGGTCGACCTTGCGGAAAGTGGGCACCTGATTTGTCTTGTCACCTCAATCTGGAACATTTCCAAGAGCTTTGAAAACTGCGGTTATTAAGCGGAGCAGGTTATTAAGAGAAGCAGTCTTGATGCCACAATACTGAACAATTACCGACCCGTCTCAAATCTTCCGTTTTTAGGCAAAATCCTTGATGAAGTTGTTTACCAACAGCTTATTAACTTTCTTCAAATGAACAACTCCTTTGATGTTTTCCAGTCAGGCTTTACACCACAGCACTGAGAATGCTCTTATCAAGGTGACAAATGACATCTGCTGGAACACTAATGCAGGCAAAGTCTCAGTCTTGATCCTGCTAGATCTGAGTGCTGCCTTTGACACTGTCAATCATGAGATCCTCTTACAGAGACTAGATGACTGGGTGGGCATCTCTGGTACTGCACTAAGCTGGTTCAAGTCCTATCTAGAAGACAGGGAGATCTTTTTTGAAATTGGAAAATATGTTTCAGATAAAATGGCCCTGATCTGTGGGGTGCCTCAAGGGTCAGCCCTTGGACCTGTTGTCCAATCTCTGCATGCTGCCGTGAATATATACCAGGGGATTCACTCTGCCACTGCATCCAACAGATCAGTGTGTGGATGCAAAACAACTTTCTCCAGCTAAACTCAGACAAGACTGAAGTCATAGACCCTGGCTCACAGAAAAAAAAAAAAAAAACAAAAAAAAAAAAACGAGCCTCCAGCCTCTCTCTCTAAAACCTTCAGATCAGGCTAGAAATCTAGGGGTAATAATGGACTTGAACATTCACAGCCACATCAAATCAATAACATCTGCAACGTTTTAACATCTAAAAACATTGCAAAAACCAAAGGTATACTGTCTAAACCCAATTTGGAGAGACTTATCTGTATATTTGTGTACAGTAGGTTAGACTACTGTATAGGCCTGCTCACTGGCCTCTCCAAATGACAGAAAGACAGCTGCAGTACATTCAGAATGCTGCTGCTAGGGTCCTGACTAGAACCAGGACATCAAGCACATAAGTCCTGTTCTCAGGTCTCTGCACTGGCTTCCTGTGGCTCAGAGAATAGACTTTAAAGCAGCTCTGCTTGTGTACAAGTCTCTTCATGGCCTAGCACCAGAGTACATCTCTGACATGTTAGTGCCATACCATCTTGCACTCTGAGGACTTCAGGGACTGGCCTCCGGCTGATGTCCAGAGCCAGGACTAAACATGGGGACTCAGTGTTTCAGTTTATGCAGCTAAAACATGGAACAGTCTTCTTGAAGATGTGAGAAAGGCCTCTGCTATACAAATAATCTCGCCTTGCCTAGAGCGTATTAATATGAACATTTTGAGACCAAAGATAAGGCTGACAGCAGCAGTTGCAGGGAGAGGGGAGACATTTTTTCAGAGTAGAGTGAATTGGAACTTTTTTTTTCTGAGCAATATGTCTGGTTTGGTTAGGTAAATAAAGAAAAAATCCAGGAAACTATTGCTTATTAATTACTACCAATCAGCTGACAATGGCACACATCACCTTGGTGGAAACTGTTCTGACAAACAAAGCAATGTTGTTTAAATGTTGTTCTTGCCACCAACAATAAACAAAAAAAACAAAAACAGAGAATTACTGAAACCAAGTCCATTTCCTTAGTTCATTATTTATCTATGGACTAAAAAACACTTTCCTTATCTAGTGTTGCAGGTTTAAGGTGAGGGCCAGGTGAGGGTGAATTCTTCTCTTTTTAAGCTATTCACACACTTTCAAAAAGCTAATAAAAATAAAAAGCTGTTCAGTTACCTTTGAATACTTTTTGCTGTGCAGGGACATCTTAAGAACTTCAATTTTGAGATGTTCTGATCCAATCGTCTATCCATCACAAATTGGCCCTGTTAAACTTGTTCAGTTTCTTGTATTTGACTTGCAACTACTCAAGATACATGTTCTATGTGTTTGTGGATATTGGTTGTACTAATATGGGCTCAATTTTTAGCACACTCCTTACCTTTTCCCTTAGTTGAGTGGGCTCTGGCCCTACACTATTGAACCCTATCTGCATGCACTTTACTCCTGGACACATCTGCAGCCTGCTCATCCGTGGGCTCTCCCTTTACTGTGGTTCTCCGCGAAGTTTCTCTTTTTCCCACTGTTTTTCCTTGCCGAAAAGGAGGATCTAAGGACAGGAAGTGTTCTGAGAGTTATCCATTTGCTTATTTTCTGTTGGTTCAATCAATCATCATGTTCAGCCCTAAGAGGCAACTGCTGTTGTGATTTTGGGCTTTACAAAAATAAATTGAAATTGATTTGAATCCTTATCTTCCTTATTGTTCACGTGAATAAAACCAACAAAGATTACATTTCTCTTTAAGGAACTTGTGCAAAACTAACATCTCATTAGAGCCTAAGATCCATTTTTTGCGGTTCAAATCCAGAACCAGGAGTCATTGGATGCTGAGACCGGTCGTTAATCATTTTGCACTGGCAGTGACAGTCTTCTCATGTTGTAAGATATAGGGTAGACAAGCAAATGTTACACTACCAAATGAGGTCTTTAAAGTTCACACATCTGCTTTACCTGTTAGGAACCTGGTGTGCTTTGTGACAGTTGAAAGACAGACAGGGTACAACACACTTTAAAAGAACACAGTGCTAAGGCAAGGGCTTTAAATCTAAAAGGAAGAGTTGTTAAGTTCTGTCAAGAGTCTTCAATCAGGCACATAGAATCAAATTGTAATCACAAATTGCTGATTTGATGGAAGAAGTAAAGATTTGATAGCTTATTTTGTTGTTTAGAATAGCATTATTCTTTTGTCAAGAACTAACGCAAATTTTCTCTGTGGATTTCAGGACAACTGATGGAAACCAAGATTTCTTCCCACAATTATAACACAAAGCTGTTTTTGACCACATAACTACATAATGGTAAATATAAATGGTCACATTTGAAAAGTGCTTTTTTACCTGCAAGATTCTCAAAGCGCTTTACATTCACCCATTCAAACCCATTCTTCAGTATATGTAGATATCTTGGACAAGGCGGGTCCAATAACACAAAAACTGCATTCACCTGTGCGAGTGGGATTCAAACTATCAACCTTAAATTCAGAAGACAGACAGTCTACCAACTGGATTACTGTTGCCCAAAAGTTAATTTTGAACAAAAATTGTACTTTTTTTGCTTTTTGCAGAACCTTTTCCTGGTGTGGCACAAAGCTGGTGCCAGCCTCCAGGCTTAATTATTAGTATTTTAAAATAAAAATACAATTTCAGATTTCTGGCTACTACCTAAATGAGTGTGAATTCAAGATATTTTATTGCTAATGAATTCAAGAATACACGCCTCCCTAGATGTTACAACATGATAAAATAAAAATAATTTTATCTGCAGGTGACATGTTTTTGTTTAAATATTACATAATCTTGGGACATACGGTGTGTGCATTTTACAAAAGGTGTACTCAGAATTTCTCAGGGACATGAACAGAACACCAAAGGTTAAAACACAGTGGATATAATAAACTTAATTTATGTATGTGAGCATGTTAGCAGTACATGTAAAGGCGGCATTGAACACGACAGCACTAAGATTTACTGTAATGAACCCAAATGTGCCACGGCGCTCCTCAAGGGTAAAGAGGATCCATCAGTGCACTTTTGGAGATTAATGCTAAGTACGGCACTGACCTTCACTACTAAGTAAGGACACTGCCTCATGTGATGGCCCTAATTTTTTGAGATATTGCTCTCTTCTATGTGTGTTGCAAATCAATTTCTGTACAGGGTCTGTTGTGTTTATCTACCACCTCCAGAGAATAACTAACTAATCTGAGGTATAGTAGTTTGATTTAACCTCAGAGGCAACAAAAACATTCCATTAATCTTTTATAAAGGTTCATTTTCTCTGAAGTTTTAAACTTAGAATTTGCTGTTTTTTTGTCAGAAACAATCGTTTGTTTACCTGCTTTACCTGTTTCGGCTACTTCCTGTAGCCTTCTTCAGAAGCGCCATGTGATGCTGTAGTAACATGTCTTGTAAGCTGCTTCACTTGGACAGTAGTGGAAGCTTATGACCCCTACTGTCTAATGCCTTCTCCAGGACTGCTTCCCATGTGTGATAAGGAATACACTCCCTCGTCATGTTGGATATGGCTGATCAGCCATTGTAAGAGACAAAACCACATCATGGACTGGAACAATGCCAGGATTATCCATGCTGAAAGCAACAAACACCACCGCTGGATCAGAGAGGCCATCGAGATTCGCAAACAAGGTCCAAGGAGCATAAATCGTGACGAGGGAGCGTACACCTTATCCACACACATAGAGTGCAGTCAGAGTAGGTGTCAGACAGTAGGGGTGTAAGCTTCTCCCAACTGTAAAACAAAATAAAGCCGCCTACAAGACATGTCTCTACACCATCACCATGGTTAGTGATACTGAGCTACTACATCAATTACATAAAGTTGTTGTGGTGTAATAGGCCCATAAAGTGCTAGGAAGAAGTAGTAGTAGTAAAAGTTTAAGTAATAGTAATAGAACTAGTAGAAATAGTCTGACTTTTGACAGTGATGGAGGCGTTGGTAGTCTCAGTGTGTAGAAGTCTTCATGAGGTTTGTATTCTCAGAGGAGAGTAAAAACTGTGTTAAGTATTGTCAGATTTATCTTTCTGTTACTTCAAGAAATATGACTCTACCATTTTGACTGCTGGCCTATTTTTAAAAAGCTTCAAAAATACAGCCACATTTTGTCTGTTTGCATGAATAATGTGTGGTTATATTTACAAACAAAAGAAAATCTTGAACACATTTGAATTTAAAACACTGAATTATTTACCCACTGCACTACTGTAAACCTCGGCACAAAAACCCATATATATTTCATTGACAAACAAACCAAACCTGTATACTGCATTGTGTGTGTACCATTATTGACTGCTTTTGTCCAGGCTTCACTATGGGGGGAGTTGGGAGGTGTGACCTTCTCAAAATGGCGGAGGACAGTCCAAGATTTATGTCACAGTTGAGAGCGTGTGTTGGGAGGCCTGACAGACAGATAATCCTGTGGTTTCAACTTGGCAAATATTGATCCCGTGGCCCTTCGGTGGCAAGCCTTCGAGACCTGAAATTAAGGCAAATGGATTACTCTGCACAGAGAAAAGAGAAGACAGATGAGAAAGACCAAAATATACTATCTAGACCATCAGCCTAGATAATACATTATTCCTCTGCAATCTCATTTAGAAACCATGCATAGCCCTCATTCAAAAGAAGGATTGTTTGGTAGCTCTTAGGCCCTGTGTTTTAAATGCCACTCCGTCTCATCCATCAAAGCCGGCCCTCCCCTGCTTGCCTCTGGTGACATTAACCTCAATGGCAGCACACACAAATAGGATTTATACAAAGTGGTATGATGCAACGGGCCGTCACCTTGACCTTAATGTTATATTTGTTGATCAAAACTCTTGTCTTTATCCTTAGTAATCTAGGTGTGCAACAGTTGAAATAAGGGGAGGATTTTCTCGACAATGACCTCTACAGTTACCTCTTCAGTGGCATGGTGACTTTAAAGGGCCCATATTACGGTATTTTCTGATCTATGTTACAATGTTGTTTCCTCATCAAAAACATACCCAGAGTTGTTTTATTTATTTATTCATTTTTTTCCACATATGCTTAATTCACAAATCCTGCACATTTAGGTTGAGCTCTTCTCTCAAACTGAAAACACTCTGTTCCACCTTATGATGTCACGTGGTAATACAGTTCTTCACTGTGTTTTTTTTAAAACACAGTGAACACACCTTCGCTAGAATCATTTGGATGATTTCAGTCCTGGAATTCACAGCTTCTACTGAAGGTAGCTGTAAACTTGAAACCTACTACTTCATGACATTACAGAACAGAGCGTTTTGAGCTTTGAAGGTGTAGTCAAACACATTTTCACCGAGGGCCACATGAGAAAAATGGCTGCCCTCAAAGGGCCAGATGTAAAATAGATGTAACTACTTCTTAACTTGTTAATTAACCTTTTCTGTATTTATTACTTATTCATGTTTCAAATATTGCATATTCATTTGCATAGATATAAAAATATGGCTGTGTAATGACATATCTCTTAAAAAAAATGACATTTTAAGACCATCATACCCTTTAATTTACTATGTTGAGGGCCAAATAAAATGATGTGAAGGGCCACATTTGGCCCCCAGGCCCTGAGTTTGACACATGTAGTGTAGACAGAAGGACTCAAACGTGTGAATGAAACAAAATACTCCATTTACATTTTTAATGAGGCAACAACATAATAACATGACTTACAGCTCACAAGAGTCAATTTTGTGTAATATAAGACCTTTAAAGACAAATGGTTTCAGTGGTTATTGCAGCACTAAGCTAGAAGAGTGTAGCTTCAATACCCTGACTTTGCAAGGTGTTTATAGGTAAGAAGTTGGCATGTTCCTCTTGTCTGGATGGCTGTCCTTCAGGGTGTCCTATACATGCAAAGTAGGCTAATCCCCTTTAAAGAGAACATGGCTCAAGATCTGGGAGATGCTATTTACCACAGTGACATTGCAGAAGACCATAGAGACAAGTACTGTAGATGACTCCACCAAGTCAAGTAAACGATCAGATCTGTTTTTAAACAATAAAAACAGACAAAACCCCTGTTACTGACGAAGAAAAAAAAAAAAGAAAAAAAATACAAGATAAGTTTAAATCCATACTGGAGCATTCTCTCCCAATAAACAGCATCTCCATGGAAATGAACAAGCAGGACAGAAAAGAACAGAAAAGTTACATAGTGCACTAAGGAAACTAATAGTAAAGAAGAAACCTTGTTATAGCTGTCAAGTAACCTTGTGGTTGGATGTTTTGAAGATCATTGGCAGAGAGGTCATATCCACTGACAATGTGTTGGCAATGCGATTCCAGCTCCCAGAGATGAATGCTGTCACTGTGTCCTTGGGCAAGACACATAACCCACCTTGCTCCCAGTGACTGTGTATACTGGTGTATAAATGTGTGAATGAATGGGTAAGTGGTTCCTAGAAGTAAAGTGCTTTGAGTGCCTTGAAGGTTGAAAAGAAAGACATTCAAATCACAATATAAAAGAATCAAAACATAAATAATCATCATAAAATTAAAAGAAGAGTGCCGAATAAAAACAAGACTGTTCCAGGTTTTAGCAGCATAAAACTGAAACACTGATTCCCCATGTTTAGTCCTGCCTCTGGGCAACAGCAGGAGGCCTCCTCAGAGTGTGAGATGGTTCATATGGCACTAACATGTCGGATATGTACTTTGGTGCTAAGCCATGGAGAGACTTGTACACAAAGTCTATTCTCTGAGCCACAAGAAGCCAGTGCAGAGACCTAAGAACAATTCTCTACACTGGCTTCTTGTGGTACTTCCTGAAAAAAGTGAAAAAAGTGACCATTTACCATTTTACCATCAACTGATTTGGTTTCCACTGTAATCTTTCTCAGTTCTACTTCTGACCCCAGAAACACATGGCCAAAACTATAGAAAGGTTTCAAAACATGGACTCAGTATGAACGTGTGTCCCATATTTAAATTAGCGCCATTTGCATTCTACATAGTCTGTGTTACTGCTGTTATTATTATGACTGGTTCCATACGCTAACCATGGCAGCTGATCTGCTCCAGGCTCCTTCAGGCTTTGTATATTCTCTGGTGTTCTGGTGCATGACTCGTGACTTCTCCATCTGCTTCAACTTCCCCCTGACGATCTCTTTAAGTGGCACTATAAAACAATCCATGCTTTATTCACTAAGCCTTCCAAGTCGTCGCGGGTTAAATATCAGCTTGTACATTTATACTTCACACTACAATTGCGTTAACTGGTTGTGAGACACTCCAGTGTATGATTGCAGTTCAGCTCACATGGCATCTAAATAATGTAGTACATCCCAAGTGTTTGCTCTCCTTCACATCCTCTGAATCACATATCAGCAATGCAAATGAGAGCAGCACCGCAACGTAAATTACATCAACAATATGCTACAGCAATCAGCATCCCCTACATAATTCTGTTAAATATGGCAGACAAACAGATATACAGTATATTTTCTTGCAAAGGTCAAGGCGGTAGAAGCCAGGCAGTTTCGGGGTTCACCTCTCTGTTGTAAAGCACTTGATGAAAAACATATTGCAGTAGTGGCCTCCAGGGATATGGCTACATGTGCTCTGAGCTTCCGCTGCATGGCCAAAAGGGATTTTTTTTTGTTTTTTTTGTTTTTTGCACCCTGCCAGTTGGCTCACCTGCCCAAGAGCAGGTTAACTGGATTAGACTAAAGCTCTATTATCAGAGTGACGGAGGCAAAATGAAAGTGTGAGGAACACTGTCAACACGAGGCATGCTAATAAAAATCAGTACTCAGCCACTTAAGCAAGGACAGTGTTTTTGCATTTTCAAGTGGAGTAGGTTTCACTGAGACCTCATTTCAGACTGAAGTGTGTAACAAAAATTTGACTTGGGCTCTTCATTGATGATTCACAGTCCTTCTGGCATGGCAGCGGGGGACTGTGATCACTCACTACAAAAGTGTTCCCACCAATGTCAAGAAAAAATGCTTCATACTATTTGGAAGATAATAGGATTAGAGTTAATTCTGATGGAGGCTTGTGTATTTTGTGTTCAATTTTGGTTTCTATTCTACCCAAACGCAGGTCACACAAGGACGTTATACAATCTGTCCATCATTTGTAATAATTATTTTGCATCAATATCATTTTATTTCTTGCAGCATGCTCCAATTAGCTCAGATCAATTACACAGTAAATTGGCAGGATTTGAGTTCAGATGGCCTGCATAAAAAATTATAATAATAATAATAATTAAATACTCCACGCAACACACAAATGAACAAACAAAACAAAATAAGGGGGGAAAAACAGTGATTAGAGCACACCTATTATGCAAAATCGACTTTTCAGACCTTTAAACCATGTTATACCTGTTTCCCCTTCTCATTTGCCCTCTCGAAGTTGTATTTGCAGTAATTTCTGCATGTTTGAGCCATCTTTAATCTCTTAATTTCAAGACAGCATTTTGCCAATCAAACCCTATTTTCACCGCCACCAGCATATGTCCACTGCTCTGTACTTACTTCATTCTCCAATTGTATTTTCTTAAACGGTGATAGATGTAGGAATTAACAAATGAAAAAAAAAAAAAAAATCAGCTTGTGTGTGCTAATGTGATCTGCATCTAGCCATTGGAGGTGCTGGCTCTTTGTTGTGGTGACGTTTATGGCGATGTCAGCTCCCATTAGGTACCGCAATTTTCTAATGTGGAAGCCAGTAGACTTGGTTCTTTTATGAAGTTGCTTTAGATGAGTATTGCAATTTAAATGTCCAAATCATAACATAATGATCCACAGGTGTGTAGATTATAGCTATATAGAAAACCAAGCAAGCAAAAAATAAAAAAAAAATAAAAATATAATATAATATTATGTTACAGTATCCAAAAGTGAGTGCTTAAAGTTAATCTGAATTCTGAAATGCGCTGACTCTTCATGTTATCAGTAGGGACATTTTCGCCCAGTCTCCAAAGTGCCTCAGATGGTTTATTGGCTGCCTTCCACATTCACAGCTCACTTTGCACACCATGTTCCTCTACTTTCCAAATATTACTGTTTTTTTGTCTAATTGGTCAAAGGTCTTTTGAAAAAGACCATTGGGCAAACGGGCAAACACTCAACAAGTTTGACTCATCTGGACACAAATTCAAATTTAAAAACTCAAATGAATCACACTTGAGTAGGACTTGGTGAAACTTGACTTGCCTTACCCTCTGCTCTCCTGGGGCAGTGCTTGCAGGGCCCGCACTCAAACTTCAGAAATACTCAGCACTAGGGGCAGACACTTTCACAGTGAGGACAAAGACCCCAAATACAGCAGAGAGAAAACTAATGACCAGCCTCAGTGATATGAGACATGTGGTGAGAGAGAGGAGAGGTGCTGCGAACATCACGGGAGGTCCCCCACACTGCCCCAGCATAATCCTGCAGAGGAAGTTGCAAAGCAGACTGCTCACGGTCACCTCAGATGCCCTGTAACAAGTTTTATCAAAATGAAACTTTAAAGTCTAATCGTGAAAGTTAATGAGAGGCTCATTTCTTGGATCGGGATAAAAGAGAAGGTTGATAGCTACAAACTCTACTGCTTTTAAGGACTGGGGAAATGCGTAACTACTGGAGTTTGTTAGGAATATAAAAATACTGTAATGTGATACTTTTACCTTTTACAACTTTAAACGTCCTATATTAAACAAACTGGATTCTCATGAGCTTTAAGCCATGTTAGAATGTTGCTACCTCATCAAAAACATTCCTGGAGTTTTGTTTCATTCACACATGTTTGAGTAATCTGGTTTGTTAGTCTGTGTGCATTGCTAAAGCTCAAAATGCTCCGTTTCACCTTGTCATGAAATAGTAATTTTCAAGTTAACATCTACCTTTTATCTTTAGTTCAAGAGAGATTGGCCAGAGCTGGAACTATCCAAATGATTAAAGTGAAGGTGTATGAAGTTTAAAAACACAGTGCAGCACTTCCTGAATTACCACAGGACATCACAAAATGGAACAGCATGTTTTCTGTTTGAGAAAAGTACATAGCCTACACATGCTGGGCTTGTGTATTAAATGTGTGAATGAAACAAAACACAACTGGTAGCAGTGGTCCAAATATGGCTATGTAAACTGGAGTTTCTATGTTAACTTTGCTAATTCTGGATGAATAAGTTAATTCAATTGGACCTTACACAACTTTTCTTGGTAGCGATAATGCTATTTCACTTCACTTCGGTTCATCAGGTACTCTAAAAAGAATATGAAAATGGTCCCAGTTGCCATAAACAAACTGTTAATTAAAATGCCGATGCATCTTGTTAAAAGATTTCAATTAAGGGACTTCCCATGATGCATTTGTGCTAAAGAAAAGGTGCACCTCATTAAAACGGTCCCCATGGTCAAACAAAACAAACTAATGGAGGGCTAGATGCAGTTGACTTTACTCATTATTTCGCAGCGACATGTAGACATATTAGCAAGGCTTATTTAGTGAGGAGTGATTCAATTACAATACACAGACATAGAAGGTAGGAAATACTTAGTCATGGGCTGGTTGATTATTATACATAGTGATGGGGGAGAGGTGAATATGTAGTATTTTTAATATCCCTGAAAAGTGAAATGCATTTGATATGAGATTGTGCCCCAAGTTACCTTTTACATAGAACATGTGGCCCCAAAGTGAAAAAGGTTAAAACTCCTGATCAAAAGTATATCCGGAGCTGTGTTTTGTTTCATTCACACACATCTAACTAATCCTGTATTATTAGCCTGTCTAAATCTCCACAGCTCATAACACCCCCCCCCCACCACCACCACCACCACACACACACACACACACACTGTTCCACCTTGTGATGTCATGAAGTGACTGTTTATTAGATTGGAAATTCCAGGGCTGAAATAATCCAAGTGAGTCTAGTGAAGGTGTATGAAGTTTAAAAACACAGTAGAGTACTTCCTGTATCACCACATGTCATCACAGGTGGAACAGAGTGTTTTCTGTTTGAGAGAAGAACACAGCCTAAATATTCAGGGTTTGTGTGTTAAACATGTGTGAATGAAACACAACTCCAAGTATATTTGTGATGAAGAAACAGCATTATAACATAGATCAGAAAATAGTGTAAAATGGGTCCTTTAACCAAGGCCTGTGGAAAACTCTTCAGGAACAGTAAGCACCCATCTCCATCTGGGACCCATCTGCGCATCTCCAGACAGGTTCAGGGTTAGGAGTGCTTCATTTAGGAGTAGCCTACTTGACAAAGTTTGGGTTGATGACTAAAACTATAGTACCAGAAGTGAAATGATTCTTCTTCTATAGTGACTGTAGTGATAGACAAAGGAGGTTTCTAATTGCCATGGCTGTTGTGATATTATATTCTTTGCTTTTAGAACCCACCGAATATCAATTGGAAGAGACACTGTTTAAAGGTGCACACTGTAATTTTTCTGGTGGAAGGATCTCAACTTGCTTGTCTCTATGACGAATTTACTGCGTTCCTCGGAATGTTCTACATACTACATACGACAGAAAAACTATGACAAACAGGACATGACACAATCAAGTCATGATACAAGTCAGATCTTTGGAGAGGCACCGCACACAGTAAGAATATGTGCTTTTCAAGTTATTTTTCACAATACAAACACCAGGACTAAACCAGATATAAAACCAGGACTAAACTAGGTCTGAACCAGAACTAAACCAGGTCTAAACCAGGTCTGAGCCAGGATTAAATCAGGACTAAACCAGTTCTAAAACCAGGACTAAATCAGGACTAAACTAGGAACTAAACCAGAACTAAACCAGGTTTAAACCAGGTCTAAACCAGGTCTGAGCCAGGATTAAATCAGAACTAAACACGATCTAAAACCAGGACTAAATCAGGACTAAATCAGGAACTAAACCAGGACTAAACCAGGACTAAACCAGGTCTAACCCAGAACTAAACCAGGTCTGAGCCAGGATTAAATCAGGACTAAACCCGATCTAAAACCAGGAATAAATCAGGAACTAAACCAGGACTAAACCAGGACTAAACCAGGACTAAACCAGGACTAAACCAGGACTAAACCAGGTCTAACCCAGAACTAAACCAGGTGTAAATCAGGTCTGAGCCAGGATTAAAACAGGACTAAACCTGATCTAAAACCAGGACTAAACCATCACTAAACCAGGTGTAAAACCAGGACTAAGCCAGGTCTAAACCAGGTCTAAAACAGGACTGGGGTGAGATAGGGGAGTGAGACAGAGAAAGAGAGTAACTGAGCAAATGGAAGTTAATTGTTGTTTAATGCCACACTGTGCTATATTTCCAGCAAAGTAGTAAAATAGACATTGTTTTTTCTTTCATTTGAAATTGACTGCATTTAGTCCTATTAACCACACCAGAACTTCAGCAGTAATTTTCCACTATCCAGTTCAACTAACCGCACCAGAACACCATCAGCATTCCTCCACTATTTTAATTGAACATTGACCAAGGAAGGAGTAAATGTTAAGTGCATTATGGAAAAGAAAAAACGAAACGCTTTTAGGAACAGTCAAGAGAAGTGGACATTATCTGCACAAAAGCTCGACCACTATGTACGATTTCCATTTCAGGGACTTGCATATACGCCACCTCCAGATAAACAAAGACACTGTTTTGTTCTGAGGAATGCTGTGGTGCTGTGCTGAAAATGGTTAAATCTGTGGATGTACTCAGGCTGAAAGGAGCCATGTGCATAAAAGCAAACAATTATTTCTGCAGAGACATGGATGAGGCTCTGTGGTTGATAGCAGTGTTTTCTGTAGGCAAAACAGCAGAACTGTTACAAGGAACTAAAGCAATAACTGATTTTTGCAGGAGCTATTTGTCAATCAAGGATCATACAGATGTTTGGGATTGATTTTATGATTCCTGTTTCTTGAAACACTATATTAGCAGCAAACTTTATTGAGTACCCGTGCTCCCTTTGGACCGACAGCCGACAGGAGGCTGTTAGCAATGTTAAATGCTAAACAAAGCCCAGCAAAAGTAAACAGGACAAGAATTCTTTCACTTGACTCTGCGCTGTTGTTTTTCAGTCCAATCTATGAATGCATTCATGACTTTGGCTGTGTCCAAATGTCCACTCTATTCCCTACTTAGGGCACTATTTCCCACAATGCATCTTGAAAAGTAGTGTCCAGCAATGGAAACTAGACAGTCCAATATAGACCCCAATGCGCTGCAAGGGTTGGAAAAATAATAGCATGGCAACAGGCCTTTAACTGGGCACAACACAGCTGAATGAAGCAGATAGAAGCGCTGGTTTAAATATGGTATTTATTTATTATTTATTTATACCGTTATGGTATAAAGTTGCTAGTGTTAGCCACCTACCTTAGCTTGAGCTGTTAAAACAGTAAGAATTTTCACATCTCAGACAAAAAGCCGTTTGGTGAGATCCAGCTTGACAAAAATATATATGTTATTATTAGTCCATAAATACTTGTGTGCCAGTCCAATTGGATCATTATCTATGACAGAAATCAAGTTTTATCAGAATTTAGCAGACATTTTTTTTCACCCAGACACCAGAATTACGTGACCCAAATGTACTATAGAGTGTGCTGAAGAATATGGGACTGTGTAGTCAATGAGGGTTTAGGGGTGAGGGTGGATATTCAGAGACAGCCTTTCTCTTTATTAGCGCACATGTGAAACATTGAGTACTTGTGACAAAAAATAAAAAATACAGATTTTATTTAGCTTAGAGATGTACATTTCTTTAGATCAGACCACAGAGATTTATACTAGACATTATATTTGCTATATTTATATTTTATTTCCTCAACAAAATAGTTCTAACCATTCTTATTTTAAAATGCTAGAGGTTTCAAAGGTAGTCATCGGGGGTCTCATTTATAAAGCATGAGTACAAAATTGTGATAAAAAGACAACTTGACATGGAAATAAGCAATCCAAAACTCAGAACTTGTCTTGGTCAGGATTTCAGAGATGAGGTAAAAGTGATGTTTTGTCATTTTGTACTTTTAGTAAAAATTCCATGTCAAATTTTAAATGAAACTCTTGGATTTTTGAAACAGAGTCCTTTGGACTGCCATCCGGAAGTCATTTTCAGCCTAAAAGTACTAATCTGAGTAGCTAGAATTTGTACAACCAGCAAGGGGAGGATGGATTATGATCTTGCAGACAGCTAATCCTCTGATACTATATTAACAATTGGAAAGTTACTGTGTGTTCTCTGAGTTAAAACTTCCTTCTATTGTTAGTCCTCTTATTTCTGTATTTTGGGGAGTGTTTTGCTGTCCTATATTCTGCACACACACAGTCCTCCACAGTTTGGCTACAGCCAAGCCTGTTCTGGCAAAGATTAAGTAAATAGAAAACAGCACTTCTGGGCAGAGTTCCTATCCACTCTCGAGACTCATCCAAATGCAAGGAACAAGTGATTAGATGATGAGTCCAAATGGACTAAAACCATGCAACAATACACAGCAGACAGTGAGGGAATCAAAAGAATTGAGCTTCAGAAATAATATGACGTGTTCCCAATGGTTAAAATAGATTTTAGATGTTTTTCACTGTGATCTCATGATTTTATGATTATGACTTTTTTTTTTTTTTTTCCCCAAAAGAACAGTTTGGGTTTTTTGGTCACTGTTGGTCACAATTACATGTATTTAGTTGTTTAGATGTAACATTATTAAATTAAATAAAGTAAAATGTTTAAATCAGTAAATAAAATTGTCAAAACATAACTATGAAGCTTAAACTTAGCATGAAATACGCAAAAAAAGTTTATAGTGCTGTCTAAAACTTGAAAATACTTCAAGATTTAGTTGATGGTAATTACGTTTCAGATAAATATTTAAATGATAATACAAAACAAAATTGTGTATCAACATCACAAGTAAACCGGTGGCAGTTGCTCAGTTGGTAGAGTGTTTGTGCAATGATCCCACGGTTAGCAGTTCGAATCCCGCTCTCGACATAAACATCATTGGTTGAGCGGGTAGATCCACTGACCCACTAGGTTGGAGGTGCGATTCCAGCTCCCACAGATGAATGCTGCTGTTGTGGCCTTGGGCAAGACACTTAACCTCTCCTCGCTTCCAATGTCTGCGTACACTGGTCTGTAAATGGTTGAGTGGTTCCTTGATATAAAGTGGTTTGAATACCTTGAAGGTGGAAAAAGACTACCGGTATAGAAAAATTTGATCATACCTAAACTTCTGAGAGACATGAGCAGGCATTTTGGAGCTCCATTGCACCGTGACACAGGGTTTACTCCAACGTCTTCAAAGTAAATACTGCTTATATTTGAACATGCATTTTCATTTCATGCTGGAGTCATGATTGGATGAATGAAACACAAAGGTCAACATCTGAGTTGACACGTTTGACAAATTTGAACAGGACAAAAATGCAACTCGAGGGCATTTGGATGAAAGTATATTTGATTTGGTAAACATTATTCCTCTGTAATCAGCTCCTTTTGGCTTGGCATTTCATGTATGAAATTACAGAATTCACTGATTTATCAAAGCAGCCTTTTAGCCATTGTACTTAAGGTTGTTTTGCTTCTTTGTCTTAGCTTTGTACCCTTTGTACCCTTCATACCCTTCGCTAATTGCATTGTAATCGACAAACACACCTTAAGATAAAAAATATTGCCACTGCAGGAGACAGCCCATACTTGTTAGGGAAAATAAGTGTTGTCCTAATGAGTCCTAGAGTAAAGTAAAGAGAGGCTCAGGTTGTCTGAGGCAAGAGAAATTTATTTACCATCAGTCCTGGACCCAGTCACTTGAATATGCTCAACACTTCAGGTTAGAATCGGTCATTTGAGTCTGATTATGGTTCCACAACATGGATCTACAAAAATAACTGGATAGAGTGTTGCTAACTTAGAGCTTTCACAAAGGTCGAATTTTGTGGCAGTTTTTACCCATTTTCAGATTGCAGAAACTTTTTCTCAGCTCAAAATTCATCTGTTGTCTTAAAAAATGCTTTTTAATCATTACACTTTATGTCTGCTCTAGCTAAGCTCAAGTGCTGATTCATTAGTGCAGTCAGATGGTATGACATGAATGAGCAAAAACACAAAAGTAGTCAAAAGTGTGAACTGGAATGATTTTACCATTGATATATTTATAATAGATCCATGACATGAACGACTCGCTCGCTCCAACTCTCCTGTTCAGGCTCGCTCCCTTGTTCCATCATGGTTGCTCTGGTCCGCTTGCTCTCGTAGTGCAAAGTCTAATTGGGGGATAGCTCAACTGCACATGGTCAATGGGCAGGACCATATTTACCTAGCCGCCAAAGGCTAAACTAGTGACATTCACCACTGAGTATGCCACATTGACTTCAATGGGCGGCCATGTTTAGGCTCCAGGGCTTGTTCCACAAAAGGGGTTTAAATAGGAACTAAGAAGGGCAGCCTGGCCGAGATAAAATGAGAAGTGCATAGCAAACTGCTTCGGTGAGATGAGTTGTCCAAGGAAAATGAGGACAAATTCTGTAATAGTTGGATGACGCCATAGCTAACCACAATGAACTGCAGGTGTCCTTGCTAAGACTGTGCAGGGGTTAGAAAACTCGACAACAATACTATTATCGTGAAAACCAGGGGAGATTAGCGGCAAACGGATCAACTTTGTTTGGCTTATACTTCCAAATATGGAAAGAGGATGTGTAAGTAATGCAGTACAAGTATTAGTCAGAGGCGGCCCATTTGCCCACTCACAGGCCCTGGGCTAAGCAGCATCATCGCTTGTTGTCTGGCTAATTTTCTTCCCAGAGATTATTTTCACTTTGCTTTGAGACCCAAACAAATGCCAGAATGCTCCAAGAGTGTGTCACTAAGAGGGTAAATAAATAAATAGGGGAGAATCTTGACAGGTTATTACACCATGTGGGTTAAGACTTGTGGAAAGTTCCAGTAATCCATTATTTACAGTTTGTTTTGGACTTTAAATTAACTGCTTTGAAACGAAAGTCATTGCCGGCAAGATTAAAAAGAGCGCAGGAGAGAAACCAGGCCATTTTACAGCATATGAATTATACATGGAGATTTTTGCTGGAATAGTGTTTAACTGTGGAAGCAAATTTCAAACACATATTTAATGTTCACCAAGTTATTGTTACAAAATACCCAATATTTCTAAAAAATCTGTATAAAATCTGTCAAAGGTCCTACAGAACTAAAATTGACTCTTGTGAGCTTTAAGCCATGTTATAATGTTGTTACCACATCAAAAACAGACCTGGATTTGTGTTTTGTTTCATTCACACATTGTATTATGAGTCTGTCTACATCTCCAAAGCTTACAATGCTCTGTTCAAACTTATGATGTCATGAAGTGGTAGTTTTCAAGTTAACAGCTAGATTTGACTTTTTCTTGAGTAGAGATTGGCAATTCCAGGTCTGAAATTATCCAAATGATTGTAGTGAAGGTGTATTGAGTTTAAAAATACAGTGGAACATTTCCTATATTGCCCTATGACATCGCAACATGTGTTAAAGGCCACATTTTCTGATCTATGTTGTAATGTTATTTCGTCATCAAAAACATACCTGGAGTTCTGTTTTGTTTCACACATGTTCTGCAAATTTAGGCTGAGTTCTCTCAATCTGGAAACACTCTGTTCCACCTTGAGATGTCACGTGGTAATACAGGAAGTGCTCCAGTGTATTTTTAAACTGAATACACCTTCACTAGAATCATTTGGATAATTTCAACCCTAAAATTGCTAATTTCTACTAAACTAAAAATTAAAAGGTAGCTGTTAACTTGAAAACTACCACTGCATGACATTGCAAGGTGTAACTGTCATGATGTCAGTTTTCCCTGTCCTCCCGTGCTCTCTCCCCCTCCCCTACCTGTGTGTCTGGAGCTGGGTGGAGTGCCTGACTCCTCCCGTGCGCACCTGGGGCGCATCAGCCTAATCACCACCACCTGCTGCTGAGTACAAGAAGGCTTGGCAGTCTACACTCGGTGCCAGACCGTCCGCGTGTAAAACGTGAATGTTTCTAGCTAGCTTTGTTATATGGTACTTTCCTGCAAACGCTCATTTGGATTTATGCACCCTCCAGATTCCTGCCTCCACTCGCCCAGCTCCTGCCGCCACGTTCCAGTCCTGGTATCGCCTCCTGCTCGTCTCGTCTCCTGCTCGTCTCGTCTCCTGTCCTGCCCTGGTCTCTGGTTTGTCACCCGCTCCCCGCTCTGGTCTTCGTCTGCTCCGCCTGCCCTGGTACCGCACCCGCTTCTATCCCCGTCCTGGTCCTGTCCTGCCCGCCTCTACCTGCACCGCACCCGCCTGGCCCGCTTCCCGTTCCCCGGTTCCCGTGCCCGCCTGTGAACTATCACAATTGTAAATAAACACTGTTAAAACTGCTCTGGTCTGCATCTTTTGGTCCAACCCGCACCGTTACGACAGTAACAGAGCATTTTGAGCTTTAGAGATGTAAACAGACTAATGGTTAAGGGTTAGTCAAACATGTGTGAATGAAACAAAACTCAACTCCAGGTATGTTTTTGAGGATGTAACTACAAATCAGAAAACAGTGTAATATGGGGCCTTTACAACAATTTTCAAAATTTTCCTTGCAAGACTTAAGATAGTTGACCAGTTGACTGTCTAACCTTGCAGTATAATGTTAATATTGCATGCAGCTCTCTATTCATTCATTTTATTCCACTTATCTGGGGCTGGGTCGCGGGGCCAGGATCTAAGTGGGGACTTCAAGGCTTCCCCCACCGCAGACACTTCCTCCACACATCACCCAGCAATATGGCACTACATAGAAAACAGAATACATAAATGCATAATAATGAATGATACATAAATAAAGGCTTGCTTGAATACTGGTAGTAGTGACTTTTCATCTCTCTCAAACCTCCGACTGTGACTAAAACAGTGATGAAACACAATGTAACTTCGAAGTCTCTTTATAAAAAAAACACCATGGATGACAGAATGAAATCTGCTCAGCCAAAGTGTCAATGTGTCAAGTTAAAGTATAAAATGAAAAATATCAAATATAAATGTGTGAAACAGGGAGTCATCATAACGTCAATTTAAATCGTTTTAGAATAGAAATTCTACACTGAAAGAAAAAAAATAAATAAAAATTCTATACAGTCTGTTGAGTCTAACCATTTTTCCATCTCACACTGCATTTTCAGTTCTGATTTATAAAATGCTGCAGACTCCTGTGGCCAATTACTCAGAATGATTTTAAGAGTGGAGCTGCAGTCACTCCTGGACATGTTTCTCTAAACGATATCCTTGACCAAACTTTGAAGGATTGTGGGGCCTACTGCTGCAGCACGCTGATTCATGGTCATCTGGAGCTCATCTGTAAAGGCAGATTTTGACTGACAGACTGGCTGCAAGAGGGTACAGAAAGCATACATGAACATACATGTATTGTCTGTAAATTAAACATATACAAGTTTGAGTTTATAGCTTGAGATTCCACATTAAAGGGGGCATATAAATACACTTTTATGAGCTTTTTCATATGGCACGACAAAAATGGGACTCTAAAAGTGACTCAAGAATGAAACAAAAAGTGTTTAATGAGCAGGTATTGAGTAATGGCTGGCAGATCCGGAGGTGAATGGCAGATAGGTGGCAGCAAACTAGAACCTAAGCACTGTGAAGACAGAGATCAGGGTAAGTGGAAAAAGAACAAAAACTGGAGCAGAACTTTGTCAAAACTCTAGAGAGTGGCCAACAGGAGTTTCACCATGAAACTGATGTAACAATCTGGCATCAAATGGTTGCAGAGCTGGGTATAAGTAGAGAGCTTGATTGGAGGATATGCTCCAGGTGAGACTGCTGCCTGGTAAATTTGCCCATGCACTCACACATAGGAAGGGGAGGGGAGGAGAGAAACACAGCATGTGTCACAGCATGGGGTGTGACACTGTTATGACTAAACTCTTTACTCGTGTTCCTTCATTATAAGTGCACACACAGTTGTATTTTGAGTGATTCATTCATGTTTAAGTAAGCCTATATTGTCTTGAATTCAAGGTTTGAGTGCATAGAAAATTCTTGTTTTCATCTACCCCTTGACAAAAAATAAATAAATAAATAAATAAAAAAAAGATTGTTTGAAGACTGTGAAGAGGACTGGCCTGTCAGTGCTGCAGTTGGGCCTGCAGTTGGGCCTCATTTCTCATATTAAGCCATTTTAGATTAAAACTGTGATTTACAATTAATTAAATTAATTGATGATAAATGGTCACATTTTTATACATCGCTTTTCCACAATCAAGGCACTCAAAGCGCTTTACATCAATGAACCACTCACCTATTCACACACACATTCATACACCAGTGTACACAGACAGTGGGGGGCGAGGTGGGTTAAGTGTCTTGCCCAAGGACACACAGGCAGTATTCATCTGTGGGAGTTGGAATCGCATGGCCAAGCTGCGGGTTAGTGGATCTGATTGCTGTACTAATGACGTTTATGTTGAGAGGGGGATTCAAACCACCAACCTTCAGATCAGTGGACAAAAGCTCTACCAACTGAGTCTAACTCTTATGTGAATACTACACTCCTGGAAAAAAGTATAATATGTCTTCTGTAAAATGTTCTAAGATTAGAAGAGTAACACTTTAAAAATATATGAATCCATCTTATTGTCACTTATTCAGTTTATATGTCTTTTGATTAAAAAGTATATTAAAACTTTATATATATCTTATCAGAGTCAGAACAAAAATATACACATTGTGACAGAGCCAATAAAGAACAAAAGCCCAAAGATCCAATCTTGTGAAGGTCAGAGGCATCTTTAGTTTTACCTGTGGGTGGATGTTGGCGCTGCAGATACCAATGATGAGGTGACAGTGTTATTGATGCAGATAGATGCACTAACCAATGCAGAAAAAGCTTGGCCAGGTACAAGGAAAAGGGTGCATTATTAGAGGAAAGTACAAGTTAAAGCAACTCCAGTAGATACACAGCCCCATAAAGTCCCCTGTACTGTACACAAATATTGTACTGTATCTACCCACATTTTGTATTTCAAAAATGTATCACAATTGGTGAAGAGCCTTTTCCATACATAACCAAGAAATAGCTGCTTCCCAGTATTGCTAAAATGTACTGATACAATTTTAAATCTGAAAGGGTCTGTTTTTTTTTTTGTTTGTTTGTTTTTTCTTTTGAGACAAATTTGTCTTGCCCCAGCACAAATTGTTTAAGCAGCTCTTGAGATGAAAATAAGTCCACTGTGCACTGTCGACATTTAATTATACAGCATTTTATTGTCAGAATCAGGAAGTGCACAGTTAGCATGGTTGTTTTTGATAGCTTTCCATGACAGCAAAACTCTGCTCTGGTCTCTGAAAGGTGTGAAAAGTGAATAACGCCTTTATAAGGTAAGTGAGGAATAACTTTGGTCCATAGCAAACTATTTAAAATTAAGTGTTTTTCATGTTTTTAAGACAGCAAAAATCAGGTACAACACCTTCAAGCCCCTAGCTTAGACAGCAAGTTTTCTCTAGTGATAATACTACCAGACACTGAAAGCGCTTTTTGCATCAAGGAACCACTCACCCATTCACACACACATTCATGGGGACACAGACAATGGGGGCAAAATGGGTTAAGTGTCTTGCATCTGTGGAAGCTGGAATCACACTGCCAACCTGTAGATCAGTGGATTCAACCACTCAATCAATGATGTATATGTGGTGAGATAGCTGTTGAGGAATGTGCTGCAGGTGCGCTTACCTGGTTTCCCGCGGTGCGGTCTGGTGGACTATTTAAGCGCTCCCTTTTTCATTGCTCCCCCTTTGCCCACACGCATTTCCGGGTCCCTGTGTAGGCAGTTCTGTCCTTCATGCCCAGGTAAAGTCCCAATCTTCCTCTTCATTCATGAAAATATTCAAATTCCTAAATCATTGCTTATTTTAGTGCCGCCGTCTGACTGCAGCTCGGCACCGCTTCACTATTCAACACGCTGGACTTGGCGCGTTCACGTGCACCCTCGGTTGAACGTCGTAGCGCGTTCACGTGCGCCCTCGTTTTGGGGACGGGTAATTAATATCCACCACTGTCCATTCACAAAATTGTTCAAACTAAAGTATGTTTCGTGTAGTTCCGCTGCTTGGCTGTAACATTGCACCTTGGGCCAAGTGCACGTCGCCGTGTGCCTTCATCTGCGGTGACGGGTAATGCCCCGTGGGACCTCTTCATTCATAAAATCCCCAAATGCTTACGCATCTGTCCCTTGTAGTCCCGCTGCTCGCCTATACTCGCTGTACCAGGTCCATTACGCACAGTGGTGCGTTTTCATCAATAAAAGGTAAACGCATCCCAAATGTAATTTCAACTCAAAGCATGCATCCTCTAATTATTAGTTTGTGTAGCTGGCATTGTGCCAAGGACGATATGAGACATCTTGCGTCTCATTGCAAACTCCAGAAAGTGAGCTGCGAAAAGTGGACTCCCAGCCATCAACCCTGGGATTGTGTGCTCACCCTACTTAATCAGCAGTGTCCTCTGTGGTCAGCAGTGGCATAGGGCACGCCGCCTCTGTTGCGTTGTCTTTTTGACGCTTTGCCCCTTTTTGACTTTTTGTCTTTTTGTTTTGCCTTGCTCAAAGTAGTTTAAGTTGGCCCACTGGGAAATCGCCTTTAGTGGCGCTGTTCTGGGCTGAACTCGGACTGGTCACACCTGAGCTCTGCACCTGATCTCTGTGCATCAAGCGGTATTTCGCCCTGTACATGATCTGGCAGGCAGTGGGTTTGGGCTCGGTAAACTTTTAATGGATTTAATTAGTGTACGGTGAAAGCGGATTTTGTATGTATTGTAGTCATTGTTAATGCAATTAAACCACTGTTTCCTTTTAATATGTAAAATAAATAGGATGTAAATGAAATGGAACCTGGCTCTTTCATCTTGATATGCTTACCTGTGTGCCTTTGTACTTAGGGTTTAGTCCCCAAACTAGATTTGGGGTGGCGTTGTTGCAACACTTGCATATTAGTACCATCTCAAATTAACACCTCGATTGCCACATATGTTAAGAGTGGGAATCAAACTACCAACCTTCGGATCAATGGACAAACACTACTGAGATGCTGTCGCCCGTAATCAACTGACTGCATTTGGTTTGATCCACAGCTTGCGTTCTGAAGACTTAACCCATTTCCTTCAAACAGAATTACCAGGTACCCAAATTTGCTATGAAAATTGTCACTTTTAGGCACCTTCTCAGTCTTCATTTTCACCCTTACATTTGTGAGACTGTAAATATGTGTAGTAAGCCATGTACCTACAGTATCCCTTTTTTTATGACATTTTGTTTTTGAGATGTGCTACTGTCCTCTCCATCATAGATCTATAATAATACTGTGGCTATAGAATACTTGGTACTTTCTACCGCTGAAGCCTCATGACTATGCCTGTTGGGACAGATGAAGTCAACACTACCCATCTCGCTGCATGTGAAGATGCTGACCATGTAGAAATCATCATTTGCAGGAAATGTGGGTCTCAGTTTGGGGAATATTAAAATATCGTCAGAAGAACAACAGGGTTTCTTGCTTATACATTGTAAGCCTATAAATTACATGCGTACATGCGGTTATTGTGACACTGCAGCCAATAATCAAACGGCAGTCTATAAATCAGGCTGAGACACGCAACTAGAAGAGCTGTACCCGGGCAACTCAATTCATCAACGGAGCACACAAACAAAGTCTGCAGCGTAGTGCATAAATCAAAAGTGAATCAAAGGTGTGGTTACAGGTACAAAGGAGGATGAGAAGGCACTGGGGCCGGTCGATAAGGTATTTCTAAACCAAGTCTGCTGTTTGTATCGATGGGTTTGAGATGATAGAATATATGCAGTTATTGACAGTGAAATGAGGAGCATCAATTCAAGACGAGGTGGTTTGTCATTGTCAGAAAAGTGTGCAACGTCAGAAGAACTTGCAGTCAGAAGTGGGCAAAGTTGCAAGGGTGCGTGAAGTCAGAAGAGTGCGCAAAGTCAGAGGAGTTAGAGGAGCGTGCAATCAGAAGTGGGCAAAATTCAAAGAGCATGTGTAGTCAGAAGAATGTGCAAAGTCAGAGGAGTGTGGAAACTCAGAAGTCTGTGCAAAGTCAGAGGAGTCAGAAGAGTGTGCAAAAACCAAAGAGTGTGCAAAGCGTGAATCTTGTGCAAAGTCCAAAGCGTGTGCAAAGTCTGAACATTGTACAAAGCCACAGGACTGTGCAGTCAGAAGGGTGTAAAAAGTGTGAACCTTGTGCAAAGTCTGAACAGTGTGCAAAACCACAGGACTGTGCAGTCAAAAGAGTGTGCAAAGTCACAAGTGTGCAAATTGTGTTTTACTGAAGTACAGCAGTTGAGATAAATATGTAATTATTAGTATTGTTAATATTTTATTATGATCACTTGTTATTATCAGTACTCGGGGAAGTGCTACATTTTGTTAAGTAAAAGCATAGATACTGGTGCAAAAAATAAATACATAAATAAATATATAAATAAATACTCCTTAAGTAAAAGTACCCATTTAAAAATGAACCCATGAGCCTTTTCAGCAGGTCTTAAACAATAAAAAAAAATATATATTTTTCAGTCCAGTTCAAACATGTAGTGGAGTAGAAAGTACGGATATCTTTGAAGTAAACGTAAAAAAGTATCTACTTTAATATTTACTAAGTACAGATACCTAAAATGTATTCTTCAGTACAGTACTACTACTACAGTACTACTTACTTTGTTACCTTGCACCACTGGTTATTGCACATTTATTATATTAACAACACAGCAAACTGGCCAAGTTAACCATAATTCATGTTTCTTTGGATGCAGGTTTAGTTCTCACTTTAGTGTCGGGCATCACATTGTATACACACTCTAAATTATGGGACCTTCCTTATGGCCCTGGTCATGTAGTAAGCTTAATTATTAGATTAACAACATAGTTCAAAGTTAATATATGGGTTAAAGTAAGTTAATGTTAGGGTTTAGGTTAAGATTAGGCAAACCGTGACCATGATTAAGGTTAGGATTAGTCTCCAGGCAATGAAGGTAAACCAATGTAATGTCCCCAAGAAGCATGGAGATCCCACTACCTGGCCAAAAAAAAAAAAAGTTGCCACCTGGATTTAACTAAGCAAATAAGTATGAGCCTATAGCCACGAGTTAGGTCTAGGTTCAGCAACAGTATGTGCTCAAAGAATGAGGTCAGCTGACTACCTGAATATACTTTCCATCAATGGATTTTTTTTTCTTCAATGATGGCACGGGCATTTTCCAAGATGACAATGCCAAGATTCATCGGGCTTAAACTGTGAAAGAGTGAGGGAGAGAGAGAGGGGGAGCATGAGACGTTTTCACACATGGATTGGTGACCACAGAATCCAGACCTTAACCCCACTGAGAATCTTTGGGATGTGCTGGAGAAGGTTTTGCACAGCGGTCAGACTCTACCATCATCAATGAAAGATCTTGGTGAAAAATGAATGCAACACTGGATGGAAATAAATCTTGTAACATTGCGGAAGCTTATCAAAACAATGCCACAGCGAATGTGTGTCGTAATTAAAGCTACAAGCGGTCCAACGAAATAAAAGAGTGTGTGACCTTTTTTTTGATGGTGACTTTTTTGTTTTTTGCCAGGCAGTGTATGTGTCCACATGTGCAAGTGGATATACACAAAGCATGACCAAAATATACTTAAAATGTAATTGTAAAGTTGTTGTGCCTTAGACTACAGTATAAAAGTTTACAGACGTAGTTTCTTGTGGCCCTATAGTATGTAAGGCATAAGGTCAACATATGGCCAAAGCAGGTCTAGTTGGACTAATGGATGAATACAAAATCAGGCATAATATTTACATGGATCATAGAGAGGAGAAATGTTTTACCTCCTACAGAACATATGGTAAGACAGTAATAGCTACATGTGAAATGAATCGTGTATATGTGTGAATGGCTTTCCGAACATTTTGTACAGCAATGTGGCTTTCTGTTAACCGAAGGAATAAAACTTTTTCTAATCTAGAAAATAATGCTACTACATTAGTAACAGTAAGAGACAGTAGCTGAGTTGGTAGAGTGTTTGCCCACTGATCTGAAGGTTGGCAGTTATGTCATTCTCAACATAAACATCATTGGTTGAGTGATACGATCCACAGACCCACAGGTTGGCAGTACGGTTCCAGCTCCCACAGATGAATGCTGCGGTTGTGTCTTTGGGCAAGACACTTAACCCACCTCGCCCCCAGGGTTTGCGTAAACTTGTGTATGAATGGGCGAGTGGATGGATGAGTGATTCCTTGATGTAAAGTGTTCTGAGTGTCTTGAAGGTGGAAAAGCAATATAAAAATGTTACCATTTTCTATATGAAAATGTGACCTTTTAACATTTAAAAATAGCGACTTTTTCAAATATATTTTGATGTTTAGCTTTTGGCTTTTTTATTGGGAAACTCAAATTAAAGGTGCACTATGCAGCTTTTTCTGATGAAGGATCTGCCACCTGCTTCTTTCTATGTAGATGTCATTGTTTTGCCTAGAATACTTCCATGAAGACAAGCCAGTGACACCAATAGTCCAAGTTACAGTTACTATTTATGAAGAGTAAAAAGTGACTGTAATTCTGTAGCTTCAAGAATTAGTTTTTTATAATAATACCTTACCAGTTTAATGCCATGCTATGGAACATTCTAGGAAAAGCAACAGCATCTCAAAGAAGACAAAAAGGTGAGAGTTTACATAGAGATCCTTAACATTTTCTTTCTAACTTGTAGCATCTTAGTAAAGGATGAATTGAAATCATACGAATGACAACAACACGTTAGCCCCAAAAAGTTCCCATGCTAACTGCTACAATTTAGCATTCATTATAAAGTAAAACAGGCATCTTTTGGCTCACAACAAATCAGTCACAATGAAGGGCCCACGCTTGCCCTCATCCACACTGCGATCAAAGTCCCTCTCCACGCGAGCACACGATTGGCTGGCTCTAGTTGTTTTCAATTTCGCCTCTATGCAAATGCCCTCCACATTTCCTCAGCAAGTAATGAGGAAAATAAGAAAGCACTAACCCTAGATGAAAGGGGAATTGTTTTTGAAAAGGCTCACATGCACTGTTTTATGACAGCAAAAAAAAAACCAACACCACAAACTTTATGTGTGAAAGAATTATTAATTTTATTTATAGATGCTAAGTGCAACCAAAGTGTTTTAACTCTTCCAAACTTTTAGCTTGAAAGTAAATCATCTCTTAGTATTGAGGTTTATCTTTCACTTAAATAGGTTCTGTGCTGTGCTCCATTCGAATGATCCTAAAAAACTATTAGAACTATAGTAGTAAAATGGTGTAGGTAGCTTCCGCTTTGATATTTGGGTTATAAATATGACCTTGTAATCAAATATCAACCTGACATGCAGCAACATTTTCATTAACACTTTCATTCATATTTTTTTTTTCTCATTTTTGTCACACATTGTTACACATGGCAGAGAGCCAGGTCCAGAGGGCCGGGTGCAGAGGGCCGGGTGCAGAGGGCTGGGTGCAGAGGGCTGGGTGCAGAGGGCTGGGTGCAGAGGGCCGGATGCAGAGGGCTGGGTGCAGCGTGTCACTCTGCTGGATAAAAATAGGTCACAAGGCTGTAATTTACTATCTTGGATCAAGCAGCCAAGTCTAGACTGTGTTAATATATCACTGCTTAAATGGCACAGCTGACTACAATCTTGATGTTGCATTACTTACACCATGTACACACACACACACAAACACCCCGACATGTACGCGCACACACATACACAATCACATAAGAACACACAAACAGACCCATAAGCACACATACACAAAGAAACACATAAGCACACATATACAAATAAACACATGAGCATGCACAGGCACAGACACATAAGCACACGCACAAATACACACACGCGCACACAGACAAGCACACACACACAAACACATAAGTACATACAAACACAAGACTGGGATTTATTACAGCAGAGAGAATGGGGCATCACTTGATGGCCTACATTGATGGATGGACGGTTTTTGCAATCTAGTGTAAATAATATGAGAAGTATAAAAGCAGGAAATTATACAGTACATGTCAGCAAGACAAATTAGTCTCAGTCACCTTGATTCGAACAATGTTTACATTATGCAACCAAAAGTAAATAACTTCATCCCAGATAATGGAGAGAATGGCACCCCATAGATGGAGATTACAGCAGAGCAAATTAAATAACAGGAGGGCAAATATTGAGCTATAATGCACTCGCTCTTAAGCCAAGACTCAAGAAAAGTCACACAAATTATAACTTTGACTGGTTTATTCAGTATATTTTCTTTAAGTGTGTACAAGTTCTAAACAAAAATACATTTTTGCTGAAATTTCAACTTGTAGGCACCTTAGGCATCTTTCCTCATTACTTTCTATGGTTCCTGTGGGAAAAGTTTGAACCATCACCGAATGTAGCTAACCTGCTAGCCACCGTGTTCCAAATTGGAAGTGAGCATGGGCGTGTTTTCGACTCCATCAACTCTGGCTCCAATTCACTTTACATTGGAAAAGTTGTCACTCCTCTCTTGGTAAATGCTGTAACTGACAGCCTCAACGAGCTTCAGTTGACTGGAGGCAAATGGTTTCAATGGTCCCTAGAGTGACCAAGTTCCTCACCCAATGGGACCCATCTGCAATCAGTTGGTTAGGTCTACTACTGCAGTAAACACCAATCAACATCAATATACATTTTTGTTGGTATTTTTTTGTGAGTGAAGTGTCTTACCTAAGGACACAATGACATTTCACAGTAGAGCTACAGCTACCACACTATGGCATCTGGTTCCCAGGGGTCTCCCATCCAAGAATTAACCAGGCCCAACCCTGCTTAGCTTCCAAGATCTGATGAGATGAGATGGCACTGATAAAGCGGTCTGGCCTGATAAGGCGGTCTGGCCTGATATGTCTCCATCACCACTTTACAGGCCTTTCATTTCTGCTTAAACAGTGGAATGTCTAATTTAACAATATGACAAATGCAAAACTTTACCTGGACTAAAAAACATATTGTGGTCCATCCTTACCCTTCCCAGAGTGAGAAGCAAACTCGTTATCTCTGGAGGATTGAGGACCATAAACAAGTGGCTAAAATGAACCTACTTTGTCACTTCGCAAAAACAAAAACAAAATAATTGATGGAACCTTCCGGAGCCCGTGGTGTGTGTTTAAATGTCTTCAAAGCCCATTAGATTCACATTTGGTAGGGATCCATTTGGCGTGCTCTTCCAGCTGTAGAATAAGCTTCATATGAACACTACGAAATCATAGACTCAAGCCAAAATGTGCTTTCCATGTCAGAGGTTTTGGCTTGCAATTACAGCGTGCCCAAGTATGCCGTCTCCGACTCTTCTCCCCGGCTCACCTCTCAGTTTGGCTGTGCTATCTGCTGCTGTGGTTATTAGTGATTTCTGGGTGTAGCGCTGCCAGGAGGTAGACCTGCAGCAATCAATTTCAGAAATACACAAATCCATTTTTATGGGTTATTGAAAGTGAATGCCTTCTTGGAGATTTCTGAGGTGAAAAAATATGATTGTGATTTAATTTGCCTTGATGCAATTGGCAGTATAAAGCGTTGGATCTATAACGGAATGGAGAAGGTTGGCGTACAACAGTAGAATTCGATTTCACTGAGAGCTGAAGGTAAACAGGCATTTAAATTAGAATAAGAATCTGTTTTCAATGTGAAATAAAGATGTTGCGCTGTTCTCTTCTGTTTGTATTATTTGTGTAGCACTTTATGGTTTATTCATTGATTGGACTAAGTAATATGGGAATTTATATATATATATATATATATATATATATATATATATATATATATATATATATATATATATATATATATATATATATATATATATATATATATATATATATATATATATATATATATATATATATATATATATATATATATATATATATATATATATATATATATATATATGAAGTACCAGAGTGACAGATAAGGTAAAATATAAGTACAATGAGTACATTTTTAAGTAGAAACCTTTACTATAGTTGAGAGGAGGTATCTGTAGTTTTTACTCAGCTACATTTTTGAGCAGAACTGAAAAGTAAAAGTACTGATACCTGCTGAAAAGGATGAGGGTTTTTAACATGATCATAATTTGACACACAAAATAAACAGATAAAAACAGAAAAATGGCTGTTTTTCTATTTGATTCGGTTGTTTCTGTTGAATTCTTTACTAGATCACAAAATATGCGAGAAGTACTTTTACTCTTTAAGTACATTTTTAAACTGATACTTTAATACGACTTTAATAGACTTTTTAATGTGATACATTTACTTTTACTTGAATATTTTTTGTTTTGCTCTGGCAACTGTACGTTTACTTAAGTAGTAATTTTGTAGCCCTTAGGATAATTTGTCCTCTTCTCCCATGCCACCTGCCATCTCCAGATCTTGATCTAGTCTTGATCAGGACTACCTTAGCTGGAGGATTTTACCTATTATGCATGTTTTTTTGTTGATGGGGGAAACCAGAGTGCCAGGAGGAAACTCACCCAGACACAGGAAGAACATGCAAACTCTGCACAGGAAGGCCTGAGAAACAAACCCATGACCTTCTCACTCTGAGACAAGGGTGCCAGCTGCTCAGCTACAGTGCCACCCACCTACCCAGTCAGTGACTAAAAAGCAATGGTAAAATTTGGAGTTGCACACAAATTATTACAATTAGTTAAAGCAGGTGTAGGGGTAACAGTTATAATCAATTGTTGTAGTAGTAGTAGTGGTAGTAGTAGTAATAGTAGTAGTTGTTTAGTAAAAATAATAATAATAATAATAATAATAATAATAATAATAATAATAATAATAATAATGGTATCATTAGAAAAATAGGTAACTGGTAGTGGTGCTGGTTAGGGATTAAATAGTCATAGTAGTTGCAGTAGTAGGCAAATGCTATTAGCTCCAAATATGTTGTTTATTCCTAAACCATAATAATAAGCAGTATGGATGCACCAATGCTGATTCTTGTATCGAATATTGGCATCGATATTGGAACATTTGCTAGATCAGGTATCGGTTCCATAATAACCGTTCCTAGTTGTGTCTTTAATTTGATGTAATAAGACTGTTTACAGGCTGTTTTTAGCCTAGAATGTGTCATAATGTTTGAGGTTTTATTCATACAAAGCTGTTGAGTAGTATTTGAAAGCTAAATAACAGTTACATAGCAAATTTGGATCTCTTGTGTAATAAGTTAACTGTGTTTTAAGGAAATAAGTGTTGTTTTCCATCCCTACGATGGTATCGGTTCAGAACTGAAAAAGCTGGATCGATGCCTCCCTAATAAGAAGTAATCTGCCGGTTCTCCGTCACCTGTCTCACCAAGGCCCATCTGGAGCTGTGTGCCTGCTCTAATTGTTTTTCTTGCCCTGTGTCATGTATGCAGATGTGTTTGTGCCCATGCTACCATGAGTGTGTGCACCGCCTCTATGGGAAAGTGTAGGGGCGGAAGCAGGCTACAGCTGGCCAGAAGATGAGATCAATAAATCACCCCATGTCTCCTTTCACTAAAGCCCTGACGGAGTGGAAAAAAAGAGAAAAAATAATGAGATGGACAACAGGATGTGCTGGTGAGCTACATGCTTTACTGTTTCTGTAATGTAGAATCTGGTTCAAAGTGCGGTGGTTTCTCATAACTGAATATGTAGCTGTGAAACCTGTGATTGTTTTGCTTTGGGCACCACTGATGGAAGGAGTGCATGGTCCACTATGAAAAACGAGGTCAAAAGAAAGAATACTAGAAAAAAGAAAGTGTTGGTGTGGTTATAATTACTTTGGGACATTTTCACTATTCATTTTCATGTTTTGAAAGCAGCTCTGAAATAAAAGGCAAGGGAATTTTATTTATATAGCACAATTCATACACAAAGTAATTCAAAGCGCTTTACAGAATAAGAAAGACTTTAAAATCACAATACAACAAATCAAAACATAAACAATCATCATAAAATTAACATTAAATTGAAGAGTGCAGAATAAAAACCTTTCAGTCATATGCACAGCTAAACAGAACCGTTTTGAGCCTTGATATAAACATTGACCAAGTAGAGGCCTGTCTCACATCTTCAGGAAGACTTTTCCAGGTTTTAGCTGCATAAAACTGAAACGCTGATTCCCCATGTTTAGTCCTGCCTCTGGGCACCAGCAGGAGGCCGGTCCCTGAAGTCCTCAGAGTGTGAAATGGTTCACATGGCACTAACATGTTGGAGAGTACTTTGGTTCTAGTCCATGGAGAGACTTGTACACAAGCAGAGCAAAGTCTATTCTCTGAGCCACAGGAAGCCAGTGCAGAGACCTGAGTACAGGACTTACGTGCTTGTACTTTCTGGTACTAGTCAGGATCTAGTCTAGCCACTGATTTAAAGGTTTTAGAGATAGACATTGGAGATGACTGCTGACACTTTCTTTTTATTTCTGTGGGCCAACGACTATAAACTCATTGTCAGTTTAGCTGGAAAAAAGTTGTTTTACAACCACACAATGATCTGTTGGATGCAGTGTTTATTTATTATTGGATGTGTGTATTGGAGTCAAAAACTTAGAAAAACATGTGTCCTTTCTGTGGGCTTGCATCTACACAAACCTGACTCTTATTTGGCTTCCTGCTTTTCCAGGGAAATGTGTTCCTTTGGCTATGACATTCTACAGCATGGCTTAAAATTGATTGATCTCTATAGAGAATGTTCAGAAGTAAGGTTTTTACTTTTCATTTCCATGGAATCATGCAGGTGATCCGCCGCAATTCAGAAAGTTACAGAGCGTTACTTTAAGACAACAGTGTAAAGGGCTGCTCATATGAACATGTTGCTGTGTTAGATATTCTAATCTATCATGTGAGTAGCACACAGGTTGCACTTTTCTTAATATCACTATCACTCAGCTAATTATTGTGTTTAATCGCCACTATGATCACCTTGGCTATTACACCACACTCTTACAGAGGAGGTTGTTAGAAAAAGAGAGGGAAAAGAAAAGCAAATAACATGATGTAAATGCATTCATACAGCTTGATCTTGACTGATGATCCCAAACATTTTGTCATTTTATGATTTGTGGACAATCCATTTCGAGATGTGTCAACAATGCGGCAGCTCAAGTGTGCTGAGAAACTCCAAACTCTGTGGTTAATTTTGAATAAAAAATTGACTCTGACTTCACATTCTGCTGTAAACACTTTGGTTAGAGATACTTCTTAGATTTCTCATTTCTAAATTAACTTTAACTGAAGATTTACATACTTCAGCTATAGCAGACTGATTATATTGTGATGCAAATGTTTAGCCCAGATGTTAGAGCTGCACAATACATTGCAAACACATCAAAATCACAGTTTGAGATGGGATGATTATCAAATCGCAAAGTCTGCAATTATTCGTATAGGAGAATTGTTAGAGAAATGTAACATAGACAAATCTTGTTATACATGTAGTTTGAACTTCCACAAATATGTTCTGAAAGTTTATCAGTTATATTTCAGCCTTCTCTCGAATATCATTGTTGTTTATTCTATGCAAATGAAAGCTTCTTTTTAAAAATGTAATTGTTCTCTGATGATAACTGCTATTTTACTTTTTATATTTTTGAAAGTGTCTGGCCCTACCAGATTTCCTTCTGATTTCAGGACTAAGAATCTAACTTGCAACCACCCAATTAACGGACACCTTGCTTTGCTCTTCACTCCTGAGTCATCTATCCCATCCCTCCTTCAGCTTTGGAAGGTAGTTCTTGTTATTGTGCCATTCACAACTGATGTCTTACTATTCCACACTGGTGTACTGGTTGTATTTAGATCACATGTGAACCCCCTCTACATGATCCTGGTGTTTTTACTTCCCTATTGTGTCCATAATTTAAGATATGAACATTAATAACAGATAAATCAGCTGCCTTCTTTCCCAGAGGCCATTCAGACTAGCATTAGCAACAGGTTTGATTGACAGTGTTGCTAACCACTCGCCAGCTGCCAAACCAGCAGTGAGGGTGGAAAGGGGTGTAACCTTCACCAACTTAGCTCCAGATTGGCTCTTTGGTTACTATGATACACGCGGCCAGAATTCCTGATATGGTACTCTGCTCCAAATTCGCCCCTATAACTGCTGACCTCGATGAGATTCATTTGACTGGAGAAGAATGCTATGGTTGATGTTACATTCCCTTAGTCCACGTCTTTATACAGTCTATGATTACAGCACATCTCTTGTCTCCTCCTCATGCTAATGCTAGTGCTCTGCCACTCTTCTCCTGGCTGCACTTGTCCACAGACGCCACGGAGGGTGCTTGCGCTGTGACTGAATATGGCCCACCATTAAAAGGTTACTGTCATCAATTATAGTTAAAGGAAGGATGGTACATGGAGGACAGGCTGTGAAATTCGGTTTTAAAGGGAAGGAGCATACAGCGGGAGATGTCGGGGATTTAGGTCACCACAGATTAAGATAAATGAGTGCCTCAAAGCGCAGAATCAGTGAGGCCAGAATGCTATTACATATTAGTATATTCATACTCACATCCTATCTTCAAACATGTCTCTAGCCCTTACGCTAAGATTAACGTCTTAATTTGGTAGTTTGCAGTTTGGGAACAACATTTTGTTTACACTTTTTCTGCCACAGTTTGGGAAGCATCCTGCCAGCTCAGCGTTTCACTTGAAGGAATTACCGTCAGATGTTCCCATATTTAACCCATGCTCCATTTCCAACATAATCAGTATTTTACTGGACTGATTAGCGAGTAATCACTTAATCATGTATTACTAATAAGCCTCTTAGTGTGCTGTCATGTCTGCAGTGGGGTGGAAGTCTTCAGGGAGATGTCAAAAGAGCACACTTGCCAGAGGTTTTCAAGGCTTCGCTAGCAGTAACACAGTAACACAGCTGACCCCTTGTGGAACCAAAGGACTGTCAGTGAGGCCCTCGGAGGCCTATTAAAAACATGCAAACATCAGTCTCTATGGTGAAGAAGAGGCTGCGAAAAGGAGCTCTCAGTATGAAGGTCAGGAGATTAAAGGCCTGTGTGCCTTATGAGGTCCAGGGGGATCCATTGATTAGCCAATGAGGGGCGCGGGCAACAGCGTTCAACACATACAAAGTGACTTGTTTTGCTTCAGATGTACAGAAGTTATTTTTCTTTCAGCTTTCCCATGAGATATCTGGGATTCTCTTTGGAAATCCAAGACTAAATGTGACTTTGAGTGGTGTCAGCATATGGTCCGCAGAGGCACTGAGATTAGCTGCTATATTAAACTCTGGATCTAGTAAGCATTTTGGGGCTGGATGAATATTCAAACTATTTAGCTTTTTTTTTTTTTTTTTTTTTTTATCTGGCTGGAGGCATTTTAATGAGTGAGTAAGACACAGTTTATGAATGAATTCTAAAGATTTGGTTTCAAGCTTGCAGTAAATTGCTAGGAGATATGTTTATCCATACATTTTTATTTCTGTTTTATAAAAAAAAATTAAAAAATGTAGAGCTGTATATTTTCTAAAATGTTTTCACTATTATTTCTTTTATATTTTACAGAACAAAAAAACAAAAAAAAACAAACATATTTTCCCCCTTGTTTTAATCAGTATCACATAATGTGCAAAATTGCATAGAACAAAAAAATTAGGGTAAAAACAGAAAAACATAGCATAATGAGCAGAGCAAGACAGAAATATTCAAATGATTTGTATTTTTGTCAGTTTTATTAAAGCTTGTGTGCTTTATGTTTTTGTCACAGTGGGAACTTCCACTCAAGTATAAATACTGTTGCACTGTAAACTATACTTCTCAAGTACGAGTAAAGGTTTTTGGTATTTGAAACTACACTGAGAAGTACAGTTCTATTAAAAAAGCACACCTCCGCCTTCCTTCATTAGTTACATAGAGAGGAGGTGGACGTATGCTCCTCTGGTGAAACACTTTTTGACACGTAGCTCTATATCATTTAGAGGAGCCTGAGCAGCTCCAGCAGAATACTGGGACCGAACAGGGACAGATATGACCCTTTCAACATCCCACGAGTGCTTTTAATTAAGTCATTAATTAGGCAGATATTCTCCTGGGGTGCGCTCCAAGTGAGGTTCTGATAATTGTACTGGATCAAATTAGACTAGACTAGAGGTTTTTTTTTAAATGTCTGACAAAGAATTCAAGGACTGCCTCTGTTAAAGTTACACATTTTCTGCTTTGGGAAAAGAAATTAGGTTCATTGATGAATTTGAGATGAAGGGATTGGATTTTCTTTTTCTTTTCTTTTTTTATCTTTAGAAATAGTATATATTGTTCAAATCATAATTACTTTTCCAGCTTTTCCAACACTACAAAAGTATACTTGTTTGCTGAGTGGTGGGGAAGTGTTTGGTTGAGACACTTAACATACCTGGAGTTCAATGTTCCCTCTAATTTTTCACGAGTCTGAGCAAACACACAAACTCCCTGAGCGGTCCCATGGACCCCTGTGAGCAATATCAGACGTGCGCACTGTGGTCATGCTACATCACATCCATCCAAGTTAAATGGTTTATTAAAAGAATCAAATTGCCGCATTTACATTTCTGTTTTAAGACTTTTAATTAAGTGCTTTAGCCAACTTATACAATGAAAATCACAAAAATCTTGCTCATGACCTGTGTAGTATGTTAATGCTATTGGAAGTATAAATATTTCATTTTAACTATGGCAAAACATCAGCTTCCAACCAAACCACGACAACTGTAAACTCGAATGTTGAAAACACACTTAACATTTTTATTATAAAGCTCTGACGTATAAGCCATTGTGTGAAGCTTTTGCTGTGCACTGAGTGAGATTGTCCTACTGTGTCTGGGAGACAGTCCGGTAACTCTTTTTCAGTATATGACATGATCATTTGATGTTTACAACTCATAAAGTAGTGACAGTATTCAATGACCAATACACACTGAGAGGAATCTGTATCTGCACACCCAGCTCCTCTATCACTGTACATTTACATATCATATCAAAACACAATATATAATGTGTATTTGTATATAAAATATATTCAAAACCAGTGGTATGGATCAAAATAAATAAATATTTACAAACCACACACTGCAAACAGTGAACAAACACACACACTTCAAAATGTAAACAAACACACTGGAAACTAAAAACACACTGTACATGTGACAGTGTGACAGTCATTCTGTGACAGAGGTTGGAGGATCGAGTCCCGCTCGGACCAACTTCTGTCATTGTGTCCTTAGGCAAGACACTTCGCCCAAGTGGTGTGTGCGTGACGATTGGTGGTGGTCGGGGGGCACAGATTGGCATTAGCTAATACTAATGATTACACATAATACAAATTTGACCCACAATTAAGTCAATAGCAGAATAAACCACGCTTACCGATCAGGAACAGCATCCATCGAAACATAAGGTCCTCTACTCTTCAGTCCATCATGAGATCTTCACTTGGTTCCACAAACCGCTCCGGGTCCGAGATGCCTCTAGTTTAACTTGTACAAACATCCACAGTGTCCTCGGTCGCGTACTTCCTTTGTTTTGTCCGTTTCGTAAAACGCAAAACTGCAGCAAAACAGTGCGTAAAATTACGCAATTACGCGTGCGTAATTTTACGCGCGGATCTTTGACCGACGGCGGGCCGTCGGAACGTTAAGGGGTTAAACACTTAGAATCATTAGCGCGTCTTCACTTCACGTCGGCCACATCGGCTAAATCTCTGATAGCGGCGCATGAGGACACCTGTCAATGATGTTGATGAGCTGCGCAAATACTGTGTGAATCACATAATTGGCTGGAGCAGCTCGTCCCCGGTCACACTCACTGACTCACACTGAAAAATAGCGCAGGATGAATTGTTGTGTGTTTATTTTATTTTCAACTCCGGTTCGATTTTTTTGTGCGCAGCACAGATTTTCTGTGCGCAGCACAGATTTTCTGTGCGCGCACTGTGTCAGCAGTGCGCAATTGCGCACGCGCGCAGCTTAGAGAGAACAGTGCTGGAGTTGTTTTGTTTCATTCACACATATTTGAGTAACCTTTTATTATTAGCTTGTCTAGCTCTCCAAAGCTCAAAATATGTCATGTAGTGGTAGTTTTGAAGTTAAATGGTGTCCTTTACCGTTAAATGGTGTCCTTTACCTTTCTTTTAAAGGAGATTGATGATTTCAGGGCTGAAATCATCCAAATGTTTCTAGTGAATGTGTGTGTACTTTAAAAATACAGTGGAGCACCTGTATTACCAAATGACATCACAAGATGCCAGTTGGTAGAGTGTTTGTCCACTGATCCAAAGGTTGGAGGTTCGAATCCCGCTCTTGACATAAACTTTATTGGTAAAGTGACCAGATCCACTGACCCACAGGTCGGTGGTGCAATTCCAGCTTCCACAAATTAATACTGTCATTATGCCCTTGGGCAAAACACTTAACCCACCTCGCCCTCCATGTCTGCGTACACTGGTGTATGAATGTGTGTGTGAACGGGTGAGCAGTTCCTTGATGTAAAGCGCTTTAAGTCCCTTGAAGAGAAAAAGCTCTATATGACATGACCAGTTACCATTACTTCTATTGTCGAGTACAAATGTTTTGACTCTATGAAAGCATGATTTTTACTTTTAAACCTTGTGTTGATTATTTTGTGTCTTAAGCATTGAGGTGCCTTGTTTCTCTGCAAGAATGTGACACAAGCTTATTTTAGGCTGTCTCCACTAGAAACAGTTGCTTCGGTCATACGATACTAGTATTCCTCTTCAGGTTGACAAGGGTCTAGTAATCCATCTTTTCAGTGACTGCAGGCATCTCTTAGTGACGCATTCTACCTCTCTGTAAACAGCTAACCATACATTTCTTTGTGACCTTGTACGGATAGTATGTAAAATTAGTTAAGTCCTTATAAGACCTGCCTTCTATAGATAGTACCTTGAAAAGGCTATAAGTACTGGAAAACTCCTCTGAAATGTAACGCATGTGCCTGCTGTCTGTAACTTCATTCATCTCATGAGATAAACTTCTTTCAACTCTCTACCTGGTCTGCAATCTCTTCCTTCACGATTACAATCTATAATGAGTATTATAGATATAGAACTTATATTTGAAACACAAACACATATATTTCCCTACATTACTTGCACTGTGTTTATTGAACTTGGTCCATGGTGAAAATGGTACAAACAGCTGACACTAGTGAGCATGTACTTGTGTGTGAGTGTGGAATAGTAACGATGAGCTGCATATCTAGAGTTGTGGAAATCTCTGCAAATGAAACATGGAAATCTGCACATAGACATTGACATGTGGGAATCAGCGTTCAATGCATAATTCTCCAGTGAGATCTGCATCACGGAACGGATGCAAAACATTTTCACTGTTTATGGAGACAGCGCGTGCAAATGCATTTCAGGCCACGCTCACATCAACACTGGTCAAAATGAGACCCTGGGGTATTGTTTAGATCTATAATGAGGAGAGGGGCTGCAAACTCCAGCCTCTCCTCAAAGTCTGCAGTCTGTTTTAACTGGGATATGCATATTTTAAGTGTACAGAGATGAAATATGAGCTCTACTAAGATGTTTTTACTTGCAGAGAAAAGTTAAAAAATGCAAGTTTTGACAAAGTAGACAGTGGTCTTAATATGTGTGATGATTTTAGCTGGGAAGTGAAAAGAGACTTGGAGTATTGTTTACCTGACTGAAATTATGTGCATGTTTTAAACACACTCACCTTGACTCATACTTTTTCAACTTAAACTTCTAAGTTTTATATAATATATATATATATATATATATATATATATATATATATATATATATATATATATATATATATATATATATATATATATATATATATATATATATATATATATATATATGTATGTATATATACAAATATTCATGCCAATTACAGTATGTGTCCCAAAATAAATTCACATAAACAGAACCACTACAAATAGAATAATAAGAGACACAAAAACAGAAGTCAACTAGTGATGTGACATTAGTGGCCGAGTGCCTTAACTTGAACGGCTGGATCCAGAACAGATTTTTTAAAGGAGTCGAATATTTTTCTTTCTAATTTGTATGTAATTTTATACTGATTAACACTGAACCGACACAAGAATCAGCGCAGAAGCAGAGCTGGCAACACAAGTGGGAGATTTGTGCATAAAAAAACATATTTGACATCATATTAACATTTTACGTTAACATTAAAATTATTGTTAGTGTAGTGCAGTGGTTCTCAAATAGTGGGGTGAGATACCGGCGTATGACACTGTAGTAGTACTGTACGCAGCGCGTACGCAGCGCGCGCACAGCAAAGAGCGTGAACAAGAGTGAACAAGAAACACTTTTGCTAAAGAGACACTATGGAAAACATTTTAACAGGGATGAAAAGAAAGGCGGATATAGACGGAGGTAAAGTCACCCGAAAAATAAGACGAGGAAGTCTGATGAAGCGTATTTAGCACTTGGCTTCACCGTGACTCCGGTGGGACACGAGGACAGACCGGTGTCTGCTGTGTCTGAAAATGTTTGCAGTGGACAGTATGAAGCCAAATAAGTTAAGGCGCCACCTCATTACACCTCAGTCACGCTGATAAGACGCTGGAGTTTTTTCAGCGTAAACATGTCAAATATTGCCAACAATCATCCACTTTGTAAATGTCACTTAAAGCAGCAAGCACTGAGCGTCATATAAGGTGGCGTACCAAATTGCTAAATTAATTGTTTTAATTTGATATTTATTTAATTTTAAAGTATTATTTTGATATTTATTTAATTTTAATTTATTCATTTGATGTTTATTTAATTTTATTTTTTATTTGATATTTAATTAAATTCCATTATATCATTTCATGTATTTAATTTTTTCGGGGGGGGGGGGTAGTGCAATGTTTTATTTAGATAATACATAATTTCAAAGGGTAAACACATTCATACACACTCTCAGTTTGAACTATTTTAAACAGACCTGAGGGTTGGTCGATTCTCTCTGTGATTAGCTTGTAGTTAAATGAGTTCTCAGAGTAGCTTCTGTCATCTAAATAAATAGTAAAAGAGTCTTTTGAACAGCTCTTTGAAAAGAACAAATGCATAAGAACCAGATCCCATAAAAGAGTCGGAAGTCACATCACTAAACGAAATCAGTGTCTCAAACACACAAAGTTAGACATAGAAACAAACAAGTGACTAACAGACTAAATAAGCCACAGAGACAAAATGGTAGACCACAAAGGCCAGCAGCCCCGAGCAAGTGTGGAGAATCTCCTTAAATAGGGGAGGCAGCTGCAGATTGGCCACACGTGAAAACAAACCACACTGGTCTGCGGTGTTTTTGTTTTGTTTTTTTGTTTTTTTTACTGTAAATGTGCTAATTGCTAACTTAATTGTGCACATATTTATTTCATGTAGTCTGCTGTTGAGTAAAAGAGTGTAAAAACTTCAATTAGTTTAGTCCAAAGAAAAGTGTGACATTCATTTCCATGTAAATTATACTTCTCTTTTGGGAGTGAGACTTGTTAATAGATTTCGGGATGTCCCTGGAGGTAGGAACGTTTTTCATTACAGTGTTAAAAACTGTCAAAACTAATGTGTTACCAATTTACACTGGTCTTGTGGTAGACTTCTTTCAATGTTTCCTCCATATTTCCATCACTCCTGTCTGATACAAAACAAACAAACAAACAAAAAAACATAAAAGAGTGAGAGACACTTCTCCAATGTCCTGCTTTCACTTACATCAATCTTCTCTCCTCTAGCCCTTCTGTCTAACAGCTAAATTCTACTCAGTGAAATTCAGTATTGATTGCACCAGCTTTGTTTTGAGGAAAAAATAGTATTAACTTGCCATCTGTTTGTAATGTCACTCTCTTATTACTCTGCTCTCTTATTACTCTGCTGTACTCCCTGATTAAAGGTTCTATATTAAACAAAATGGACTCTTATGAGCTTTAAGCCGTGTCATAATGCTATTACCTCATCAAAAACATACTCTCAGTTGTGTTTTGTTTAATTCACACATGTTTGAGCCTACATCTCTAAAGCTCAAAATACTCTGTTCCACCCTCTAATGTCATGTAGTGGTAGTCCTGAAGTTAACTGCTACCTTTTACCTTTAGTTCAGAAGACATTAGCTCTTTCAGGACTGAAATAATTCAAATGATTCCAGTGAAGGTTTGTGGAGTTTAAAAAGACTGTGGAGCACGTCCTGTATTACCACATGACATCACAAGGTGGAACAGGGTGTTTCTGGTTTGAGAGAAGAACTCAGCTTTAATATGCAGGATCTGTGTGTTAAACAAAACACAGTTCCAAGTATGTTAGTAATTAGGAAATAACATTATAACATAGATCAGAAAATAGTGTAATATGGGCCCATTAAGTGAAATTACAGATTGACTGAATCTCTCACTATCTTATTTCTTTGTTTTGGCATAACTGACCCACCTTGGCACTGATGTGACTATGTATTGCAACTGCAGTATCAGTTTAAATGAAGAGCTTTATCGCTGTGACAGTTTAAGAAATAACCTGTAACACTGTTAACATGCTACTGGCTCTGGGGACAAAGTGAAAAACTTGTCCTACATGTACAAATGATAATGAAGTCAGGCAAGGTGCAAGAATATGCAAGATAATCAGACCAGCCTCCATAATCTGAGTGAGGAGCAGTAACTTAAATATGGCATGGGGTCAATTTAATGAGACACTGAGTTCCAGCGTGCCAACCTTAGCTGCTCCTGCCACTTTTGGAAGGCAGAAGTGGTGTACAAATTGATTTCTTACTTGTATAACTGACAAGCTAGTAATGCACTGTCCTTGTGAGTAACTGGTCAAACACAGGAGTCACAGATGTTTTTGGGCACTCTTCGAAAAAGTTAAACTGAAATACGGCTCATTTTGGTCTGGTGAAAGTAAAGTCTACTGTTTTATTTTTGTACAGTCATATGACCTTTCGCCAAGTCTTGAGCTATAGGCTTGTCCAGGACCATAGGCTGTAAATATAACTGGACATAGCGAACCTGCTAGCTAGTGTGTAAGCATGGGTCCGCTATCGGTTCCATAAAATCTGGTAACAATTCACTTTCTATTGAAAAACTGTTGCCCCTCTCTTCACAACTGCTGCTGTCCGGCTTGTCATTTTGGTCTTAAAATGTTCATATTAACCCACTCTACATGATCCCATATATTTATTTAGCTATTGTCTTTGTAAATTAAGGTATCAACATTAATAAAAGACAAATCAGGTGCTTAGATTAGCTTTTTTGGTCAGTGGTCACAATACGTATCCAGAAGCATGCTATTCTGTTGACAATTTTTTCACACAAGAGGACATTGTCGACCTCACCAAAAATATGTGATGATGGAAAAGAAATGATAACCATTCTTCTAATATGATGTACATGTTTGCAGTGTTCACAATGAAGATGCCAATAACATAACTATGGCATCGTGTCCAATTAATGAGGCACTAAGTTCCAGCTTGCCCGATACTATCATTTTAGAGGAGAAGTTGTGTAAAAGGATTTCTTCCTCACTATATAGCTGTCCATACAAACCGCCGGCCTACTAATGTCTCCTTGTGTGTAACTTTTGTCACTGGGCAAACAGAGAAGCACAAAAATCACTCGCTCCAGACATGATTTTGTGCCCTCAGCGATGTCCACTGACAACCCAATGACGAAAGGTTAGTGTCTAAAGTTACAATTGGATTTGACTGGATGCCAAAACAAATGCAGCAAATGACTGTCTTTCTGAGCAAGAAAAAAAGTGTTGATTCCAGTGTTTCCATAGCTCATTAGAACAGACACCAAAGCTAATTGCATTGTTGCGCCGGTGTCTTGATTTCATTGGACACTTTCGAAAGCTGCCTCCGTGTTGACATTATAGGCAGGTGCAGCCAGAGTTTCCAGGTCGTGGGCTGAAGGCCTGGAGTTGACAAGACAAGGAAGTGTAATTAGCACATTATAAAGAAGAAGGGAGGATGCATTCCCCGCCAAGACACACCTGAGAGAGCATGGCTGACACCTTGCTCTAATGTCCTAATTAGATGAGAAAAGTGACCAAGTTTTATATGTGGAGCCAATGGAGCTTCAAAGATGCAGTCATAATAATATTTCAATTGGAAGTTTTCTTTTGTTATTTTTGTAATTTTACCTCAATATTCGTTAAAGTTGCATCATTTAACTTTAGTTGAGAGTCTGCCATTTACTTGTCTCTAGAAATGTTATTGTTTTGCTAGGAATGTACTATAGTATGATATTGGTGGTTTTCAGATTCTTGAATATGATGATTTCATAGTCTCAGATGGGAAACAAGAGCCGAGTTTCAGTGTCTAAACAAAAATCTGCATTTGATCTGCAGTATTCATTTTTGTTGTCCCCATTTGTATTAAATATCATTGACCTATAGAATGTTGTGATGTCATCTGAAACCTAGCAATTAAATATATCTTGTAATGGAGCCAAGCTGATGACACCGCTAGGTTGAGTTACAGGTCAAACCAGTAGAGACACAACCGTGTGCACACTAATGCCATAATGTGGAAGATTTCAAGCAAAGCAAACTTTTAGTGGGAGCATTTTATAAATGATAATGCTTGGCTGTGAGGGTCGGCTGCTCTTAGTGTACTTCTCCTATAGCAGAAACAGAAGGTCACACAGATCTGTAGCACCAAGGGCACTTCTTTCTAGTTTTATAATGTATTTCTAGTATGTGAAATTAAAGAGTGAACAGAAAAGAAAGCATGAATGTTTTCTATGTGCTTTTTAAATGACATCATCATATTACATTATTTCTGCCTGAACACAGTTCTGAGTTCATGGACAGTAACCTCCTGTTGAATTATCAGAGAACAAAAACTGATCCACACTCAACTATATCAATGGGTGTATCTTTTCTCAAAAAAATAGTTTAAGATTTTCACTTTTTAATTATAATGATAAAGATAAATTTTCACTACAGGAAGACCAAGCTTTTGACTGCTTTTGTGTCATTTAAATTGGACATAAACATTTGAACCGGGAGCAACAAGTGTCATCCCTGGATCAGGGAGGTTATTAAAATATGATAACATGCTCAACAGACTAATCGAGATGAGGGCCATACTAATTGTCTCATACCTGAGATAGAGTTTGTTTGAAAACAGTGGCAAAATCTCTTTAAATCAGCCAACCAGACACATCACTTGACAGTAGAATGCAGCCAAAACTGACAAAAAATACAGGTCTGGCTATAAGAATTTTAAAATGATTAAATGTGAAGACTTATTGAACCATTTTAAAGCAACACTGAGGAGCATTTCAGGCAAAGCAATAACATTTCTCTCGAAAAAAGCAGATGAATCAGGGAGGCCACTAAAAGTTTTCAACTAAACAAGTTACATAGTGTACATTTTAACATTTGGAAATATATCATAAGATGAATTGCATATAGCTTTGATATTAGTTATTTTTTGTTATTTATTTGTTTCTCATTTTCTGCCAGACACTGAAGGCCTAACATTTACAATAGTGTATGGGCTTGAGTGTGTTTCAGGTTTCAGGAAACAAGAGGAAGTTTGTTTCAATCAAATGTGTAAACAATGAAAGGATGTCAGCTCCAAGGTTAACACTGATTCAGTCTGCTCCTCCTCCGAGTGAGACCTTCATTTCCTCAGCTGTATTCACCGTGTGCATGTACACTGAGACAAAAAACACTCTAAATGGTTTGAGTGCACCTGTTTATCATGTTATATTACTCTGATAATGAAACTGAAGTTTGCCAATGGAACATTCATGGTTACATAATGTTTTTAATACATTTTAATATTGTCATAAATGAAAGGTACAGTATGCAACTTTCTGGATTTGACACGTTGCCTGCTTGATAGCATGGGAATAGAAAGCTAAAATCATACTTTGGAACATTCTCCATGGATGTTTTTTTACCATATGTAGAAGATTATTGCCAAAGGCACAACATTTCCATGGAAACAAGCAGGAGGAGGCCCTCCTCCAGGCCAAGTTCCCCCAGGCGCATATTGGTGCAGCTCTGGTCCGGTGGCCATGAGTTTTCTGTATAATTAAGAGTTAGGAGAGGAGCCGGTGAAGGTACCAGTGGAGGTGCCGGTAGAGGTGCCGGTAGAGGTGCCGGTGGAGGTGCCGTTGGAGGTGCCACAGCACTCCATATTATTTCCGGTGGGAGTCTATATTTGCCGGACGTCGGAGCCCCCCTGCAAGCCTTTTCAAGTCACAGCTGGACCAGGGACAGTCACAAGGTGCAAGAGTTAGTTTTGTGGAAATGCAAGCCCAGAAAAATCAGGGGTTTTTTTGTGCAATAAAATGAAAAATGAAAATTGTGTCTAAAATGTTACATACAGTGGCTTTAATTAGGGTTAGAAGTTTGGGTTAGGGTATTGCATTGCAAGTAATGCAAACTGAGTAAACTATATGTTCATCATAATTTAAGTTTTTGTTCAGGCTTTATTATGCTTTAAAGCAAATTCAAGTGTAGTCACCAATGTTGTTATTTTTTCATTTATTTTGAATTTGTGTTGTCAGCAATATTACAACTCCACAATTTCCTCCCAAAATTTTGGTTGCACTGCAGCAATTCTGTCAGCTGCCTGAGACAAATCCACTGAACTGCATCCCAGTTTTATCACAGGAGACCAGGGGGAATATATGGGCTTGGACTTGAGTGTCAAACAAAAGCGTGCCAGCATCATGACTAAATGAGGAAGGGTGTTTGTAAATCCCTGGAGAGGTCTATGACACTGGTTATCTTACACCAAAGGTTCCCTCAATGACAATTTATTATTACACCCTGCTCTCTCCCTCCTTCTGTCACCAGCTTGCTCTTTTTGCTACCTCTTGCAGTTGTCCTACAATCTTTTTTCTCTGGAAGTGCTGGTGAACTGACCTAAAAATAGTTGTGGCCCTTGACGCGTTTGGGTGACATGTCTCTGTGCCAGCTACCTGATCCATTTGAGCCGTACTTTCCTGGCTCATCTTCACCGGTCCCCTCTATGTCTCTCCTTGAGCTGTGTCATAGTAACCTGCCACTGCCAAAATCTAATACCACTCTCAGGACTTGGGCTCACTCCTTTCCCAAAGTCAACCACGTGATAGAGTCAATATGGAGGAGGAGCATAACAGGCAGAAAAAAAGTCAAAGGATTTAAACATGAAAAGTACAGTTTGTATGAATTATTTTATATATAAGAAATATGCAAAATAACCCCCAAAAGAGTTTTAAAAAAAAGATAAAAATTAAAAATATTTTTCATTTTTTGTTGTAAACATAAAATTTTGAATAATATTGAAATAAATAAGTGATAATACATCCATCCAAATAAAGGCTACATCATTTTTTTATCACACTAAATCATTATAATAATTACTTAAAATTTATAAAAATCTATAAAAAAAAAATTATCTTATTACAGAAGTTGCTGTGGGTGCTGCCATCGCTATATAGGTTGTATTATTTTGCATGAGGCTGCTGATCTTTAGTTCTATAGGAACTACAGAGCCATTTTAAACCCTCCCAGAGAATCGGTGCAGTGTTGATTTGTACACTGAACATTTGACACAAATCTGCCTACTTTATATCAAATTTTAGCAGCAAAACTTTTCCCAAAATCTCCATTGAAATAAATGGGATTCCAACATAACCAGAAGTGCCACCACAAAGAAGTGAAACAGACATTGGCCAGTAATAGACAGGTTAAACAACAGTCATAGAAAACAAGCAAATGGAGAATTGTCCCAGAACATCCCTTGTTCTTAGACCCTCCTTCTTGGCAAAGAAACACTCAAAAAAAAATTAACAAAAAACCCGTGGGAAGAAGAGAAATCTGGAGAAGAACCACAGTGAAAGAGAGATCCACTCCCATGGACGGGCAGGCTGTGTCCAGGACTAAACCAGGAATAAACCAGGAATAAACCAGGACAAAACCAGAACTAAACCAGGACTAAACCAGGGCAAAACCAGAAAGGGCAGACTGCAGATGTGCAAAAAGAACTTCCGGTATTAGAGCATCTGAAACAGTCAAGTGAAGTGTGTCCATCATTTTATCTCTTTTAGCCCACATACCAGATACCCCTGTTCCCTTTGATTCCTTGTAGTTAGAACTCTTGCCCGGTGAACTCAGCCAGTAGATGTCAGAAAATGGAGACAATTTCCCCTCCAACAAATGTCATTGGCAGGGTATTCCTGTCTTGTTACGGTTTCAGGTTTCACGACACAAGTAATTTCCTGGATCGACAAATAGCATTGATTTGAGTTGCATTGAAGTCACCATTCAATTGCATTTCTTACAGAATGCAATCAGGCATCACCGGGACTATTGATTTAAAACAAGAGCTGGTTTGGATGGAAAAATCAAGCACTTGTATCTAAATCTGATGAGGGGAGCCTTTTTTGCTCTGCAGGGGGTTTGACCTAGATAAGGCTTAATAAGGACCAAATAGAATGTAGTATTGATGTGTTAAGTGCTTAATGAATTGCATCCACGTGCTGTGTAAGCGTTATCTGTGTCTTTATATGGAGAATATGTGTTTTTCAGTGGTGGAAGAAGTAGTAAACTCTATTAATTAAGTAAAAATACAGATACTGGTGCAAAAAAAAAAAAAAAAAAACAATCTTCAAAATGTAATGATTTTGATACCTATTTGTGCTGAATTATGTTCAACAGAAACAATTGAATTAATAGATTTTGTTTTTCTCTAGCAGTTTTTATTTGTATATTTTTGTTTGCTCAAACTATGAGAAACCCCTAAAACCTTTCAGTCTTTTCAGCAGGTCTCAGACAATAATTAAAAATACTTTTACTTTTCAGTCCAGTTCAAAAATGGAGTGGAGTAGAAAGCACAGATACCTGCTTTCAAATGTAAAAGTATCCACTTTAAAATCTATTTAAGTAAAGTATACCTTAAATTTATATTTAAGTACATTACTTTACTACTTTTACTTCGTTATATTCCCACACTGATTTTTTCACATTTTAAGACAGTCAAAATCAGGTACAGCACCTTTTAGAGGCATTAGTCCGTACTTTGTCCAGGTAGAATGGGTATTGACTCTATACTGATTCATTTGTCATCAATTATTGGCAAACTGCATGTCTTGGATGGTATGCAGTCACCAAGCCCAAGCCTAAAGACAAGAAAGACAATATAAAAATGTAGAAGGTTCCAAAATCTTGACACAATCTCGTTCTTTGGGTTTGACCACAGAGAACTGTTTTGTTTTGCTGTGACTAATAACAGCAAAGAGAAGCCTCTGCAAACAGTAAAGGAGTGTTGTTAAAACAAGATGGCTGACCTTTCTGGGAGTCTTGTACTGTATATTATCTAATTCAATCCAGGTACTGTTGTACTGAGAAGATGGTTGCATTTAAAGGCTAAGGCTAGTCAGATTTCAGCAATAGTTGTTGTTAGTTGTTAGTTAGTTGTATTTTATTTTATAGTGTATGCAGAGATCTTGATTTGTGATATGCAATAGAAAATATAAAACATAACAGACCAGCAAATCCATAGTAATTAGTAAAATGAGTCATTAAAGAGGATACTTTGGTTTGGTAAGTTCATAGACTACTAATGACATGACTTTTCAGGTAAAACCAGATTCATACTAGGCACAGTGGGTGAAGTGTCTTGCCTAAGGACACAACAACAGGTTGTTCACTGGTGCCCCTCCATGTCACCTAATTTCTCAGCAGTGTCCCATCAAAGTACTAACAAGGCCCAACCCTGCTTAGCTTCTGAGATGTGACAAGGTTGGGCTTTACATTTCAATCATAGACTGTATAAAGAAGTGACTTCACCCATAGCATTCATCTCCAGTCAAATGAAGCTCATTGAGGCTAGGACTTATAGTGGCAGATTTGGAGCCAAGTTTCACACTTGGAATTCCGACCATGTATCATAGCAACCAAAGAGCCAAGCCATAGGAAGACTGTTGATGGTAATACCCCTTCCCGCACACAACACTGGCTTAGCACGTAGCAGGCTCTTAGCAACACTGTAAATCAAACCTGTTGCTAAATCTAGCAGCAACAACCTCAGAGAAAGAAGGCGTCTCATTTGTCTGTTATTAATGTTCATATATTGAATCCTGGACAAAATAGCTAAATAAAAATACCAGGACCATGTAGAGCAGGTTAATACAAATATTTTAACACCAAAATGACGAGGCTTACTGCAGTAATTACAAAGAGAGGCGTGACAATTTTTCAGTGTAAAGTGAATTGGAGTCGATGGATCTGGAAGAGCGCCCATGCTCACTTCCTATTTGGAATGTGGCACCAAGCATTCCATTTATATATAGGTCCATTTATATATACAGTCTATGATTCCAATAAAACTGAACTTGAATAAGAAATGTGAAAATGTGTTATGCATTTACTTATTTTTATGTAGGTTTACTTACTTTTGCTATTTATGTTTGTATTTATGTATTCATTTATATTTATATGCCCTTTAAGATGCAGCTCTGAAGGACGTGTGCATGCTTGTGTGAATGCGTGTGGTCCTACGGCTTTATGTGTGTAAGAAGGAGGGGGGCTGTGAGAGAACGCTTGTGGTCTTCAGAGAGCTTCTTAATGAGCCAAGGTAATCAATGCCAAAGGAGATGGCTTTGATGGATGCCTTTGAGAAAACAATGTGTCGTGATGACCTCTGTCTAAAGCCAGCACAAAGTAAACACTCCAAACTAGAACAATGACCTTGGCAGTCGCGGTGGGCTGCAGGTGACCCTATAAATTACTATTTGTCCACACATGTAGATCTAAGCAAGTGTTGATCCAGCCTGACTTTGGTGCTAGAGATACGACCACAAGAGGGGTCTGATAAGAAAATGGGATCGTTCTTTGAGTTTTATCTATTGGAATAAATTTTCTGATAAAGCTTTTTGTGGTGAAGCTCTGTCGATTTCAATAAGAAAGAACAAGGTCATCTAAGGGCTGTCAATAACTGTCATGGCCAACCAAAGATTTTTTTTTTTCTTTTTTATTGATCAGAGCATTTAGTTTGTCTATTGAAGTACGTTGGCATTTGTGTGTAGAATTAGGGCAGCTGGGTGTGCGGACTTGTTGCAGCAATGCAAACTGGGGTAGTGTCCTTGGACAAGACTCTTCACCAAAAGATACTTCACCTAAATTCCATGTGGGGAATCTTTACATTTCTTTGTGTGACTGTGCTATCAGTGTTTGAAGGGGCTGTAGAGTTATAAAGTAATTCATTCAATTCATTCATTTAATGTTTTTATTAATGTTTTTTAAATGTTTTTTTAATTTTGAGCAGATTAATGAACACATGTATCCAGTACACTTAATGCACATTTCACATATTCTTCTTGTTTAAGCTTGAAAAAGAGTGGGAAGAAGCCCAAAGGTGTTTATATGCACCATTTTCATAATTATGTTTGTTATTTAGAGTGTAGTCTTTGAAAACCATTGTAAGGCAGGTTTATGTGATGCATCTGACTTATAACTCATCTATAAGAAAAAACGCCAATCCCTTTTGGATTCTTGCCCACCCTACTGTCCTAGTAAATGCATCTGTGCCAAGCTGTAGCACTAAAACGCCTTATTAAAATGACCAGCCCCATATAACATAATGTATTCATCTCAGGTTTGTGTGCTCATTTGATGATGGCTTCCACTGACCCACTCTAGCGCCCTTTTCATACACACTTGTACTGTATATCCATTGTCTTTCTGCTACATTGCCTTTTACTTCACCCCGCGGTGTTCCAATTGCTACATCAGGGATTCCCAGCTGTATATCTCTATTGGCTCTGGAAATGGTCAAATCTCACTGCACTGCTGCCATTATGGGCTGGAACTCATCCAACTTCCCACAACTGAGCAGGGATCAGGCTGTCCGAGGTCCAGACTGCTGCTTAGACCATTGGTAATTAGACAAAATACACAGCAGCTAATGTGGGGGTACTGTCATGAACCAGCTTTCAAAAGTCTTCTTGGTTTCCGTATTTACACAACAAAGTTACATAAGCATAAAATTAAAAGCGTTTGTTGATGTGATTCCGTTGGCTAAATTATAGTGCCAAGTTTATTTTCAGCTTAATCAAATGTTCTCTTTTCATTTGGGACAAGATGATAAAAGTAATAGCTTCCTCACAAAAAAACATGGCAACAGAAAAAAGCTATTACTTAAAATGTCTTTCAAATGTGTCTTTATTTGGAGGAGATACTTAGTGAATCCTTTTGGGACTTTTCTTGGGGGTTAACAAACTACTGTTATTATGTTGTGATATCACATTATAGCCTGCTTTGGATTTTCAATAAACATTAAATACTTTCACTTTGAGAGCAGGTATCTGTTTTTTCTACTCTACACTACATTTAGAACTGGAGTGAAAATAAAAAGTACTTTTCATATGATTTGAGGGGGTATTTTTTACCATGTTTGTGGTACCATCCTGACTAAAGTTTTCAAGTTCAAGCTTCGGCTTTCAGCAAACAACAATAAATACACAAAATTCATAAGAAAAAAACAAAACAAAAAACAATTTGTATTGTTACTGTTGACCAAAATATGTATATATATTTTTTATCAATGTCACGACATATAACATTTTAACAAAATAACACTTGTGTGAAGTACTTTTAAATATTCTTAAAGTGCATTTTTAAACAGGTACTTAAATATGTTTACGATGATACTTTTGCTTTTATTTTAGTAACTTTTCACCTCCGTATCTGTACTTTTACTTAAGTAACAAAATTGAGTGCTTCACCACTGCTGCTTTCCCACTTATTCCCACTATTCACAGGTTTCAGTTTCCTGTTATAGACTTGCCTGGCAAATCCAGAATGATATCTATTTTTATACAGATTAATATAAGTTTGGTCTCCACATTCTCCTCTGCATCTCAAGCCCGGTCAAACGTGATCACCCAATCCGATCAGTTTTTGTTTTTTTTCAGTGACACTTGAAATGAAGGAGCTCATTGGTCACTTTACAAATAAAATCTAATTCATCATACCTCAGATTAACATAGTTTAGTGCTTTGATTTTCAGACATTCGTGATGTCTTCAGACCTTTATTTGTCCCACAATGGAAAAATTCCAGTGTTGTAATGCAAAATTCAAAAACAACAGGAAGATAGGAATTGCTATGGCAACAATAATTTCTCTTTCTTGGTACTACCGTTTTTTAAATTTATTTTTTATTTAACCTCTATTTTACCAGGTAGGTCGGTTGAGAACCAATTCTCATTTTCAACGACAACTTGGCCAAGTGTTACTGTTACTGGTGTTGACATCCCCTTCTCCTCAAATGCATGGCTACATTTTGAATAATCCTTGCATGACATGGTGTTGACATGCCTTACCTAAAGCAAGTCTTCCTGATAGATTCTGTTCAGCCATCTTGCTCAACACATCCATATGTTTTGGCAGTGAAGAGGCACCATCACATTACGCTACTTGTCAAGCTTCTCATCTCACAAAATTATGCAAGTTTAATAGAAGGCTCACCGCAACTTAATGGACTGCATGCTGTGTCTGGACAATTATTCTGCCGTGAGTGATGTATGCATTCTGCAGGCTGTCTGACAGCAAACTGGAAAATGGCAACACCAAGCATTTAATCACAGGGATTTAGATTGTGTTAGGAAGGGGTCTACATTTAAGCACAGATGTGGATACCAATCTGAATATCTATGCAAATATCCCACCAGAGCCAACCGTCAAATGGCATGAAGGCCTATGTATTTTAGACCCATTCTGTATTCTTTTCATTATATTATTGTGATTGATATTAAGGATGATAAAATGATTTAATGAATGGCACCTTTCAAGATACTCAAAGTCCTTTATATTGCACACACTCCATGTACGATCATATCTATGTATATATAAATGGACACCGCTAACCTGCTAGCCGCTGCGTTCCAAATAGGAAGTGAGCATGAGAGCGCTTCCGGCTCCATTATCTCTGGCTTCAATTCACTTTCTATGAAAAACTTTTGTCCCTATCTGTGTAACTGCTGCTGTCAAGCTCGTTATTTTGGTCTTACAATGTTTGTATTAAGTAGCTGTAGCTGTACATGATCCTGGTGTTTTTATTTTGCTATTGTGTCTGTGAATGAAGAGATGAACATTAATAACAGACAAATCAGATGCATTCTTTCCAAGAGGTTGCTCCTGCTAGCATTAGCAACAGGTTTGATTGGCAGCATTGCTAAGCGCCTACTCCCTGATAAATCAGGAAGCATTACCTTCAACAGCCTTGCTCCGCATTGGCTCTTTGACTCATGGTCAGAATTCCAAATATGAAACTCGGCTTCAAATTTGCCCCTGTAGCTAGGCTCCATGAGCTTCATTTGACTCGAGTCAAACTGTATGGGTGAAGTCACACTCACTTCTTTATACATTCTGTGTATACAATAGTGGTAAACTACTTCTGTAGCCACAGCTGCCCTTGGGTGCACTGACGTGAAGCTGGCTATGGTGCCATTAGCCCCTCCAATCACAACCAATCACATAAACTAAATTCACACTAGGCAAGGTGGAGGAGATGTCTTTCCAAAAGACACAACAACAGTATGTAACAGTCTAGAAGGTATATGATTTGACTTCTATAGCATCACAAAAGCCATGCTATATAACTTGAAACTAATCACTACAAGACACTGACTCCTTGAGGTGCTATACCAATCATGATACACACATTTGGTATGTTAGGTGCTTCTTTCTCTTATATTGACCTTGCCCATTGAAATTTTCAGGGGTTTTTTTTATTAATAAAAGACCGAATTTTCTGATTAAAAAATAGCCTGCTGCTAAGTTTATCCCACAAATCAAATGAAAAGCTTCCACAATGTCCTAGATGACATTACTTTGACACTACAATGCAATTAGCTTCAAGATCTATAATTTTTATTACCTTTCTTTGCAATTCCAATGCACTCTTGCCCACAAAATATTCTGCTTGCAAATGGCTGCATTAGTTAAAACCCTGAAAATCCACAGACCCATCGCAATTTTCTCCACTCACATTAGCCCATTAGTGCTACAGTAATTGGCTACAGGGCATTACAGCCAATCAGAATAAAAGTGTTTTCTTGCATCCTGTGACTACTCTCTTAAGGAGCACAAAACCATAGACATCTTGTATCCACATGGCCCTGGCCAATTTCTACAACTGTGTAATGAAAATAAATAAATTTATACTTGAGGGTCAGAAATAACAAGGATGTCTCATACTTCAAATAATGAGTTTCCATTTGCAAAGTTGAGTGTTGAGTGTTCTTCACTGATCCAAAGGTTGGCTGTTTGATCGATGCTCCCACAAATGTTTTCTTTTGTTGTGACACTCAATCCTCCTCCCCCCAGTGTCACCACACACTAGTGTATGAATGTACGTGGGAGTGGGTGATCAAATATATATATCAAATATATGATCAATTATATATATATATATATATATATATATATATATATATATATATATATATATATATATATATATATATATATATATATATATATATATATATATATATATATATATATATATATATATATATATATATATATATATATATATATATATATGAAATCAAACTACATTTTTTTCTCTTTTAGGATTAGGATTACCAAAATAATTTATATTTGCTAAATGCCAGAATAATGAGAGAAGGATTTTTTAGACAATTTTCTCATTGCATTAGTATTTTCCTTTAAACTGGATGACTTGGGTCAAACGTTTGGCCCATTCCAACCCACAGAACTTGTGTCACTATGGCGAGTTTGTAGGCTGCCTTGAAATCCTTCTCATTATTCTGGCATTTAGCAAATACAAATAATTTTGGTAATCCTAAACAGGAAAGGTTTAGTCTAATATTTTGTCAGACAGTGACAAAAAATAAATAAATAAATAAAATGTGTCTTTTTATGTATATGTATGTAAACTACTGGTTTCAATTGTAAATGTGGCCATTATTGTAACTCATCCAATGATTAAATTCTCCTCTAGTTTATCATATGTCCAAAATGCTTGGAAAATTTATTGTGTAATTTTTCTCCTTTTTGAAGAAAATAAAAATCACTAAAACACACAAATTCAGAATTTTTCATTGGATGAAACATATTTTCTTTAATTATCCAGTTTGAAATTTAGAATAACCCTGATTTGAGTAGAAACATCATTGTAGTGGATGGAGCAGGGTAATATATGGTGCCAGGTTTTTGGAAATATTGGCATAGTGGCCAGTGTACAAGAGCTGGGCTGCAGAGACCGGTAAAAGGCTGGCAGAGCTACTGGCACCATACGAGTGAATATGTTAAAATCTGGATCAACATTTGTTACATTTTGCAAATACAACATAAAAACTCAAATATAAAATGATATGGCAATTCCAAATTAGGTTAGGGTTTAGTTAAGGTAACATGAAGTTTATTTATTACACAGTGTACAGAGAATGGCTGTCATAGACTACAAAATACAGTGTGTGTTTTTAAGGGCCTGGCCAGTCACAAAAATATATACAATATAAAATAATTGTTTCATCTTTTAGGTTACATTTTACATTAGCAGTTTAAATGTTAGCATATACTGATGTATGAAATCCCAGCCACATTTGTAATGAAAATGGACTGGGTCTCTCTATTGTGGGTCAAAACAAATTGTAGTGAAAATAGTGAAAACAGAAATTACAGTCAGACCTGTTGAAAAATGCATTTCAAAGTATATCATGCATGGAGGGTTCCATCCTAAATCCAGCATTCTCAGACTGTATGTGAGCTGTTAGGAAGGAGGCTGAGGACTAGTGAGTGTGAGAATCACTGTCCAGGATGAAACATCCAAGATCCATAAGTACAACGACAAGGCTCCAACAGATGTTGTGCTCAGAGAAGTGGAGTACAGAGGAAGAGGTGCTGGAGGTGCCATCATGGGAGGACAAGCCCTTACATGGGATGGACCACCGGAACATAACTGAAGTAGCTGAAGAAATCATACCGATGGCTTGAGAGAGGTGGTCTGTAGGACAGCACGAGGCACTCATCCTGGCTGCACAGGAGCAGGTCTGGAGCACTAGAGCAATAGAGGCCCAGATCTACCACATCAGACAAGAGCCAAAGTGTAGGCTGTGCAAACAGGCCCCTGAGACAGATATATATAGGTTGTGTGTCTGTCATTGTTGGTGGATGTATACTTCATTATTGTGTATGCCTTGTGCAGTAGGTAAGGTTGGTACGTGAAAGGTTTATGTGTGAAAAAAGTGCATGCAGTGTACAAGCACTGGATGACACCAAGATGATTTGAACGTCAGAGTTCAGGAAGTTCCCAGTTGTGCTGCTCATGTGCTCAGCTCAACAGGAAAGTGCAGACAGGAGAGTGAACATCCACAGACATCTACTGAAAGAAGGGTCTATTTTTGGCCATAGTACAGAACATTGCTTCATTCTTTTGCTTTTTTCATACCTCATATAAAGGGCCAAGATATCAGATATTTTTATTGTTTTGAATTATACAGAAAGTAGCGAAAGGTGACTTGATGAACCTTGAATGTAAAATGCCATCAAATAAAACCATTTTGAATATGTAGTCAAATGTGACAAGTTGGCACAGGGTTTTAACAATTTAATTTGTTCTTACCTCCTAGTGTAACCTATAGGGCAACTCACAATATTGCAGAGGTTTTCAGATTTTCTCATGTGCCTCTGTTTACCAATGGCAGTGCACGCTGCTCACAGGGACAGAAAGCTTGAGCACATTACCTCTGTGCTGGCGCCCCTCCATTGGTTCCCAGTCACATTTAGGCTTGATTTAAGATTCTGATGTTTGTGTTTAAATGTCTGAATGGCTGCGCTTTTATAACCTTATGTCCCAGCTGGATCAGTGAGGTCAGAAAACCAGATCAGTGAGGTCAGAAAACCAGATCAGTGAGGTAAGAAAAACAGCTTTTATTAAATATGGTCAGATCTGGATTGAGAAGGCTAAGTGAGAGGGCCTTTGCTATAGCTGCCCCCAAATTATAGAACAGTTTACCTCTGCACATCAGAGCTGCTCCCTCTCTCGAGACCCTATTTCTTTGTGTGTGTGTATAGTACAGAACACACATTAATAAAAGTTCATATATATATATATATATATATATATATATATATATATATATATATATATATATATGAACTTATATTAATGTGTGTTCTGTTTTTTTTATTTATGTGAAGCACTTTGAGCAGCTGCTGTTGTAAATGTGCAATTGAAAAAAAATATTGTAATCGTTAGTCCATTGCATTCGTTAGTCCATTGTGGCTGAACCTTTTGGGTCCTTCAAGGAATCTAACCTGCAATATGAGGTTATCTGATTAAAAGGTGACTTGTTTTATCTGGTTGAATAGATTCTAAACAATGTGTATAAATTCTGTCTCCTTCCTGTTAGAAATGTCTTTGTACATTCCCCTGGTGTGACGAGGAAGGTAGACTGCGAAACAAAGATTTAATGATGTTGCAAAAGAGCCTTGTTTACAATGTGCATGCTGTTTCTAAGAAATCAACTCACCAAGATCCTCATAATAAAACAGTGCATGCTTCACATTCAGACTTATGATAGCAACTGTGCCCCCTACCACCTGTCATGGTCGTCTCCGTGTTTTTTTAAGAAACCAAATGATTTTGTAATATTTTATGTGTATCTTTCATGCCCAGTATAAACTCTAGCTTTTGATCAAATTATGTCTTAACTGCACTCACACTGTACAAGTTTAACTGGATAACCTTGAGAGATCCAAATAAACAACAGCAGCCTCTGGCCCTCGTCCAAATTAGGGTCAATAACTCTTCGGTGGCCGTAAACAAACTCGGCTACACAGGCTTTAGTGTTCTTCGTCAAGTACAGCTTCAATTGATAGTTAAACAGATCGACCTGTGACAGTCTAAAAACAAAGCTATGATGTAAAGAAGCTATGAAGGAAAAACGGGAGAAAATTATAACATTTGACGGTTTGCTTCAACATAAATAGAGTTTAATAATGCATCAGTGTTTATCTTCCATCTGTGTAATGCAGATATTTTGTAGTAAATATACATAAAAATACAGTATATTGTGCCCAAACATTGGATGAGCACACAGGCAGATGTTGAGGATACCGACAGCTGCTGGGTAATCCACATTCTTGTTATTTAGTGCTTCTGAGTAGGACTGTTGTTTTTTATGAACTTATGAGAAGGAAATGGCAGAAAACGTACTGCAGGTCCATTTGTGTAACAATAGGGAAGCTTTAGGGCCCTAAAGTGGACCCATGAACACTTGTCCTGTTTTGGTTGGAACCTGTTCTGTCTTGACGTTCACTTGGTTTGGTCCTGGTTTGGAACTGGATTGGCAAAATAATGAGAAACAGGTTCATTCATTCTACCGGAATCTGCACATTTTTCAGTCTCTTGTTATATTTTCCTGTGCCTTTTCTCCTTGTAAGCAACCATATTTGCTTTGATACAGACAGATCATGCCTGTCCTTGACTGGCAAATCCACCTGTCAATCACACTCATCTGAACTTCTGAGATTCAGCAGTAACCGGACTTACATCTTCGTGAAGTATTGAAGAAGTGTGTATCCTGGATCCTTCGCAACATGCTGCAGCTTAATTAGGACAAGCCAAGCCAAGGCCCCACTTAGACACTTACACTTGATGGAAATATACAAATTAGCATTTGTGTTCATCAACTTTTATTGTTCGTACACTTCAACAAACCACAGCTCCTAGAAAACTCCAGAAAAGCTTATGAAAAGGTTTGTGATGTATTCAGATAAATAAGCTATAAATAAGATGATGCAAGAGTGAGCAAATTATTTTATTACTTAAATTATTAATTATGCCCCTTCATCAGTGTAGGAATGGTTATTTCTAAACTTCATTTGATGATAATATTTTTTACTGTAATGCTTAATGACTTCACAAGGAGTCACATTATACTCTACAGCTGGAAAAAAGAATATCAAGTCCCTTTGTCATGACAAACTCTGCACAAATACACTGATTAGAACAGATTTGGTAAAATGCTGTAACACTGAAACCCTTCACATATAAACGGCTGTAACGATTGTTAATCTTCGCTGCCGCTCACTGCCACTATATAAGGAAGCTTCTGATGATATAGATATTGGATAACCTCTAAGTTCATTAAATATCACAGTTTTCTGCAGTATTAGCCAACATACTATTTGTCGGAGATCAGCTCGATGCATCCCTGACCGCTCCTCTTTGAGGGCGTGCAGTTCCAAGTGCAAGGATAAATACATCTGTCTAAAATGACAGTCCCAATGTCAGATGGGCTCTTTTAATTAACAGCTAACTTAGTGGAAGTAAGAGTGGTGCTTAATAGAACAAATGTAGTTTCATGAAAATGTCATTCTTGATTGAAATTTGACACTGACACAGAACATCACCTTTTAAGATAAAGGCATGATATTTTTGATAAATTGTGTTTCCAAATAAAATATTAAAGAGATACAATCACAATTTCCTGTATAATAGCCATTATCATGTGCTTGTCCTGGCAGAGGACAAAGCACAGGTGAATACAATAGTGTATATGATGTTTTTGGCTTTATGCCCCTTTTAAACGTGCTTTTGATCACGGGGGTTAGCATTTCAATTTTTTCAAATTTTTTCAACTTAATATAATGTCTGCATCTATAATCTATTATCTATATCTAATATCTATTATGTTGCTATCAGCAACGGGGATGAACAATGGGAAAATAAACACAAATCCTTAAACCACTTGAATGCTAGGCTTATAGAGCTATGTGTTCGTTGTGAACACAGTTTGAGCACAGGATTCCAGTGCTGGTTTATGAACTTAAAAAGAGCATAGGAGAGTCTGAATTTTTACCGTGACACAACAATCTGGGCAATTAGTGAATTAGTGGACTTCTAAAAAGTGCGAATGAAGGAAAATACAATTCCAGGTATGTATTTGGTGTAGGAACCCCATTAATGTGTTTACAGTAATTGAATAATTTAATTTAACACATATAACGCTACTTTAACCCTTAAAAGTAAAAAATACTTAAAGAGAAGTGTTTAATCATAACTCATGTTTCACATAAAGATTTCTCAAGAAATTCTCAAAGTTTCTTTTCCTAAACCAGTTAAATGACCTGATGGGCTGTGGGAAAGGAACTTAGCCTCAGAGCAAGAGGATTATATTGTGTCTTTCCATTGTTCTCTTTGTCTATCAGGCATGGGCCTGACTGGATATAATGCAGAGGTCACTTTTTCAGGGAAATATGGCTAATAAAAGGAAAAATATTTTAACCAAGTAGGCCTAATTGTATCAAGTAGTAAACCGACTTTCTGTCTCTAAGAAGAAAGTGATCTCTGTTGAACCTGGTTTATTTTTGATTGATATTGCAGTGAGTGACAGGCAGTCTTCACAAACTTTTCAAATATATCTTCCACTTATTTTAGAAACTTAGAAAGAACCAAACAGCTTCTCTGCAAAAATGGACAAAAGATCATTGTCCATCCCCAGGTGTGTGTGCCATATTTTGAGAGATGCCAATAAAGTTTTTACTGTTGATGTCAGTTTGGCACAGACAAAGGAATTAGCATAAATTCAGTATTCTAATGGTGCCACATCTGGAGCTCAATGCTAAACCCAATCTGCACCATATCCAGCATTGGCTCTTCCCACATGAGTGACAAACAGCCCAGAGCCGGTGGCTGGTTTGGGCTGCCCATTAGCGCTGCTCTGCTGTTGTGATGGACGGTGTGGAGGCTGTGTGGAGGTGGATATGCACCAACTGACAGCTGCTCCCATACATCACCGGACGACGTATGTTTTTAATGTGGGACTCACTAATCTGAAGAGATCGAGCATACTGTGCTGGCCTTGCACCAGCTAGTGCACTGGCAGAATGTGGTACAGCAAAGCACCTTTAGCAAGTCAGATTGACCTGCAATAACAGTATAATGACCTGTGATTTACTTTTACTATTTCTCAAATAAACTGTGATTGACAAAAGTTTAAAATAAGTCTTCCTGAAAATAAAGCCAGACCAACAGACCAAAGAGTGGGGCACCTTTAAAATGGTCACAGAGCAGGTGAGGTTGTGATCAGACTGATAGTGAGGCTCTGAATGGATTACAGGAAGAAGGTGACACTGTTCCTGCTTCAACTGTGTTCACCGAAAACCACAAGAGAGGAGCATGCTCGGACTAAGGGTCTGTGCTGGTGATGTTTCAGGAAAACATGTTTTTTTTTTTTGTATTTTTAAGTTAATATTGAAATTTGTAGTTTTGAGCTGTGACACTAGAACTTTTGCTGAAGGTGCTATATTAAACTATAGACAGACAGAAGTATTTCAACTTTTTCCTTGACCACAAACAGTCATTGCAAATGCATGGGAGTATTATTTTTTAACCAAAATATACATTTATTTTTACATCTGCACATACACACAGCCATGTTTCTAGTTGGAGAAGTGTTGTAGCCTGATCCCAGAAGCCTGTATACAAGCCTGCACTACTTATGTGGGCTGTATGTGAATGCCACAGCAAGTGACGGGAAGCAGTCCATCTCCATTCATTTACCCATGCATCTGAAGCGTGGCTGGCTGCAAGTTTCCATCCCAGCTGCACCGCCACAGATGATTTAAGAAGTGTGCGCTCTGCAGGTGCACGTGGCCGGGACTATCTGTAAGAAGGTGCTGAGGTCATTAGTACACTGATGGTATCTCTGACTGTATGGTCCATGGTGTTAGATGTAGTTTCCACATGAAGGCACAACACAACTGTACATTATGGAGAGGGAATCAATCTGAGGCTATTGGGCTGTAGACTGCATTATCTACACCCACTGAATACATGTGTACTTTAAATAGGATGCATTAAGCTCATGCTACTGTGGAGCAGTGCTGGCAGCTTGTGTTGTTACAACCCACTGAGACATGGGATTTACATTTCTGAACAAGAATTTGGTTCAATACATTTGAGATGCATAGTCTGCATATGATGGTAAATATGTTCCCCTGAAGTGTAAATGATATCCACAAAAATAAAAAAAATAGCAATGTATATGTAGCTAATTGTTTGTTTTTTTTTAAAGGGCTTATATTACGCCATTTTCTGGGCTACATTATAATGCATTACAGCATGATTTAAAGCTCGCAATAATCCACTTTGTGTAATATAGGACCTTTAAACTAAAGCCCTGAACATTTATCTAGATATTTATTGGAATTACAATTATCTACACTCTGCCACAATGACTCTATTCTTTTGGGATACGAACCGGTGACCTTCTGGTTTCCAAACAAACACTTAAATAACCTCTGCCACCCCTCCATATTACCCTTAGTGTATCTCTATTATAGTATACTTCAACACCAATGACATTCTTGAACTTTAAAGTGACACATTAGGAGTTTTTTGTTTTTTTTTTCCACTTCACCTTTTCATTCAGTCTACAGTGAACTAACCTATAGGGAAATGCTGCTATTTCTGTTTGCATTTGACCCGCTAAAAACATTAACTTCTCCATAGTTCCCGATGGAAGCAGCAAAGTACTCCATTTGTAAACCCGGGGCTTGCTCCCGACCTCCCACCCGAGAGCTTTACAAAACAAATACCCACTTGAGCCTGCTAACTAGCCAGCGCTCTCTGATGAGTGGAGGTGGATAGGCCTCTTTCATCTGTGCCACTGTGTAAAAAATGACTCACACGTCGAGTGCTTTATTAATTTCCTCTCCTCCACCGATGTCCTTGTTTGTTTGAGAAAGACAGAGACCGCCTGCAAACATACAGCCTCCGCCTTCCGCCTGTATGCTCTCTCCAGCCCCCTCCCCCATCCCAAATGCAATCTTTATTCCTAAGATGTTGCGGCGACCATGACACCATCAACCTCACGCAAAGGGTCATTAGCACAGCCGTCATTAAATAAATGAAATCAATCCTAAAAACAGCTGGCTCCTGGAGAGAAAGGGAGAGAGATGAAAGAAGCAACAGAAAGAGAGGAGGGGGTTGAAAGTAGATGATGATGTTGTTTCAGTGGTTTCTAAACAAGGTGCTTTCTTTACAATGGTCTTGGAAATTTATCAAGGGCTAAGGTTGAGGTTATAGTGCGCTATGAAACTTTTCTGCATGGTGGGGCCCATCACCAACTTGTTTCCATGGAGATGTGTTTTTAATGACAATAAACATATGGAGACAAGCTGCTGAAGCCACAGGCCAAGATACAGGTCAACCTTGTGGGGGAGATGACCCAGCTCACACTAGGAATGTTTTACAAGGTTTTTGTTTGTTTTTTTCTTTCAGAAACATCAGCAGCTACAACAAAACACAGTGGAACATTCTAGGTAAAGCATAAGCATCTCCATGGACACATGCCAGGCCCCCATCAGAAAAGTTCCATGCAATTTTTTTTTCAACCTTGTATGCAAGTCGTTATCATGTGCCAAAGTCTCCTTTAATGTCCATATATGGAGATATTCTGTGTCTCCATTTCTCCAGTGTATTATAGTTCACTTTACATCTTCCAAAATGCACAGTGCAAAGTAATCACAATGAAGAATGACAAATGGATCTATTTTAACGGTTGTTGAGGTCTTGTATATAATGCTGTGCCAGGTTCACATCAGGATCTTTACATTGTCCCTGATGGTGGCCGCTGAAATAATTATGATGTAAATGGAACAACAGCGTGAGGTGTGTGCTTGGTAATTAACCCGAGGCAGCTGAGAAATGGCCCTAATGAGGAGAGCGGGACGTGGAGCCGGCTCAATCAATCCTTTCGCCTTTATCCTCCAGAGCTTTTAAATCTACCACTGACCTTCTAATAGTTAACTGCCACACTCATTTGAACCCATTTAGCACATTGTCGTCTCACTATTTATTTTTATTCACTTTTTTTTTTTTTTTTTTCTAATCTGAACAAATCCTAAGAAGAGAAAGTCAACACCTGACCACACAAAACTTTTCCGATTTCAAAATATGATTACTCCTTAAAGGTCCTATATTACACAAAATTGACTCTTGTGAGCTGTTAGCCATGTTAGAATATCACTACCTTATCAAAAACATGGAGTTGTGTTTTGTTTCATTCACACATATTTGAGTAATAAGTCTGTCTACATCTCCAAAGCTAAAATGCGTATTGAGTTTTAATACACAGTGGAGTACTTTCTGTTTTATCAATGGCATCACAAGGTGGAACAGAGTGTTTTCTGTTTGAAGGAACAACTCAGCCTAAACTTCAGGGTGCATGTGATAACAGGTATGAATGCAACAAAACACAACTCCAAGTATGTTTTGAGGAACCAATATTATAACATAGATCAGAAAAGTGTGTAATATGGGCTCTTTAAATCTACTTCCTGCATGACTGTAACTTAGGGCAAATAATTTCATGTAAAAAGAATACTGTATACAAAATGAGTGATCAGGTGTGAGCAAAAAACTGAAATCTGTTGTGGTCAGGTCATTGTGGTTTTTTATTTATAAATTTCAGGCTAGTACAATAAAAAATAATGATACTTTTTCTTAAATTACATGCGCGACTACACTTACTTCATCATAGTAAGATGGTCAGTCATTAGAACTTGCCTATATGTCATATTAGAAACCAAACTAATGGAGCCTTGATAATGTTGTTAGTTGATTAACATGAAAATTGAGTCTTAATTTGGACTCTAAATATAAAAAGAAGGGGCTAATTGGGTGGATCATATTAGAGGGTCATTGGATGAAAGTCATTATGCTTACAGTATTAGTATTTTAATGAAAATATGGCATTTATAAATTGGTTGGTCACAATGCTATCAACAAGGGGATTTTTTACACTAAAACTGATGCTTGGTACTTGGTACAGATGAAGACTGGATAAATGTACATGTAAATGCATCTTACAATACAGAATATCCCTAATCGAAGCCTATTAGAAGAATTAATGTAATAGTATTTTTTAGCTCTATCTTTTGTCATTTTTACACATCTATATTTATGTCTTATTTATTTATAAGATGGGTTTGCATTTATTTAAAGTCATATAGTATGCAAAATTATCTCTTGTAAGCTTTAACCCATAATGCTGTCAACTCCCCAAAACCACCTGGAATTTTGTTTTATTTCATTCACACATGTTTGAATAACCCTTTTCAAGATAACAGCTACCTTTTAGTTCAGTACAGACTGACAGTCTGTTCAGTACAGACTGACAGATGACATGAATCAAATGATTCTAGTGAAGGTGTATGAAGTTTAAAAATGCAGAGGAGCACTTCCTGTATTACGATGCAAGGCAAGTGTATTTGTATAGCACAATTTGTACACAAAGTACTGCAAAGTGCTTTACAGAATAAGAAAGTCACAAATCATACAAATCAAAACATAAATAATCACAAATAATCATCATAAAATTAACATTACAACAGAAGAATGCAGAATAAAAATCTTAATAAAAATGCTGTCAAAGTAGAATCCTGTCTCACATCTACAGGAAGATTATTCCAGGTTTTATTTGCATAAATCTGAAACACTGATTCCCCATGTTTAGCCCTGACTCTGGGCACCAGCAGGAGGCCGGTCCCTGAAGTCCTCAGAGTGTGAGATGGTTCATATGACACTAACATGCCAGAGATGTACTTTGGTGCTAGGCCATGCAGAGACTTATACACAAGCAGAGCTGCTTTAAAGTCTATTCTTTGGGCTACGGGAAGCCAGTGCAGAGACCTGAGCACAGGACTTATGCTCATACTTCCTGGTTCTAGTCAGGACCTGACCAGCAGCGTTCTGGATGTACTGCAGCTGTAATAATGCTTGTTTGGAGAGGCCAGTGAGAAGGCCGTTACAGTAGTCTAACCTACTGAAGACAATTGCATGGATAAGTCGCTCTAAGTCTGGCTTTGACAGTATACCTTTGATTTTTGCAATGTTTTTAGATGGTAAAAAAATGCAGATGTTATTGATTTGATGTGGCGTTTAAACTTCAAGTCTGAGTCCATTATTAACCCTAAATTGCCTGATTTGAAGTTTTTAGAGAGAGAGAGACTGAAGGTGACTGCTAACACTTTCTCTATGTTTCTGTGGGCCAAAGACTATGACTTCAGTCTTGTCTGAGTTTATCTGGAGAATGACACATGATCACAAGGTGGAGCAGAATATTTTCTGTTTGAGAGAAGAACGCAGCCTAAATATGCCAGGTTTGTGTGTTAAGCATGTGTGAATGAAGAAAAACACAACTCCAGGTATGTTCGTGATGAGGAAACGACATTATAACAGATTAGAAAATAATGTAATATGAGCCCTTTAAACTGAAACTAAATAATAGACCTACAAATATCTCAGGATGTGCCAATGTTATTCCGTGTGCAAGTAAATGCGTACTTGGTTTCCCCTGTATCTCAGAGGATAGAACAGGTAATGAATATATTGATTAAAGCCCCTCGGTTCCCAGACAGAGACAGGTGTAGTGCAGGTTCATTCTCAGTGCAGTGGATGCAGTGGGACAGAGCAGCGAACGCTTTGCCTGTGTCATGTGCCAGCAAAACACATTGGGGTCATACGGGCTCCTGGCTGTGTCTCGTCTGTAACAGAGGTCAGGAGAGTGCGCTGCACAACTTTGCACCCCATGGAGAAGCGGGCACATTAATCAGTGCAGTAACATAATCTGTCACAAACTGGGCCCGCATACTGTCGCCAAACTTATGATTAAAGGTGCCATTAGCATCGCCAATCAGTGCAATGTTCACTCAGAGTCTAACCAGAACGACCTGCCAAATTGCACTGCTCGCTAGCACAATGAGAATGCATCGATATAATTGGAAACCTCAAACCTGTTATTTTCAGCCATGATGATGCTTTGAGACATACTGCCAGTGAATAGATTGACTTGATTATGTTGCAAGGTTGAGTGTTCGATCATGCAGACAAACTATAGTGAGCGTATTGTGTTGAATTCAAGATGGAGAGCTAGTTAGACAGTTCAAAGGACAATGCTATACTTTATACTAGGGGTTAAGGTCATCCCACAGTGCAATGTTGTAGGTGGCCAAAGACAGTTTTTTGTGTGGGAATTATTTTGGTAGTTGTCTGTATGGTAAAATCTTTCTTTAATAAAAAAAAAAAAAAAAAAAAAAAAAATAAAAAATTGAGGATTGTGTTTATAGCACTGTTAACATCCAATGACAAAATTTGTACACATAATTCAAAGTGTAAGAAAGACATTAAAATCACAGTACACACAAATCAAAACATAAATAATCATCATAAAATGAACATTAAAAGAGAAGAGTGCAGAATAAAAACCTTTCAATCATATGCACAGCTAAACAGAACCGTTTTGAGCCTGGATTTAAACATTGTCAAAATAGAGGCCTGTCTCACATCATCAGGAGGATTGTTCCAGGTTTTAGTTGCATAAAACTTTTTAGGGATTTTTATGAGGCAAATGTTATGTAGAGCATCGTAGTCCCGATAACTATAAGTATATTCTGGGCAAATGAAATGTGAAATGTGAAATTGTAGTCTGGAAAATGTGTTCAAATTGAATTGGTGATATTTACGTTGTAGCCATCATAATTATGCTAAGCTGATGAAACACTGATACACTCATGTTTTCTAATCACTGTGTTTCATAATCATGTGCCGTCATTACACAGATCAATTGATATTTACTAATTTGGTGGCAATGCAAACAGTCACTTTGGACATCACAGGTACTATTAAAGGGTCTGTACCTGATTTTTACTGTTTCAGAAATGTGTAAAATAAAACTAATTCATTTTAAACAGTTTGCAGTGGTCCAAAGTTTTATAACTTTTCTAATGCATTCCTAGGATTCGTATTCACTTCAATTAGCTTATAGTTGAGTTTCACTACTTTCAGACGTCAGACAGGCAGTCAAGGTAATAGCAAAAGAAAATTTAATTCTGTCAACTAGACAAAAGTCAGGGTAATGTTAACAACAACTAGTTCTACTTCCTGGTTCACAGAGGATAAAAAAAATTGCTATGGTACTCATAGCAACATGGTAAACATTGCTATGGTACTGCAGTCGGAACTCAGCTCAAAACTTGCCCCTGTAACTGCTAGCCTAGAAGAGCTTACTTTGGTTGGAGCCGAACACTATGGGTGACTTCACACGCCCTTAGTCCACTTGTTTCTACAGTCTATCGTTGACCCTAAGAACTGCTTTTACAATATATATGAATATGAACTTTATTTTTACTACCATGAAAAAATCAGGTACAGTCCCATAATTAAATCTAATGTCTAAATAGCTAACTTACTTAATTTTCCCGCAGTCCCTCATATTTTTTTTCCTTTTATGAAAACCTTACCTAAATTTTATTATTTCCTAAAGCATACCTCCAGTTGCTCACAATAACGAAAACATTTAACCTAAAACAGTTAAGCCAGCTACAGAGTGAACTCGTGGCCTGGTGTGGATGTGGCCTGTGCTCCCTGCAGGCATAAAACAAGAGAAACACACTTTACAATATGTCAAACAGCGTGTTGCTCACCTTTGGCCCAAAACTCTTTCAACAATGGGACCACAGGGAGTTACTTTGGTAACTCAGAGATTTGTGCTCCTCCAATAGAAAAATGCAGCTACGTTTTATTCACTCACCTCAGAACATGATATTACTGCAAATTGATGATGGGAGGAGAGGAAGAGTAGGCAGCCATTTTTTAGATAGTGTGTCCAGTCCTTGTATCCGCGTGAGGTACACTTGACCACCGCAACACAGCCGACCCCACTCATCCAAAAATGTAACCTATGAGGCTCTTTTTTCTGGGATTGAAATCGATCAGACATTTTATCACTACATGCAGAGAGTGCGCAGTGGTCTGATTTTAACCCTGCTGTAAAGGTGCACTATGGAATTTTTTCTGATAGTGTGCCTGCTTGTTTCCATGGAGATGTCATTGCTGTGGCTGAATTTTTCCACAGCTTCAAATGTATCTCAAGCAGGTGACAAGCAGAGCTCACTATGAAAAAATATGTGCTTGAAGGTATTCCTGAGCAATAATAACACAAAAAGCAATAAAAAAAAAGGTACATATGCGAGATATTAAGCAATACAATAGCACTATGGAAAGTTACACAGTGCACCGTTAGCACAGATCAAGGCCTTCATTTGTTATCATTTGCTAAAACCACTTTGAAGGGCCTGCATTACCCTATTTTCTGATCCATGTTATAATATTGTTTACTCAACAAAAACCTGGAGCTGTGTTTCGTTTCATTCACACATGTCGAACACACAAACCCTGCATATTTAGGCTACGTTCTTCTCTCAAACAGAAAACACTCTGTTCCACCTTATGATGTCTTCTGATAATACAGGAAGTGCTCCACTGAATTTTAAAACTCCATATACCTTCACTAGAATCATTTGGATGATTTCAGCCCTGGAATTGCCAATCTCAACTGAACTAAAGGTAATTAACTAGCTATTAACTAGAAAAGTACCACTACATGACATCACCACCTTGTGATGTCATGTAGTGGTGCAGAGCATTTTGAGCTTTGGAGATGAAGACAGACTAAGAATAAAGGGTTACTCAAACATCTGTGAATGAAACAAACACTACTTCCTGCATGTTTTTGATGAGATAACAGCATTATAACATGTTTTAAAGTTCACAAGAATCCAATTTGTGTAATATAGAACCTTTAATAAATTGTATTTCCAGTTTTTGGTTGGGGAGGCTATTGTTCCATATTGTTTTGTGTGCCGTCATGTCCACTGGCCCGTGTGCAGCCTGAGACTCTTTATGTCCCGTTCCAGGTTGTTCCCTTGGTGCCTGGTGTTCTTGGATCCTCTCTCGTTTGTGGTCTTGTCTATTTTTCTGCAGCCAGCCTCCTAAGTGTGTGCCTGAGTCTCCAGCTGCTGGCCCACCACTGCACAGAGGGGTGTCTGGCTGCATCCTGGATGTCTTCCCAAACTTCCCAACCTCACCACCTCTCCCATATCCCGGTACCATGCTCTGCCAGTGGCTCCATTTCACAAATCCATTCCAGCTGGATTCTCCGGTCCGATAATCACCCTTCTGGCAGTTTTTTTTTTTTTTTTTTTTTTTTTTTTTTTTTTTTCTGGAAGATTGAATCCTTGTTACTAATGCCACCCAAGACCTTGGTTATGCTATACTTGTCTTGCACCCAGCTTTAACCTCTTCCTTCAAAATACAGCTGAAATTCAGTGTGTATGACCACGCAGCCAATTATCTGTGAAGGTTCTCAGTCATCCAAGTTATGGAGCAGTAAAAACAGTGTCAAATCTATATGTAAGAAATGAAAGTGTCTTAAAACAATGCATTTTAGATGAAGTTTAGTCAGAGGGAACTTACTCAAGGCCCCAAGTGAAACAACATTAAAACAATATAAGGATGTTTTGGACCATTTTTGCTTATGTCTTTTTTCTTCTTCAGTTGCAACTACAGAATACTACTAGGCCACGATAATACATTTTGAAGTACGGTATACTGCGATAAGCAATAACATTGAAACAATGTTGTGCCACTGATACAATTAAAATAAAGCAAGATAATCCCAATAAAACATTTAAAATAGAAAGTATAATTAAAAGCCATGAGCTGCAAAAAATAAATGGTTGAAGGAACCAATTATTAGCCATAGAAATGTCTTATTCAACCCTCTACATCTAAAATCTTTTTGGATGACAACCAAAATGAAAAAAAAATAAAAAAATAAAATCTGGCCAGTTTTGCAAAGAAAAATATTTATCATGGGCACCTACAATAAATATTGAGCCCCAAAATATATTAGATATATATAAGATATATAAGAGATAGGCAAGATACTTACTATGACCAAAAAGGAAAAATCTGTCCTGAAAATAATGCGTAATCTCTACATCTCTGTGAAATAAAAATCTGTGTGTTGAAACAAACGTGTAGTTAGCTTCTACCTGTGAGCGTAGTTGAGAACAACATTTATGAAACATAATTTATGCAAACAGTGGAACAAATATTCCCAGCAGATATCATTGGGAGTCCTCTAAACATTATGTAAGCGACGCGGTTCCTTCATTCTAAATTCTGATCCCACTCTAAAGCATTTCAGGTACACATTGCACACGAACTAGAACAGAGAATGTCACTGTGAAATAAATATATAAATGCAAATCGGCCTATTCCCTAAATCATACCAGCAAAAACAAGCAGCATAATATCCCCACGTTTACCACAGGTCTTTCATATATTAATTACCCAAGGAGGAGGGCTTCTCATTGGGACACGACAGCGCCGCTTTCTCCCCTAGGGGTGGAGCTGACAGATGAAGAAGTGATTAAGAAGGGGAAAAATGTCGCGCGCTCGTGTTGCTGAAGATCATCGCCGCTGACAGCTGGGGTTGTTCCGTGCTCACACAACTTGAAACAGTTGCCACGGGCGATACGCACCTCATCAGTCTTCACCTGTCCAAATCACTTTCAGCTTCAAACCACTAAAGACCAGGCTAGTTTCATTCCCCAGCAAAGTACGACCCAAGACTTGGAACTATTTCTCTTTGATTCAGGCCTTTGTTCTGTCTTTTTTGACTCACTTTTGGCTTGATGTGGTACACAAGGATAACACAAGTAGATTACATCAGCCAGCATTAGTTATCGTGACTAGTCTATAGAGCTATTTGAAGTCGACCAATCAACTCCGACGTCAGGCCAGTTTCCAGACTGCACTAACAAGTATAGGAGTAGCTCATTAGCGGCCAGGAGGTGCTTAACGGAACTGACACAAAACACACTTCACTGTAGGGGGCTATATAAAGACTGAAGGCTGCAGCACTTAACCACGTCTGTATGAGTCCACTCAGGAAGGATGTGGTTGCCTCTTATTAGTGAAGGCTATAGGTAAATGATTCATATGCAGCAAAAGTCCATGGGTAGAAAGAACCAATTAAGTTGTTAAAAGCGTGTGCCTATGTGGATACGGTATTCATAATGTAACTTATGGAATATACCGTTTATTAAAGCAAAGAGGAAAGTGTGGTTTTCTAAGCAAAAGGGCGCTTGTTCAAAAGGTGTAGGATTAGATAATCATTGTTAGCATTCAAACTTTTGTGCAAGTATGGCAAAGGTAGTGAGGGTGATTTTTAATGAGTAAAAAACAAGCTCTTTTTTATACAAACTTTAACACATTTATCATGGCATAGGTCCGGCTCAACTATAACCATGTTGTGGTCAAACTTCAACTGTTCACATGGAGAGGAAATCCACACAGTTTTAACTAATTATGTACTAAAATAAACACAAAATAAAACATTGGGGTATCTTGTTATATACACAAAAATAGTATGCTACTCACCCTGAACCCAAGAAATAGACATAATCATATTGGAAATGCTGTTATAGACATAGAATAACCAAGTGCTAGGTTTTGTCATCACTGCGTCGACCCTTCTCCAGGGTCTTGGCCACATTGTGCATATTTTTGGGTGATGTTGACCACCAGCGCACCCCTGCTCACAGATGAACTCTGAGCATCAAACCCAGGACCTTCTCGCTGTGTAGTGAACGTGCTACACTGCGCCGCTATATCGTATGCTAGCTTGTATTATTTATTGTTTCATTGAGCTACTTGTTTCATAACAGTTGAGGGATGAGTAGTCGTATGAACGCACACATTATCTTCTTTATCTCCACACTTGCTTTTGAAGTGTGCGGAGTACGCTCACTGCTGGCATGGCTGAATTTCTATTCTTAACAGCACAGACGTGGGGTGTTGTTGCTTTCCTCGTCTTATCTTTTTTGAGCCTTCCTAATCTCTTTAAAACTTCTCACAACTCACCAGAGTCCACTGGGGTGCCACAAGAAACCAATAGCTTAATTCATTGTGGGTAAATATCTACAGTACGAACACTTCTGCACATCCATCTTGTGTTTAGAAGGTTAGTGAGTAATGCGTGAGCAAGCTGCTTCCATTCTGAACTTTAAACCCCATTTTAACAGACTTTAATATCCCATATGGGTTGCCAAATTGGGTTAGGTTTTGAAATGATTATTAATATCATGGTTTGTTTGTTTCTTTTTTATTTGCTAAGCACTTCATGGTCCTGAACAGCAGACAGACTGACTCTGACTTTGAGCTTGTCACAAACGCCTTCAATTGGCAGACAGACTAATGAAAGCATTTGTAAATTGCAACCCCATGCAATCGCTACGCAACACAACAGCCTCAGCTAACACCGTTAAAAAGCACAAATAAATAAAATACAGGAATGCAAGCTCATAAATTGGGAAACAACTGATTTGTTTTTATGTACTTTTTTTTTTTTTTTTTGCTCAAAGCCAACTGGTAGCTGATTCAATGTAAGTTTTATGTTTTATTGCAAATGTAAAGTAATGCAATATTGAGCTAATTCATTCCCCAATAAAATATGTGTAATTAAATGAAAATGTTGTTTAGCCTTTATTTGAAGGGTCATTGAGGGCATTACTTAAATGGCTCATATTACGCTATTTTCTGGTCTATGAAATAAATTTGTTCCCTCAAAAACATACCTGGAGTTGTGTTTTGTTTTATTCACACATGTTTAACACAAGGACCTTGCATATTCAGGCTGTGTTTTCTCAATCAGAAAACACTTTGTTCCACTTTGTGATGTTATGTGGCAATACAGGAAGTGCTCCACTGTGTTTTTAAACTCCATACACCTTCACTAGAATCATTTGGATGATTTCAGATCTGGAATTGCCAATCTTCACTAAACTAAAGGTAAAAGGTAACTGTTAACTTTAAAACTACCACTACATGACATCATAAGGTGGAACAGACCATTTTGACAGACCAATAATAAAGGGTTACTCAAACATGTCTGAATGAAACAAAACAGAACTACAGGTGTGTTTTTGAGGAAGTAACAACATTGTGACACGGCTTAAAATTCATAAAAGTCAATTTTACATAATATAGGAGCTTTAACATGAGTCATGTTGGTGACTTTCTTACAGTATTTTGGCACACTTAATTAGGTAATTTTGTATTTCTGCTTTTCTATTATTTGTTTGTTTGTTGTTGGTTTTTTGTTTTGGTTTTTTTGTTGTTGTTTTTTTTACATGTGTTGAAAGAATGAGCTCAAGAGATACAAATATTAATTATCCTCATTTGATTTGGGGAGTTTATATGAAATGGTCTAATGTCTATAGGAACAAAAAGATTATTCTTAATAATAATTCTTAATTTATCTGTACTGGTTTGATGACCACAAAAGGCGAATATACAAATCAATTGACTAGCAGTTGAGAAGTGTGAATGTTTTCGAAGTCAGAGTAATGCAGAGCAGAGCCATGGGGCACTCAGACAGATGACAGGGAAGACTGACATTAGCAAAAGTACCCCTAGGCCAAGTGAACAGACCTGGGGCAGTGTACTAGACCAACTCATTTAAATCAACATATTATGATTAAAACATATTTTGGATTAAAAAAAAAATTTGATTCAGAAACAAATTCAATGAGACAGACATAGGAGGAGAGGGTGCTTTCTGAAGAGCATTCCAAACCTTTCAAGATAAACTGGCGACTCACGAACCCACACTTTGAAGCAGTTTGGCCCGAGGCTTTCATCTCCACCTGACTCGTGATTTATCATGGCCTCACAGCCCTGAATGCAGGACCCCCTCCCTCTCCAGCACCAAAGAAAATACATGCCAACTCCCCACAACACTCACACTCTATTCTCCTGCAGGGGGAAGGCACATCCACAAACATGACTGTCGGGAAGGAGGATTTCACTCCACAATGTATTTTTTTGGCATATTTGTCTACCATTTTCTCACAACATAATGGTTTACTTTGGAGTTTTCACATATGGATTATAGCAGAAGCAAAACTGCCCAATCTAATGATACAATATGATAGTAAACCCTTTGACTTTGGAGGAAAACATCGCTTGATGGAAATGAAATGCTTTACATAAAGTAGCTCAGTTGGTCAAATCCACTGACCCACAGGTTGGTGGTGCTATTCCAGCTCCCACAGATGAATGCTGCTGTTGTGTCCTTGTGCAAGACATTTGCCCTAGCCTCCAGTGTCTGCGTACACTGGTGTATGAATGTGTGTGTGAATGGGTGAGTGGTTTCTTTATGTAAAGTGCTTTGAGTGCCTAAAAGGTGGAAAAGCGCCCTATAAAAATGTGACTATTTTCCATTTACCATTATTATCACAAATCAGTACATACTGAGAGAGAAGACATAGACAGACGTTATTAATCCACAAGGGAAGTCCACTAATTATAATATAAGAATAGTTCTTAATAGCAATAGTGAACACATGCTAAAATGCAGTTAAAAAGCCAGCACAAGATGAAATAGAATATACCTATAATGATCAATAGCATTCTCTTCAAGAGTTACATTGATGTACTAGTACTTTGGAAAAAAAAAACAAAAAAAAAAACACAACATTTGGAAAACAGAATGGTGGCTTATGTTGGATAACTGAACATATGGATACTAGTTTACTGTTTTCTTGCATCGAAAGAAAGGAGTACAGCTATTCTTTTCCATGGAGGACTTATTTTTAACTACCTTTACATATTTGAGCAGCATGTTGGCTTTCAAATCCACTTAAGCACCAACACCACCGCTTAGTCTCACCTGCCCCTGGCTACAAGTGGTCTTCAAAGGCACACAACTCGCCATGTGTATGGTTTGTTCACGTCAGAATATACCAGTCCCCAACATAATCCAAAAAGGTCTCTTGACATTGACCCTCAAACGTTACAGCAGAAGCAGCTTTCATCACAAATAAACAAAGTAAACTCCACTGCAACATGTAAAATACCCCCTTGAAAAAAGGTGGGACATCTCAAGGAGGCAGGAATGACTAGCAGAAGAGGAGGTGGCTGGAGGGGAGCAGAGTCTCAGTAATCTGAAGGCACGGAAAAAAAGAGATAAGCATAATATGAATGGAAAAAGTAGCACATGGAAAAAGGCAGTGGTAGACCTGCTCCTTAGATACCGATGGTGCACAGGTGTGGTGGGCGAACCTTGAGGTGAAGCTCCAGCCTGCAGGTGGTCATATTACACAAAACTGACTTTTGGTAAGTTTGAGCCATGTTATAATGCTGTTACCTCCTCATAAACATACCTGGAGTTTTGTTTTGTTACATTCGTACATGTTTCTGTAACCCTTTATTATTAGTTTGTTTACATTTCTGTCCCAAAATGCTCTGTTCCACCTTGTGATGTCATAGTTTTCAAGTTAACAGCTACTTTTTACCTTTAGTTCAGTAGAGATGGGAAATTCCAGGGTTGAAATTTTCCAAATGATTCTAATGAAGTCACTATGTAGTTTAATAACACAGTGAAGCACTTCCTGTATTACCACATGACATCACAATGTGTAATAAAAATGCAGGGTTTGTGTGTTAAACATCTATGAATGAATTGCAACACAACTCCAGGTAAGTTTTTAATGAGGGAACAACATTATTGCATACAATAACAAGCAATACGCAAAGTCTGGGTTCAACTTCAAAAATTGAATTTCAGTTAATGCTAAAGGCCGTTTGAAGCAAAAACATGCCAAGAAGCAAAGAAGACGCAGTTTGCATTGTATTGTGTTTGGTAACAGAAGAAAACACTCTATATTTGGATGAAAAGTGGAGCTCCATTTATTATAATTGTATGATATTGAAACTTAAACAGGATCTCAAATGTCAAGAGTCGTGCTCAAAATGCATACTTTGGGAATGTGTTTATTTATGTGAGAAATTAACCAATTACAATATGCTATTATATAACACTTTACAGTGACATTTAAATAAAATTAAAATTACATAAGCTCTGATGTGTTTGTTCTGGTGTATCTTTTTTTTTTTTTTTTTTTTTTTTAATGAAGGACAATTAAATAAAATATGACACAATACAATAGTAATAAACATGAAAACAAGATACAGATACCTAAAACATAAAACTCAAAGGTCACAACCCTGACACTCTGCCCTTTTCCCCAAACATACAAAAACTCTAAACATAGCATAAAAAGACAATATAAAACAAAAAAGTAGATAAAATTGAAAATTATATATATATATATATATATATATATATATATATATATATATATATATATATATATATATATATATATATATATATATATATAAAATACAATATTTATATATACAATTTTATATATATATATAAAATATAAATAATTATTAACGTAGTAATAAAATTAACGTAGTAATAATTTGAAAAAGTAAAAAAAACTCTTATTCAGTGCCTTCAAAGTAACAGCTTTCTCAAAATGTATTTAATATCTAGCATGTAGAAAGTAGCAAGGTCTATAGTGTGGCTGTTAGATAAGATAAGATAAACTTTATTGTCCCAAAAGGGAAATTTGTCTTGGGCTCACTGCCTGCAGCTTAAAAACACAGTTACACTCACACATACAGTACAGTCAGGCAACACTCTGAAGATACATGTGCCATTATTAATGTCCATTATCCATATGTGCACTGCACAACCATAAAGTGTCCAAGTTATAGCACAAGCCCCACTTTGCAAATATTTATTGCACCAGCCCATAAATTGCACAGTTTTTGCCCAGGCAGTTATTGCACCACTGAAAATAAAGTGACTAAGTGCGCCTTTGTTGTGCAGATTTGTTCAGTAGTGTAACAGAAATGGGCACAAATGAGAATTTGTATCTGTTACTCTTAAAGTTAGGCGCCTGATAGCGCCTGCCCGATGGAAGAATTTCATATTCCCCATGCAACAGGTGAGAGGGGTTCCCCACAATCCGTCTGGCCTGAGCGAGCACAGAGTTTTGAAAAATGTCCTGCAGAGAAGGGAACTCTTTCCTGCCAATCACCTTCATGGCCTTATTTATCACTTTTCCAAGTTTAGTTTTACATTGGACAGTTAAAGAGCCGAACCAGGTGACCATACTGTAGCGGATCAGACTCTCCAACACAGCATTATAAAAACAGGTCATGATTTTTGTGCTCACACCAAACAGCTTCAGCCTCCTTAAAAAGTGGAGCCTCTGAGACAGCTTGGAACAAAGAAAATCAACATGTACATTCCATTTGAGCAGGTTGTCAATGTACACACCCAAATACTTAAAAAGATGCAACCTGTTCTATTTGTCGACCTTCAATAACAACAGGATGATGGATCTGCAGAGCTCGAGGGTCAAACACCATCTCCTTAGTTTTATTCACATTTAGGGTTAAATGGTGCTCACTGCACCAAGACAGAAAAGAGCTAATCTCCTGATGGTAGGTGGAAATACAGTCACCATTATGAAGAAGACTCACAATAATTGTGTCGTCTGAGAATTTAATGATTTTGTTTCCTGGCTGACTGTTACGACATCCATTTGTATACAGGGTGAACTTGCTGCACCTTGTGGCACACCTGTACTACAATTTTTTGCTCTAGATAATGTGCTGTTAACCCTCACTTGTTGTGATCTATTTGTTAAAAGAGAGTATGACCATGACCATGCAGTTTCAGTGTCAAACGTCAAACTCTACATCTTAAATGGCAGCAACAACTCCAATTAAAGTAAAACCCTTTGCAAAATTAATTAAAGACACAGAAGTCAACCTCAAACTCCACAGATCTTAAAGGCACTGCACCGGAGCCAGTTATTTTAAACAGTTTGCAGTGTTCCAAAGTTATTCCTATTTTACTTTATGCATTTGAAACATCCCAGTTATTCACAGCAATGAGTTTATAAGCGTTAAGAGTTTTGCCTTCACGGAAATGACAATTATGACAACAGAATGCTCATAATTAGATGCAGACAGTACACAATGAACTTATTTCGACCTTAAAGCAGACCTATTCTGTAAAATGGACATGGTTCAGAGCTTTTAACCATGTTATAGTTGTTGCTATAGTTGTTGCACCTTCTCATTTACCCTCTCGAAGTTGAAGTGATTTGTGCATTTAATGATTACGAAAAAAAGAACAAAACACTGAATATGAGGGTGCTTCCAAACTTTTGACTGACAGTGTATGTTTAAACAGCACCAGTCAAACGGCAGGATATATTTTTCACCATCACCATTTCCTTTCATTTTTTCATCTAACTTTTGTGTACCTCTTTCATCCTGTAAGATGTGCTTTGCTATGCTTCACTCTGATCCTGTAGTTCAGAAACCATTGTCCGGGGGTGAGGTAAAGAGAAGTATTTATTTTGTCTGAGCCGAGCTTCAGATGTCTGCGGGCCAAAGAGCAGGGCTGTCAGACTCTGGGATCTACAACCAAAGACTTGTAGTAAACTTCTGCCCTCTTGTCAGCAGTGCTTCATAAAAACTAGAGTGAAACTGTGTTGACTTGACTTTCAGGTTAAAAGTGTAAACTATAGTGTCTGTGTAAGGATTAAATGAGATGTTGTGGGAATAATACAGCCTACTGCATTGCCCCTAGAAACTATGAGTAAAAAATAAATTGATCTGGTGACAGGAAGTGTTATAACAAAAGGTAACATTGCTGGTTGGCCTTGTCCTTCAGCGTCAAGAGAGTTAGACATAGTTTACTGATTCACAGGGGAAATTAATTGAACAGTAGCTCACGCATTACGATATAAAAGCAAAAAAAACAAAAAAATACATAAGAGTAAAATAAAAATAAAAAATCTAAATGATTAAAAAAGCAAAAAAATAGAATAAAAAGTTTCAAATATATCAGGGCTATAGCAAGACTGTCGGGTCAGGAGAAACAAAGATAAAAATGGTGAAATATAGTTTAAGTGTATACATGAGAGATTTATAGAATTAGAGAAGGTTTCAGCAGGGGTCATCAGGACTTAAACTCAGTGTAAGATGAATCTTGGTGTTTCAAGCCATTTCCTTCAAATGCAGCTCAACAGTGAAAGTCAAAATTTCCCATTCATTTTTCCCATAAAATTTTGAAAAACCTCTCTGAAGTTTGGATATGGCATAACAGGTCCATCCATCCATTTTCTTCCGCTTATCGGGGGCCAGGTCGTGGGGGCAGCAGTCTAAGCAGGGACTTCCCTCACCTCAAATATGTCCTCCAGCTCCCCCGGTGGGTCCTCAAGGCGTTCCCAGACCAGCCAAAAGACACAGTCCCTCGAGTGTGTCCTAGGTCTTCACCGGGGCCTGGAACACTCTCCCTAGGAAGGCATCCAGGGGGCATCTGAAACAGATGCCCAAGCCACCTCAGCTGGCTCCTCTTGACGTGGACGAGCAGTGGCTCTACTCTAAGCTCCTCCCATGTGAAACGAGTCCCTCGTCCTATTGCATTGCTGGCATAACAGTTGAATAGTAGAAATAGGGTGACGGTACCTTAGTTGGTAGAGTGTTCATCCACTGATCAGTGGATGAAAGGTCAGTGGTTCGAATCCCACTCTCGACATGAAAACCACTGATTGAACGGTCACAACAAAACATCCTCCTCGCCTCCATTGTCTTCGTATATTGGTGTATGAATGTGTTTTCTTGTTCACTGAAGAGTTTTTAGTGCTTTGAAGGTGAAAAAGTGCTATATGAAAACGTGACCACTTATCATTAGAAATACCTTGCGGTCTTGCCTAGACTTCTTGCGTAAAATATTTAAAAATATTTCATTTAATTACAAGATGTTATACAGCAACATTATTTACAGATGAAAGCTCTTTGCATGAGTCCTATATTCACTTTAACATTTCAACAAAAAGAATACCAAACAAAATACAATCAATGAATTGTTTTGCTGGCATTTCAAATGGTTGATTCCGAATTGTAACTAGCATAGCTGCATACTGCGCACCCCTGCTGTCTTTCAAACTCTAACAAAGCCTTACTTAGACCAATTTCTAACAGGAACTTTCACTTATGAGGTCATGAAGTGAGGCCACATCCCATGGGAGTCCAGGTGAACACAAGTTAAAGGCAGTTGTTAGGAATCTACAGTGCAGCACATGGGTAAGCTTGCCAATGCTGTGGAACTGAAATACTGTAGCTCTTACAGAAAAACAGCACACCTTCCAACACATGATTTTTGCTTGTGGTTACTTGGTAGATTTCTGAAGTCACCTAATTAACTTGCAGGTCTATAGTGTGGCTGTTTGAAACAGCAAGGCCGTGCAGTTCCAATGTCAAACGTCAAACTCTACATCTTAAATGGTAGTATTGATCAGAAACAGCTCCTTCTCTTTCCAGTCAAATTAAGAAGTAAACCCCTTTGTAAAAATAATTAAAGACATAGAAGTCAAACAAAAAGTCCAGAAATCTTAAAGGCACTGTACCAGAACTAGTTAATTTTAAACCAGATCAACCAGATCAACTCTCGTTTTCACCGTCACTGGAATACACCCACTGTTTTGTTTTGTTTTTTGTTTGTTTGTTTTTGTTTCTTTTATTATGTCATTTTAGATGCATAATTAAAACATAATGATCCATGGGTGTCATAGATTATAACTATAGAGCAGACGCAAGAACAACAGGTCTCTTTTAAGAGCTGCTTAAACAATATATCTGTAGTGGGTCAAGACACATTTGGCTCAAATACTCAGGGAAATGGACCACAGGCTCTTTAACTTCTTTATAATTTCTGCTCTTGTCTTCCCCTCCCATCCCTCTTCCTCCGTCTCCAAATTATGATCCAATAAACCCCACAATGACGTTGAGTGGTCATCGAGCGCTTGTAAGCCTCTCATTAAATACCACTTGAGCGATATACGATTCAAAATCAAAATATTAATTAAAAAGCAATTTCCCCCCTCCGCTCCTCCACCTCCCCCAGCATGACATTTGCCTCCGTGCTTTTGTTGATTGCAGTGTTTTTGGCATCGCCCAGGCGGCAGCTGCTTCTCTTGTTTCACACTGTGCTATTGTATTCTCAGTTTCTAAAAAGACATGGTAGTAAAATGAGTCTATGGGCAGTAACATGGAGACGGAAAGGGGAGACTGGGAGTGTGTGCTGGTGTGGAATGACTGCCCACTAGTGTTGGAGATTGAGATGTTGAAAGAGCACACAGTCAGCAGCACTGCATGACAAGTCAGCACTGTATAAATAGGACTGTAACAGATAACGGGCAAAATTATGTTCTAGAAGATACGATGCTGATTCTATGGTGAACAGAATATATCTTCAAAACTATTATAATGCAGAAAGAGAAATATTTAAGGTCTTGAAAAATATTATATTTTTTGTGTTACTCATACTCATTTCTTGTCCATTTCATATAGCATAGACCATATAGTTCATCTAAGAGAGAAATTATTTGAATAAAGTAGTTCAAACTTCATTAATACGATTTCAAATAGACTAATATGAATAATGTGTATGAACAATAGAGGGAATAGTCTTCAGTAGGTTAGACTACAGTAACAGCCTTCTCACTAACCTCTCCAAACGAGCATTAAGACATCCGCAGTACATCCAGAACGCTGCTGCTCGGGTCCTGACTAGAACCAGGAAGTACACATAAGTCCTGTGCTCAGGTCTCTGCACTGGCTTCCTGTGGCTCAGAGAATAGACTTTATAACAGGTCTGCTTGTGTACACGTCTCCATGGCCTAGCACCCAAGTACATCTCCCACATGTTAGTGCCATATGAACCATCTCGAACTCTGAGGACTTCACGGACCGACCTCCTGCTGGTGCTCAGAGTCAGCGTTAAACATGGGGAATCAGCCTTTCAGTTTTATGCAGTTTAAACCTGGAACAGTCTTCCTGAAGATGTGAGACAGGCCTCTACTTTGACAATGTTTAAATCCAAAACAGTTATTTTTAGCTGTGCATATGATTAAAAGGTTTTTATTCTGCACTTTTCTCCTTTAATGTTAATCTTATGATGATTATTTGTAATGATTTATGTTTTGATTTGTTGTATTCTTCTATTTTATTTATTTTTAATTATTATTCTATAAAGCAGTTTGAATTACCTTGTGTACCAATTGTGCTATACGAATAATCTTGCCTTGCCTAGTCTTCCTGGGGTTTATGAAACTGCATGAAAAAGACATTATAATAGGCCTGCATACAAAGCACAAATGGTAAATGGTCAAATTTTTATATAGTGCTTTTTCAACTTCAAGGCACTCAAACCGCTTTACATCAAGGAACCACTCACACATTCACATACACATTCATACACTAGTTTACACAGTTAGAAGCAAGGTGGGTTAAGTGTCTGGAATCACACCGCCAACTTGTAGGTCAGTGGATCTGACCGCTCAAGCAGTGATGTTTATGTTGAGAGCGGGACTTGAACCGGCAGCCTTTGGATCAGTGAATAAACACTCCAAACTGAACTATTTGGAATAACAATTAAATAACTCTATACAATGCAACATTACTGTCATTACAACTGTAAAATTTAGGACAGTTCATTTACACATTATTGTCTTTTTAAACATATGACTATCTGTATGTATATGTTGAAGTTATTGTATTACCAAGAAATGCATAAAGAAGTACAGTAAAGAAATACAGTGCCACGAGGAAAGGTTTTTGTAATATGTGAATGTAATTTAAAGACTTACCTGAACAGCCCTGTGCTGTGTGCCTGTCCTGAATTCTAATGATCACACTGCTGCTGCTCTTCCCAGTACATCTCATTTGACGGGTACAGTAAACAGGCCAAATTTGGTTTTCTTTAGCAACCCATCACTTCCTATTCTCCCCCTCTCTCACAAAACACACCAAAACAAATTTCTGTGTGAGTGTCTGCAGTTTTCCCGGGATATTTCCATGGCACTGTGGAAGTGCGCTCGCTCATCATTATAAGGAGAAAATGGCGTTGCGAGCCGCCAAGTTGTGATAAACACATGAATACATGAATATATGAACGCGGGCAGCAGCAGTGAGCCAATGTGTTGTTGAGTGAAGAGGGTTTGGGGCCTTGGCTGTTTACATTGTAGGGAGCAGTCGCGGTGCTTTCATGGCCCGTGTAGAAAACTGTGTCTTTCCACGCTCTCAGTGGATGTCATTAAAGCCCCTTTCTCCACCAACCTTTTGTTTGTATGTATACAGGCCAGGAAATAAAGATGGAAATCTCCTCAATGATGCCCAAAAGCAATCAATATGATAATTTTGTATTTTCCCCATTCACCTGGAGCCGTAATGCACTATATTTACGTTCACTGTAAGAGTAATTCATTTTAATGTGTGCACTGGAAGCCATTGTTTCGCTTCTGACAGACACAGAAACACATAGTTCCATTCATGTTATTCTCCAGCTGTATTAAAGGAGCAGGAGGTGATGTAAATATAAAATTGACATGTCTATTTAAATTTCACAGTATTTGGCTTAGTATCCACAACAAATAGCTAATATTTTATACATTTTCTTCAATAGGAGGAAAACTGCTTGTTCATCAAATTGCGTATTACATTGAAATATTGGTGAAAACAAAACAATATCTTAAGGAGTGTCATTTAAAAAAAAAAGAAAACAACATATCAGCATACCGTAAGACAGCTGCAGTGCATCCAGAACACTGCTGCTCGGTGTGAGGGCCCTACGCCTTAAGCTCTTTTCATTGATTAGTATCTGCCTGCTATATTTAGTGTGTGACCGAATCTGTTCCCTTTCCCCAATGAAATCCTCGGTGGTCAATCCTGTGGCCAATCCTGTGACTCACCTGCAGCCACCTCCCCTACTTAAGGATTCAGGTTATGTGACTCATGTTTGTTTTGGGACACTCGTGGTTTGTTTTTGTATTATGTATTCCTTAGTTTTGTCACTCGTTTTTAATAGGCCAATGTGACCAGTTTTCCGAGACACAAAACTTGTTATTACCTGTGTTATTTTTGGTTTCTTAGTTTAGGTTATTTTGTTTTTATACATAAATATTTAAATATAAATATTTTATTTAATATATGTAAATATTTTTGTCCATTTTTGTTACTTTGCCTTTTACAACCCTGTACATTAAATTATGTCTATATTTCACCGTTTTTCCATCTGGTTGTTGTTAATTTCCTGACCCTAGACAAGCTGGGTCATAACACCAGGAAGTACAAGCACATGCGTCGTGTGCTCAGGTCTCTGCGCTGGCTTCTTGGCTTTTCTTTTGTACAAGTCTCTCCATGGTCTAGCACCAAAGTACATTTCCCACGTTAGTGCCATATGAACCATCTCACACTGAGGGATCAGCCTCCAGCTGGTTCCCCAAGGCAGGACTAAATAAAAGTGTTCCTGAATACTTCCTGAAGATGTGCGACAGACCTCTACTACAATGTCTACAATGTTTAAATCCAGGTTCAAGATGGGTCTGTTTTTTTTTTGTTTTTTTTTAATTAATATTATTTTTGTCTTAATTAATTACTTTTTGTACCAATAGTGCTTTACAAAAAACGTGCCTTGCCTTACAATAGTAAAAAGCAGTGAAGCAGCTCATTGATTCCTTAAACAGAAGGTTGCCCTCTAAGTGGACTGCATTATGTAGTGACCACACGATCTTGCAGCTTCCACATGTGATTTAACAGCAGTCTGCAAGGCCTTCATGAGTCTTCTAATTGGCATGACTCATCTCTGTTCATTTGTATTATGTACTAACATCATTTTATTTGAAAAATGCCCCTCTGACTGACTGGCAGAACTATAGACAGTATATATGACAAAATATTTCTTTACTGCTTATTGCATCATTTTTAATCATTTAATAATGATTTCCCCAACACACAGATTCAGGAATGTCATATTTAAGGAGAGAAAGATTCAGTTTAACTTGGTGTGATCCCAAATCTGTCTGTGACAAATATGCTTGTAGTCTGCAGTGTGCCTGTGGTTTAGCTAACAGTTACCTGGTTTTCTACTACTGTTTACTTGATTGTCTTGTCTGAAAATATCAAGTATAAACTAATATTAATCACTTGTATTGTATCAAATTGTTGATATATTTTGAGCTTTTACACAAGAAAATTTCATTGCTCACTATTGACACTCACCCACTCCAAAGATTGTGATGTCATCTGCATAACCTCTATTCTTGAGTCCTCCTTTGTGATTGACAGCTAAGGAATCGAGGAACGGAGACCTTGAGGAGAGGAACAGCCATGGAGCACGCCTTAGATAACATGTTTGATTTGAAATGGTTTCAAGATGCTTTCTACTTTATGTTTATTTATTTCTATGTTTACCAGTTTCTTTTTTTAACATAAAAAGAGGAGTATACTGTTTTGGTTTTGGACAAAGGATTTAGTAGTGCACCAGTTTTAAAGCAGAGCTATTATGCAAAACTGACTTTTCAGAGCTTTTATCCATGTTAACCATGCTGATCAATCCCCTTTTTCACCCCCAGTGGCATACGCCCACTGCTCTCTACTTACTTCGTTCTCCAATTTTGTCTTAATCAATGATATGTATAGAATCCGGCAGTGTCATTTTGGTACAAAAGGAAAAAAAATCCTCTATTTGCTAGTGTGATCTGCAGCTATCCATTGGAGGCGGCGATAGCTGCACGGCTCTTTGTTGTAGTGGCATTTACACTGACGTCAGTTCCGACTGGGCACTGTAGCTTTGTAGTTTAAACATGGAAGTCAGTGGACTTGTTTCTTTTATTAAGTTGTTTTAGATTAATATTGAGATTTCAAGTGAGCAAATGATGACATAATGATCAACGAGTGTCATAGATTATAATTATACAGCAGACACAAGCCCAATAGGTCTGCTTTGAAGTCCAAAAGCGCTTTGAGTTGGTTTGAAAAAGTAATGTTCAACATGTCAGTCAATGCAACATGTTTCCTTTTTATTTAACTACTCATAAGTTAAGCTTAGTTAGGATTAGGGTAGTAATTAAGTAGCTACTAAGCTTGAATTATTATATATGATCATTATGATTTATGTCTTTGTTCATGTTTTATTAAGGCTTTCATTAAGTGTAGTTATATAGTATTACTAGTTAAAGGCACAGTACCTGATTTTTATCTTAGCAAACTTATTTTGACCTCAAGAAGCAAGGCAAGTCAAGTTTATTTGTATAGCACAATTCGTACACAAAGTAATTTAAGTGCTTTAGAGAATAAGAAAGACAGTAAAATCATAATGCAAACTAATCAAAACATAAATAATCAATTATCATAAAATTAACATTAAAACAGAAGAGTGCAGAATAAAAACCTTTCAGTCATATGCACAGCTAAACAGAACCATTTTGAGCCTGGATTTAAACATTGTCAAAGTAGAGGCCTGTCACACATCTTCAGGAAGACTGTTCCAGGTTTTAACTGCCTAAAACTCAAAGGCTGATTCCCCATGTTTAGTCCTGACCAGCAGGAGGTCGGTCCATGAAGTCCTCAAAGTATGAGATGGTTCATATGGCACTAACATGTGGGAGACCTACATACAATAAGATGTACTGGGGCACACAGAGCTCCCATGTTTCATCTCATTTTAAATATACATTTTGGTGAGACTGGCTGTGAGCTTTGTTATTTGGCTCACATTTGCCTTGTCAATCTGGCTCCACATTGTAAAATACCTGCACATTTTTTTCAGAGGCGAAAAGCATCATGATGATTTATACCCTCTCATAAAAGCACTGTAAAACTCCAAGGTGAGTCAAGGGCACCCAGCCTTCCTGCCTGGCTTAGCATTCGAGGTTAGCACCGGCTGTCCCTAAACAGATAGCCTTTTTCATATCACATTTTATATACGTAACCCACAATGCAATGGGCTGTGTGACCCTGGCGTAGCGCTACTGGTGGGACAGGTGATGTAAAAATGCACCTTGAAGTCTTAATGTATGTCTTTGCCATGTGCGTGTATATGTTTATGTCAGGAGAAACTTCAGAGGACATTTTTAGGAGAACAAGTCACAGTCCAACATGTTGTAGCCATATTTGTGCGTCAACTCCGTGGTGAAAGTGCCTCCTGGTGACTATGATGTATTGCATGTCACTGCGATACATCCCTGCTGAATACTAATGCCAGCATCTGTGAACGCAGAGGCTGGAGTTTGTGTGCAGCAGAATTCCTATCAAGTTTTTAAAGGACGACATGGCCTTTGAGATCCGGTCCAAGTATGGGTTTTACAAAAGCACGAGTGATGTGATGTTTATTTTAAGTGTTCTGGAATCCACAGAGGAGTGAACGTGAAGCTGCACTTTATACGTGATCTCAATATATGTTATTTGGAGATTCTGATTTACTTACTGCTCAAAATACAAAAAAAAGGTAGAAAAATTATCGACAGAAAGGGACTCCTACTACTTCTGCTTTTGCCCATAATACTAGTGATGTGACATTTGTGAACGAGTTGACTCTTTTGAACAGTTCCTTAACATGAATGGTTGGATCTGGGCCTCATTTTTTATAAGAGTCGAATCTTTTCTTTCTTATTTGTATGCATTTTATACTTATTAACACTGAACTGGCACAAGAATCAACAGAAAAGCAGAGCAGGCAACACAAGTGAGAGATTTGAGCACAAAAAACACATTTGGCGTCATATTAACAGTTTTTAAATTATTATATTATTTAGACTATGCATAATTTGAAAGGGTAATCACACTCCCACTCTCAGTTTGAACCAGTTTAAAAGCATTTAAGCCTTGGTCATTTCTTTGAGATTAGTTTGTTGTTAAAATGAGTTTGTACATTAGTAATTTGAACAATTTACAATAGTATTTGAACAAATAGTAAAAGAGAAAAACGATCAGAAAAAATCCATCACTACATAATACAACTAAAGAAATGCAGAGCTACTATTTGAATTGTATGTCTAGAAGAGACTGTTACTGAAAAAATCCACCATTTTTGTAGTACCCGTTCAAAATGTCTACAGAGATGCATTAGCCAAAACAATATCATAAAAGTAAACAAGAAAATGCTGGAAAAGTGTCAGAATACCTTTGAATAAACTCGCTTAAAATCTGCATTGGTTTAGCATAAAGCTCGTGTGACAACATAATTGAAAGCTCTACACCAGGGGTGTCAAACTCATTTTGGTCTGGGGACAACATATGACTTAATTTGATCTCAAGGGGGCCGCACCAGAAAACTCACAGCATAAATACTCAAAAATAGCAATAAGTAGAAACATTTGTGCAGAGAAACATATATAAGAAATATATAAGAAATATTTTTTTATTGAAGTGAACTGTTCCTTTATAAAATATTAAGAACAACCTGAAACTGTCTCATTTGTGTGCCATACAACTCAATACAGTAATTTTGGAAAAAAAATAAATAAATAAAGCATTTAGATTTTATTAGAGCATGTGCAGATTAATACAGAAATGATTTGAACTCAACGTTGTGCACATAAAAACAAAAAACAAAAAAAACAAAAAAGATCCAGACCTAAAATCATCAGTATTTTACCTTTTTATTTTACAGGATTTAGTCATGCTTTGTTTTTGATCCAGAAACTTGGCATATTTTAGCCTGCAGAAGTGCATCAATATCAGGCATCATATCTTAAGTAGCTGCCAATTTCAAAATGTCATTTAAGTGCTTGTGTGTTAGCTTTGAGTGCAGCTTTGTTTTATTAAGGTTCATTATTACGGTTTCGAAGATGATGCTATTTTGCTAGCAATCAGAAAAAAAATAAAAATAAAAATTCAATTTTTGCTGAGTGTATTTTTATTACAAATCAGGTGAGGGCCAGATCTAGTCTGTAGGCGGGCCTGATTGACACCCCTGCTCTACACTATAAAGTACCTACATTTAGCAGTGCGCACTACTGTAAACTTGTATCTGGATGTCCTAATACTACTGTTAATAATGCCTGAATGCAGGTAAAATGCAGAACCATAGAGTACAATAGGAGACATTGTTGCTCGGACTCAAGGACAGAACTGTGAGTCCCCATGGCCATGCCGTTGCATGGGAGCTCACAAAGATAACGCTCTGCTGACCAGACAAAACTCCTTCCCACACGCACACACAAACACACCCCCACACACACCCCCACACACCCCTACACCCCCCCCCCCCCCCCCACACACACACACACACACACACACTATAAAAGCTGTAAACATACACATCTCAGGACTCATCATCATCCTATCATTTCCATAGTGTCCATTGCTTCATTGTTTGTTTCTTCATCAAAGCCTTCTGATTTTATGTTTCGGACTCTTGGTCCTCTTTGATGCATACACCAGACACAAACATTCTTACAATACTTTGGGCAGTTGCCAGTGTTGTACATAAAACAAAAGTTGTTGCTTTAACCAATGATAAAAAAGCACTATCAATGTGTTTGCACAAATCTGTCATGCTTCATCCATCTTACTTTGCTTTCAGTATCTTATGCACTGTTTTAACTCTACAAAGTAATTTTATTCTCTTGCCTACAGAAATGCAGTTATAGAGTCTAAGGGGAGCTTATTTACGCCATTGTATTGATTTAAACGTTAAGAGTAAATACAAGGTGTTGTAACTGTTTATTTTCCGCACTATTTTTTGAATGCAGAATGCTCCTTGTCCTATTTATAATTTTACTTTGAAGTAAGTAAGGTGTCTGGCCAGCAAAAGCCTGGCTTTACGGCTGTGCAGCTATGAAAGAGTCGGCTGGAGCTGCGCAATAATAGTGATGTGAAGGATGAAACTTACTGTTTAAAATGGCTGCAAAGGTTGTGCGCACAAAGCCTGTAATTTATTCTGCCTCGTGTTGCCTCAGAAGGACACAGAGAGGATTTGTGGTGATGGGAGGTCTTAAACTCCTCCTGACCCTCCAACCCACCTGAGAAAGAGTGCGGAGTGTTGTGAACATTAGATATGCAACTTGTGCTGTGCGCCGATGATAGCATCGAGGGCATTAATCACAGCGGAGGGGTAGGAGGAGGTGGAAGGATACGGCAGGACTAAGATGTGCCAGTCGGCTGATTTGTTGGGAGTGTTAAACGGTGTCAGAACAAGGCGGGATTTACAGGCATCGTGAGCACACATTATTGTCGCTGCCATCGCTGAGTGGCCATTAGACGACTTAGGAGCCATTGACAAACAAGGCAACAAACAAGCAGTTTATCAATCACTGCAAAGGCAGTGGGTCAATGGCTTTGCTTAACATGTAATTTTAAATGAAGTGGAGCTGTTTTGTTTATTGTATTTTCTGTGCTGTTTTAGGGACAATTCTTTACTGTAACATATTTAGCAACATATCAAGTTCATATTTTTACTCTCAGTAAATGGTGACTGTGGCTACTTGGCACAATTTGGAATGTTATTTTAGTTTATGCCAATAGTCATTTTCAGAGTGAGAAACTACTCTAAATAATCAGAAATATTCAGAAGTATGACTTCCCATATTATCATTTACTTCTTTATTCATTTGGGACCATGTACAAATGCAGTAATCTTAAAAAAAAAAAAAAAACAGGTTTAGCGCCTGCCAGATTTAACTACTTTCCATCTGTAGAACCTGGGCAGGTGAACACACATTAAAAATACATATTTCATTACAATTACATTATAAGACTAACAGTCCTTCATTAACACAGGAGTAATAGTTACCATGTCCACTACAGTATGTTTCCTACAGTCCATACAGATATTAAACTCATTATGCGCAAGTTTTTATAGTGAATAAAGAACAAATGAACTAGACTGATGTTGACACATGTTAATTTAAAACAGTTTGCAGAAGTGAGAAATTATTCCTCACAACTTTCAGAGGCCAGACAATAAAGCTAAAAAAACTAGTATGCTAAAGCGCACTTCCTGATTATCGGACAATAAAACACTTTATAATTAGATGCAGACAGGATGTGGCAAGTCTCTCAATGGCCTAGCACCAAAGTACATCTCCCACATGTTAGTGCCGCATGAAGCATCTCACTGAGCCAGAGTACTCTGTGCTCAGAGTCAGGACTAAACATGGGCAATCAGCATTTCAGTTTTATGCAGCTAAAACCTGGAACAGTCTTCCTGAACATGTGAGACAGGCCTCCACTTTGACAATGTTTTTATATCTAGGCTCAAAAACAGTTCTGTTTAGCTGTACATATGACAGAAAGGTTTTTATTCTGCACTCTTCTCTTTCAATGTTTATTTTATGATGATTATTTGTGGTTATTTATTTTTAATTTGTTGTATTGTGATATAAATGTCTTTCTTATTCTGTAAAGCACTGAAATACTTTGTGTACAAATTTTGCTATACAAATACACGTGCTTCACGTTGCCAGGCATAATTTGACTCAAGCTGAAAAATATGAAAAAATAAATAAATCCATAAAAAGTATGACCATTTGAGTATTCATTCATTTTCTGTTCCTTAGTAGTATTGTTTTTACCTGTCTTTATGCAGTACTACAGGAAACTGTATGTTTATAAAATGTGCTATACAAATAAAGTGGACTGGATTGGATAAAACTCCTATGATCTTTAGTCTCTACCAACAGTGGAATTCTTATGGGAGCAGGAGCGAGGTGGTCCAAGAGTAACTTTGCTAATTGAACTGTCTTAGATGTTCTTTTGACTATCTAATTCAGGTCAGTTTTCACCCTGCCTCATCTCTGGGCTCCAGAGCATCTGCAGCAAATCAATGGCATGACCTCCCACAAACCAGTCTGTCTTTGAATGTCTTTAAAAGGGTAGCAGCACAGTGAAAACTCAATTTATTCAACAATTTATAATGTTTTGGTTTTGCATTTTCACAAAAATGAAAATTGAACAAGGTTGGAGAATTAGAGGTGAGACCCTGTGATGTTCCGCTCTCTTTTTGCAATATGCAGCAGAGTAACGTGATTAAATGGTCATAATAAAATTTATGGCTGCAGTCCATGAAGTACTGTGATTTCCATAAAGAAAATGGCAAATCAGGTGAGGCAGCTGGAGGTATGGATTGTACAGTGTGTGTGTGTGTGTGTGTGGGGGGGGGGGGGGGGGGGGGGGGGGGGGGTTAGATTAGTCACAACCTAATAGTGCTGCAGTCCAAGTCAGAATTAGTGGTTTTGTCTTTAACCTATACACAATTTACCAAGTCACATTACATATATGACACATATAGTTCCAGTTTGGAGTGGCAAAACGTATATCTTTTTTTTTTTTTTTAGGGAATGAGAAAGGAGGGGTGCAGCACCAAATTCTAGGTAAAAATCTTCTTGAGGGGCCCGTACTGCGTATCATCTTATGAAAATTGCATATCACAGACCTCCCATCCCAAAAGGTGAGAAAGGACCTTCCTTCTCAGTTGCTTGACAACCAGACATATTTTTGTTATTTTTTTGAGCAAAAAAAAAAATCTGTTCATTGATTTATTTTTATTGTTTTCCTGATTCTAACAACTTTATTTTTAACTCGCCACTAAAAGAAGGCTATACAGAGAAAAGACCATATAGTTCCCTGTAGTGATGGCAGATGTTTGAAACAACAACGCATCACCGTTAGATTTTCTGCTTGTTTTGTTCCTTGATTTTTTTTAAGGTCATTGTTGATTGCCTGTTTATCTTTGAAGCAGGCCATTCTTTAGATGAACTAATCCCAATAATCTCCTGAATCTTTTGAATATTGATTATTGGCAAATTGGGTCATTAAAATGTGTTTAACTCCATGGTGCACCTTTCATCCCTTTGAACATCTTTTAGTATTATTCTAAATTCTGAGTAGTTTCTCCACCATCCAGGAATGATCCATAGCACAAATCTGACACAGTGGTGGTAATTTTAGCAAAGTAGCAAAGCCAATGTTTGGTTCAACTTTATAGCTTTATATAGATGCATAAGTAATATGTAAGTGCTTAATGGGTATTTAAATGGGGTTATAGTCGAGAGCAAAACTACAACAGGATTGAAGTTGTGGGTTGATGTTATGGGCCAGGTAACCATTGTGTAGATGAGTGGAGTTTGCATATCCTCCCTGTGTTTTTGTGGTTCTCCTTTAGAATAGAAGCAAAAGAAAAATTAAATTCTGTCAACTGGACAAAAGTTTTAGATTGAAGACATTTTGCTGCTCAACCAAGCAGTTTCTTCAGTTCTGGTGGAAACTGCCTTATATCTATCTGAATGGAGGAGCCAACTACACTGAAACTAACCCACCTATTTGTTTAACATTTGTGTTTGTTGACTAGGCCTATTGAATTACATTGTATACTGAGGTATATTTAGGATAATTGTTCAGGCCCTGAATTGGTGATCTCAACAACTATAAACATACTGGCTAGCAATATTGTTTTCCTTGTTTTGATTTAGGTCTGACGGTGGACTTATAAACAGGGGATTAATTATGTCTAAACCCCCATTCCTGTCCAAAGATGAATTGTCTGTCCTGACAAAAAATGCTTTTTTATCTTCTTCTTTAAGAAATTGACCTTCTTAGATTGTGTAGTAACTATACGAGAGGACTGACAACTGTAGGGAGAAGTCTTCTGGAAGTCCACACAGAGACCATCCATTGCAGCACAAACTCAAAGTTATTCCAACACTACAACACAGGGCTAAAATGGTTCCAAGTACTGAGGAAAAACACGTGTAGAAAGGCCTCTCTGTTTGTGGATATCCAAAATGGGCCTTCAATAGATCAATAGAATTATATTGGAGAAACAAAACAGCCACTATACATAAAAATGTACCAGCAAGAGCAACTTGGGGCTCCAGTCTGCCATACATTTCCATCTGAAAGTCACTAACCACTCTTGTGAAGTAGTAAAGTACAAATCTTATCCAAAGAAAATAAATGGTTTGAGAAGGGAGTTAAAGATCCAATTTTTGTGTGGAAAGACAATTCTTATTTGAATAGGAATGGGGGCCTTAGACATAATATATCCTATTTATAACTCCATCCCAAGATCTACATCAAAAAAGGGAAACAATACAGTTTATACAGATAGTCAGTATGCTAATAGGCATGAGAGCCCCCATTAAGGACCTCAACGGTTATGCAAAATATGACTCAGGCTCAGTTCACATGTAGTATAGTTCAGTAGACCTAGCTAACCAACAGCTCCTTCCTTCAGATAGATATAAGATTGTGTCCACCAGCAATTTGACCAGAACTGAAGAAGCCACTTGGATGAGCAGCAAAACGTTTTCACTCTAAAACCTTTCTCCATTTCACATAATTGAATTTTTATTTTGCTACTATTCTAAAGGAGAACCACAAAAACACAGGGAGGACATGCAAACTCCACTCAGCTACACAATGGTCACCTGGCCCATAACATCGACCCACAACCTTAATCCTGTTGTAGTTGCTCACGACCATAACCCCATTTAAATACCCATTAAGCACTTACATATTACTTATGCATCTACATAAAGCTATAAAGTTGAAACAAACATTGGACTTTGCTAACATTACCCCATAAGTCACCATTGTGTCAGATTTGTGCTTACAATTACACTTTCTCCGTGCGCTAACCTATTCCAAGGCCATCCTCCAACACCCTCCGGTTCTGTCTGCTCTCCTGGGAAATGCATAATATGAATGGGCTGTAGTACCATATAAATGTAGTAGTAAATAACTGCCCATGCAATTTATACGCCACATAAAAAATGCGCCAAAGATTTTCTCAAGTTGGAAAGGCAAGGGAAGGTGGCACACTAAATGATACATTTGAACTAACATTATCAACCATATATATTTGTTATTCTATACAGGGATATTGTATTTTCTGTTGTAAATCTAAATAAATGTTGCTAATAAACACCTTGGTGCTCGTTTATACATTCAATCATATAGGCTTTTACTTAAGTAGGTGCACGTAGCAGCTCATGCCGGAGACTCTGGCATAGGTGGAGTATAGCCAAAAGAATTACACACATTACTTTGTTAATTAGGATTAGTTTATGGTTGTTAACTATGCATAAAATACAAAAATGTCACAAACAGCAAGGTGTAAGATTTGACCACAATCTATAGACTTTACTTTATTGTCCCCACGGGGAGATTCCTTTCCACATACACAGATCTAATTTTTGGTATTACAACAATCTGTGTAAGGAAACATGACAAGTTCTTTTGGTTGTTTATTTCTGAGCACAAGGGCTACTGTAGGCCATAACCACACCAAAGCAAGAGCAAAGAAGGACAGGAGCCTCAACTCACTAGAGCTAGTCTCCAAAACAGACCAGTAACTGACAAATAGAACCTTCACATCACATATCAACCAAGTGTCACATCATAGATTGTATAAAGAAGTGGACTAAGTGAGCGTGACGTCACCTATTGCGTACGGCTCCAGTCAAATGAAGCTCAGCGAGGCTAGCGGTTATGGGGAAAATTTGGAATTCCGACTGCAAGTATCATAGCAACCAAAGAGCCAATCTGGAGCGAAGCTGTGGAAGGTAACACCTCTTTCCATCCGCACCAGTGGTTTAGCAGGGGGCAGGCATTTAGCAATGCTGTCAATCAAATCTGTTGTTAACGCTAGCAGGAGCGACCTCGAGGAAAGAAGACAGATGATTTGTGACTTATGAATGTTCATATCTTGAGTTATGGACACAATAGTGAAATAAAATACCAGGATCACGAGAAGCAGGTTGATACAAACATTTTACTATCAAAGTGACGAGCCTGGCAGCAGTAGTTACAGAGAAACAGGCGACAGTTTCCTAAAGTAAAGTGAATTGGAGCCATGATCATTTCCTGAAAAGCAACGGTTAGCTATGTCCATTTATATAAACACTCTATGTGTCACATACAAAAGCAGTTACATTAACACCAACACATAAACAGTTACAAGAACAACAAAAGGTGTCAGATCATTACATTATGTAGGGCATTCAAAAAGTTGTCCATCAATCATCATCCCAAAATATTTGGGATGATGATGATATATATATATATATATATATATATATATATATATATATATATATATATATATATATATATATAATCAGCAACACTGGCTATGGATACCAACTCAGGAATGGGGCTACCATAAGTCACCTCCCCTACATGGATGACATCAAGCAACACCACCAGGATCACCAGAATCTACAGCACAGACATCGGAATGTCATTTGGGCTTGATGGTGAAAAAGAGAGGGAAGGTAGTCCACACAGAAGGGGTCTCCCTCCCAGAAGGGACAATAGCAGACATTGAGGAAAGTTACAAGTACCTTGGCATCCCACAAGTAAATGGCAACCTTGAAGAGGAAACAACAAAAGCAGCCACGGCCAAATACCTCAGACAAGTAAGGCAAGTCCTAAGGAGTCAGCTCAATGGCAAGAACAAGGCAATAAACAGCTACGCCCTGCCAGTAATCAGAAACCCAGCAGGCAATCATGAGCTGGCCAAAGGAGGAGATACAGACCACAGATGTTAAGACCCAAAAGCTCCTGATCATGCACGGCGGGTTCCATCCCAAATCCAGCACCCTGAGACTGTAGGCGAGCCATAAGGAAGGAGGACTAGTGAGTGTGAGATCCACGGTCCAGGATGAAACTTCCAAGATCCATAAGTACATCAAGGACAAGGCCCTAACAGATGACGTGCTCAGTGAATGTCTCAGACAGTGGAGCGCAGAAGAAGTGGTGCTGGAGGAATCATCATGGAAGGACAAGCCCCTGCATGGGATGTATCACCGGAACATAACTGAAGTGGCTGATATCAAGAAATCCTACCAATGGCTTGAGAAAGCTGGACTGAAGGACAGCACAGAGGCACTCATCCTGGCTGCACAGGAGCAGGCCTTGAGCACCAGAGCGATAGAGGCCCAGATCTACCACACCAGACAAGACCCAAGGTGTAGGCTGTGCAAAGAGGCCCCTGAGACAACTGCAGGGTGTTAGATGCTGGCAGGGAAAGCAAGCATGGACAGCTTAACCAAGTGGCGGGCATAGTGTACAGAAACATCTGTGCAGAGTACAGACTGGAAACCTCAAGATCAAGGTGGGAAACACCTCCAAAGGTTGTGGAATGATCAAGCCAAGATCCTGTGGGACTTCCAGATACAGACTGACAGAATGGTGATGGCGAACCAACCGGACATTGTGGCGGTGGATAAACAGCAGAGCAAAGCGGTTGTGGTGGACATCGCAGAACCAAGTGAACATCAGGAAAAGGGAACATGAGAAACTAGAGAAATACCAGCGGCTCAAAGAAGAGCTGGAGAAGGCCTGGAAGATGAAGGTATCAGTGGTGCCCGTGGTCATCAGAGCACTCGGGGCAGTGCCCCCCAAACTGGAGGAATGGCTACAGCAGATCCCAGGAAAAAACATCAGACATCTCAGTCCAGAAAAGTGCAGTACTAGGAACAGCAAAGATACTGCGCAGAACCCTCAAGCTCTCAGGCCTCTAGTAGAGGTCCCGAGTGTGGAAAACCAACCGGACATTGTGGTGGTGGATAAACAACAGAGTAAAGCTGTTGTGGACATCGCAGTACCAAGTGATGGGAACATCAGGGACTCAAAGAAGAGCTGGTGAAAGCATCAGTGATCAGTGGTACCAGTGGTCATTGAAGCACTCGGGGACCTGCGAACTGCTACAGCAGATCCCAGGAAACACACACCCATATATATATATATATATATATATATATATATATATATATATATATATATATATATATATATAAGCCATTTTAGATCTGAAGGCCTATCATATCAGCTGTTGCTATATCCAGATAGCAAAAGTAGAGAAGTGACCCACTAGCAAGGTGACACCCTGACTTCCCTCTCCCCACCCCGACCGGCCAGGACGCAGCAGCAAAAGCCTTTCAGCCCCAGCCAAGGTTTTGATGTCCTGGGCCAAACACGGCTGCACACTAAAGATAGAAACCTCTTATCAATTAGTGGCTGAAGACACCCCACTCCGCGCACCTTGGTCAGATAATTTGCCCTTGTGTGGGGCGATTGGATTCCCACCTCTCTATTTGTCTGCCCCTCCCACTGCCCTTCACAGTCTGGCATAAACACCGCACTCTCCCAGGATCGTCTTTGATACCAGCGGTAACCTTTAAAACTTCCACAACAAACTAGGGAAAGAGAAACTTTTGTCAAAATAACTTTCTGACGGAGTGGGAGCAATGACATCTGGGTGAAATGCTTCAAATTGATCTTTATTTAGCCTCTTCCATCAACTGTTAGACTCTCCAAGTTAATATGGGCTTTCAGTGACATGTGGCCAGAACACACCGCTACACTGAAAAAAGTGAAACATTGCTGTTGTTCATTCAATGCGTTTTTTTCCGTTGGTTTAATTTAACAAAATCTAATTGGTCTGTACAATTTTAATGATATAGATTTAAACTTGTGTTTGTATTTATATTTTTTATGTAAATCCAATTTGGCTTGTGCAAATAAACAGTAGTTCACAATAGTTACATTGACCCATTTATTCATTGTGCCTTTCTTGTGCATGCGCTGTGCCAAGTCAATCCTCCAACACAGGGGGCAGCACCGGCAACAACTTTACTTGATTCTGTTCAATAATGCAACAGAAGAGAAGTGCGTCCCATGTGCTCTAAAAGTTCGGGCAAGTTCCAACAAGTGACCGAGACCTTGTCAGATCTACACCTTTTCTCTGTGATGAAAGGAAATTAAAAATTACATTTAGACATGTCTTTGTAAGTGTGTTCTCTTTTTGAGTATAAATGCACATACTTGAAGATGATTTTTTTTAATTTTTTTTATGTTTCATATTTAGTTTTAATGTTACCTGCTAGACATGAGAAACAAATTGAATTAACGAATTTGGACATCAGAATATGGGGGGAATTATTTTTGACACTTTGTAAAATTATATCTTTATGAGTGAAAGGTTTAATTTGAGATAGTCTCGCGCTGTCGCCATTTTGTGTTCCTTGCCGTGAAGATACATTTGCCAAATGCACCATTCGAACAGTACATCTAACGGTGCATTTGGCAAATTGGTACGCGGCCTCAATCTCTGCAATCCACGCAAATGTAGTGTAGGTGTCCAGCAATTTGGCATTCAGAGACCCGGCCCGCGCCACAGCATTTTTTTCAACCGACCCACTTTGCGTCAAAGGTTGTGTATTGTAAAGGCAATGTAAGCAGTTGCCTTGTTATTTCCGAGTGCTTGGATGCTTCAATTTGATGTAACCGAAGGATCTATCTTAGCAATAACACATTTGAACAAATGTTAACAAAAACTACTTGAGATCACGTCTTTCCTTCGCGCGCGCCCTCTCTCTGGCGTGCACCAGATCAGATGTGGAGAAAGGCAGACACAGGTACAGCTCTAGAGGACAGTGGTGTTTTATTCTTGTTCAGTGCTACACGGGCATGTTCTCAGTATGTTAAGCTGCAAAAAGCTGCATGTTTTATTACAGTCTGACTCAAATTCACGGAAAAACGAGCTTAAAGAGGAACGGACTTTAGACGTGCTGTGCGCATGTAGCGCGGACATGGACACGCGGAGCAGCTAAATGCAGAGAACGAGTTTTTCTAAACTCCTCATAAACGTTAAGAAACTCCGTTTTGTTTTGTTTTTTAATATGATTAATTTTATGTTTAAAATGTAAAAAACATAGATTATTTCTCTAAAATGTATATTATTTTTTTTCAACACTTTTTTTTTTTTACCTTGTTTAATTTACAGGAGCCCATTCCCCACCCCACACCTGGTCAGTTCTCAGGAAGTAAGTGTCACAATTATGGCAAAACATTGGTTTCCTCCAATGCATTCCAGAGAGCATCATATCAAAAATGTTTCAGCAACAAAAAGCCCTTTAGTGTACCAAGTGTTAAAACTGGTGTACCCAACTTTATTTAATTACATTTTATTACATTGAAACTACCGCAATTTGAGAAAGTATTCCAATTAAAAACTAGACAAATATTGTTTGGGACATGTAACTAAAACGGTTTAAATTAAATTTGATACTTTTAAAACATTTTTTTGCAGGCTTCAGTGGACACCTGCACGGAGGTGTGTGTTAAAATTGCTGATGATTCTCCTCGGTGACCCTGTTGAACAAATGATAAAGGAACAGGATCAGGTATGATAACAGGATATGTAGGAGAAGAAAATCTTTGTCTTGTTTTATACCAGTGCTTCTCAATTATTTTCTATCATGCCCCCCCTATAAAGAAGAAAAAAATTCGCACACCCCCCCCCCCCCCCATTTGATTAAATAAACATCAAATGAATAAATTAAAATGAAATAAATATCAAAATAATACATTAAAATTAAATTAATATCAAATTAAAACAAGTAATTTAACAATTTGGTACACCGCCTTATATGATGCTCAGTGCTCGCTGCTTTAAGTGACATTTACTAAGCGGGATGATTGTTGTTAATATTTGGCACGTTTATGCTGAAAAAACTCCAGCGTCTTATCAGCGTGACTGAGGTGTAATGAAGTGGCGCTTTAACTTATTTGTCTTCACACTGTCCACTGCCACAGCAGACACCGGTCTGTCCTCGTGTCCCACCGGAGTCACGGTGAAGCCCAGTGCTAAATGCGCTTCATCAGACTCCTCCTCGTCTTACTTTTCGTATGACTTTACCTCCGTCTATCTCCGCCTTTCTTTTCATCCCTGTTAAAATGTTTTCCATAGTGTCTCTTTAGCAAAAGTGTTTCTTGTTCACTGCCCTGTGTCACGATCTGTTCACTCTGTCCTGCTCTTTGCTGCGTGCGTGCTGCGTGTAACAAAAGTCTTAATTTTAGCAATATTAATTTTAACTGCCCACCATCTGCATTACCGTCATGTTATTACCCCATAGTGTCATGATGCCTGTTTTTTCCTGTCCTCCTGTGCTCTCTCCCCCTCCCCTACCTGTCTGCCTGGAGCTGGGCGGAGTTCCTGACTCCTCCCGCACGCACCTGGAGCGCATCAGCGCAATTACCGTCACCTGCTCCCGAGTATATGAGGGCTCGGCAGAAGACACTCGGAGCCAGACCGTCCGCGTGTTCGACGTGAATGCTCCAGCCTATTTTTGCATTTTGTTACCTGTCAGCCTGTTTGCTTATTGGATTTTTCACCTCCTTCCAGATTCCTGCCCTCGCTCGCTCCTGCTCCTGCCTTTGTGCTCCAGCTCCGGTATTGTCTACCCTTTGCTCTGCCTCCTGTCCTGTCTTGGTCTCCGGTGTGCTTCCTGTCTCCTGCTCTGGCTTCCACTCTCTGAATTACCCCAGCTCAGTCTCTCCTGGTCCGGCCCCTGGTCTCGTTGTGTCTCGGTTCTGGCAGTCTCTGCTCCCGCACCAGTCCTGGATTATCCTGCTCCTGCCCTGCCCTACGTCCCGTGTATGATTAACGAACAATCTAAATTGACTTTGATCCTCACTGTAAATAAACGCACTGTAAACTTGCCCCCGAGTCTGCACTCATTGGTCCACACCCGCACTAGCCGTTACGACACATAGAATGTTATTTCACGTGAGCGCAACCCATTTACTGTTTAGCTATCAGATTGCAGATTTATTGACCTTTATGGTTAATTTGTGTATGATTACTGAGGGTATCTACAAGAAGCCAACTGTCATAACGGCTAGTGCAGGTGCGGACCAAGGAGTGCAGACTCGGGGCAAGTTGACAGTGTTTATTTACAATTCATGCAAAAGACAGTTCAGACAGTTCATTTATCACACACGGGACGTAGGTAGCGGGAGGCAGACCAGACGAGCGTAGGGCAGGGCAGGAGTAGGAAAACCAGGACCGGAGCGGGAACGGAGACTGCCAGGAGCAGAGCACGACGAGACCAGGGACAGGACTAGGGAAGACTGAGCAGGAGTGATCCAGAGAGCGGGAGCCAGAGCAGGAGACAGGAAGCAAGCCGGAGGCCAAGACAGGGCAGGAGGCAAGCAGAGGGTGACTGTACCGGAGCTGGAGCGCAGAGGCAGGAGCGGGAACGAGGAAGAGTAGGAATATTGACACGCGGACGGTCTGGCTCCGAGTGTCTTCTGCCGAGCCCTCATATACTCAGCAGAAGGTGCAGGTAATTGCGCTGATGCGCTCCAGGTGCGTGCGGGAGGAGTCAGTTTGCTGGTCCGGACCGGTTTGATCTGGGAGACGTGGAAGGTTGGATGGATCCGGAGAGACGGGGGCAACTGGAGTCGTACAGCAGACGGATTTATGATTCTAATAATCTTAAACAGACCCAGGAAGCGGGGGGACAACTTGCGGGAATCAGTCTTCAATGGGATGATTTTGGACGAGAGCCAAACCATTTGGCCAGGTTGGCATGTGGGCGCCGGGACGCGGTGGCGATCCGCCGCTGCCTTGGACCGGATGAGGGCCGCCATGGTCTTACTCCGCACACGCCGGCAGCGTTGGAGGTGATGCTGGACGGACGGAACAGCGAGGTCTCTCTCCTCCGCGGGGAAGAGCGGGGGCTGGTATCCTAGGGAGGCTTCAAAAGGGGACACCGGTGGGTGAGCTCACAAGGGAGTTATGAGCATATTCCACCCAGGGCAGGTAAGCACTCCAGGTTGCGGGATTTGCGGATACCGTACATCGTAGGGCTGATTCTAGGTCCTGGTTGGCCCGTTCCGTCTGCCCATTCGACTGCGGGTGGAAGCCGGGCGTGAGACTGACCGTAGCCCCTAAGCCATCGCAGAAGGCCCACCACACCTGGGACGTGAATTGTGTTCCTCTATCGGAAACGATGTCCACCGGGATGCCGTGTTGGCGGAAGACATGGCGAGTGAGCTGGTCAGCGGTCTCCTTGGCCGCTGGGAGCTTAGGCAGGGCTACGAAGTGGGCGGCCTTGGAGAAGCGGTCCACCACGGTGAGAATTACTGTGTTCCCCTGGGAGGGAGGTAGTCCCGTGACAAAGTCCACCGCGATGTGAGACCAAGGCCGCCGGGGAACTGTAAGGGGCCACAAGAGACCAGAGGGGGGTGAATGGGAGGCCTTGGCCCGAGCACATACTTGACAGGCCAACACAAAAGCCCGGGTGTCCGTGTCCATAGTGGGCCACCAGAAGTGTCTCTTGAGCAGGGAGAGAGAGCGACTCGCACCGGGATGGCAGGCGAACTTGGAGGCGTGGGCCCACTGGAGCACCTGGAAACGAACAGGATTGGGGACAAACAGTTTACCAGGTGGGCCGTTACCTGGGTAAGGATTGTTGGTCTGGGCCTCTCGGACAGTGTCCTCAATCTCCCAATGGACCGCTGCAACGACACAAGAGGAGGGAATGATGGTTTCCACGGGACCCGGGCCGTCGTCCAGGGTCAATTGGCGGGAGAGGGCGTCCGGTTTGGTGTTCTGAGACCCGGGCCGGTAGGTCAGAGTAAAGTTGAAGCGGCTAAAAAACAAGGACCAACGAGCCTGGCGGGAGTTGAGACATTTGGCGGACTGAATGTACTACAGGTTCTTGTGGTTGATCCAAACCACGAATGACTGCTCTGCTCCCTCTAGCCAATGGTGCCACTCCTCCAAGGCAAGCTTGACGGCTAGGAGTTCCCGGTCCCCCACATCGTAAGAGGCGATTATGGGGGTCAAACCTCTGAGACAGCACTGCCCCCACTTCCGAGTCGGAGGCGTCCACCGCCACGATGAATTGGCGCAAGGAGTCGGGCTGGCGCAGGATGGGAGCGGAGGTAAATAACTTCTTGAGTTTTTCGAAGGCCGTCTGCACCTTGGGGGACCAGGTGAACGGCAAAGAGGGAGAGGTAAGTTTAGTAAGGGGCAAGATAACCCTACTAAAATCTTGTATAAATCGTCTGTAAAAGTTTGCGAAGCCGATGAACCTCTGGAGCTCTTTGCAATTGGCCGGGACGGGCCAATCCGTGACGGCCTGGATCTTCTCCGGGTCGGCTCTCACTTGGCCCCGCCCCACTATGAAACCCAAGAAACTAACCTCCTCTGCGTGAAACTCGCATTTCTCAGCTTTCACAAACAGTTTGTTCTCAAGGAGGCGCTGGAGGACCTGGCGCACATGACAGCGATGCTCCTGAGGGAACTGAGAAAAAATCAGAATGTCATCCAGGTATACAAAGACAAAGCGGTTCAGAAAGTCACGAAGCACGTCATTAATTAAGGCCTGGAACACAGCGAGGGCGTTAGTAAGACCGAAGGTCATAACCAGATACTCGAAGTGACCAAGGGGGGTCTTGAAGGCTGTCTTCCACTCGTCCCCCTCCCTTATGCAGGAGGTCTATAGCGCAGGAGGTCTATAGCGCAGTCATAAGGGCGGTGCGGGGGTAAGGAAAGCGCCCTACTTTTACTAAAAACCTCCCCTAGGTCATGATACTCTGCCGGGACTGAAGACAGGTTGGGAGCTTCCGGGGTCGGGTCGACGATGGGGCCGGACCCCTCGGCGGGAGGTAAGGCGGACTGGAGACACTTGGCGTGGCACTCTGGGCTCCACCCCGACACTCCACCCCGGGCCCAATCAAAGACGGGGTTATGAGTTCGTAACCAGGGATAGCCTAAAACCAGCGGGGAAGCGGAGGAAGACAAAACAAAGAACCGCTGGGTCTCACGGTGGTTGCCGGATAAAAAAACGGTGACAGGTTCTGTGACATGCGTCAGGCGGGTCAAAAAACGTCCGTTGAGTGCCTGGGCGTTGAGTGCACGTAGATCAGTGGGTTCGTCATGACACCAACTGGTTAAAAAAAAGTGTAAAAGTGAAATTATCCTTATTCAACCTTTATGCATCCTAAGTAGAGATTTCTTACAAACTGTAAATCTGTCCTAGTAATCTGAAATTAGAATTTAAGAATGTGAACTCAACCTATAGAGCTTGGGACAGAACACAAATATCGAACCTTGCACAGCAAGATGTGTTAAATGTTCATAGAGCTACATTATCAAAAACAATACAAAAAGGCTCTGGAAGAATAAACTGCTGGGTCACTATTGTAAATACATCTGTCACACTAGAGTCAGAAAATGTTTTGATTTATACAAAGTTCTGTATTTACCTTTTTCAGAAAATGTCAATGGATGGAAAAAAAGATGCTAATGATGACGACCAGGTGACCATGGCGGTCATTATAACACCTTCAGACATCAAAATAACTCTGGAAGGTGAAGCAGTCATGACGAACCTCCAGTCAGCGATTAAAGGGGTCGTCATGCTGTTTGGACTCATCTACGCCCTAAACATGAGGTATCTTAAAAAGTGCGAACACACACGTGAATTTGTTCAAAAAGTGCTTCTGGGACTCGAATCAAAAAGAATGAGTACACCAACTCAGTGTCTTGCTGCATAGCAAGTAGCTCATTAATTTGCTTTCTACAATTTTACAGCTGTTTGTTTGAAGTTACACAAAATGTAACTGTAAATTTGTTGGCTCAAAGTTGCACAATATGCGAATGTTATTTATGTTTTTTGTTGCGGCTAGCTGTGTTAATTTTGTGCATGCAAGTGTTAATAAAAAGCAAAATTATCAATGTGTTATGTATTTACTAAGAATATAGGACAACAATATTGAGGATGGAACTGTGTTATAAAGGACTTTAATTGTTTTAAATTTGCTCAATTAATGTTGCACATTAAGGTAACATAATTTTCATCTTGAACCAATTCTTTCTTAGAATGAGTTAGAATAATGTAATAGATATCATTATGACCAACTTGGACTTTGTAGATGTAAATCGGTTACGATATAAATTGTAAGTTGAACCAATGAACCTCATTAATTGATTAAATGTACATTCATTTAATTTAGAATTTTAAGTTGTATTAATGTATTACAATTATGTTAATTTAATTTTATATTTTTAAATTGGCCCATTCAATTTTAAACATTGAACTAATTTATTTTTTATTAACTGTTATAAATTTACAAATTTAGTTTGACCAATTTAATATGTATCATTATGAACAGTTAAGATTATTTAGATGTAAATGATTACGATATAAATTATAGGTTAAACCAGTGTTTTACTTTTTTCAGTGTATGTGAAAGGTAGCTTAAAAATGTGAAAAGGAAAATTATGAACTTTACAACTTAAAGGTGCTGTACATGATTTTTTACTGTTACAGTTCATTTGCAGTTTGTTTGCAGGGGTCCAAACGTATTCCTCACTATACATCCCCAGTATCCTTATTATTGACTGCAGTAGTAAAAGAAACATTGAATTGTGGAAATACACAACAGATTGGGGTCCTGAGGTGCTCCTGCAGAGTAGTTGCTACATTTTCTTGTGGAAGCCAAGACAAGGCAAGTTTATTTGTATAGCACAATGTAATTTGTACACAAAGTAATTTGAAGTGTTTTTGAAGTGTAATTTGAAGTGTTTTTTATTTTTTATTTGAAAGACATTAAAATCACAAATCAAAACATAAATAATCATGGATAATCATCATAAAATTACCATTAAAAGAAAAGAGTGCAGAATAAAAACCTTTCAGTCATAAGCAGAGTTAAACAGAACCGTTTTGAGTCTGGATTTAAACATTGTCAAAGTAGAGGCCTATCTCACATCTTCAGGAAGACTGTTACATATTTTAGCAGCATAAAATGGAAATGCTGATTCCCCATGTTTAGCCCTGACTGTGGGCACCAGCAGGAGGCCAGTCCCTGAAGTCTTCAGAGTGCGAGATGGTTCACATGGCACTAATATGTCAGAGATGTACTTTGGTGCCAGGCCATGGAGAGACTTGTACACAAGAGCTGCTTTAAAGTCTATTCTCTGAACCACATGAAGCCAGTGCAGAGACCTGAGCACAGGATTTATGTGCTTGTACTTTCTGGTTCTAGTCAGGACCCGAGCAGCAGCATTCTGGATGTACTGTAGTTGTCTTAATGCTTGTTTGGAAACAAATACATGGATAGGTCTCTCCAAGTCTGGTTTTGACAGTATACCTTCGATTTTTGCAATGTTTTTAGATGGTGTTAATGATTTGATGGGGCTGTTAAAGTTCAAGTCTGAGTCCATTATTACAACCACTATGGACCACACCTGGACAACTGAGGGATTACACAGATATTTACTGCAATGAGTTTATAGGTGCTGTTATCAACATCAAGAGGCCAGAGTTTATTCCTGGTTTGCTGATGATAAAAAATGCATTTAGAATTAGCTGCAGACAGCTCTTTGACCCTAAGAGCTGCCTTTAAAATATAGCTGGACAGGGCAAGACAATGTTTTACTTTTTTTACATAGAAAAAATCAATACAACCCCTTTAATTTGTTCCTTTAATTAATTTGTGTGTAGGCAGCACGGTGGCTGAGTGGCAACACTCATGCCTCACAGCAAGAGGGTTTGGTTCGATCCCCGGGTCGCCCAGGCCCTTCTGTGTGGAGTTTTGTTTCTCCCCGTGTCTGGATGGGTTTCCTCCGGGTACTCCGGTTTCCCCCATCAACCAAAACATGAACGCCCTTCGAGACAAATGTTGTTGTGATTTTGGGCGTTACAAAAATAAATGAATTGAACTGAATTGAATTAATTCATTATGACAACACCAGGGAATAAATATTAAGATGAGGTGGTGATTCTAAAATACCTGATCCAAAACCAATTAATTAATTTAATTGATAAGGTAAATTAAAAATTACACACCACATTATAAACGAGATTTAAATTTGAAGAGTTAATTTGCAAAAACAGATAAGTGTTATTTGAAAAAGTCATTGGAGGCTTGCAGTTTACTCTTAGGCTTTTAAAAATTACTATACTAATATATTTTACTGCTACCAAAATATTATTCCATCCCTTCTTGATAAAATCCACTGTACACTATTGTCATTGCTAATAGCTCTAGAACATGGTAACAAAAAGAAAACAACTTTTTTGCCCTTTTTTTTAAACAGAGATACTGCTATTGAACATTCGTTAGTGATGCATTTAAAAAACTGACATGAAATATTATCAGGGTCATTTTTGTGGTAATAGATTCGTAAGTGAAATGTCTTAAGCTATTTCATTATTAAAAATGCCATAGTGTTTGGCCTTGATTGTATATTCACTAATTTATACTCTGTAGGAATATAAGGATATAAGACAGTGGCCACCAGCAATCTGACCAGAACTGAAGAAGCGGCTTGGATGAGCAACGAAACGTCTTAACTCCTACAACGATTTGTCCAGTTGACAGATTTAAACTTCGTCTTTTGCTATGGATCAGACCTGGACGACTAAGGGTTTACACAGACATCTGAAGGAATATATTATACTGTTATTCTTTCTATCATATTGGCAAAAAAAAAAAAAAAAAAAGTACTTGCTAATATCAAATGCCCGATGACATTGCCAGACCCTCTTTTTCATGGGAGCCCTGTTAAAAATACAGAACAATACAAACAAGAAAAGAAACAAAACACATAACTCTATAGGTCCATATAAAACATTAAAAAACAGGAGCAGGTGTGAGTATAAATGTTTATCATCACATTATTAAAGTAAATAACCAAAAGCTTTTTTTCCTATTTCAGTTCTAGTGCAGCCAGTTTGTTGATGCAGACAATCATGAGATCTTGTATTAAAAGTAAAAAAGTTCAACAAACAAGTCAAATATTCAGGCAGTCTGTTAAGTAGCTCCATATAAATACATTTTATACAGTGTTGTTCTCTTCTGACAGATGGCAATGGCCATCCTACTTCTTCATAGAGTGTACAGTGATGGGTTTTTAATTCAACACCAGTTATGAAACAAAGGTACAGTTTAACATGCTGCCACATTGCCTTTCTCATGTTTCCTCCCGTAAGTCTTGTCTTTACTCCGAAGCAAATGTGACAAGTAAATATTTCAGTAGATACAATGGATCCATCCCACTCTGTTAAGGATACACGCGTGGAAGAGCTTTGTACGTGGTTGGAATAACAAATCCTCAGAGAATGAAGATTCCGTGTACCCCTTTACCCCCTTAATAAACATCACAGGCGGCTCTGTTATAGCAAGTGGCTCATGCAAAAAACTATGGCCTTTATCAGGAGAGCACATTCAACCCACTCCCGTGAAAGATTTATACATTCATACAAGTTTTACACCGCTTGGAGCTCTAATGGCTTTTAGTACTAGGGCCCCAAGGAGTCATTGTGCATGAAAACCAGAGAACGCACACAGCACTTACAGCTATGTCAGATTACGGTAAAAAGAAAAAAAAAATGGTGTTGACTTTGGATACTGTTTCCCTGTGCATTTCTGAATGAGAAATGACAACGTCCAGGGCAGTCAGCGTCTTTTCTGTTCTTACATGACAAGCTTCCATAATTTCAGATGGAGCTATTCACTAGCTTTAAACATTTATTGATTCAGTTGAGGGGGGGGGAATTCTGTTGTTATAGACTGCTCTAACAAAATAGTTTTTTTTTTCAATTCTCAATTTTTATGAAAACAATTTCTAATTTTGTCAAGAGGATTTTAAGAAATTATCTTTCCAAGAAATTAATGATACTTCTAACAGAAAGTAGCTATTGTTCGACAATAAATAGTTAGTAAGTTTCAATTGGACAGCAACTGAAAACAAGGTCAGATCTGTGGAGAGGCAAGTCAACTCACAGTAAAAATGCATGTTTGTTTTCGTCCTTTATTCAATAAAATACTTGCAGTTGAATAAATGTAAGATCAGTGGTGAAAGAACTGTGTTAATTAAAAGTATAGATATCATACAAAAAAATACTAATGTAAAATTATCACATGAAAAATATTCTTCAGAAAAATATTAAACTTTCCATTTGAGCATACTTAAGGAGTAAAAAGTAAAAGTATTTCTTGCAGATTTTGAGATCTGATAAAGATTCAAATTTAGTGATTCTGATTTGTGCTGAATTTGGTTCAGCGTTGATAAAAATATGCCTCAGGATTCTCAGCAGGTCTCAGTCAGTAATAAAACATACTTTTCAGTCCTGTTTAGAAAATGTAGTGAAGTAAAAGTAAAAAGTATCAAGTATAAAATTACTACTCTTACTAAAATTACAGCTCTTACTTCATTACGTTGTTATTTGTTGTGTTATTTTGTTGTGCATTTTTGGTACATGTGTTTGTTTAAATGATCCATTGTGCAGACTTGTTTGGATGGCTAGAATTTTCTCAAAGATGTTCCTTAGAATCATACACTGCATTGCATACATACAGGTTAGTTTGCATCTTACATGTATTTTCCAAGTTGTCTTCTTATCACGTTGCAACCATTCTCTGGATTTCTAGGAAAACATGTAAACATGTGAAATACCATTCATTACGCCAGCAGCACATGTTGTGAGCAGAGAACCCGGGAGAGCGATGAGAGAGTGGCTAAATGTCTTTCTAAGAAGATGGAAGTCAGACATGCTCCACTAGAACCTGGAGCACCCAATAAATCAAGCAGCGTCTTCTGCCACAAACCTGTCAGCCTATTAGGGACACACAACTGTGAAGACAGAAGGTGCGCATGCATGAGATGTGGCCAGGGAATCGGAGAGAAAACATCAGACAGAGGCAAGGGTTGGACACACATGACAAAAGTTCTGACATTTACTCAGTTACATTTACTCAGATTACCTTTATCTTGTTTTATTGTGTTTTTGTCTCATATTTTTATAAACTCTCACTTATTTTTGATATTGCTCAATCATTTAAGTTTATTTCACAAAAATATAGTTCACATAATTATATTTAAGATTTTACCAAAAGTCTTGCCTTTTTCTGGTGAAGTTAATAATTTTATATATACATACAATACACACACACACACACACACACATACACATTTATATATATATATATATATATATATATATATATATATATATATATATATATATATATATATATATATATATAGGTGAAGTGTCTTGCCTATAGACACAACAACATCATTCATCGCAACCTGCCAAACTGTGAGTCAGTGGATCTTACTGTTCAACTATTGATGTCTATGGCAAGAGCGAGATTTAAACCGCCAACCTTCAGATCAGTGAACTAACACTCTACAACTGAGCTACTGTCACTTTAAAGGTAATCCCATAACTGTTACCTAACAACTACAGTGTTTACAAGGGCCAAAACTAATCTAAATTGCACAATAGTTAATTAAACTAAAAAACAACAAACTTTGTAACCTTTATTATGTTAAATTGATGTTTTGCATTTTGGGTGGAATTTTCAGTGTTGACATACTTGATGTATTCTGTTTTAGATCTCAAGATCTCATGCTGTGGTTTTGTTTTTTGTTTTTTCCTTGCCACTATGCACTTTACATTTCCTCTTGTTTTACAGTAAACATTACTAGGGACCACCTGTTAACATTCTCATGTGGTATAGGTTAGAGGGGTAAATGTATGTATAAAGGTGCAATTTCTCAAGTTATTTTTATGTTATGTGCAATATACAACATACTGGTATTGTATTGTCTGTACACTACCAGTCAAAAATTTGGGCACACCATGTATTCTTTTTCTTCTTTTGTTTACTATTTTCTACATTTTATATACATATGGAAGACATTATATATATATATATATATATATATATATATATATATATATATATATATATATATATATATATATATATATATATATATATATATATATATATATATATATATATATATATATATATATATATATATATGTAAAATCTTCTCACCCTTCGCAGGTGGTCTCTCATCCCCTCTCTTTTCCACGCTCAGGACCTCTACCAGAGGCCATTGAGGGTTCTGCGCAATATCTTTGCTGTTCCTAGTACTGCACTTTTCTGGACTGAGATGTCTGATGTTTTTCCTGGGATCTGCTGTAGCCACTCCTCCAGTTTGAGGTTCACTGCCCCGAGTGCTCCGATGACCATAGGCACCACTGATACCTTCTCCTTCCAGGCCTTCTCCAGCTCTTTATATATATATATATATATATATATATATATATATATATATATATATATATATATATATATATATATATATATATATATATATATATGTTATATATATATATATATGTAACCGGTTCATATATGTATAATTAATGTATAATTACACAAAATGCTGCTTTTGTTTGTCACAGTTTTGTCCATACCTGGTGTTTTGATTTTATGTGCAGCCTTGGTCCTCCAGCCGCTTCTTCTTTGTTTTTCTTTCTTCTTCGTGTGTCCCTCGCCTTGCTCCTGGTATAAATTCGGGGTTTGACTCCCGCCTCTTCCCTTTGCAAACCCGTATTGGGAAGAGGTCAGTCATTCATTGTAATCCCAAGTGTCCTCTTTTAATTGTCTTTATCTTTGTATACATCTGTGGTTATATTTTATTTGTATTTAAGTTAATATTGATCTCCTGTGTCGTTTCGTTGTTTTTGTTTTTTTCATGTGAGCAAGTGCGGGAAGATGTTGATATTCTCTATTGTCTTTTGTTGTATAGTGTGGGCTGGACCGATGTGTAGCGGCACGTGTTCATAAAGTTTTATGCTTTTTATTGAACAGGTATGTTGTTGTTAGCCCTTTGCAAACCCGTATTGGGAAGAGTGTGGGCTGGACCGATGTGTAGCGGCACGTGTTCATAAAGTTTTATGCTTTTTATTGAACAGATTAAAGGTTCAAAAGTCCCCGCGGTGTCTTGTGGCTCCATAGCACCCTTACAACACAACGCAGAAGTCCACCGGTCACATATATATATATATATATATATATATATATATATATATATATATATATATATATATATATATATATATATATATATATATATATATATATATATATATATATATATATATTGCCTGGTAGTGTATGAACAATAAAAAAAAACATCATTTCAAAACACAATGTACAATACTGCATTTGAGCACAATCTTTGGCCTACCAACCTTTGCAAAAAAAGGTTTTTCCGCTTTTCCTTCTGCGCCTTTCTAAGTGCTGAGTGAAGCCCGGACGAAGCATGGCATAAAAAGTGCCACTGCTGATCGTTAATAATTCAACACTTTCCAATGGCTCAAAAATAACTGTTGGAAAAAGGCTAGATCTGACATAGTTCCAGCATGTTCAGAGCTTGTTGACTTTAGAGCTTCTGAGTCAGTCTGAGTGCTATGCTGCTCCCTGCGTCAGCACAGTGACCCCATTCTTCTCACAGTGGTTTTGGTTTTTAGATTGAAGAGAGGAAATCAAAAACAAGAACAATACAATTTCAATTGACATTTGTAATGTACACAGAAATAATTGGTTTATTGCAAATAGGGAAGTGTAAAACTACATTATTTGATTATTAAGTGAATCATGCAAAATGTGTAATCTGACCAATAGTAGCTTCCCAAAGCAGTTTACAATGTGTTATTTATTCTATGCAGCTACAGGGTTGCGGTAATCTGCCAATCTGTGCAGCACCAACAGCCTCAATCACCAATCATCACCATTCACTTACACATCACAGTCTTACCTATTCTGCAAAATGGCCTTTTCAGAGTTCTTTTACTTCTCATTTACCTTCTCAGAGTTATTTTTGGATTGATCCGTGCATGTTTGAGCAATCTTTAATCACTTATTCTCAAGATGCTATTTTTCTGATCAATCCCCGTTTTCACCATAACCGGTATACGCCCACTGGTCTGCACTAACTTCGTTCTTCAATTTTATTTTCTTAATCAATTATACACGTAGGATTCATCAGCATCACGTAGTCATTTTGGTAGAACGTGGAAAAAAATCAGCTACTTACTAGTGTGATCTGCAGCTATCCATAGGAGGGGCCTACAGCTCCACGACTCTTTGTTGTGGTCACATTTACAGTAATATCAGCACCACCATTTTCTAATGCAAAAGTCAGCAAACTTGTTTATTTTATGATGTCGCTTTAGATGAATATAGCAATTTAAGATGTGAAAATTATAACATAATGATCCACCTGGGTTATAGATTACAACTAGCAGACACAAGCACAATGTTTTATTTAAGCAAGTGAAGTGTCTTGCTTATGGACACAACACTGGCATTGATCACAATTTAAACAAGACTACTCTAGCACCTTAGTGGCTCTTTACATGTTTTCTAACAGAAATAAAATGTATTTCTTTTTAACATAATTTTCAAAGTTGAAGCTGGTTTCTTTCTACTACATATTTCTAAGTGGTGTAGAACAGGAACAACAGTGCTCAGTGGTGTGGCCCTGGCAGGATCTAAAAGGCTCAAGCAGATCCTTTGTTCTGGCCTGAATAAAACCTTCACTTAAACAAACCTTTGTTCATTAAAATGGGGAACATGCTGAGTAAATAAATGAACTGGGTCTTTTAACTGGAGACATTAAGAGTTCTACACAGAAAACAAAACAAAATAAACACCAGAAGCATCATTTAAATTCACCAACCAACATCGTGTTCCCTGTAATACCAGATGAATGAACAAAACTTATGGTAAAAGTGTCTGTGCTATCTTCTGCTATCAGTGTGCAAAATAATTCTTTGATATAAATGTTGTGTTTTTCATATGTAGTGTGTCTTGGCTTCATCATGCTGTTTTGTCTGTATCTGTGTCATAGACCGTATATATAAATAGACATAGCTAACCTGCTAGCCGCCGTGTTCCAAACAGGAAGTGAGCATGGGCACACTTCCAACCCTATTAACTTTGGCTCCATTTCACTATACACTGGAAAACTGTTGCCCCTTTCTCCATAACTGCTGCTGTCAGGCTCGTCAGTTTGATCTTAAAATGTTCGTATTAACCTGCTCTACATAATCCTGGTACTTTTAATTCAGTATTGTGTCTATAAATCAAGATTTGAACATTAGGAATAGACAAATTAGGTGCCTTCTTTTCCCGAGGTCACTCCCACTAGCGTTAGGTTTGATTGATAGTGGTGCGCTCACTCCCTGCTAAACTAACGGTGCGGGTGGGAAGGGGCGTTACCTTCCACAGCCTGGCTCCAGATTGTGGTTGCTATGATACTTGCAGTCTGATCTCGACTCTAAATTCGCCCCTGTAGCTGCTGGCCTCCATGAGTTTCATTTGACTGGAGCCAAACTCTATGGGTGACGTCACACTCACTTAGTCCACTTCTTTATACAGTCTATGGTCAGTATTTTATATATGAAGAGTTCAATAGCAAAAACAGATATCTGTGTTGGAAAAAAAATGCCAAAATGTGTTTTTCTTTTTGTTACTATGTATTAGAGATATTAGCAATAACAATAATGCACAGTGGATTTCATCAAGAAGCAATAGGACAATATTTTGATAGCAGTAAAATACAATTGGCTTTTAAAAATATTACTATACTATGAGTAAACTACAAGCCTCTGATGACTTTTTCACATGGCACCTATCTGTTTTTGCAAATGATCTCTTTATATGCTTGTTTTCTTTTGTGCCCTGAAGAGGACTTGGTTTCATGGGGGAACATGTAAAGTGTATGGTTCCTTCTATAGCTGCTCATATACTAAAACATACACCTATTTTAGACTGAAATGCTCAAAATAGCCCTAATTATTATGCGTTTTAGATTACTTAAATGTAGAGCCATCAATTACAGCAGCATTCAAACACAACTTAAAACTTTTACAACTTTGATTTTGAAGTCTTTTTTGGGGGCTGTCATCTGTAACTTTCCATAAGCTCTAGTCACACATGTGGAATGAGTGTGAATGTTGAGCTCTCAGCTTCCATGAGATCTGTGACACTTATCGACTTGAGACGATTCTGTCAAAACGTCAAAGTGTGGGGAAATTGCAGTCTTCTCTCACATTTAAATTACTTAAACTACTGAAAAACAAGTTCCATATATTCAGGTTGGTAAATTAATTTCTGCCTTACTTGCTTATTGCTTATATAAATGTCGCTCTGAGTTTGGGGGTAAGGGTCAGTTTCCTCTTTTCATTGCATGGTATAGTCATTAAAAAATAAAAATAAAAAAAATAAAAATCCCCAAATCCTTTAGAATGTCATGATGTCCTCTGAAATACATGGAATTGCAATGTACTGCAATGGTCAATTTTTTATATAGGTCTTTTCCACCTTCAAGGCAATCAAAGCACTTTATATCAAGGAACTGCTCACCCATTCACACATACATTCATACACCAGTTTACACAGGGATGAGGCAGGTTAAGTGTCTTGCCGAAGGACACCACGACAGCATTCATCTGTGGGAGCTGGAACCGCACTGCCAAACTGCGGGTCAATGGATCAGATAGCTGTTTATCTCAAAAGCAGAATTCAAACCAGCAAACTTCGGCAAACACTCTATCAACTGAGCTACTGTTGCCCTGTGATAAACATTCTGAAACATTTGGATAGTTTTAATCCTGAAGTATTGGAGTGATATTTACTATATTTTCCTGAACAGCCCAAAACACATTTCAGTCATGTTATATACCCAGCTCCGCCTGTCCTCCATTTTAGTGTCTGTCTCTGTCTTCATTTGCGTCCATCACACAGACTAACTCACCTGGGAGAGTGAGGAGCGGAGATGTGTTCCACTTTGGTGCCTCTCTGATTGCATTGTTTACAGCCAAAGACAACTGCAGATCGGAGCACTGGACTTTTTAATTAGGTCTAAGCTTCACATTGTGCAATATTACGACATGCTCAGGAGAAGAGGCAAACTGTGGTGAATTATTTATACTGCAGAAGGAAAAGTACAAAAGTAAAGTTGCAGTTTTTGGGGAAAGCACGACTCATCATTTTTAAAGAGGTGGATACAATGTTAGTAGGCTAAAGAATGGAATTTTCAGTGTTTCAATCATGACATGCCTCTTTGTACTGATATTTTCAGATCCACTATTTAAGTGAAAGTGAAAATGTTACTAATGGAAACAAAAACTACATAAAGTGACATTTCCAAATCCCTATTGCCACTCACAGATCACATTTGTTTCATTCAAACATTGCATTTAAATCCTGTCAATTTCAGAGTATGGAGACTTTCTCAGAACAAATTTACTCAAATGCAGCAATCGTCATTTAGACTGGCCCAAATATAATTTTGATTTGATCTGCTGGATCTGCTGTGCCATATAATCTTTCATTGTGGCCATAACATCAAGACCTCTGAAGCTAAGCAGGTTTGGGCCTGGTTAGTCCTCAGCTAAGACACTTTAATCTTACCTAATACAGTCTACCCCAGGGCAGCTGTGGCTACAGTAGTGGCACCTGTGTGTGTGTACACTGGTGTATGAATGTGTCAATGGTCACATTTTTATTATTTATTTTCCACCTTCAAGGCACTTTACATGTACGCAGACACTGGACACATGGAGGGTTAAGTGTCTTCCCCAAGAACACAACAACAGCATTAATCTCTGGAAGCTGGAATCACACAAACCTGTGGGTCACTGGATCTGAGCACTACCAATGATGTTAATGTTGAGAGTGGGATTTGAACTACCAGCCTTAGAGGACAAAACAATCAATGGACAAACACTCTATCAACTGAGCTACTGTCACCCACTGAGCTGTTGCCCGTATGTGTGAATATATGAACGGTTCCTTGATGTAAAGCATTTTTAGTGCCTTGAAGGTGCAAAAGCTTTTTATTATAAAAGTTATTATTATTATTATTATTATTATTATTGTTATTGTTATTATTATTGTTGTTGTTGTTGTTGTTGTTGTTGTTGTTGTTGTTGTTGTTGTTGTTGTTGTTGTTGTTGTTGTTGTTGTTGTCGTTGTCGTTGTTGTTATTATTATTATTATTATTATTCACATAAGCCATGTTAAAGTGATGGTGGTATACATAGCAAACTGTTACCTTGAAAACCATAATATATTCCGGCCCTCGTCCCTGACTTTGTCACATCAGGCTCTGTGTGTCTTTGATGTGTCTTTGTAAAAGCTGTCTCAGGAACTTTTTGATTATGTCAAATCTGCAGTGTTTTTGCATTTCAACATCTGCTGTTCATTCTCCCCTTAAGGCAAAGGTTTGGGCTGTTGTTGAGCTGCTGATGAGCTGTTGTTGAGCTGTTGTCTTCATATGGCATACAATGAGACTTCATTAGGATATCTGCACATAATGAAAAACAAAACAATCATCCTCATCGCTGTTTACCCATTTGCAGTATATTTCGAATGCCCTACTATGCACCACTATGGGGCATAGCCTATTGATGTATGAACACAGTAGTTTACTTATGCACTGGATGGAAATAGTACAAAGGGAAAGAACTCACAAATGTTCCACTTGTAGCTTGACTTTCTGTCTAAATACTCCATTACCCCAAAAACAATGGAATTTGACACCTTGGCTGGTTTCCTCTTCAGCCTCGCCAGTCGTAGCATGAGAATGGAGCTGTAGCCAGCAGAATGGAAACCCAACATTTGCACTTGAGATTTGGCGCTAACAAAAGCAGTGTTACCTCGGCGCCTCTAAAGTGCTGCCTTGGCGCTTGTGTTTATTCAGTCTTTTCAAACAAAGATGATTTCTGTGGAAAGGGCAGCTGTGACAGTATTATGCAGCTCTGAGGGGATCGTTTTGATGAAGACAGACCCATTTGTGTTTAGACATTCACGTCACACAATAAAGGCGCATTCTGCTAACAATGATCCAACCCATTTGGCAACACGGCTCTCAGAGGCTGATGCCATGTCTGTTACTGAACTGCCAAAAGCGCTGATGTCATTTCCTGTGTCAGCCGGTCACTTGTTTGTTGGTTGCACATAAACTGGAGCACTCTTAATGATATTAGTGACAGCGGAAGAATCTGAAATGTCACTAATCAGTAATAATAATAATAATAATAATAAGAAGAAGAAGAAGAAGAAGCCAAAGTAGAAGAAGAAGCCAAAGTAGAAGAAGAAAAATACAACAAAGTAGAAGAAGAAGAAGAAGCCAAAGTATGAGAAGAAGAAAAATACAACAAAGTAGAAGAAGAAAAAGATGACAAAGTAGAAGAGGACAACGTAGAAGATGAAGAAGAAAAAGGAGAAGGAGCCTAAGACCAGACCATATCAGCGAATAGGCCTGACATAGCTGCTGAAAAACAAGACCCACAAAACCTGCCTCTTTAGAGATATGGCTGTCTCCAAAATATTACCCCCCTGGGCACGGCACATATCCTTAGGAGGGCTCTGTCCATGAAATAAACTCCCTCAACACTCCAAGGTTCATGGACTGGTCTCGGATGCTGACCAATAAGAAGACTTGAATACTAGTATACGTCATAATAATAGGGTGGTGAATAAAACAAAGATTATTAAAGAAAAGCATAAAATGTAAGAGACATAAACACACAGGCAATAAGGTGCAATGCTATTTAAATTGCTATTTAAAGCATGATAGGTTTTTGAGAAAAACATCTCCAATCTTATGAAATGCTTGAACTGAATTGAAATAGAGGTGAAGGAACCAGACAGAAACATTCAAAATAGTGGCTTGACTCTGCTATTTTCAAAGTAAATAAATACAGAACTTAATATAAAATGTGACTAGTATTGGCTTTGTGGTATGACTATATTTGCTCTTTAAGCTCAGACAGAGGCAGTGGAGCAGATAGTCGACAGTTGTGTTCATGCATAAGCAGCACATTAGTAAAAGTTCTCCCATGCAGCGTATGTGTGGAGCTGGAGCGATGACCTCCCCTGCTGTGTCTGTCACACTCACATCTGCCACCTCTGCACAAGACTGAAGACTGAGCAGAGCCATGAGGCAGACAAAACTCAGCACAATGACATGTTTAAATCAAAACTCATTCGAACCAGTATCAATAAAGAAAAACAGCAGGCAGTAGCTCAGTTAGTAGAGTGTTTGTCCTCAGATCAGAAGGTTGGAGGTACAACTCCCGCTCACAAAATAAAAAAAATAAAAAACAAAAAAATCATTGCTAAATGATCCTCTGTCCCACATGTTGGTGGTGTGATTCCAGCTCCCACAGATGAATGTTGTCTTAATGCACTGTGCTCTCAGCATCTGCATACACTGGTGTGTGTATGTGAATGGGTGAGTGGTTCCTTAATGTAAAGTGCTTTGAGTGTCTTGAAAGAGGAAAACAGCTATATAAATTGTACCTTTTACCAAAAGCATCACATAGTCTGGACCTTTCATAAGTGTTATATTATCATTCTGGTTTCAGAATTGGTATATGAATAATTTTTTTTGACAAAGTTGTGGATAATTTTTTTTTTGTATTATTATATCTTTTAGTTCGAGCCTGTGCATGTTGTTTTGTTGTGTTGTTGTGTCATTGAACAAGATACTAAACCCACATTGTCTATATGTCTATAAATCAAGGTGATGGGGCTGATGACACAGATTGGCAGGCCTGCTTCGATCAGTCTACCACAAGGCAGCTTTTCTACCTTCAAGGAGGTAGAAGCGGCACTCAAAGCACTTCACATCAACAAACCACTCATCCTTTCATGCACGTATTCATACACTAATGTGGCAGAAAATGGTGGTGAGGCATGATAAGTGTCTTACCCAATGTGTGGGCTTTGAACTGCCAACCTTGGGATCAGAGGACAAGCACTTTACCAACGCACTGCTGCCCCACAAAAGAAAAAAAAGGAATACACATGTAGGTTGTATTGTGGCAGTGGGTCCAACCAATACCATCGCCCCTAGATTATCAGTATATACTTTTGTGTCCTTGGGCAAGATGCTTCACCAACCTATATGATTGTCAGTGTTACTCCCACTGAAATTACTGAACATACTGGTTATGATACATAGTAGAATGTTGTCTGAATGCACATTGTGTTAGTATTCACAATGTTATTATAGCCATATTTTGGCACTTGTTGAGATGTTTATGGTGACCTCAATTCCCATTGGGCACCATATTTTCCCAATACAAAAGTAAGCAGAGTTGTTTCTTTCTTTAAGTTGTTTTAGATGAATACTGCAATTTACAATGTGCAAATTATAGCATAATCTACAAATGGCATAGATTATCCACAGGTGTCATAGATTATAGCTGTAGAGCAGGTACAAGCACAATAGATTTTCTTTAAACAAGCACTTTCCATGGCTTAACCAAAAGGAAAGACTGCCACTTTATTGGCATTTTCACAGTTAAATCGATTATTCTTTAATCTTTTCATATTTTTGATTTTCTGTGTTCACAGTGAGTTGTTCAGAAATGCTTTTAAAACCCATTCTGTATACTCGCTTGCTCAAATATGTGCTACTATTGGATCCCTGTGGGTAGTATTAATATTTAAGCTGTTTTACAACTGTGTATGTCCGTGAAATATAAGCACAGAAACAAACTGTGGTTCTATTTACTGTGTGAACTGCCTGCAATGTTGTTCTTTACGAAAAACAACTCTCCCTCCATGTACTCCTCAAAGCTGAGCAGCCAGTGCAAACACAAGATCAGGGGAAACGTCAGCACCATAACAATAAAAAAATGCGGAAAATCAATAGAAATGCTCTTTGGCGTGACAGTTTTCGATGATGATAACTAGGACTCAGGATGTAGTAGACAGCATTTTGTATTGGCCCAGGTTTTGATTGACAAATAATGGCCGCACAGTTGTTGTTTTGAGAGCTTGGCACACGGCTGTAACGGACACCCTTCTCACCGCTGTGTGGCATTGTGGGAATAATTACAGGGGGGTGCCTGAGGTGAGGCCCGGCAGAACCACTTCGTTAGCAGGAGATGCACCGCAGCAGAGAGCACAGCACAGACCATGGAGCACTATCACTCAAGCAGAGGCAGACAGCAGCAGGGTCTGATGGCTGCTCTGCTTCTCAAACTGTGGTGTAGCATCCACAAGGAGTACACAGGTCTCTTTTATACACAGCCATTCCATTTCCAATTGGGTCTCTTTGCTCATTTGTTTAAGCTCTGTGCCTGTCCTTTTTTGACATAATAATAATGCACTGGATTTATATAGCATCTTTTAAGACACCCAAAGATGCTTTACAATGTGCTAGTCCATTGTGGTACTCATCCAGCAGTCTCCCATCCAAGTACTAACCAGGCCCAGGCTTTCATAACTTCCAAGATGTGACAAGATCATAGATTGATAAACTGGTATGGCCAGATTACAGATTGATTGGTGAGCCAACACAGAAAGCTGAGAGCTCACAACTCTGCCACTATGCCTTCTGCAATTCTATCTAAAAAAAATAATAATAATCATAATTGTAATCTTCACTTCTTTCACATAATTGGTATAAAAGAATAATGTCTAAAGATAAAAGATGTAAAATGGCAATTAGTAAGTAAGCTTGCAAACTGTGTACTCCCATAACTGTAAAAGTTGTACATTTTATACTTGTTTTGCCCTTAGCTCAAGGCTCTGCAACAAATATAGTGAAATAAGCACCATAACAAAGATTCTGCGAGTGCTGGACAGCCAGGGCGAGTAGAAAAAGATTCTGAGTTGTAGTGTGTAAATAACAACCATTGTGGGATCCTAAAAGTCTTGAACAACAACAAAACAAAAACAAGGCAGACAATCTGACAAATGACAAATACACTTGAGCACTAATGGGCTGATTCAAGACAGCGAGCTCAGTGAGAATGTCTAGAGGGTAAGTGTGGGAGAAATGCCTGTAAAAAATACATACAGGTTACAGCACAACAAACAGCCATAGAGAGTGGAGCGGAACAGTGGGGAGGTGAGTCAAAATGTGATCAAGTGCTCCTATCTGAGCAGTGTACGCTCGGCTGGGACTCACAATGTCTCAATACACAGTGACTGTTACACTCTAAACTCCAGCAAAAGGCAACCTCAGTGTTAGGGATATGAAATTTGAGACAATTTTGAATATGAATTTTACCTTCAGCAAATTCAAAGGTCCTCAGGTAATTCTAGTTCAGTATGAATTTCCTTGATTTGAGCTGTTTTTAGTGCATGAATTAAAGCTAATAATGATTCAAGATGTCTTTACAGTTTATGTTCATTACTTTTTTTCTCATTCCAACTCATGTTCATCCATATTTGAACAAAATTAACATTATTTTGCCAAGGACCATGGTCCAATCCTATTATATTCTTTCCAAAGGTGTGGACTTGCAAGACCTGACATCAACTTGTGTCAGACTTGTGTTAATATTTTGATGACTTTTAGACTTGACTTGACTTTGACGTGGAGTTGACTTGGACTTAAAGGCATTCTTTCAATTATCAGTCCACCATTTCCATAATAGTCCAAAAAAACAAGATGATTACTGTCATGACTTATTCTGTGTGTATGCGCACAAAAACACAGAGGCTGTGAGGTTATTCATATTTTACAGACTTCCCAACAGGCGAAACTAATCCCACGCAAATAGGGTTTAAGGCAGTGAATGTGTAATCTGTTGGTGTGACAGCAGAGGTGGTAGAAGGTAAGATCAGGTATATTTGAGGCAGAAAGCTCCTGTGGCCTAAACATAAGAGCAAAAAGAACTAAAAATAATTTGATATTTATATTTTATACCATCATTTTAAATCACATTAATTGGACACATTCAATATTCAATACGTTGTAATGAAGTAGAACCCTAATACCTGCTTTTCTTCACTTAAGAGCGTTACTGATATTTAAGCCCATAGCCTAGCACCAAAGTACATCTCCCACATGTTAGTGCCATATGAACAATCTCACACTCTGAGGACTTCAGGGACCGGCCTCCTGCTGGTACCCAGAGTTCAGGACTAAAAGTGGGGACCTGGAACAGTCTTCCTGAAGATGTGAGACATTCTGCACTCGTCTCTTTCACTGTTAATTTTATGTTGATTATTTTCATGTCTTTCTTATTCTGTAAAGCACTTTGTATAGCGCAATCTATACACAAAGTAATTCAAATAAACTTGTCTTACCTTGCCTAAACCTTTACATTAGCTATCATTACCCAACAGTTTCTCAGTTAGTCACCTAAACCCTTTTGTATGTTTTATTGAATTTTTAGACTTAAACATTTTGGCAGTGTTTCCTAATGCACGCACTGTGTCACCATTGTATCTGATGAACTTTTTTTTTTCATTTCACCAATTCAAAGTCAATTAATTACACGATATGCCGGCAACATGACCAAGTCTGTGAAAGAATGTAACTGAATGATACAAAGAGCCTGATTATGTCGGCTAGTTTACAACATTTACACTCCCTTTTTCAGTTGTTGTGTCTTTAGCATCAGAAAGTCTTTTCGGGTGATATTGAAATTTGAGAGCTGTAATGAAATTTATGATTCAGAAGTGCCTCCTAACCCCAATGTTGTTTTTATCCTGAAGCAGACACTGCATAACACAGCCAGACAGGCCTTGACCTTAACTGACATTAAACCAAAAACATCATTTAAACCGGGATTATTACTCACCAAGGTGCATGGGATTTTCTCTTAGAAATCATCCAAATCTGTGTTTGACATTTTCGCTTTAAGGAGGACGGACGCTGTAGACATGGAGAGGAGGGCTGGGTGGTGGGTGGGAGCTCTAAGCCATGAATATTCGATGTCAGGTAACAGTATGTATGGACCCCCCGAGGATTGTGGGAAAACGGATCGCTGAGATCAAAGAGAACGTGGAACACAGCAGAATGAAGGATCTTGCGGCTTACGGGCTCATTAGGAATATTACAAAGGTAAGGCTGGGAATTAGCTACCTGGGAATTAGCGCCGAGACAGTTTTAACACAAAGCCTGGATAGTTGGGCTTAGGCATGTTTTAGCGGCCTAGACGAGGGATTTGACTGTAGTTAAGGAGACTGATCTTATGTCATTGGGCTTATAATGATCAGTTTCACCAGGAGACATTTTCCGACCTTCATATGTCATATTTAAATACAAAGTACTCTTGAATGGCACACTTGAGTGGTAATGTTCTGTTTCTCAAACATCTAATTACTTTTATCATGACATACTTCACCTAAATCAACCCACAGACCTAAGTAATTTACATAGCTTTATACCTGCACTTCAATTATCGAACTGTATAAGACTCATTTTTGCTTGAGCATTTAAGAAAAATACAGATCAAAAGCACATTGTATGCTTGCTTGTGCAATTCTGTGATATTATTACAGTGTTTCATTATTTATTTATTTTTATTTTTTTACAAAGAAGGGATTATTTGTGTAATTATTAGTCATCTGATAGGCACAGGTACTACAAACATCAGGGGTAACCCATAGTCTGTATAAAGAAGTGGACTAAGGCAGTGTGACGTCACCCATAGCATTCAGCTCCAGCCAATTGAAGCTCAACGAAGCTAGCAGTTATGGGGCAAAGTTGGAGCCAAGTTCCATATTTGGAATCCAGACTGAGGTTGTTGAAGGTAATACCCCTTCTCTACCGGGAGCAATCACGGGCAAAGAAGACGTCTGATTTCTCTGTTATTAATGTTCATATCTTGAATTATGGACACAATAGTGAAATAAAAATACCAGGATCTTGTAGAGTGGGTTAATATGAACATTTTAAGAACAAAATGACGAGCCTGACAGTTATGGAGAAAGGGCGACAGTTTTTTCAATACAAAGTGAAAAGTTAGCAATGTCCATTTATAGATACAGTCTATGGGGTAATCTGATGCTAGTGTAATCTGATGCTATATGTACTACCCAAAGGTCACCAAATTTATAATGTTAAAGGTGCACTCTTGTTGGTGGAGAGTCCACCACCTACGTGCCCCCTTGGAGATGTTATTGTATGGCATTGAACATATCTATCTCTAGTCACGCAGCCTTGTGTCACAAGGCACAAATTACAGGTCAGATATGTGGATAGGTGTAAACATTTAGGGTGCTATACCTTTAGGGTCACTCATGTTTTTCAATTATTTTGAACAATAAAAACATTTGAATACAACAAAATGCAAGATAGGCTAGTTTAATGACATACTGGGGGATATTGCAGGCAAAGCAATAACATCTCAATGGAGACAAATGAAAAATTACATAGAGCACTTTAAATTGAGCACATAAAATCAAGTGAATATGACCAAATTGGTAGAAGCTATGGACCGATCGCACTCAGAACTAAACCATGTTTTCTTCTGCATTACTGTGTTACATAAAAACAGAGCAACATTATACACTTTATTAAAGAAACAGAGGAGAAAAAGAAGAGGAGAGCATCTTTTGACATTTCCCATTGTGTGAAAACTCAGCTAGTAGGCCTTTAATATAATTTGTTATACCGAACACCACAGAGACTATAGCATTGAGAAAAAGCTGTTGGCCAGGGCTCGGACAGCGGTGGGAGTGGAGGAAATGAGCTCCTTGAGAGGAGGGCTTGTGCTGAAGATGTGACATGGGGTCACACTCTGGCGAGACAGGAGCAGCTATTGTGGGATGTACCTGGGCTCAAGTTGTCAGTACAAACCAAAAGTGGGTCAGAAAGAAATTAACTCATGTGATTCTGATTTATGTGTCATTCAACGAAACTTGCATAGGAAACGAGTTCTTACATAGGAAACTAGTATAGGAAACCAGTTTGTGGACATTCTTGAAGAATGTCCACAGACATAACTATTATCTTCTTTTGCTGAGGGTCCTTGCACTGAATAACTGAGGTTTTTGGGACTTCTAAAGCTTAAATACTGTTAAATGGACACATATTACATTTGATTTGAATGAACTTTGAACTTTAGGTTATAATGATGTTCCCTCATAATTAGCTTACTCGGACTCACCTAATTAGCAGGTTTGAGTAATCCTGCATTGTCCCACATTCAAGACTTGAGTGCTCAGAAAAATGCTGTTTTCATCTACCCCCTCCATCTCCACTCACAGCTCTATTATTACCCACAATCATTCAAAACATCAGACTCCAGCTCATACATGTATGGTTCAATAATATCATGTCATAATTGAAAATGCATTGCTTGTCACAGTCAAATGTTGCTATGATGAGGTGGGGCCACACAGGTCTGCAGCTTTGAACCAAGCAGAACAATGTATTAAATAATACACACTTTTCTTATGTCTGCTATATGTTGCAATCTATGACCTCATGGATCATAATGTTATAATTTGATGTAATAATAAAAAAACAAAAAACAAACAAGTCTGCTGATTTCCGCGTTAGAAAACTGAGGTGCCCAATGGAAGGTGACGTCGCCGTAAAAAAATAAAATAAAAAAACTCCTGTGGATAGCTGCAGATCACGCTAGCAAGCAGTAGATTTTTTTTCTTTTTGTGACAAAATGACTGCACAATGCTGCCAAATCCTGCATGCATCACTGAGAACAAAGTTAGTACATCACGGTGGGCGTAGGCCGGTGGTAGTGAAAACGGGGGTTCAAACATGCACAAATCACGGCAAATATAAAAATTTCAAAAGAATAACTCAGTAGGAGAAACAGCTATAACATGTCTGAAAGCTCAACTTTGCAAAATAAGTCTGCTTTAAGCCGTATAGGCCAAATTACAGTTTACAATGAACAAAACCTAAAATAAATAATAAATTATGGTTTGATGTGAGACTGGCTGCTGAATTGGTTTTCTGTTGTTTGGCATGGGTTCTGGCCTGCAGTAGCCCTTGTGTTCAGAAAATAAACAACAAGAACAAGTGGTGTGTGTGTTCTAGTGTGTTTCCTTACACCAGAATGCTACAATATGTCTTCTCCAGGTAGGCAATGATTCTGTAAAGTCCAAACATCATTAAATACCTTCAAATGTAACTGAGTGAAAAACTTTGACACTTAGAGCAACAGTATCGTGAACAAAAATAGATGAGGTAAATTACTAAAGGTCACTTTACATTAAATGAATGTCAAAAGATATGCGTGTTGACCTCTTAAGTCATTTTTAACTAGACACAATCCTTGCCTCTCATTCAAAATTTGTATTGGTCTGTTGTTAATCCAACCTTAAGCATTTAGTCCAGATGTTCCCATATCTTGCTCTTCTCTAATCAACACCAATGCCCAAAGCTATCATTTCAGAGTCGTATTTAGGGAATGGGGAGAAGCAGAAAAGCAAAAAAAAGTAAATAAATTAGCGGAACAGAACCAGATCCTTAAACATGACTCTTACAGGGACCCAAAATAACGCAGCCTTTATTTGTGAATCTGAAATCAGCCAGTGATGATGGAGAGAAGCAATGAAACCACACACAATAGTTTTAAGTTGCTCTTACGAGTGTTTGGAGGACATAAAGAAGCATTTTCAAGAATAATTGCACAAAAGGAAGAGGCACTGAACCAAACTGGGTCCATTTGTGTGCATTGCTAATAGTGGGATAACCATTTTAAGGACATATTGCTGGTTGTATTGTTGCTCTGAATGTAATTGGAAGACCAAAAAGCTGGCCTTTATGTTCCCTGGTAAGTTTTTTGTTTTTTGTTTTTTTTCTCCTTTCCTGGATCTTTGTTTACATTTTACTAGTTCACATTTCTGGATTTACGTTACCTGATAAGTTTTTTTTTTTTTTTTTTTGTCCTTTCCTGGATCTTTGCTTACATTATACTAGTTCACATTTCTGGATTTAAAGCTTTAATGTCCTCACATTCGACTATCAGCAACGTATCCACTATTTTGTCCTGTCTGAATAAATTTTAATTTTAATGGATCTTGGCCACTTTTCTTCCAAAATGTTGATTGATAAGGCTTTTTTTTCCTCTTTTTGTTCATTTGATTGTGTACTTTCGAAATATTTGCTTTTTATTGACCTTTTCATCCACATGCTTTGGAGCACTCTATCAAAATGCCTCTCAATTTGGCTTTCGAGGCATGCCAATTGTTCTCAGAAAGTGCCTCCTCATTCCCCAAAAAACAAAACTTTCAAAACAACTCTCTCAGTTCACTTGATCGACTCACCTCCACACCAGACAACACCATTGACTGAGCGCCTTCCTCAACATCATATCACAAAGTCATTGCACGTCTTGTTTCGGAGCGCTCCATTGGTCCGTTTGGTCCCTAGGCGTTCATATTTGTAGACCATTTGTGCAGGCGAACGTGTTGCTGTTACTTCATGGAGGATTTCCAACCAATCACTGCCTCTTTCTATTCTTGACTGATTTGTTTAGATTCTCCCATGGGGCCAGGCAAAAGGGCACACCAGCATCTAAAGTGAACCTGATAAAGACACGCTCCATCCCAGCCTCACCATTTAAAGGTCCTATGTAATGCATTATTTATGCTTAATAAACTACTATGGACACCTTAGCCCTTGTGTTTCCTGTAGTAGAACTTAAAATAGTAAATAAAGCAATTTTATATAATTGTGTTGGTTCTTGGACCTTAAACGCCATTGTTGATTTGAAATTGTTGTATGCTAATAGCTATATGAGGGAGTTTAGCTTGCATTTGCTTAGGCTTTGGAAAGTCATTTGTATAATACTAAAGCAATAGTAGCTGTTTGCTAAAATTCCAAGCTGCAAAACTGTGGAGACAATTAGAACACTACCATGATCATGTTAAATAAGACCTATTGTGCTTGTGTCTGCTACATAGTTATAATGTATGACACCCGTGGATCATTATGTTATAATTTGCACATTTATAACAGAATATTATTCTAAAGCAACTTAATAAAAGAAACAAGACTGCTGACTTCAGCATTAGAAAACTGCAGTGCCTAATGGGAGCTGACGTCGCTGTAAACGTCATCACAACAAAGATCCTTGGAGCTGTCGGCCCCTTCTCTGGACAGCTGCAGATCACATTAGTGAATATAAATATATAGATGAAGTGAATATAAATTTCAAATCTATCAAAAAAAAACCTTTGAGAAATTCAGGTATGATATTTTTTGCATGAGAATCAATACTTTTTGATACCTTGACAGCATTAATATTTTAGTAATGATCCTCCGATCGGTTATGGCTCAGAAAAGTTACTTCAGCATTAAAAAAGCCCAACAAGTTATGAAAAGAAAGATGAGACTGCCATACGAATGAATGTGTTTTATTTTTAATAGTTGGATCTCTATCTGTGTTGAATCCAGAGGAGCAGGTCCCGCTGGCATGTGTTAGTTAATTGTTAATGTTAAGCATAAGGTTGCGTTACTTGCGTCCCGCATTGGCCTTGCTCTGCTTGTTAACAGAGGTCCCAGGGTAGGTTTTGTTATAGTGCTGCATGATTCATCAGCTCCGTCAGGGTCAGAGATATACACACTTTATTGCTCGGGCGTGAAACCAAACACTTAGGCCTCTGTGGGGAGACAAGCCCACACCAATGACACTTTTCCAGGCCAAAGTAATGATCGCTACCTCCCAAACCCGGATGTGTTTAAATTAATAAAGCAGGTATACCTTATTATAAGCCATATATAATGCAGAGAGAACAGTGCTGCATGGATTCTATTGGATTTTATACACAGTGGGAAACAAGTAGTCAATGCAGTGACATTTTTTATTGATCAAGGCTGCAACACAGAAGCCATATGATTTTTTGAGTATTCACCTCACTAATTTATTCACAAATCTATAACTACATGTTTAAAACCTGTCTGTAAGAACAGAATAGTAGTAGTAAGAATTGTATGTTTTAAAGATTTGTAAAGTCCCAACCCATTTCCCAAGCAGAGAGCTGGACTCAAAACTGCAAATACAGTCTAAAGATTCTAATTCTTACATACTTTCAAAAGTCAAACGCGCAGTGTTTCAGGGCACAGCATTCACAGCATTATGCATTATGATCTGGGAAAACAGTTTATTTTGTGCCACCAGAAGTCACAACATGCTTCAAACATTGTTGTCCTTCCCAAAATCCATTTTGACAATTTTCTCATTAAAAAAAACACATTATGCATTCTTTTCTCTTTCAAACATGCTTTTTGACTTTCAGCTAAGTTTTTCACATTTTCTACATTAAAATAATGTCTACATTTGCAAAATGTACTTAACAAACTTCACCTCTATTTCAAATGAGACATTTTGGTGTTGAAGCAATGGGAATTAATTAGATTAGAAAGTAAACTAATCTCACATGAATGCTATAGTCATGTGTTCGCTGTGAACACAGTTTGACAACAGAATGAGTCTGGTGATTGTCTACTGACTTTAAAACAGTAGTAGTAGAAGTCCAAACTTTTATCTAAGAAGCAATTAAAAAGCCATGTTGAGTGCTCAGAGAAGATGACTGTAGATTGTTGGATAAATTAAACAATGAAAGAAACCACAACCTGAGAGGGGGACAACAGTATAACATGGTTATAAGGTTAAAAAGCCTCTTAAAGCTAAAAAGCAACAATCACTGCCATATTTTAGAACTTTTGCAAAGGCAGGTTCTGTTAAAATTGAATTGCACAACCTAAGTATTTATATTTGTTTTGGAAGTGTTCTTGGATTTAAGAGTTGGTTTGCTTTGCTCCTTAAAAACAGGACTTTGACAACCTTCAGTGTCTGAATGTACATCTGTAATACATTTTGGCAAGTCAATTAATATTGCATCAGGAGAAGCAGTTTCAGAGATCCATCAGAAATGCACTAAATAATTAATCCTGAAAGCCAAGTTCAAAACCAGTCTCTTCTTGTAGCTAGCACTGGCCACGAGACAGTGCATTTTGCACATGTGAAATGCAGGGTATGTATGTGGAGCATTAATGAATGACTGACATAAAAAGTCCACATATGCATTATGAAACAAGGCTCTTAAATGCATCATGTAAGAGAATTTTACATTACAAACGTTGCACTGTATGTTCTGTATTCTGATCACAGATAAACTGATGCCTTCTCTGCCACACATGCTCCTTTGAATAATTCTACGGCAAATTTAACTCTTCAACAAACAAACATTTGTTCCATAAAAGTTTCTTTTTTTTCTTTGTCTGTTTTCCTTCCACAATATATGTATATGTATACACACACACACACCCCCACACACCCACACACACACACATATATGTGTATGTATATATATATATATATATATATATATATATATATATATATATATATATATATATATATATATATATATATATATATATATATATATATATATATATATATATATATATATATATATATATATATATATATATATATATATATAACACATGTTTAGTTCAGACATCCTATACATCAAATTATTCTTAATTTCCCTTTCAAATTTGAATGTAATAACCATAAATTGTATATATAACTGGTAGCTGCCGCTTTTCAAATAGTGATTACGCGTGCTCTTCCAGCTCCACTGGCTCCAGTTCACTTTACATTGAAAAATTGTCACCCCTCTCTCTCTAACTGCTGCAGTGAGCGTTGTAATTTTGTTCTTAAAATGTTCGTATAAGCCCTCTTTACCTCATTCTGGTATTTTTATTTTGTGTGACGTCACACTCACCTAGTTATTACCATAGACTGTGTAAAGAGGTGAACAGATTGTGAATGTGGAATTTTGCCCCACCGGCTATATTGCATATATGGCTATTTTTTTTGTGTTTCTTCCATAATATTTTTCTTTAACAGAGTGGTTCATCCTATGTATCAAAGCTATATTTTATTTCTTTTCAAATTTTATTTTGATTTGTAATAATTGAATGTGAATAATGAATTTTTGTCCCACCAGCTATGTTGAATAATGGTAAACATGCATTTTTTTACTTTTAACAGTTACTGCAATTTCTTACTTTAGACCAAAAATACCCACATAACCTCAACAGGCAATTTCGTCCTTAGTGATTTTATAGTGTGGCTACCTCCGATTACTATACACAGTCATGCAAATATATCTCTGCCCTCAATGTTTGTTGTGTTGCTTGTTAAGGCTTTGGCTCCATCTCCACTGTGCCCATCCCCAGTGCTAGCAGACCTACCTGAACCTGCACTAGCTCTTCAAATGGCAGCAGAGCTCAGTATGGCCCTGCTGCTCATTATGCTCCAGCTGAACCAACAGTGTGGAGCTGGAATAAACTGAGAGCTTTATATGCACAGCCCCTTTGGCACTGCTGTTAGGAATATCTTTAAATGGTTTATAATCGCAATAAGGATATAATTGTTGGTCCTTTCCAAAGTGTTCCATCACCATTTATAGTTGGTTACATAAATAATAATTAGCTCAGTCAAATACAACACTTTCTCCTCTTTGTAAATTGAAAGCAAAAAGTATGTTTGTTTTGCTGCTTGTTTGTGTACAAGCAACAGTAAATACTTAAATCATTGATTTATTTAATTTTTTGGGGGCAACAGTACCTCAGTGTTGTCCACTGATCTGAAGGTTGGTGGTTCAAATGGGAGGGGGGGGGGGCAATGTAACCCCAAAGCTCCCCCAAATATATTTTCCCCATTTTCATAGGACATTCAATTTCAACTAAACATTTTCAAATGACAGCCATAAAGTATTCAAAATGATATTAGAAAAAAAAAAAAAAAAAAAAAAATCTAAATTAGGTTTTATAAATCACTATAGGATGCTAACTACATTTAAAACACAGCGAAGCAAACATGGTAAGGGTTAAATTCAATTCAATTCATTTTATTTTTGTAATGCCCAAAATCACAACAACAGTTGTCTCGAAGGGCGTTCATGTTTTGGTTGATGGGGGAAACCGGAGTACCCGGAGGAAACCCATCCAGACACGGGAAGAAACATGCAAAACTCCACACAGAAAGGCCTGGCGACCCGGGGATCGAACCAAACCTTCTTGCTGTGAGGCATGAGTGTTGCCACTCAGCCACCGTGCTGCCTACACACAAAAACAAACAGGAAAATCAAACAACAGGAAAATCAGACAAAACAAGAAACATCGGCCAGGCAAGGAGGAGGGAGGGGGGCGGAGAAGGGCCAGGTGAGGAGGAGGAAGACCAGGTGAGGAGGAGGAGAGCTGGGCGAAGAGGATGAGAGCCAGGCGAGGAGGAGAGGGAGGCGGGTGGAGGAGGGCCAGGCGGGGAGGGTCCAGTTGTCATCAGGGCATCTGAAAGAGTTACACTCCACAGGGGGAGTGGGACAGGGGACAACATGTGAGTAGCATTGCTGATGAGAAAATAGGAGGAAGCAGAGGATAGTTCTCAGGTTGCCATACTTCCCCTAGCTAGTTATCTCCTACTGCAGCCTATCTTTTAGGCGGTGCTCGCATCCATCCATCCAAAAGGCTCTAAATAAACATGTTAAGTGTGCACCCAACTGAAGAATTTACCCCCACATCTCCTCCAACCAAAAATGTCTGACACACTGGGGTATAAATGTGTGCGTAAATGGGTCAGTGTAAAGGGTTACGAGTGCCTTGAAGGTGGAAAAGCGCTACATAAAAACATTTACCATTTTTTTATTAAAACATGACTCGACACTGACTTGACACTTCCAAAATTGAACATAACAACAAGCGTTATTACATTTACTGCACAATGACGGCTTCAAAATTGGAATAGTCTCTCCACATGGATCCTATATTCAGAAACACAGACCTCACGTGACACGGTCTAATTGTAACGTACACATCTATGGATCCAGGCCTCTCATTGCTCCTGTACAAACACCCTGCTTAGTTATGCAGCTCTGCACTGGAGCTCCTGCAAATGTGAAATGACAGACTTAGCCAAAGGGATGACCCACTGGCAGCTCACTGTCACTGGCTTTCCCCTGTGGATTAATTTGTCATGAACATTAGGGATATCATCCTTCAAGCCGACCAATGAAAGTCACCGGATTGGCACATACGGGGCAGGGGGGATTTCGACGGGTGGATTCACACGGCTTTGTATATATTAGAGTGTGACATAAAGCCCGGAGCTACAGCGAACGGCGCGGGCTTCAAGGTAATGGATACCTGTCCTCCTAATCACGTCTCAGTAGATATTGTGGGAGGGAGGGGGTGTGGAGGGGGGAGGGGCCGTTGTTAAAGGGAGTCAGCGGTGGGCATCCCTTCGTCTGAGGTTTGAGCAAAAATAGATTCTACCTACACGTCGATTTGTTCTCAGCTTTTGTGCAAGGATTTATTTTTGTAAAGGGCTACAGTAGCTCTAAAAGTGCTGTGAAAGTGTAATAAAAAAAACTGCTATAGTTTTTTGTTTGAAATAGTAGTGCTGAAGGTAAGCACTTCATATAGGCTACATTTTAACAGATAAATTGGAATGAATAAATAATGAAATATGGGCACATTTATAGGCCAGTAAAATCCAGGTAACTATAACAATCTGAAAACACAATGATTAGATAAGATGTATGTTGTGTATATACATGCACAAAATTAATCCAGTGGGGGAAAAAATACTCAGCTTTGTTACCCAAGTAAAAGTACACATATCAGAGAAAAAGTACCTGTTTACAAATATACTTAAAGAGTAAAATGTAAATGTATTTTGCACAGATTTTGAGATCTATTAAAACTATACAAATGTAGTGATTTTAATAAAGATTTGTGCTGAATTGTGTTCAACAGAAACAGTTGAATTGATCGATCAACAAACTTGCCTTTTCAGCAGGTGTCTGACAATAAAAAAAATACTTTTACTTTTCAGTCCTGTTCAAAAATGTAGTGGAGCAGGAAGTACAGATACTTTCACCTGTTGTAAACTAAAAGTAAAAAGTATCCACTGTAAAATCTACTTAAGTAAAGTACCTAAATATGTACACCTAAAATGTAAACTTAAGTACAGTACTACTACACTACTTTTACTTCCACCACTGATGGTAACAGCTGATTGCATTGTCATTCTACAGTCAGCACAGTAGTACAGGTCACCTTCTCAATATAACAAATTGTGCAATCCAATATCAGAAAGTATGACCACAGCAGAAAGTTTCAGCATTTTTTTCCCCCTGTTCCCTGTTCATGTCCCTCTTGCGGGCCAATGCTCCTGGCCCGGCTCTGTGCTCGGATTTGCTCCCTTTTTGTGGGCTTGACCAGCGCTTGTAATCTCGTTTTACTGAACTCTAAGGACCCTACCGTCTTGTTAGCTCCAGCGCAAAGAACAAGTCCATTCATTATATGGAGCCTGATGAATGACTTGGGCAGACAGTAAGGGAAAGCCAAGGTGTAAATGTTCAACCTCTCATAAATCACAACGACGGCCAAGTCTAGACCTTAACCTACATGTACTCAGGAGTGATGATACCTTTGTATATTACTTACCAGTTGTGTGGAGAAATTGTTTGAGAATAGTGTGGCTCTGTGTTGTACATTTCCACTTGTGAATACAGAGGAGGGATGCATATGTTGTCTGCTGACCATGTGGACTTTTTTTTATAAGAATGAGTGAATGTGTCTTCAGAGTAAAGGGTATCGTTTTGTGACTAAATCATGATATTTTGATGATACAACCCATTTTGTAAAGCAATCATTCATTAATTCAAAGCTAAATTACAATCCCAACATATATTGAAATGTGCAGATATTGTGAAAACCTGACTTGACAAAAGGTATAACATTTCTTGCCTAGAATGTTCCTCAGTATGTCATTAAAGGTCCTATATTATGCAAAATTGACTCTTGTGAGATTTAAGCCATGTTAGAATGTTGTTACCTCATCAAAACATGACCATTAGGTCTTTGTTTCATTTGCACATGGGGTGATCACAGTAATCCTTCAATATCAGTCTGTCTACATCTCCAAAGCTTAAAATGCTCTGTTAATAAATAATTAAATAAGCTTTTATTCAGTAATGTTTGGCAATTCGACGACTGAAATTATCCAAATGATTCTAGTGAAGGTGTATGGTGTTTAAAAACACAGTGAGGCCTGTACTACCACATAATAATTTCCTTGTTTATCGCGGGGTTACATTCGAAAAATATCCTGCGATAAATGCGCTAAGTAGAAAACTTTATTTTTTACAATTATTATATATATTTTAAGGCTGTAAAACCCCTCTCAGCACACTTCATACACATTTCTCTGACAGGCATTAACATTTTCTCACATTTCTCTCTTGTTTAAATACTCTCAAAGTTCAAACCTTACTAGATAAAAAATAAATAAATAAATAAAATAAAATAAGAACAGTATTATAGAATGAAACCAAATGCTATACTATACTGTAAATAAAAATGACAGATCGTAGAAATACTGTAACAAATTCAATTAATGATCAATCTAAGAGGTTGGACATGTAAGAAATGAGTAATAGTTATGCGTATTTCACAGTTCCTCTGACCGTGCCTCTTCGTCCTGGCGCCACTCCGCTGTAATGTCTCATAATGTTACTTTTCCTGCAGTCACTGATCCAGAAAGCTAAAGCAGACTCCATTCGCACGGTGGTTACAACCCTTTATGCATCCTTGTTAAAACTTATTGCTGCTGTTGTCCTTATGTTATTTTACTCCTTCTTTATGTTGAGTTTACATGTAAAGTCTCTAGTGAACGCGCGTCTTGGCCGCGCTGCGTTTCTGCGGCGCGTCTTGAGCGTTTAGGCGTCAATGTAAACTCGGCGCCCCTTACGCCCCGGTGTGAACGCACGTACACTGCTAGCATCGAACAATTATATAAATTTGGCTGAACGCATTCTGTACTGCACAGGAGACACGCACGTCCATTAGCCAATCAGGACGCAGAACATAATGCGCTTTCATACTCTGTAAAAAAAAAAAAAGCATGCCAAATTGCACACACAAAAAATCCGTGAAACAGCGAGACCGAAAAGTGAACCAATATAGCAATGGACCACTGTACAGGATAAGGTGGAAGAGAGTGTTTTCGCTTTGAGAGAAGAACTCAGCCTAAATATGCAGGGTTTGTGTGTTAAATATGTGTGGATGAAACAAAACTCAACTCCATGTATGTTTGTGGTGAGAAAACAACATTACAGCATAGATCAAAAATATCATACTATAGGCCCTTCAAACATATTGATCTCCATGGAGACAAAGCAGGTGGCACCATCAAGCCAAATTACTGATCAGGTCTGTGGAGTTGCAGGCGTTCTTCCACTAAAAAAAGTCCATGTTTTAAAGGCTTGGTTGGTTACTTGGTTGATGTGAATACATGTATTTTAGTGGTCTGTAATTTTATCTGCTCGTAAACATGACCTCACCAGCTCTGAAAGGACTGTGCGTTATCACAGAATGAAATAAAACACAACCACATCATGTATTTTTGTGGATGTTTATTTTGATTCTATAAATTTAAATTCAATTCACACCATGATACAGTTTTATCGTGGATTTCTGGTTTTGTGCAGCTGTCCATCCAAGGGAAACGATATACTCAGGGCAGAGCAATTGTGCAACCTTTCCACACTATCTATTTCAAAATGCCATCATACTTGTCAACATAACATCATAGAAAGGTCAGCACCCCAATCTCTCTTTCTCTTGAGGCCACCTGTATCGTGGTAACTAGGTGCAAATTGGAAACTGCTGCTGGTGGTCATAGGCACTTCTTAGCCCAGTGTTGAGCAGGTCCAGTAAACACTTTAATTAGCTGTAGCTTTATATTTTAGCACTTCAATTAGCTCGGTGCTAGCACACAGTCGAAGATACTTTGGCCATCTGAAATAATTGAATTCATTTGTGACTTATTGTACTCTTAACCTTCCACTAAATGTCAGCACACAATTAGATCACATCAAACTCAGACGCAGATACAAATGTGTTTGTGACATTTTCCACTGCATATTTGCAAAAGGTGAAATGCTCATGTCAATTTGGGCTGTGTCAGCTCACACTACTTTTGTTACCTCTTGTTTTTGCTCCTTGTTTTTATTATGTTCTGTTTTGTTTTTGTTTTTTTACATGCATACATCAATAGATAGAAGCATACAAAGCCCAAAAGGAGTAGGCTGAAGCAATTGAGCACCTACTCACCATACAGTTCTTAATTACAGCTGTGAAATTTTCATATTGTTCTTCACACAGGGAACAGTTTATAATATTTACAAATCAATCCTTTCTTATTACAGTTTGTCTTTTAGTTGTGATTATTATTCATACAGAGACTCTTGCACACTATTGCATTGCTTTTCTGTGGAATGTGTGGTTGTGTGTAATATCCACATTCAGGTACACAAACATCAATCTAAAACAATATAATGCCTTAGATACCCACTCTCACGTGTGCCTGTTTATGGTTTATGGTATTTTATATAGTGGATAAAAACAACTGAAAAATGCTAAACCTGGGTGAATTTAGGAGTACATTTCATCACTACCGTTATGACACAGAAAAACTGGACTCAAATGCAGTACAAAGAATACAGTCAAATGTAAGTCTTAGTAAGTTCAACAGTGTCCTTCAAACAGGTAATTCTTAATATGACAAATCAGGCAATAACAACTTAGGAATGAATGTCTTATTTAATATCAACTAAAATCTCATCCACTATGGGGAATCTCCAATCAGAAAACAGGCTGGGAAAACAACTCAGAAAGAGATCCCTCAAACAGGGATTAATGCAGATGCTACCAGAATGGTAGAAACACAAATGACAGATATGGCCAACAATCTAGCAAAGACTGACTCAACAGAGGGAGTATATATAGGGTATACCCTGAGCTGGTTAGGAAATGAATGGTAGCTGCTGGGACAAACAAGGAGGGTGCAAAATAAGGACCGGAACTAGCTGGGGAAGGGAGATGGACTGAGGATAAAGATGACAACAACAGGCAGAACTGTGACAACCTTATTTTACCAAACCAGTATACACTTTTCACTGTATGTTATTGTGTATTTCATTATCCATAATCACTGTGTGCATGTGTCTGTTTATATGTTTGTGTGTGAATCCAAACCCAGCCATACACACGCACCCTGCCATATACACGCCATTGTGCATTTCCCTGTTTATGAACCACAGTAGTTGTTCATCATGAGATTCTTACACAAAGAAAAGTTGAAATTTTCTGATGCTTTCCTGTTTTATTACAGAATCATTAAATGTGTACCACTATATTATTGTATGTGTGTAGTGTTTTCTTCTTCATGTCATTAGAGATGCTAAAGTTACTTAGGATGTTCATATAAATATGTGTTACTCATTTCGTTCATTTTCATTCAGTACTATTGGTATTTGGACATTATAATGTTTATTATATGTAGTTATCCAAATCCAGCCACATGTTCTGTTCTGTAATTGTAATGTACAGCTTAACTGCTTCTTATTATAAACATTTAGTGCAGTGGTTCTGTTGGAGGTACTGAACCCCACCAGTTTCATATGCACATTCACCAAACCCTTGTTTATTGATTTTTTTTTTTTTTTTTCAAATTCAAGACTATGGAAGTCCGTTTCCGCCATGACAAAAAAAATAAAAGCCCCACAGAAAGTCGAAATTACGAGTTTTAAACTTGTAATTATTAGTTTTAAACTCGTAATTAGGAGTTTAAAACTCATAATAAGGACTTTTAAACTCGTAATTATTAGTTTTAAACTCGTAATTATTAGTTTTAAACTTGTAATTAAGAGTTTAAAACTCGTAATTAGGACTTTTAAAACTCCTAATTATGAGTTTTAAACTCATAATTAGGAGTTTTAAAGTCTTAATTGAGCTTGTAGCACATTGCCACTGAGTGTACAGAGCAGAGGAGACAGGGGGAGGACTGTTGTGTTTATCACCTACGTACTTTTATAAATGAATAAATTAAGCTCCAGTAAGTTTCTGGCATCTTGAACGAATCAGTGGGCCCTGAGTGCTGTTCTGACCACTGTTTTGTGCCGTGAGCACTTTTCTGACCACTCATGAGCTGTGCTCTGGGTCTGTGGGCGCTCGTCCTCCTGGTCTAAGCAGAGTGCGAGCTGGTCACAACCCCTGCTGGTTTATTGAGGAAATTATTAAAATACTAAATATATTTAATCAAAATTGAAAAGGTTAACATTTTGTAAATGTTATATTCCCAAAATTATGAGTTTTAAACTCATAATTAGTAGTTTTAAAACTCCTAATTACGAGTTTTAAACTCACAATTAGTAGTTTTAAAACTCCGAATTACGAGTTTTAAACTCATAATTAGTAGTTTTAAAAGTCCTAATTACGAGTTTAAAACTAATAATTACGAGTTTAAAACTCGTAATTTCGACTTTCTGTGGGGCTTTTTTTTTTTTTTCCGTGTTCAAAGAATAAAACCAATACAATGCATGAACTCACAACAAATTGCATACATACATGCATACATACCTTTTCACAAAGATATGACCTTTTTAATACTACCACACTGACATTATTTTAACTTTTAACCTTATGTATTTCAATAATGAACTTATTGTATTTATGCCATTTATTATTTTTAACATTTTAAACACACACCCATCACCTAATTTCCATCACACTAGAATAATAATGAATATTTACAGCAAATCAGTGTGACTTCTGCTGTTGACTTTGAGAGACCAGTTCAGAAACGCATGGCTTCACCTTGGCAAGTGCCACTCTCATGTCATTTTCACAGCAAAGTCTGTTCCGTTTCTTCATTTTTATGCTGTTCAAATGGCTCATTTAAGTTGGGCAGGTACTTCGATAGACACATCAAAGGGTGCATTTGTTGAATTGGGCCAATGTCTGAAGATGGTCACAGTCCACTAATCATATGAATCAGGTGCGCGTCTTGACCTCCACCGAACCCCTGAGACTGACTCACCGAACCCCTAGGGTTCGATCGAACCCAGGTTAAGAACCACTGATTTAGTGCTATGTTAACCATGATGAGGCCAGTTATTCCCCAATCTGCTTGTAGCAAACAATTAACACCCAACCACGTGACATGTGGACAGTATTTTTCAGTTAATATAGTTCAGTTAATGGCAAGACGTGCAAATTGTAAAATATGTAATTACTGATCTTTTGGTTTATTTGTAATTAACATCCTTAGTTAGTTTCAGTCAGTTTTAACACTGTGTGTTGTCATTTACTGTATAGGCGTATATGCCTCCTCTGTGTGTTCACGTATTTAACAGAAAAAGTTTTAGTGTTTACCCAAACATGAGACTGGAAAAATGGAAGATTGCAAAAATGCACAGTATAAAGCAACAGTTGGTGTAAAATGATTTAAATATGGATTTAGCAGCAATTACATGACACCTCTGCCCAATTTTCAGTCTGCAGGTTTGGTGGTTGTATATTTTTACATATAAATTGAAGAGGTGATTTCTAAACAACATCATGCCCATCTGCATCCCAGTTGCCTCGGAGCCACATGACAATAATTTACAGCTGTCCCAGCAATTGTCATTCTACATTATGTTTTAGGAAAAATACACATTTGCTGTTGGCAGCACACACTCAGTATTATTGATGCAAAACTGAGGCAGTGAAATGATCCTTGGCAGATGCAATTATTCAGTATAAATAATGATGTGCTCACATGTCAGAATGTTGATGGTTCGATCCTGGGGTTTTGCCATTACAGTATGACTATGGGTACACAATAGCTGCCCCAACTCTGTCTGCCCATGGCAGCAGCTGCCACAGAAGTTGCTTTTCCCCCTTGAGTATGGCTGATTGTTTGGACTTCACAATTTTGTATTCAATTTCGAAAATTTCAACACAATTTTTGTAGTGGTGTCCAAATTGTCAGTATCCACCATCATTATAGACCACAATGCATTGCTCGAGTTGAAAGAGGACAGCAGGACAGCAATGGGTTTTTGAACTGGACTCAAAAGAAAGTGTAAATTATCCATAACTTTACCCCTCAAGCAAAGAGGTGAAGAATCAGGAATGTTTTGGTGTATATGAAATTCTTATTAAATATGGAATTCATGCACCTCGTGTTGTAGCGGTTCATTATAATGCAGTTCTGTAACGCCTCTTAATTAAGATTTTAAAATGCTGCTAGCTTGTGGGTTAGTGATAAGCCTAGCAATTACAACATTTATCAGTAATTCATTAGATCAGTAATTCAATAAAGATAACATGTGTCTATGCCTCAGTGTGTGTGTGTGTGTATATATATATATATATATATATATATATATATATATATATATATATATATATATATATATATATATATATATATATATATATATATATATATATGATAAAGGTTGCACACTTTCATATATTATTTCAGATTCCACTATGATTTAGATGCAAAAAGACAGCTTTACTGATCATTCCAGGTGTAGTGACAGAATAGATTTGACAACATAGACTCAAAATAACTTTTAAGCTGCAAAAGACGACAAGTTGGACTGGCAAATGACACGCAACACTCAATCTTGTCACAAACACTGTACAAGAGATGCTGACATTACAGACAGTAAATCTTTGGGCTGTCAGGTGCCCCTAAGACAAATAACACAATTGAGGATGGGGAATGAAATAAAAAGTAAAAAAGTTGTCAAGATACATTTTCATTGCACAATTGAATTATTTTGTTCCCAGGTTTTGAGAGCAACTGATCAGTCACAGAGTTGACGGTAAGGGGAATTTTCTGATGTGCAAAAGCAGCGTATAAGGAGTCAATTATACAACTCTACAAAAACCATCCTTCCATTGGTGTTCACATGGCCTGTCCTCCCTTGTCTCCTCCCTTTCAGCTTTCTGTATGTAATGGTCCAACGATGCCTCCAACTTAATGGGACTCTCCAATTTGCAGGCCTTTCAACTAAAACCAAAAGCTGAGCTGCGCTAGCCGGGCCGGGAGCGAATAAAACAGAGAATCGATGCAGAGAAATACAATAGCATTTGGAACAGGCCGTTCAGGCTCACTATTATTTTGTATTCTTTAATGTGCAGTGAAAATGTGGGTTACTGACGTAGTTTATGATGGTTATCTGTTTATATCGGGCAAGGAAGAGATTTATGCACTGTGTAACTCTCTAGCAGTGCATTATAATGTGAATATAAAAACACTGGCTACACGCTATCTCAGCCCATGTGTGACAAATGGCTCATTTTAAAAGAGATGGTAGTGGCTTAGAAATTTGGCTTGAAAATTTCTATTAAACAATGGGATCTGTGTATAGCAGCATGCTAGCTGGCTCACTGTGTCTCAAAGCTATCAGTCACTTTTATTAAATTGGAAAACATTAAAATAAACAACCTATTAGAATTCAAATTAACTAAAATAAAGACTACCCAATTACTTTTATATGTAGAATACTTCAGTTTGTGGCAGTGTTTTAAAAGTAAAATAAAAGTAAAAAAAAAATAAAATAAAATAAAATAAAAAAATGTCCAGTTGACAGAATTAAATTTTTCTTTTACTATGGATCATACCTGAATAATTGAGGGATTACACAGACATTAGCATTAGCATTAGCAATGAGAAACAAACATTTCTCCTTCTAAACACAGAAGTGTCCTCTGGTGAAGTATTCATTTTATTTTTGTGGTGTTATGTTACAGAGCAAAAGAATTTCTTAAAATAATTAAATCTTAGAATACCAGAGAAACATTTTCCTGCTAACATATACTGAATTAACCATTACTAAAATTGCTTTAAAGTTCATAAAAGTACTTTACTTTTTAGCGTTATCAAACTATGACTCCTATCCCAGCGAGCATAATCTCATTGAGAAGACCTTATACTAACCCAACCCTCTCCCATCTCTTGCCTTAAACCCCACCTTTGTACTTTTAGGTGCCCCCTCCCTCAAGCTCTGTCTTTGTTATCTATTCCATCTATGCTCCAAGAACCTTATTTTACATACCGGCCGTATACTGTACTGCACCTTCACCTTGATTAATGCCTGGTTCTGAAAACTTTCTCGAGCAATTAGTACCTTTGCGCAATGGTTCCTGGAGTTGTCTGTGTGTCATTTTGGGGGACGCTCTGAAAGACTTTAACCCTGAGACTGTGCCATGCTGCCTGCGCGGGTGAGCATCCACTGTGCCACTTTAATTGGACAGCTGCTCGGCATCAAGATTCATACACACATACCTATTTCCTTGGGTCTGATGGCTCTTTTATTGTGACAAATACGGGGGCAATTTATTGGTCTCCCAGGACAGTAAATAGAAGGTTACATGCAGCAGCGGGGCTTTAATTGCATTGTCAGGCGAGGGTAATGTCTAGCCATGGCAGCTCGGTTGTGTACTATGCATAAGAAAAACATGGGAATAAACCTGGCACATATACCGCTCATGATTTACATGCTGTTACAGGGAGAATAAACACACACACATATATAGGAAACTGCAGTGAGAAGGACAAAGCGCAGGAGGGGAGAGTGGCCAAAAACAGAATTATTCCAAAATACAAAAAATGTAAAACAAAACAAAAGTGGTGACAAAAAAAAGAAAGAACAGATTTTTGAACATTGTTTTGGGGATGACAAAGCTTGGTTGGAGTGTTTGTCTATTGATCCAAAAGTTAGTGGTTTGAATCCTTCTCTCGACATAAAAATCATTCCAGATCAAGTCCTACTTTGTGGTAATGGTCACATTTTATATAGTGCTTTTCCACCTTCAAGGCACTCAAAGCACTTTTTATCAATGAACCACTCACCCATTCACACACACATTCATACACCCATATACGCAGACACTGGGGAAAGGGGGGGTCAAGTGTCTTGCCCAAATGATACAAAGACAGCATTCGTCTTTGGGAGCTGGAACCACATTGCCAACCTGTGGATCAGTGGATCTGAACCGCCAACCTTCGGATTAGTGGACAAATACTCTGGGCGATAGCAGTCCTGGTTCAGTTCTGATTTATTCATAGGTTAGTCTGAGTTCAGTCCTGATTTTCTCCTGGTTTAGAACTTGTTAAGTCCTGGTTTAGTGTTTATTGTTGTCAAAAATATTATTAAAGTTGCAGGATGCCTGTATACAATTCACAAACACATTAATCCCAATGTGCAAGGTGAGAGCACTAACTGCTACATTGTTGGTGGTAAAAAGAGGAGATGGAGAGGCTGAGGAGGCCGGTGATTTTCCTGCTACATTGTGGGAGTGAGGCAATGGCATAACCCAAGGAACACTGGGATATAGACAAGAGTTCATTAAAGCTGCATTTTCCAACATTCTCTTGTAATTGTCTCTGTGCACAACACCGCCCGGCAACCTCACTGTTAGCATCATTACTTCCTGTCCAATTGTATCACTGTGAGGTTTTTGCCAAGTCACGCTAAAATGAATACATATTTAAACATCAGGCAATGGACAGGGAGCTGCAGGTAGATGTCACTGACAACATGTTAAACACTACACAAATCAAACGAATACTTCACCAGAGGACACTTCTGTATTTAGAAAGAGAGATGGTTGTGTCTCAATGCTACTGCTAATGCTAATTTTGAGGCATAATAAAGATTAAAACAATACCACAAACTGAAGTATTCTACAAATTTATAGAGGTTGTTTATTTTTATGCTTTATGTAAGTAAATATAGTTCTTCCTTTGAAACTCCAGTACCCCAGATGTATTATGAATGAAGAGCTTAAAGTAAAGGTGGCAGGACATAATTAGCTTACAAAGGTCATTTAAATCTCTGTCCAGGTAAAATGACACATTCAACAGCATTACTTATTTCACAAGTCACTCAAGTTGAAGTACAGTAACTAACCACCACTGGGGCTTTGTCAAGGTGGTCTGGGTGTAGATGTTTGGTCTCACTCCAGTGCTGGCGACGTGGGACAGATACAGCTGTTAGCGCGGGCTTTTTCTGATAATGCTGTCAGAGCATCAAGTGGATTACTCTAGTTATCTGTCAGTAAGGCTCCACACCATATCTGCTACTTCAGCTTATTACTACAGAAGACAGGGGAGTGTACACCATGTGTGTCATTTGGGCTGTGCAACATTGAGGTATCATTGAGGGACCTATCACTTGAAATTGCACGTGTTTGTCTTCTGAAGCCACTTTTCAACTGACTAAAAACATATCCTCAAAATGAACATCTAGAACCACTAAATTAGATTGTTTATATTTATGTTTGTTGTCATTTTACATAAGACAACATGGAAAATAAATAAAAACAAATAGTAATAGTAAGTGAACTGGATACATTTTAAACATTTCTGGTGGGGGGTCTGCCACCTGCTTTTCTCCATGGAGATGTTATTGCTTTGTCAGGAATGTTTCACAGTATGGCATTAAATCTATCTATCTGTTTAATGCCGTACTAGAGAACATTCCAACCAACACACACACACACACACACACACCCACACACACACACCCACACACACGTACACATGCACGCCCACTGCATTCAGTGTTACTCATGTTTCATGAGCTTGAACATGGCACCATCTCCTGTAGGTGCCTCTCCATGCTAATGATATGCTAATGATATGTTAAAGAGGAATGAAAGGCAGGATTCTTCTCACGTATGTATTCTCCAGGGCTGAGCTGATCCTGCAGTCTCCAAGAAAGTACCTCATGAAAATTTGTATAAGAATATTACATATGAATTTAAAAGGTCCATATTACACTATTTTCTGATTTGTGTTATAATGTTGTTTCCTCATCACAAACATACATGGAGTTATGTTGTGTTTCATTCACCCTTGTTTAACACACAAACCCTGATTATTTAGCCTGAGTTCCACTCTCAAACAGAAAACACTTCCACCTTGTGATGTCATGTGGCTAAACAGGACGCGCTCTACTATGTTTTTAAACTCCATACACCTTCAGTAGAATCATTTGGATAATTCCTCCCCATCTCTACTGAACTAAAGGTAAAAGCTAGCTGTTAACAAGAAAACTACCACTTCATGACATGGGTGGTGAACAGAGCATTTTGAGCTTTGTTGATGTACAGAATAATAATGAAGGATTAAACCTGTGTGGATGAAACAAAACACAACTCCAGGTATGTTTTTGATGAGGTAACAACATTCGAACATGGCTTAAAGCTTACAGGGGTCAATTTTGCATAATATGTCCTATATTGCGCAAAATTTACTTCAAGTATCTGATCATGCATTTGATCCATGTGTTTACACAACAACCAGTCTGAAGCAGTCTGTGACCTTAGTGTACATATTGATTGGACCATTCATTTACGACTTGCAGTGAAGCAGTCCCTAAAATGCTGCTATATATGGCCTGTAGCCTTATTTATACCACCTTGTTTTGCTAGAATTTGTGCGTGTTCAAAGTTTTTAAAGTGCTCAGAAAGGCAGAAGCCAGGCAAACTCTAAGTGAAAATGACATAATGAGTGCCAGTGAGAAGTGAAAAGTCTAATGCATAACTCTCTAATTGGTGTCTGGTGTGAGGCTCAGGGGCACCACTGGGGACACAGGCAATAAACAGGACAGCAGATGGTTTACTCCAGAGGACAGAGCGGAGCACACTGCAGACTGGACACGGCTAAAGCTGGAGGGAGAGCAAGTGAGATGCTACAGCAACAATTAACTTTACTGAGAGTTGTTTATTCTTGATTCAATTAAAATTCTCGTAGTACATTTTTGTTGTTGTTTTGAATCATGTTATAATCATGTTTCCAGAATATAAACATTCTGGAAAACATTTCATACACCTTTACCACCTTTTACTCTTATGTCACGTTGTGATGTTAAAGGGTCTTATATTACACAAAACAGATTCTTGTGAGCTTTAAGTCATGTTATAATGCTGTTAACTAATCAAAAACACACGTTGAGCTGTGTTTTGGTTCATTCACATATGTTTGAGTGATCCTTTATTATTAGTCTGTCTAGCTCAAAATGCTCTGTTCCACCTTGTGATTACCTTTTATTCAGTAGAGACTGGCAATTTCAGGGCTGAAATTGACCACATAACATCACAAGGTGGAACTGAGTTGTTTTTTTTCTAGTGTTATTTAACTTTTTTTCTTTGCTACATAACTCCACATATCTTACTTAATATATTTGATGTATTTGGTATGTGCATAAAATGTAGACAGTAAAAAAAACAAAAAAACATGGTAATGTAGTTCATAACAGCGAAGAAGCATTTAACCATAATTAGCTGTTCCAAAATAGGAGGTGCACTTTCTCATTAAGAAGCAGAATACATATCATACTAATTACTATAATCAAAGCTCACCAACAATACAGTCCTTGCCTCAGTGATGTTCTGATCATCTCTGCTGTTGAAAATATGTTTGAACATGAGACATAGCACATTCTACAATTACATGTTTCTGAATAGGTGTCATTAACAGTGTTGTGTGAGCTGTGCTGTAAGACCGGAAAGGCAACAGACCAAATGCTCAGGTCCATTAAGGATTAGGCCGGCTTACATTAGCGCCAGGTCCCCCGGTACTGCAGCTGTTAATAGTGTTTTAGCTTTGCCAGTTTAGCGAGTGCTAGCTTTATGGACTCATGCTCTTTACTTGGGCCAGGTGTGCAAATTAGCCTGGGTGGATTTGGACAGCACCAAAAGTGTTCCCAGCTTGACCCTAGTTTTAAGAATATTTGAGGGAATGTTTTAGAAAGAGGATTCCCTTAATTGCTTAAAGGCCAGTTCAGTGTAATGTGATTATAGTATTTTTATATCATTTTCTAGTCTTTTAACTTTTCCTGGAAGTACTACTTATTTTTAGAGCTTACAGGCAAGGAAGTCAACAGAGGGGGACAAACGGATTTGTTGTCCCTGGCCCCAGAGTCTTAAGGGTCCAGAATTGGACTCTTCCTATTCATTTATATTAGCGGGGGCCCATGTGAGGTTTCTTGCCCTGGCTCCCCAAATTTGTATCGACGTACCGGCTGATAGGTAACAGTTTTAAGAATTTCTCTTCCAAAGGTTAGCAGATCGAATCCTGCTCTCGACATAAACATGGTCAAATCCACTGACCCACAATTTGGTGGTGTGATTATAGCCCCTACAGATGAATGCTGTCATTGTGTCCTTGGACAAGACACTTCACCCACCTTGTCCTCAGTGTCTGCGCACACTGGTGTAGGAATATGTGTGTGAATGGGTGAGTGGTCCCTTGACGTAAAGCGCTTTCAGTGTGTTGAAGGTGGAAAAGCACTAAAAATGTGACTATTGACCATTTTTTACCATTTTGTCACAGTACAGCTAATGACATCTAGCATGCTAACAGAGCCCTTCCTGATTTTCAGACTATAAAAACGCTTTATAATTAGACAGTAAATAGTAGTCTCATTTTGACCTCCAGATCCGCTTATACATTATGTCTGTACTGGGGCAAAACAAATGCTGTTCAAATACATGGAAAAAAGTCAGGCACAGTCACTTTAATATGGAGAGTTACGTCCAGCAATATCTTTGAAACAACAGTCATGACGACCCTCTGCTGAGCTCATCCTTTGGTGTACCCTTGAGCTTACATTTAATCACACACTTAGAGTAGGCCTCACAAGTAAAAACTGTGATGTGAATACCAAGTATGTTTGTCCTTTTTCCAGCTCGGTGACCTTATTCTACAGAGACTATATAATCCACAGAAATTGTTTTATGTGAAGTCATTTTCATTACAGAATGCCCTGACCGCTGCTGCTGTGTTCCAGGCGTGATTGATTTTTCCTCTGGTCCACGTGCCATTGTCCTCTCCATCCTCGTCTTTCTTCAAGGTATTTTAACCTGTTGACACGTGAGATTAAAATATATCCCCCGTAATCCAATTTTCACCAACGCTACAGCCTGTCTAATTCCCCATAAAACAGCTGAGGTGTAAAATAGCCTGGGTGGCAACTGAAGGTAAGTCAAGCAGAAATATTAAATGAATTCTTAAGAGAAAACTTTGCTAATGCTCCTAAAAGAGTAATCGTTTGTCTTGAGATGAATCTAACAAGTGATATTCCCTGTACAAAAAACATTACATTTGAAAGTGCATTGGGCAACTACTGCCTTGAATGTTCTGTTGTCTAGCATTTAAAAGATCTATCACCAAGCAAGTTCCAAGAACCAGGTCAAGTTACAGGTAAGCTCTGTAGCGAGGCAACCCAGTTCACAGTATGGGACCTAGGAACTGCAGATGGAAAGTAGCAGTAGTTGAATCTGGTACAAATAATTTCTTCTTTTGTAAGATTAATAAATTTATTCATGGTCCCTGACAAAGAAAGGACAAAGAAAGAAAGAATGCATGTAAGAATTCATAAAAAAAAAAAAAAAAATCACTGCAACTGAATACATAGATATGTGTAATGCCATATTGTGAAAAATTCCAGACAAAGTAATAACATCTCCATAGAGACAAGTGGCAGAACCTTCCTGAGGGTAATATGTTGCCTTGCCCCAGTGGCTGTCTGCATTGGTGGCACTAGCAACACAATGGTGGGCAAAAACATAGTAGTTGCTTCTTTAGGCTGTGTATGTCAGATAACAGGGTTTTAGGGTCTAGTTCAAATTAAATAAAGTTTGAAAATACAAATACAATACAAAATTCAGCACAAATCTTCAAAAAATCTGTATCAAAATCAATACTTTGAAGCTTTATTCAATCTAAATGGGGAATGCTTTTTCTCTCGTACTTTAACTTCAAATAATAATTATCAATACTAACTATTATTTGAAGTTTTGTTGTTTTTTTTTTTCAATATTTGCTGATATTGCTGTCACTACTACCTCTGTCACTACTGTTTTTGTTGCTCATGTCATTATTATTGCTGGTGGTATTGATACTACAAAAGCGGCTGCTGCTCAAATACTAACTCTGCCCCCCATCTTTTTCTGTGGTTTTATTGCACCACAGCATAGTAGGGCAAATCATTATAGACAGGCTGGCAGGCCAGATGAGAGATAGTTTCCTTGGGACAGTAACCCTGTCTCAAGTAGAAATACTCACAAAAGGCCCTTCTTTTAATGCACTTTAGCCATCACTTGCCCCATACACACACACATACAAAAATAGTATTAGCTTGAGTATAGGGCAGAAATGATGTGGGGAAGGTTATCCAACTATTCATTCAAAGAAAAAGGAAAAAGAAAAGGGGAAAAAAAGAAAGGAAAGAAGGGGTAAAAGGAAGGAAGGCGGGGGAAAAAGAAAAAGGGAGAGGAAGAAGGAAAGGGAAAAAGGAAAAGAGGAAAAAAGAAGGAAGAAAGGAAAAAAGGGAAGAAAGGAAAAAATAAATAAAGGAGAATGGAGACTCAACCCTGAAAATGAATGTCAAAACCAGTTTTAACTTCATAACTATACTTACTTATTCATTCATTGTACCTGCTCAATAATAAAAGATTAGCTCATTGTAAGCCCCCAGCCCACCCCCTCAACTCAACCCAAGCTCTGATCATTGTTTTATTTCTGTTTCTAGTCCTATGCTTTCTATCAGGTTGATAATTTTCTTGTCTGTTTCTTTGTCTCCTGTGCATGTTTTTATCTCTTGTCAAGTCCTGTTATGTTTTGTACTGTACTGTTGTGTTTTTTGTTTTTTTGTTTTTTTGTTTTCATAAGTAAAATAAATAAATAAATAAATAAAAAGATCTGAAAATCTATGCAAGTTACTTTCACTTTTTAGTCACTTTTAATCGGGTACTTTGTTTACTTTTACTTGAGTGTTTTTTCTCTGATATCTGTAACAAAATAACAACAACATTGAGTCCACCACTAGATATATATTGGATAATGCATAAGATCACCCATCAAATGCTTCAGTTTATTCAATAAGAGATTAGGATAATATGTGTGATCTACAATGCACTGATATTGGTCACAGGAAATCATGCACTTTCTTCAGTTCTTTCATGTACTCCTATAGAAATACATTTTAAATACATTCAGGATCAAAGTTCCTGAGATCATAGACACAAATAAAACTGAACTGAAATGCACCCAACTATTATTTTTACATATGCACTGCCTTATAAGATGCTGACAAGATATTTTTATAGTCCGTCCTAAAAAGTTAGAAATATTTAAAAATAAATATATTCAAAAATAAACAGCCCATGCAGTACTTCTTCAAAGCAGACATTTCTTTTAAAAGCGAGTTTCCAGTTTGTTCAGTTGTAACCTACTTAAGCATGCAGGCTTTAGCCACAGTGCGCCTCGTTTGTCTCATTAGTGGCAGAGACAGAAAGAAGTACAACTCCTGCCTGCTACTCAGCACACAACGAAGCACAACCATACTGAAATACTTGCTCTGGATTGATTTTCTGTATCAAACATCAGCAGGGGACAGGACACGTGCTCCAACGGGGGACAGGGGACATGCTCCAACAGGGGACAGGGGACATGCTCCAACAAGGGACAGGGGAATGGGGACATGCTCTGACAAGGGACAGGGGAAAGAGGATGTGCTCTGAAAGGGGACAGGGGACATGCTCCAACAGGGGACAGGGGGCGTGCTCTGACAAGGGTCAAAGGACAGGGTTTGTGCTCCAACAGGGGACAGAGGACATGCTCCAACAGGGGACATGCTCCAATAGGGAACAGGGGATATGCTCCGACAGGGGCTGGGGGCAGAGGACAGGGGACAAGGGAAATGCTTCAATACAGGGCAGGGGACAGAGGACAGGGGGCATGCTCCGACAGGGAACAGAGGACAGCAGACAGGGGATGTGCTCCAACAGGGGACAGAGGACATGGTATGTGGTCTGACAGGGGATAGGGGCCTGCGCTGACAGGGGACATGCTGTAGTTAAACCACCCTTTCCACTTATTTATAATGTCTGGCTGAATTATTAATCAGTGACTTATTGAAACACATTGATTCATGGAAACTACGAGGGTTTTATTTAGTTCGGTTCTATAGGATCACTCAAATCACTAGTATAAAAAGTCACAGTAGTACCATGCCTTTTTAAAGTCATACTGTGCCAAGTATGACTTTAAAAAGATAATTAAATCTGATTGAATGGGAAAAATCATATTGTCTTCATAGAGGAGAGAAACACTCTATGACCTCACAATGAGCTAGTTATGTTTGGTCCATGCTTCTCTAGCTGCTCCAGTCTGAATACTCTTGTGCTACAGACCAGTGATAGTACATTCAGGTGGAAGATAGAGATTCTCAGCATGGGGCCACTTCTCTTTGTTCTATGTTCAGCAGTGTAAACCTAAAACAAACTGAGAACTAAATCACTGAAGCTGTCCTGCTCTGATTAAGAATACTCAGTGGTAATATTTTATATAATAGGATAGGATATATGTGTGTAGTGCATTAGTTATTCATTGTACATGTGAATGTAACATGTATTCAGCATGGTTATGGCACAGACACAGACATCAGACTGCAATAAATACATGTAAAATATATGTTTATGCTCAAGTGAAAATACAAGAGAATATTTAGAACTGTTGTGGTGTGTATCTTCACGGTGACGCTGCAAAAGGAGCAGATGCCGCTGAATGTAAATCTGTAAACTTTGAAGTGTGGCAGGAAGTGAATGCGAGTGCAGTTGTAATAAATAGGATGCATGGTTTTCTTTGAAGGCTCTCCAGATGTCTTTTTATATCAATCTTACATTGGTTTAGAGGTAGCCCCTCTTTCATGTCAAAACCTCATGGCAAAAAGGCCACGGCTCCCGCATTCATTATGGATAGCTCTTGAGAACATCCCCATGAATAAAATAGCAGGCTACACTTGAGGAAAAACTTGAAATACACTTGTGTTTGACTTGTAGCACCTGCACCTGTGGCTCACTAATCTAGATGTTATTTGAGTTAAAAACACAAGCTGCTGTAAGATAAACTACTGTGAACTCTCAGTAAGGCCATGGGATCTGTTTTTTCAAGGAAATGCCTAGTTTAGTTTATGTCTAGTCTATTTTGGGTCTGCCATTTTAATTGATACAGAGTTTGATTTATTCAGTTTAATTTGAAGCATTTAAGAATCCATACGGCTATCATTTCTGTGTGTATTTCTCAACATTTAAGATGCATGCACACAAAATCCTTATTCATATGTCTAACATCTATGCTAGTGTCAGTGGCATTGACAAATGGGTCAAATACAGAAGACAGATTTCCCTACAGGGAATTTAAAGAGCAGCCCTGTATGAACGAACACACACTGTAGACTTCAACACTGATGTTTCAGGACATTGGATCTGACTCAGAGTTGAGCACAGCTATATTACGCCAAGCACAACCATAGACTATATAAAGAAGTGGACTAAGCGAGTGTGACGTCACCCACAGTGTTCAACTCCAGCCAAATGAAGCTCATTGAGGCTAGCAGTTATGGGGTGAATTTGGAGCAGACTTCCATATTTGCAATTGCAACCGCGGGTATCATAGCAACCAAAAAGTCAATCTGAAGCAAGGCTGTTGAAGGTAATGCCCCTTTCCGCCTGCACTGCTGGTTTAAAAGTGAGCGGGCTCTTTGTAGCTCTGTCAATCAAACCTGTTGCTAACACTATGAAGAGCAACCTCAGTTAAAGAGACACCTGATTTGTTTGTTATTAATGTTCATATCTTGATTTATAGACACAATAGCTAAATAAAAACACCAGGATCATGTAGAGCATGTTAATGTGAACATTTTAAGACCAAAATGTCCAGGCTCTATGCAGCATTTACAGGGAGATAGACAATGACAATTTTTAAATGTAAAGTGAATCGGAGCCAAAGTCAATCGATCCGGAAGCACCCCCGTGATCACTTCCTGTTTGTAACAGGCCAGCTAGCATGTTAGCTATGTCCATTTATATATACAGTCAATGATCACAACCTAAGTGTGATTTGAGACTTTGTACTTTCATTATTTTTGGGAAGTAGCATCTTCACCTCCACATGCTCCATGTCTAATAAGCCTAATACATATGGTTTTGTTTCTTCTAACCTCTGAATAAGTCCAATAATAGCTCAACAGATGGCTGCAGTAAACAAGGGCCACTCCTCTGCTTCCTCCCCGGAGTCACATGCAACAGTGATGAATGGCTGCTCCGGTAGCTGTCTGCTCCACCTATTTTGTCCTCAATTGATAAAAATTCCAGTTTTGGTTTTAAGCTCCATCTATCATTGACTACATATGGTTCCGGAGTGTTTTATCCCTGCAGTAGACATGGATTGTACATTGATTACTGCTCAATGGCGATCCCCTAGTCCTCTTTTGCACACTGGGAGGTACTGTTACATGCAAGCGCATTTTTAATTCAAGCTGCTTAGTTGTGGCAACAGGCAGTGAGTGGTTAGAAACACACACATGTTGCTTTAGTGATAAGTGTAAGAGAGTGGATTGGGGTAAACACTGTTGGACGCCATCTTGTTTTATGTGGTACGAATAGAAGACGAACTGACAGCGTGAGTGGCCACTGAGGAGTATTGCTGTTTTACATATAAAACCCACCAGGGAATCCACTTGCATCCACAAACACATCTGGTCCTAAATAAATAGGCTGTGCTCACATATATAAAATATAACATTATGTAGTCTGTTAATAACATCCTTTTTATTCAACAAAGCGGTGCCCAGCTCATCTAAATGGCTAACAGCAGGTGGCCAGTGCATGAGCTGTCACTCGGTTAGCATAAAGTTAAAGGAGGCATTAGGAACACACATAGGGCTAGTTAGACTGACAAGTGTGGACAATGCCTGGGCAATATATATATTAAAAAAAAAACTATAGGAAAATTGTTAGCGTATTGGAGGTTTCTGAGACCAAAAGTTAGCAACCAATTTTCTCACCCTCGTATGGGTTCAGTTGCTAATTGTTAGGAAGTGCTCCAAATCTGGCTTTGCAGTGGCCAATGTTAAAAGGTTTTTTTTATACTTTTTTTTTTTACCTTTCTACCATGTTATAATGTTGTTCCCTCATCAAAAACATGTCTGAAGAGGTTTTTGACGTCATCCATGCATGTCTGAGTAATTTAGCAATCTCTCCCGCCCTGTTTGAACCTTCCTTATGGTCAGCTGTAAGATTCTATGCAATCCTCAGCCCACAAGCCTATGTCATCCATGCTCCCAGGCAACAATTCTCCATAAATATAGAAAAACATGATACAAAACTATACTCAACAACTTGACAAACCTGATGTGATGTGCAGTGGTTTGATCAGTGGGATGCATGCTGATTGTGTTGTGACAGTGCTGTGAATGGGGAGTGACCTAACGCGGAAAACCACGGGAGGGGTAACACGATGATCTAAATGTTTTGTATTAGCAGTTAATGCCCCGTAGAAGTAAAATACCCCCTTTTCAGTAAGTAAGTAAGTAAGTAATTTCCCATGTCATGATCAGACAAATAGAATAGTGTAGCAACAGGCAAGTATATACTGTATATACAGATAGAACTAGACAAGAATGTTACTAAAATCATGTGCATATTTTTTACAGCCGTGGACACAGGTTGCAGACTTTTAGTGGGGTTAGCGACTAGTGTCATTATTATTACACTAAAGCGAGAAAAAAAACAGCCAATTACCTATTGAAAAGCATTAAGTTAGGGACAATAAACAGGTATAGTAAGTGACAAAGAGACAGGACAAGCCTTTCTGAACCAGGACTATGAACTCTCACTGTAGAAAGTCTAAGGAAAACAGTAGAGTAATTGGGATCATCCAAGAGAGAAAGGGTAATTATTTTATTTCTTTTGAAGGTTCGAAGGTGGAAAAAGCCAGATCCGGCTGTTTGCTGATGTAAACTGGTGACAATCCTTTCAGTATTTTAAGGAGATAAAAGAGTGCATCTTAAAATCAATTGGCTTTGGTGCCCAGTGAGGGGGAAAGAGCCCTGCTTCTCTTTCTTTTTAATGAGCACTTTCACTGTAATATTTAGCATTGAGAAAGACAAAAATACCATCTACTGTTCACAGAAATGCAGATCTTTGAATCGATAAGACATTTTTAGCACAAATCCCAAATGCATCATGTTGTATACACCAAACTCAAAACAGCTTTTCTTTGCAGCAGATGTCCCACAGGCTTAAAAGTATACAGGCAAAACATTCAATTGACCGCCCAATTTCTGCAGCTGTGTGGTCAGTATGACATGGGATATATAGATTTTTAGCGTGTTTGTTGTTGTTTTAATAGAGCCCTGTGGGATGCAAAATTCATATTCATGACCGAATATCAAAAAAGGGTCTAAAATAGAGCAAGCGGAGGCATAGCTTGAGAATGTTTCAAGCTGCTGTCTTTCTCGTATTTGTTTCTTGAATAACGTTGACTTCAAACAGAACTTGACCTGAACGCATCCTCACATCCCATCATTATTTTGAAATTTGATTAACCGCCTCAAAAACAAACACGAAATAAGCTATTTTAGAGTGGAAACAGCTTTGAAATATGATTTGGCAATGAAGACCACATCTCAACAGGGGATCACTGAGAAGACACGACACAAAACCCTTTCCACAAACTCAGACAAACACAGACATTTGAACACGTTTTGCAAAATGTTAACACGTCATAATTGTTTTCTTTTGTTTCCCCTCTTCCCTTTTTGTGAAATATTCAGTATTTGACGCGGCAGGAGCATTCAGGCACATAGGACCCCATTGGGAGCTAATATCCGAGTCAGCAGTTCTCGAAGTGTAATGACGGAGTACCCAAAACTGTGATCCCTCCTTGACTTCTCCCACTGTGAGTCAATGACATAACTGACAAAGCTATTACTGCAGACAAATGTTGCAGACAAAATCACAACAGGAAGTGGAAGCAGAAGCAAAATCTACTTCCTCCTCTTCAGTGTTTCTCACCTTGGTGTACTTTTGCTCATGTTGTTCTATTATACCGGTATATTGATTTTATCGTTTGGTGCCTATGGAGTTGACGGTCACATCAAAGTCTGCTCATAATGTATGATTTTTTTTTTTTTTTTGTCTTGACTGTAGCTCAATTGGTAGTGTTTTCACCACATATCCATGCACACAAAATGATACTTCTCAGCATTAACTAGTAGTTGGTCGAGTTTGTCCACTGATCCGAAAGTTGGCAGTTCGAATTCCAAAGATCATTGCTTGAAAGATCAGATCTACTGACCCACAGGTTGGCGGTGTGATTCCAGCTTCCGTAGATGATTGCTGTTGCTGTATCCTTGTGCGAGACACTTTAACACACCTCACCCCCAGTGTCTGCATACACTGGTGTATGAATGTGTGTTAGTGGTTCCTTGATGTAAAGCGCTTTGAGTGATTTGAAGGGGGAAAAGCACTATATAAAAATGTGACCATTTACCATATTATAATAAAGGAAAAAAAAAGTGAAATTTACAGATATTATGTATTTAGTTTCTCAGTATGTCAAAAATAAATTAAAAAAAAATCACATTGTAACACTAATTAGTTATTGCATTACATGAGAAATTATAGGGGACAAAATAATCTAACGCAGGCTTACATTTGATATGGTTTGTTTAAAAATAAGTACATTTTGTTTGATTATTTAATATATATTTTAAAACTATACAGAGCCCATGAGAGAGCATGTTGTTTGTAGTTAGCCGAGTGAGCGGTGAAATCAGAGTGAGGCATGGGGCCGGATGGTGTGGACATTCCTCTCCTCCCTCACAGCGGTGGAGCACTCAGAGCTGATGGAGGGGCTATCAGGGTAGCTGTACAATGGACTAATGTAACTGCAGTTTGAACACAAAAGTTTACTACATGTCCCCACACACTGGAAATATCATCATTTACACACATTTCCTGATAATAGTTCAATGCATTTTGTCTTTTTATTTGTTTGTATATCAGTGAGGTGTGAATGAATGCACTTCATCAAATATTTGTACACTTTGTCCATGGACACACCTCCAGGTCATGTCACTGGTCAAATCTGTGTAGAGGCTTTCCTGCTCATAGTAAGAATACATGTGGTTCAATGTTTCAGTATTTTTTTAGCAGAACAGAACAGAACAGAAGAAGTCCAGTAATTGTACAAATACAAAATAAGTTTACTGTCATATATGTGAAACAATCCAGGCAAAGGAAAAGTATCTATGGAGACGCACAGGTTTGAAATCATTCATTCATTGTATGGGGGTGACACATCATGTAAGAGCCCATATTCAAAGTGTCTGCGAAACAGTTTTAGCAGATAGTGTTAAGTGAAAAATGATAATAATAATTAATGACAGTAACTCTGTTGGAGAGTTTTTCCACTGATCCGAAGGTTGGGGATTCAAATCCCACTCTCGACATAATTGTTAGTTGAGCAGCCAGATACACTGGCCCACAGGTTGGCAGTGCGATTCCAGCTCGCACGGATGAATGCTGTCGTTTTGTCTTTGGGCAAGACTCGCCTTGTCCCCAGTAGTGGTTCCTTGATATAAAGCGCTTTAAGTGCTTTGAAGGTGGAAAAGTGCTGTATAAAAATGTGACCATTTGCCATAATAAATACTGGCCTTAAAAGTGTGCATGTCATTGAGAAATAACCAAAGTGAACCAGTACACCAGTTATATATGTATATTAGGGGTGTTCATTACGTCAATCGAAGGCATTTTGGGTAGATTACGTCCCGTGATTCATCCAGTCACATGACTAATATACAGGACAACCAGTCAGATTACACCTGACCCTAGGTCACATCATGGGCGCTGCACGCACATAAACAAGCGCGAGTTAGTTTAACCCTATAGCGTCGGATCCCATCGTTGCCGATAGAGCGGGTTGCGGACTTTCCAGCAGCGTAACTCCGCAACCAGTCGTGCTCTCATGTAAATTCAAACGGCGTCTCAAAGCGGAGACATGGGGCTATCTAAATATTTTGCCGTCATTACGGTAATCTGCCTCTGTTGTCCCTCGAAGGTGACGAATTAGAGCGCGAGGGCTGCGGGGATTTTCCCAATCATTTATTCGATGCGTAAAAGAAAAAATACGGATGGATGTGTAAAATAGAAGTAGTTATGTGAAAAAATGCAGTAAATTCTGATACTTTGTTTAACATGATCTTTATGGCTATAAAAAAAAAAGACAAACCGTAATCAACATGATTAGCTCTGTTATCGCTTTCAAACGAAAAATGCTATTTTACTCCTGGCTGGCTCTCAGAAGCTACTGCCCGAACTATGCATCCCTCACTGATTCCATTCAGTGTCATCAGAGCAGCAATCATCATTCAAGTAATTATGAACATGTAGGAAGTTCAGTTGTGTTGTGCAGTATTATCTCATGACGTTGTGCAAGGTAAATCAAAATGCACTGTACATGTAAGAATTCATAACACATTTACAAATAAATATATGTTTAACATTTTTGTATTAGGTGGTAGATCTTTCAGACACGATTATTTTAAAAGTAGCTCACATACTGAAAAAGTCTGAGCACCCCTGATGTATATCATTCTTGCTACTCAGCACAGCACTATTTTGTTTCAAAATCTTCCTTTTGTTCTGTCAGTTCTGATTGTTGTATTGTTAATGGTCTGTCATGTGCTTTTGCAACATTGTAATAGTTTGTTTTTCTTCGTATCTCCTTGTGTTTGTGGGTGTGTGTGTGTTTCCTTAATTTGTCAAAGACTATGGATGAAAAGTAGCTGTTAGATTTATTCTGGTGTATTTACATTAATTTTGATCCTTTCATCAATATATCAAGTAAATACCTAAAAACAAAAGATGAGTTCATTTGCAAAAACAGTGCCATTTGAAAAAGTCATTGGGAGCTCCTAGTTTTCCATTAATACAGTAATATTTTCAAAGCCAAATGTATTTTATTGCTGTCAAAATATTACAGTATATTCCATCCCCTCTTGATAAAATCCACTATACATTATTATCATTTGCTAATATCTCTAGAAGATGCTAAGGTATTTGATACTATCAAATTCTCCAAATAAATATAAAGAAATAGCTGAGCATGATTGGTTCTAGTTGTAGATTTACACTGTAAAGTTTATCCAGTCTCATTATCTCTTCCATGAAAAATAATCCGATTGAAAATGGCTGCGGGCGGGAGGTGTCTCTCTGGGAGGCACTGGCCCGAGCAGCGAAGGCCACAGACACCTTTCACCCCTCCACGGCACATGATTGATTCTCTATTCCCTCCGAGTTCAGATGGCCCTGGTTCGGCATTCGTTCTGCGTCCTTGTCAGTCTGAAAGCATCTCTTCAGGCCCACAACGTGTGGGTCTGCTGATGCAATAAACCATCTCAGCATTAAATAAAAGATAGACACAGTATTATCCTTGAAGCGGTTCATGTAGGCTTCTGAGTACATAGTTAGTTCTTTAATCATGTTCAGAATCTATAAGTTGGCTATATAAAAATATCACCTATACATATGATTTAGTGCTATATGTAGAGCAAATACACTATGAGTGTTGGACCCTGCACTCTGACCTGTATGTATGAGTGACCTTGCAAAAATTACTTTTCTTATGAATTTCTGAATGATTGGATTGGCCACAGGGATGCACCAGTCCATCAGAAGAGGACCACTATGATCGTATTTTACTCTTATAGCATGACCTAAAAAAAAACATTTGAACATAGTGGCATAGTGGAAAAAGAAGTGGTATGTTTTAAAGAGACTTAGCCATGTAAATAAATGTCACAATTTTGTCTGCTGGGAATCATTTTGGACTGCGAAAATGCCAATATTCATGCAGGAAGACTGATATCACAGGCAAAGCTAAAGGCCATTTTTATCATTTTTTGGCATTAATGAACAATGAAGGAGATTTAAGCTGCCTGCGGGCATAGAGGTTGAGGGTTTAATCCTTGGAGCAGACAACAACTTTGAACATTTTTACAAAAATGCCAAGGCACTCAAAATGCTTTACATCAAGGAACCACTCACCCATTCACACACACATTCATACACCAGTTTATGCAGACACGGGGCAAGGTGGGTTAAGTGTCTTGCCCAAGGCACAACAACAGGATGCATCGGTGAGAGCTGGAATTGTTCTGTTAACCTGTGGGTCAGTGGAGCTGACCTCTCCACCAATAATGTTTATGTTGAGAGCGGGATTCAAACCACCAAGGTCCTAGACAACCACTCTGCCAACTCAACTACAAGTGTCATTTTGTGTACCTACAGATATACATGTGGTTACAAAGGCCTAATAAATTCATGTTAAGCCAGTGAGTGAAAAAAAATATATGTATGTATTGTAAAGCATGTGTTTGCAATATTTCTATATAGGTCAACATGTGTTTAGAAAGATCACCATAAAGGGTTAAATTGAATTAAAGTCATAATTACACATTTTTTAGACAATAGGAGCTCCGTGTGTTGATTTTCTATTGAAAGAAAGTGATATCTCTAAGATCACTCAGAATCTGTAGTGGCACACTTAGTTATTATTTTTTAAAAGCTGCAAATGAGCCATTCACAAAATGTCCTTGTGGATTTGTTATAAATTATCCACTGAAGAGGTTTATTAAGCTGGAAGTCATCAACCAGATGAGCCCACCGATCAAGGAACAAAATATCCCTGGCAGACAAATTTCAGGACAAAATGAGGAGCATAATAAAAAATACAAAATATTATGTGCATTTGAAAGGGTCATAAATGATGCTTGACCAGTGCATATTTTATCAGTACAACAGCGAGTCTAAAGAGGAAAAATCACCACATTTGAAACGGATGATAAAGCAACTTTTAGATTTTCAATGCAAACAAAAACAGAAGCACAAATGAAAAGGGTTGTAATGTTTATTGTAAGAATAATTATTTTTTTTTATTAATAGCAGTTCAGTCTTTTTATGGCACAAGTTCATTTTTCAATAGAAATAATTTCCCTTCTCTGCTATCTCCCTTTATATTTGACTGGCAAATCCTGACAGATATCTCTCTGTATTTTTTATACAGATTGATATCAGTCCGGTCCCTACATCTTCTGTTGCGTTTCAAGCCCAGCTAAATGTGATTGTGCAATCAAATTTTTTTTTTTTTTTCAGTTTCACGTGCAGGGGCAGTGCCAGACATTTTTGGAGGAGCTAAAGAGGTTTTAAGGTTTTCCATGTGGGTGCTCACTTAACATGTTAATTTAAAGCCTTTTAACAGTGAAGCATACCCCCCACCAATGTTCCCTCTAAGTTTTCACGAGTCTGAGCAAACACACAAACTCCCTGAGCGGTCCCATGGACCATGTGAGCAACATCAAACGTGCGCACTGTGGTCATGCTGCATCGCATCCATCCACGTTAAATGGTTTATTAAAAGAATCAAATTACCACATTTGCATTTCTGTTATAAGACTTTTAATTAAGTGCTTTAGCCTCTTATACAATGAAAATGACAAAAATCTTGCTCATGACCTGTGTAGTATGTTAATGCTATTGGAAGTATAAATATTTAATTTTAACTATGGCAAAACATGAGCTTCCAACCAAACCAAGATAACTGTAAACTCCAATGTTGAAAACACACTTAACATTTTTATGATAAAGCTCTGACTTGTATTATGAGTATTAGCCATTGTGTGAAGCTTTTGCTGTGCACTGAGTGAGATTGTCCTACTGTGTCTGAGAGACAGTCCGGTAACTCTTTTTCAGTATATGACACGATCATTTGATTTTTACAACTCATAAAGTAGTGACAGTATTCAATGACCAATACACACTGAGAGGAATCTGTATCTGCACACCCAGCTGCTCTATTACTGTACATTTACATATCATATCAAAACACAATATATAATGTATATTTGTATATAAAATATATTCAAAACAAGTGGTATGGGTCAAAATAAATATATATTTAGAAACCTCACACTGCAAACAGTGAACAAACACACACACTTCAAAATGTAAATAAACACACACTGGAAACTAAAAACACACTGTACATGTGACAATGTGACACTCATTCTGCTACAGTGGCTCAGTGGTTAGGGGTTGGAGGATCGAGTCCCACTTCTGTCCAACTTCTGTCATTGTGTCCTTAGGCAAGACACTTCACCCAAGTGGTGTGTGCGTGATGATTGGTGGTGGTCGGGGAGGCGCAGATTGGCATTAGCTAATGCTAATGATTACACACAATACACATTTGACCCACAATAAAGTCAATAGCAGAATAAACCACGCATCCAGGAACAGCATCCAGTCCATCAGCACATAAGGTCCTCTGCTCCTGAGTCCACCATGAGATATTCACTCGGTTCCACGAACCGCTCCGGGTCCGAGATGCCTCTAGTTTAACTTGTACAAACATCCACAGTGTCCTCGGTCGCGTACTTCCTTTGTTTTGTCCGTTTCGTCATGTTTAAAACGCAAAACTGCTGCAAAACTCTGCAATTATGTCAATTATGCGCGCGTAATTTTATGCACGGATCTTTGCCCGACGGCGAGCCGTCGGAACGTTAAGGGGTTAAACAGCACTTAGAAGCATTAGCGAGTCTCTCATTAGTCGACTCCACGTCGGCCACATCGGCTAAAACTCTGCTAGCGGCGCATGAGGACACCTGTCAATGACGTTGATAAGATGCGCAAATACGTATGTGAATCACATAATTGGCTGGAGCAGCTCGTCACCGGTCACACTCACTGACTCACACTGAAAAATAGCGCAGAATGAATTGTTGTGTGTTTATTTTATTTTCAAATCCGGTTCGATTTTTCTGTGCGCAGCAGATTTTCTTTGCGCGGAGACCGTGTCAGCAGTGCGCAATTGCGCACGTGCACAGCTTGGAGGGAACAGTGCCCTCCACCCCCTACCAAACAAGTTTAAACGTAGTTGGCTCGCTGTAGTGATTTATAAAACCTAATGTGGATTTTTTTTTTTTTTTTTTTACTTTTTAAATTTTTACTGTAGTCTCATTTTGAACTCTCTGTGGCTGTCATCTACATTTTTAGTCGAGACTGAATGTTCTATGAGATTAGGGCAAAATCTTTGGGGGACCTATGGGGCATTCCCCTGGCACCATCCCTACACATGTGAAATGAACAAGCTCATTGGTCACCTGTGATTTACAAATAAAATTAAATGTATCTCACCTCAGATTAACAGAGTTTAGTGCTTCACTCATTGACTGTGCTCTTCAGCTCCCTGTGATATTTATTTTCTTTATTATTTCCAATATGGACAGACCATACGATTGGCTACTCTACCTGTCAATCACACTCATTTAAAAACAGGGAGATTTGCAGGTAACCAGACCAGAAGAAATGTGTAGTCTCGATCACAGGCAACCTTTATATATAATTATGTCAGAATACATAAATCAAAGCAAATCAGATGTCTTTCTAATCTCACGCTCAACAAACAAAGAGACATCTCCAAATGACTGGTGCTGGAGGGAGATAAGTTTTTGGCACTGGCACTGGCCCTGGCACAACATCCAGACAGGCAAATCCAGTCCCTGGGAACACTTTGTCTGGTGGAGGCAGTACCGGAGGCATTAAGATTTGGTGTCTTTTTTTACCGCAGAATAAGATTTTTGACACATTAGCGGTGGCAACGATCTGGGAGAGTCAGAGATGTGAGAACTGTCATGGTTAAAATAGTCAAGCAAAGCCAAAAAAAAAAAAAAAAAAAAAAAAAAAAAAAAAGTAATGTAATGTGTTGGTAGCTGGAGCCTTATGTTAAATAGGACATCTAAGCCTACTATTGGGCTGTCATACCATCTTAAAAGAAGATTATTTCAATGCACGTATCAAAGCGTAATCGTTATTTAAGTCCTGACCACATTTAGTCACGATGAGCTGTGTAATGTGCGTTCTACACTGAGGCTAAAGTATGAATAATTGATTTTATACATTGCTTTATAAATTACATCCAATCTACATTACACATATTGGGCCTTTCCGCAGTCTTCCTCCTGCTTTCTAGAGTGAATTATTTCAGCTTGTCTTCTCTTATCAACATTATGCGGTTGTGCTGTGACAAAATGCCTCAAATGCATAGTAGCGTGCTTATTTGCATCTCATTTTATTTCCATTTAGTAAATCGCCATGATTCAGCTATTTCTTTTCATAAGTGAATCCATTGTGTGAATGAGGTGCACTGTGTGGCCTGTGTAAGCGTCAGGGCCTACTCCAGCTATTTTTAAAGCCAGTGTTGCTCATTTGCTCTACACCGCACTCATTGTTACTGTGGTTATTTTTACCCAGTCCAGGCCAAAAATATATTAAATGTCACAGGTTTGGGATACCCAGCTTAAGCTTCAGGCAATGGGTATTTACATACTCACATTCAAGTTATTCAAGTTTGTATTAATTCTCTTTATGGAGGTCAGCCAAAACATCCCCACTATAGGTGATCAGCAACAGGAAAATGAGAAATTAGTAAGTGTAAGCATATGAATGACTTTGAATGCATTTGTAACAGCTTGACTAGGTTTAACATTGAGGTTAAAGACCCCATATTACACTATCTTTGATGTATGTTATAATATTGTTTCCTCATCACAAACATACCTGGAGTTGTGTTTTGTTACTTTCACACATGTTTAACACACAGACCACTACATGACATCAGAAGGTGGAACAGAGCATTTTGAAAAAGCACTACCTTAGCTGGAGGATTTGACCACCCAGATGCAGGTAGAACATGTAAATTCCACAAAGAAACATGTGATATATTGGAAGGGGAAATTGGCATCCTTTTTAGTGTCTTGCCCAAGGATACAACATCACTATATTCAGCTGGAAGACTGTTCTCTGGTTGGTGCAGCTGGTTGGTATGGCATTGAATTTTGTATTTCTAATCAAACGTCCACGTCCAATAATAATAATAATCATCATCATCATAATCATCATAATTCATTTGAAGTATCAAATTTCAGGCTCAAGAGGTAGCCACGTCTTTAGTCAGACAGTAAAATTGTGTTGTTTTGGAGTTTGCGTTATAGAGCAGTACAAATCAATAAACCAAGTCCTTGTGGTGATTACTTCCTTCATTGAATTATAAATCCTGACAACAATGCCTTCTGGTGAATTACGATGTTCATTCAGGGAAGAAAAAGTTTGAACTGTAACTCTGCAAAATGGACACTAATTTCATCAGACTGTTCTGAGCAGGTTGGGGAATAGAACATTTTCAAGGCATCTCGTCTCAGACTCTGTTCATAGTTTTAAGACAATGAAGAGTTGAATATTTATGAGCAAGGAAGACATATTGCGCTTGTGTCCGCCTTATATTTATAATCTATGACACCTATGGATCATTATGTTATAATTTGCACATTTTAAGTCACAATATTCATGTAAAATTACTTAATAAAAGAAACAGGTCAGCTGACTTCCCGCGTTAGAAAATGCAATGCTTAATGGGAGTTGATGCTGCCGTAAACTTCATCACAACAAAGAGGTGGTACCTCCGATGCATAGCTGCAGACCATGCTTGTGAGTAGTAGATTTTTTTTTCATTTGTAACAAAAGGACTATGCAGTGCTGCCAAATCCTCCGTGTATCATCGATTAAGAAAATAAAATTGCAGAACAAAGTACGTACATCACAGTGAACGTATACCGGTGGCATTTAAAATGGGGACTGATCGGCAATATGGCATCTTGAAAATAAGCAATTAAATCTTGTTCAAACATGCACAAATTACTCCAAATACAACTTCAAGAGGTTAAATGAGAAGTGCAAACAACTATAACACAGTCAAAAGCTCTGAAAAGTCGATTTTACATACCAGGACTGCTTTAAAAACTTGGTATAAGTACGATCTAGTTACAATCTACAATTTGTATAAAAAGTTTGAAAAAATAGTAGCTGGAGAAAGTTGATTTTGAGCCCATTTTTATTTGAACAATTACATGTGTCAGTCTAAATATGATACATAAGGCATTATAATATACTGCTGTCACCATCACATTTCTCTACACAACATCTACACAAATGTTTGAATGTGGCATCAGCCCACATGCGTCACCGCTTGTTCATATTTGTCAGAGGTGACACCTGACAGCTGCATGACGCAGGCTACAAGGTGAGATTACCATAACTGGACCTGGCACATACAAAGCTTTGCACATTTCACTGCTATCTCAATATGTCGATGCGATGCTGGAGTGACAGACAGACAGAGTGCTCTCTCCAAGAATAAAAATGTCCTAAACACTGTGAAAACCAATCTCGTTTTTCATAATCATTTCTGGGATTTTCTTGTTGTGGTAATGCAGAACTGACATTAAGCCTTATATAGAAGTGGGATTGGGGAGCAGAGTTAGATTTGCACTATGTTATCTACCCACAGTCATTCTGGGAGACCACTCTGCTCCTTCTATTGACTTCTGCACCCTTGCACCCAGACGCTGTAGCCTCAGTCCCGTGTAGGTCCTATATTATACAAAATGGACTCTTGTGAGCTTTAAGCCATGATATAATGTTGCATACCTGGAGTGTGTTTTGCTTCATTCTCACATGTTTGATTAATCTTTTATTGTTAGCCTGTCTACATCTCCAAAGCTCAAAATGCTTTGTTACACCTTGTGATGTCATGCAGAGCTCGTTTTCAAGTTAAGAGCTACTGTACCTTTTTATAAAAAAAATAAAAGAAAGTAATATTAATAACAAAACAATAACAACAAAACAATAACAACAACAACAACAACAACAACAATAATAATAATAATAATAATAATAATAATGTTGTTGTTGTTGATGATGAGGATGATGAGGATGATGATGATGATGATTATTATTATTATTATCATTATTATTATTATTATCATTATTATCATTACTATCATTATCATTATTATTATTATTATTATTACTATTATTATTATTATTATTATTATTATTATTATTATTATTATTGTTGTTGTTTATTTATTTATTCACTCCACAATTGGTTGTGGTAAACTATTATTGTAGTCACAGCTGCCCTCAGGCAGACTTACGGTGCTGATCTGCACAACCAACATTCCCACACACACTTGTTGTTGCCTACAACAATTTTTGCCACTGGTTGGTTCAGCAGAGATTGGAACTTCCAAGGCTGATCCAAAGGCTATCCAAATTATTCTAGAGAAGGTGTATGTAGTTTAAAAACACAGTGGAACCCCAGTATTACCACATGACATCACAAATGTCAAATGTGAAAATGTTAAAATGGCAATGCCTAAACTGGTAATAAAATACACCCACATAAGGGAAACCAAATAACTAAAATCGATAGTAATTTTAAAATTCTAACTTTATTTCTATGGTGCTGAGCGTGTAAGCATTTTTCACAGATTTTCAAGGCCAGAGCTTAATTTGCCATCACAGTAATGCACAACAACAACTAAGAGCATGCTGAGGGTGCATTTCCTGATTTTTGAACAGTAAAACGCTTTATATTATATGCAGACATTGCACAGTGGACTTACTTTGACCTAAAGAGCTGCTTATAGGTTGCCAGGGATCCAGAATACACACTTCCATCCATCCATCCATCCATTTTCTTCCGCTTATCCAGGGCCGGGTCGCGGGGGCAGCAGTCTAAGCAGGGACTCCCAGACTTCCCTCACCCCGGACACGTCCTCCAGCTCCTCCGGTGGGACCCCAAGGCGTTCCCAGGCCAGCCGAGAGACATAGTCCCTCCAGCGTGTCCTGGGTCTTCCCCGGGGCCTCCTCCCGGTGGGACATGCCCAGAACACCTCCCTAGGGAGGCGTCCAGGAGGCATCCTGAGCAGATGCCCGAGCCACCTCAGCAGGTTCCTCTCAATGTGTAGGAGCAGCGGCTCTACTCCGAGCTCCTCCCGTGTGACCGAGCTCCTCACCCTATCCCTAAGGGTGCGCCTGGCCACTCTGCAGAGGAAGCCCATTTCAGCCGCTTGTATCCGCGATCTTGTCCTTTCGGTCATTACCCAGAGCTCATGATCATAGGTGAGGGTAGGAACATAGATTGACTGGTAAATCGAGAGCTTTGCCTTCCGGCTCAGCTCCTTCTTTACCACAACGGACCGATACAGCGACCGCATCACTGCAGACGCTGCACCGATCCGCCTGTCAATCTCCCGCTCCATCCTTCCCTCACTCGTGAACAAGACCCCAAGATACTTGAACTCCTCCACTTGGGGCAGAGACTCACCACCCACCCGGAGAGAGCAAACCACCTTTTTTCCGTTCGAGAACCATGGCCTCGGATTTGGAGGAGCTGATTCTCATCCCAGCCGCTTCACACTCGGCTGCAAACCGCCCCAGTGCCTGCTGCAGGTCCTGGCTCGAAGAAGCCATCAGGACAACATCATCTGCAAACAGCAGAGATGAAATCCTGTGGTTCCCAAACCAGGCCCCCTCCGGCCCCTGGCTGCGCCTAGAAATTCTGTCCATAAATATAATGAACAGAACCGGTGACAAAGGGCAGCCCTGGCGGAGTCCAACATGCACCGGGAACAGGTCTGACTTACTGCCGGCAATGTGAACACAGCTCCTGCTCCGGTCATACAGGGACCGGACAGCCCTTAGCAAAGAGCCCCGGACCCCATACTCCCAGAGCACCCCCCAAAGGACACCACGAGGGACACGCTGGTCCAGTGTTCCACGACCAGGACGAAAACCACACTGCTCCTCCTGAATCCAAGGTTCGACTATCGGTCGGATTCTCCTCTCCAGTACCCTGGAATAGACCTTACCGGGAAGGCTGAGGAGTGTGATTCCCCTGTAATTGGAACGCACCCTCGGTCTGCCATTCCACAGGTACTGTCCCCGACCGCCACGCGATGTTGCAGAGACGTGTCAGCCAAGACAGCCCCACAACATCCAGAGACTTGAGGTACTCAGGACGGATCTCGTCCACCCCCGGAGCCTTGCCACCGTGGAGCTTGCCAACCACCTCAGTGACTTCAGCCAGGGTGATGGACGAGTCCGCCTCTGGGTCCCCAGTTTCTGCTTCCTCCTCGGAAGACGTGACAGTGGGATTGAGGAGATCCTCAAAGTATTCCTTCCACCGCCCGATAACATCCCCAGTCGAGGTCAGCAGCTCTCCACCCGCACTGTAAACAGTGTTGGTGAAGCACTGCTTCCCCCTCCTGAGGCGTCAGACGGTTTGCCAGAATCTCTTTGAGGCCGTCCGATAGTCCTCCTCCATGGCCTCCCCGAACTCCTCCCAACCCCGAGTTTTTGCCTCTGTGACTGCCCGAGCCGCGGCACGCTTGGCCCGCCGGTACTCATCAGCTGCCTCAGGAGTCCCACGAGCCAACAAGGCTCGATAGGACTCCTTCTTCAGCTTGACGGCATCCCTTACTTCCGGTGTCCACCACCGGGTTCGGGGATTGCCGCCGCGACAAGCACCACAGACCTTACGACCACAGCTACGAGCAGCCGCATCGACAATAGAGGTGGAGAACATGGCCCACTCGGAGTCCATGTCTCCAACCTCCCCCGGGATCAGGGAGAAGCTCTCCCGGAGGTGGGAGTTGAAGACCCCCCTGACAGAGGGCTCCGCCAGACGTTCCCAGCAGACCCTCACAATGCGCTTGGGCCTGCCAGGTCTGTCCGGCTTCCTCCTCCGCCAGCGGATCCAACTCACCACCAGGTGGTGATCAGTTGACAGCTCAGCCCCTCTCTTCACCCGAGTGTCCAAGACACGCGGTCGGAGGTCGGATGACACGACAACAAAGTCGATCATCGACCTCCGACCTAGAGTGTCCTGATGCCACGTGCACCGATGGACACGTGGCACCAGGATCCACACTTCATTTTTATAATTTATGAAGATGTGAGTCTGGTCACCAGTAAATGGGCATGACTGACAGCTGGATTAGCCAATCGAGGACATGCATAGTTTGTGTGTATCATAAAAAAAAAATAAATAAATAAATAAGGAAAGAAATATCACAGAAGGCTGAAAAACACTGTGGATTTTTTGCAGAATCAATGAGTGAAGCACTAAACTCTCTCACTAAAATGAGATACATTTGATTTTTTTCCTGTAAATCATAGGTGACCAATGAGCTTCTTCATGCGTTACTAAAAAAAAAAAAATAAAAGGTTTGACATTTGACCAGAAAAAAATCAAGTACCTTTAATATACAACTCCCACTTTCAATATTACTCGAGTCATGGCTAGCTGAAAAAGAAGTAGCACCCATCACTAATCTTGATCTAAACAACAGCAGCCTCTCCACAAACATACCACACTTTAAAATATGTTCCAGTAATCTTATTCAAATTTCACTGAACAAATGTTTGACTTACTGTAGAGTGGAATCAACAGTGTGTGAGAGAAAGCAGATGTGTGTGTGTTTGGTAATTGGCTTGATTCGTCAAATTAAAAATTGTTCATTGGAAATAACAACAAACGAGTGACAGGAACACATGTTGGATTTCACAACACCAGGATGCAGCTTTTATGATCGGGATTTGCGTCTCTATATTAGAGTGTTTTCTTTGTTGAAATACACAGCTCATTAGAATATATTGCCATGGCATAAAGGCAGACACAGGCAGGGTATGTTGTTCTCTGGTAGCAGCGTGTTTTCAGAGCTGGCTCAGTCGTCCTTGGTGCTAGTATGTTTGCATGTTTGGTATAAAAAAAGTGAGGGCAAATATTCCCTCTGATATCCCCTGTGAAAGAGTTAAAATAGATGTGTGAAGGATCCTCCAAATTGGATCTTGTAATTTTTGCCTTTTCTTATAAAGTGTGTATTTTTGCTGCTTCCTGCTTTAAAATGAGTCATATCAATCATATCAAGTGCACATATTTTTGGTGTTGGGTCCACTAGCCTCTTGTCTCCATAGAGATGTTGTTATTGTGCCTTAAATGTTCCAATGTATGAAATTAAACTACCTATTGGTCTTGTGTCTGCTCTATCTATAACACCCATGGATCATTACGTTAAAATTTGTCCATTTTAATATTAATTTAAAACAAATGAATAAAAAAACAAGTCAAAATTGCGGTGTCCAATGGGAGCTGGCATCAGCATAAACATCATCACAACAAAGAGTCAGCACCTCTGATGGATGGCTGCAGATTACGCTAATGAACAGCGGATTTTTTTTTTTTTTTTCAGTGATCCCAAAATGACTATGCAACTCTGCTGAATCCTGGGCACGTAATTAAGAAAATAAAATTGAAAAACTAAGTAAATACAGAACACGGCATAGGCCGGTGAAAATGGCAGTTGACCAGGCATCTTCAAAAGATAACAAAAAAAAACTAAAAAAGATGTTGTATGTCAGTGGCGGGCCGTGCATTTCACCCATGAGCCTTCAGTCACTGAAGTCACAGTCAATTCATCACTTCAACACGTAATTTCAGGAGCATTTAAAACCAATTAGCATGCACTGCATTCACAATTTAGAGTAGGAAACTAAATTTAAAGATACTCTCAAAAATTCTAAAAAGCTGCGCAATGTCGCCGTTTCATATAAGACATCAACCAGACAATAATAAAACAAACTATTCTTTGAAAATAAAGTAAACAGATCATTTGCATTTTTGACAATAGGCTAGACAACAGCAAATGACTGAAAATGTGGCGCAGCTAAAACTGAATGGACTTTAGTGCAGTTATAACTGAGGTGACTTCAAAGCACCACGTTGTTAACATTATAAACTCACTTTTTCATTGTGGAGCTCCATCTCCCTGTGTGCCTGTGCGCTGAGCTGCAGGTCCACTCGAGTGTCTACAAACGTTTTTAAATGTGCCCTAGCTTGTAAGTGTCCAGCCATACAACAACAGTACAACTTGCAATGTTTCTCAGATGCTGTGAGCCACAGGAACTGTTCATAGTTGCTCGTCTAGAAATAACGGACAAACCCTTCCTGGGACAGGTTAGCTAGCGCAGGGGTTGGAAGACCTCTTCTCATAATATCCAGCTTTTTGTGAAAGGCTCGTCTTGAAAATGGGGTGAAAAGTATATCTGCAACCAGATCAACATCTTCTCCTCCTTCGGTCATTATGGGTTAAAACATACAGCAATAGCTGTTTGATGTACAGGTTTAGTTCGACATTCTGCAAACTGCCACCTTTCAGGCTGTAGCAGTGCATATGCATATCCAATCACAGGACATGTACATGTCTATTTTGCGTCAGACTTTCTAGGTAGCCCTGAAATGCAGAATTGAGATCTGAATGGCTATTGAAACTAACTGTGTCTGTGTCCAATCAGATCGAGATCTGATTGGCTATTGAAACTGACTGTGTCTGTGACTGTGTCCCAATTCGCCAAAATCATCTTAAATGCACCATTCGAAGTGTGCAACAAAGGGCATTACATAACTTCCGGCGTGACAAGTGCTGTCCCATTTCAACGTACCCGACGAATATGGACGAAAATGTGCCCAATGTTTCCATGGAGATCGACCATAGCTTGCATCCATGCACACTTCATGCACTGCTATATCCCATCATGCACCGCGCCTACGCAAAAAAGAGAAAAAAATGGAGTCCGCTACACAATACACGTTCAAATGTTAATACACTCAGGTGTATTTTGCAGTACTTTCTTCTGGGCTGGTTTGGGGAAACAAAATAAGTTACATTGGATAAAAGAATGTGCAGTTATTTCCAGACAATAAGAAGAAGAATACATTATTATCATTAGAAATTATTATTGCAGTAATAAGAATAATGTAAGAATGTTCATTTCTGGTGTAAGCGCCAAAGAGAACCAAGACACTGAAACATAAAGTCAGAAGGGTTTAAGAGTTCCTCACAAGTAAAGTGAACAATGAACCAACAGACTCTCCTCAAAGGATAGAAGAGAGTCCTGAGATGTTCATGTTGATAGCTTTTTTAGGGTCCCCCAATAATAAAATGAACTGAACTGGCATGGCATAAGAGGTAAACAGCGCCCTCTACTGGTATTAAAATAGTTTAGCCACAGATCAAATTAAACCTGGCCCAAATACCGAATCGTTAAACTGCAATATCCGACTTTATGTACAACTAATAAGTGTTCTCTGGTTTATAGTCTATGAATGTAAAAATGATATTGGTTGCCTCTGTCTGTTATTACGTTTTAACAAGGAATATTTTGTTAAAGTTATGTAGACGCTACAACTGGGAAAAAATCACCTCAAACGTTATATTTGCCTATTGATTTTCAAAGGGAAACATTAATATCTTACTTCATTCAATCAAAACAGAAATAATCTGTTTATTCTGAAGGCCTCAGGAAAATGAAATTAGATGAAAACTCTACCACAATAAACAACATTGGAAGGGACTCAATGAAGTGGATATGACATAACATAAAGAGAACAGAGAATAGAGAATATTTTTGTTTACATATTTATGAAAATAAAATTAATTCAGTTTTCTGAGCATGTTTAGGACAGCAGAGAAGGCCTTGCTGGCCCTAATGGCCCGCCACTGTTGTTTGTGCTTGCCACTGATCTGACTGCTTGGTGCTGTCACCAGCTTGGTTCGATATAAAGTTAAAGCCACACTGTGGAATATTCCAGGCAAACCAATTCTCAGGAGACAGGTACGTGATGCCCCCTTCAGAAAAGAGATATAGTACAACTTTAAAGAAGTCAGGCTATTGGGAAGAAAAGCATTGGCTTTTTCAGTTTTGACAGAACACGTGACATGGCAGCCCAGATATGGTGGGTGAATGGTCTGCAGTGGTGGAAAGTAATGAAGTAAAAGTAGTAAAGCACTGTACTTAAGTACACATTTAGCTATGTGTACTTCAAATTTTAAAGTGGATACTTTCTACTCGACAACATTTTTTACGGGTCTGAAAAGTAAAAGTATTTTTCATTATTGTCTGAGATCTGCTGAAAAGGCTGAGGTGTTATTTTTTATCAAGGTCATAGTTTGAGCAAACAAAAATGTAGAGATAAAAACAATAGATTAAGTGGTTTCTGTTGAACAAAATTCAGCACAAATCTTTATCAAAATCGTAGCCTCATAAAACCTCAAAATATGTGATAAATACTTTTACTTTTTGCTCTTTAAATACTTGAGTACTTTTTTAAAAAGTACATTCTTTCATTTTCCCCAGTATCTGTACTTTTACTTAAGTAACACAATTGAGTACTTCTTCCACCACTGACAAAGAAATTGGTCATATATTTGTGTATTTGTCTCATCTTAAGGCTCATCATTGCCAGGATAATGTACTGTGATGCAGTGTTACTTGTTATTAAAAACTGCATATGCTACGACAAACTCAGACTGCACTACCAAAGTGTAAAAGCTCCTTTTTCTATGTGTTAAGAGCCGTGTGGTATTTTAAGGTCCAGGCATCATTATATAAGTTTAAAAACTTAGAATATTTAAGTCTAAACTTTTGTAAACATGAAATTCAAAAAGTAATGATGCACTGTATTTATGCGGCATGATCAAATGGCACAAGGGTAATTCTGTGGCGTGTGACATATTTGCTTTTACAAAACGAGCGCTATCATCTCTGCTCCAGGCTCACAATACAACATACAGCAGATTGAAGGCATGGTGACTGATGCATGCCAAGACAGAACATTTGTGCTCTGGAACGGCTCAAAGTTCTGTCTGTTCCCAGCAAAAAGGCAAATACACCAAATCCAAGCCTTTCACTGGAAACCACACATACTGTACTGCAGGCCAGGGTGCTCTCCATGTTCTGCATTTTAAAGACAAGCTGAAAATCAATGTTTGTGTGTTTGTTTTACTATGTCATGTGTGTCCAGTCTTACAACAGCAAAGTGAAGCTTGATACTATGTTGTTTCTTTGTTCAAATTGTACAGAGGTTGGAAAATAGTCATGAAAATGTACATATGCCTTTCTTTTAATCTGGTTTGCTGACAGACTTTGATAGTTCAACAGTAATATAAAAGTTGATTACACAGGGAATAGCATATTGCAAGATTTTCCATTTGTCCAGGGCAGGTGTCATGCCAACAGAACACCACAGCCTGTAAAACATATTGGATTCAAATAACAGTGATATAGATGCAAACAGGATACTGATCTGGTGGCTACTACCTGCAAGTCTGTATTCTAACCTGGGTTATCTTGTGTTACAACAAATTCACAAAAGGATGTGGGATAGAAGCCTCCTGGAGTATAAATAAGTAGATGGCATTTAAAAGGACACTTTCCAGTCTGTAACTGACTCTATCACCTCATTGCCTGTGGCAGCCTGATAAAAATCACTTAGGCCATTGATTTAAATGTAATCAGGTTAATGCTAGAGGTGACTTCTCCCGCTTAGCATTTTGCTTATTACACAGGCAAATAAACAAACCATTGATCACGCCGCTCTCTGACACAAAACGCAGATCAGATGGAAGGAAGTTAGATGAGGTGCATGCTGGGATGTCAGCGAGCTACAACCGGCCCCAGAGGATTTAATTATGATGGCCATGTTTTCTAAGCATCTCTGTGGTGACTTCATCAGCCATGTGCCAGACACACAGATGTCACAAACTCCACCCAAACACTCAGGTTATTCATCCATTTTACATTCAGTTTATCTGAAGTATGTTTTGTGAATCTTTTAGAGTGCACTTGCAAAACACTAAATTGAAACTGGAATTAAAACCTAGAACTGCCTGGACTAAACCAGGCCTAAACTAAAACCAAACCAAGTCTACATGAGAATTAACAGGGCTAAACCAGGACCAAACAAGTGTGAATGTGCCCTTAGTGACCAGTCTAAGACTCTAAATTCTACTCTTATGTGTTGATCTCTGCACCGGTGCAAAGCATCAGCAGCAGTTTACAGTTTACAGTTGCATGCAGTATACTATAAAAGCTTGTGTTGTTTTGATGCCTTTTACACTACACATCATTAAACTGCTTGAATAAAGTTATAGTGGTTTATAGTGGTTTATGCTGTTTATCATGTGGACTGGAACACGGAGGAGCCAACATGCAGATGTATAGAGGCAATGTGAGGGGAGAGAGTTTTGAGATGTAGAAAGAATATTGCATACGTACATACAACATTACTGACACAAATCACAACAAGGACACTGATCACCTGCTTGTTTCCATGGAGATGATATTTATTTGAATGGAATGATGCATAGTATGGCATTAAACTTATCGATCTTGCATTTAACCAATTATAAGTGTTTGTACTGTTTAAAAACTACATTGCATAATACATCTGACCTGTCGCTTGGGTTGGCAGCCTATGTTTGTCGAGATAAATAAGTTTAATACCATATTGTGAGACATTCTAGGTAGGGCAATAGAGACGAGCAGGTGGCGGTCAATGACCAGTCTAATATTCCAAATTCTACAGTTTTCTGTTGTTGTTTTATTCTTTGGGTTCTTGATCTCTGCACTGGTGGAGCAAAGCATCAGCAGCACTATATACACTATACACTGTAAAAGCATGTGTATTTTTGATGCCAGTTACACTATACATCATAACCTTATTATAGTGATTAGAGATGTTGCTGTATCTTGTATTAGGACAGTAAAATAATAAACAGTACTGTGAAATGTCTTAGAGTAACACAGGTTAATCATCATATACCAGACCTCAGAAGTCATGGCTGAGAAAGTTGTACCATGTGCGTCCTAAAGAGGATGGCCCTGAAACTGTCTGACAGGTGCAGCTGAAGCATCGGAGTTGGACAGGTGTCAGAAGGCTCTCAGTCGGGGTGGGCACAGGAGCAGGTCAGAGCTGGTCTGAACCGGTCTGAACTGGTCTGCAGAGCTGCACATGTCATGTCTGTGTGGGGCCTTTCAATCTGCCACATCAGCCTGCTGCCACTGCCCGTAGAACACGGCTCTCCTCCGCCAAATTTTACCGGAAATTTATGAGATGAAATAGCCACACAGCACTGGCAACAAGGTCCATTAGTGTCCAGTTGTTTTTTGGCTTGTGTCTGAGGCGCCAGTTCCAAAAACATAACTGCCTAAAAATAAATGTGAAAAATTTCAGACACAAAAATATGTAGAGAAAATAGAGAAGAGAATGAATGTTTGAAACAGTGGTGGAAGGTGGCAAAGTACAAGTTGTAAGGTGCTGTACTTAAGTAGAATTTTAGGTATCTGTATTTTACTTAAGTATATTTTACAGTGGATACTTTTTACTTTTACTTCACTACATTTGAGAGCAGGTATCTGTACTCCAGTACATTTTTGTACTTTTTATATGATTTGAGGGATTATTTTTACCATGTTTGTGGTAACATCCTGACTAAAGTTTTCGAGTTCAAGCTTCGGCTTTGAGCGAACAAAAATAAATACACAAAATTCATGAGTAAAATTAAGAAATTGATTTGTATTGCAACTGCTGAGAAAAAAAAAAATATTTGTCATTTTAAATCAATATAACTTCATTTAAGATTTAAGACAAATTAACCACACCTTTAAGCAGGTACTTAAACTACTTTTACCTATAAATACTTTTAGTCGATTTTTTCATGTGATACTTTTACTTTAACTTGAGTAACTTTTTTACCTTTGTACTTTTATTTAAGTAAGAAAATTGAGTTGAAGCGGTTTGAAGTATAAATATGCACGTTTAGTCAGCAGAAGTAGAAGTAGATAATTGAGTATGGCATTATAATTTTGCTGAGATGTTTAAAAAGTTCAATAAACTGATTAATTTTATGATACTTTGATGACCTCTTTTCATTCCAAATATGTGAAAGTTAAAGCCCAAGGCAAAAATTTTAAACGCCCAAACTTTCTTTTTCAACTTTGCCATTTTTCAATTTTATGGAAGAAAATTTGGAATCTGGCAAGGTCACATTCTGCAATTAAATGAGTTAAATAAAATATAGGGCCAAATTCCCAATCAAGGCCAGCTCACATAATGAAAAATACTTCAACTTGGAACCAATTGTAATGTTGTGTGGACAATATGCCTCTTCACACTCTATGTTAATAAATAATACATGTTTTGCATTAGTTTTTCCTCCAAGGCCATGTGACTCAAAACAGGCATTGAAACAAACATCCAGTTTTAGTAGCTTTTCCCATGGCTGCTTTACATTAACTTTATATCTCTGACACATTAGTGCCATATGAACCATCTTGCACTCTGAGGACTTCAGGGATCGGCCTCCTGCAGGTGCCCAGAGTCAGGACTAAACATGAGGGATCAACAGTCTTTGTGAAGATGTGAGACAGGCCTCTACTTTGACAATGTTTAAATCCAGGCTCAAGACTGTTCTGTTTAGCTGTGCATATGACTGAAAGGTTTTTATTCTGCACTCTTCTCTTTTGATGTTATTTATTTATTTTTTTATTTTTTTTTTAATATATTTCCTATTCTGTAAAGCACTTTGAAATATTTTGTGTGTGAACTGTGCTATACAAATAAACTTGCCTTGCCTTGCCTTGCCTGCTTTACTCATAAGATTATAATTTGAAATGTCTTCTGAAGGCAAAATGCATTAGTTCATAGGGACATTTGGCAACAGACCAATACATCAATATTAAAACCCTATATTGGTCATTATAAACCATTCCTCTATTTTCCCTGAAGCTCGCTGCGCTTATCAAATATGTATGTTATGTTTACTCAAAATTGACAAGTATGCAAATCCCATAAAAAGCTTCTGCAATTAATTGGATGACCCTTGCCCTCAGTTTAATTTGCTAGTTCTCGATCCTCCATGCATTCTTTGTATTTCTCCCTGGACTCACAGAACTTCCATAGTACAGGCCCAGACTATAAAAACAAGTGTAAACAGTAATTGCCTTTTTAAACATGCCACCGGTGTAGCGTGGGTCTTGAACAAACAAAGGCCTATATATGCCGTGCATGCTCTACCGCTCCCCTGATCTTATGGCAAGATTCTTTGAGGTGAATTTCCAAACTTTTTAGTCCACGCAGTGCTTTCTTTGCTGGTTTCTGTAGTAAAACATTAGTAACAACTACTTCAAGCTACTTTAGTATGTGCTTTGGACACCTTATTTCCAGTTTGAACTTCTTTGTAAATGTCTCAAAGCCCTGATCACGGAGCTAGATCCGGTTCTCTCAATAAGCTGCTATTCCCCTCGTTCTCTCTGAGGATTTAGCAGAATCTTGCTAAAATAAATCAATATTTAAATATCAGACAGCGGACAGCAAGTTACGGATGGATGATCAGAAATGTTAAGACCTTTACAGCGATGTAAGCACTTAACCAAAGGAAACTTGGTGTGTTTGTAAAAATAGGTATTTATGTCTCAAAAATAGAACACAAAACAACTTTATGAAAATACATCTAATGATAAATTGATATATTCTGTACAAGATCATTCAGATTCAGACTCATTCATTTTTATTTCTGTTAGCATTAGCTTCAAGACACAAATACCTACTTTTCTAAACACAACATGATTCATAGTACTGTATTAAACATATTGACCAATTACAAGTGTTTGTATTTGTGACCAGATGAGGGCGCCGGTGCAATTAGTAACATAATGATTATTTGGAGCTACGCCACCCCGTAGGGAAAAATAAACACTAAGTACACCGCTCTACATCAGGCGCACAGGTTCACTCAAATATAGTTGACAGATACTATGATTAGATCATAGATAGAAGATTGATCATTTATTACAGTTGAGCTTATTAAAACAGTAGAGCAGATGATCACAGTTCATTCATCTTCAGTAACCTCATAAATAGACACCATGAGGTTCCATCATTTCTTGAAGAAGGCTGACACTAACTCAAAGGTTCTCCAAAATGAGACCTCAGCATAGTATAGCAAGGACAAAACAGGTGGCTCACTGCCCACAGACACCAAGCTATGGACTTTACTTTACGCATGATCCAAGAGCTGCCTCGACCGCCCTTCACATAATGGAGAAAATCCAGCGCTCCATCCCCTGTGACATCAGGGGTGAGGTCAGATGATATAAGGGAGGGAATAGGGAGGTGGTGCCCCCTTTGTATAGCTTGGCACGCACAGCTCATCAACACACACAACCCCACATCACTACATATTGTTGTGAGGTGAAGAATCAGAATCAGAATCAGAAGACTTTTATTGCCATAGTCTGTGAACACAGACAGACATTAAAATCACAATGCAACAAATCAAAACATAAATAATCAAAAATAGCCATCATAAAATGAAAAACATGAAAAGAGAAGAGTGCAGAATAAAAACCTTATTTACACTGTTTTGATCCTGGATTTAAACATTGTCAAATTAGAGGCCTGTCAGTAAGACAGTTCCAGATTTTAGCTGCATAAAACTGAAGAGCTGATTCTCCATGTTTTGTCCTGACTCTGGGCACCAGCAGGAGGTCGGTCCCTGAAGTCCCCAAACTGCGAGATGGTTCATATGGCACTAACATGTGGGAGATGTATTTTAGTGCTACGTCATGGAGACATTTGTACAGAAGCAGAGCCGCTTTATAGTCTTCTCTGAGCCAGAGGAAGCCAGTGCAGAGACCTGAGCACAGGACTTAGGTGCAGTGACCAGGCTGTTACACTAGTCTAGCCTACTGGAGGCATAGAGAAGTCATTCTTACCTTGGATTTTTGTAATGTTTTTAGATAGTAAAAAGCTGCAGATGTTATTGATTTGATGTGGCTCTTAAAAGTTCAAGTCTGAGTCAAAATTTCATTGGTCAGCTGCATATAAATCTTATGACTGTCTCAGAAGTCCCGGTGAAACAAATGAACAGACAAAGCCTTTAGAGTCCTCCAAATGCAGCTTTAATACTGTGCCAAGGCAGACACAGTCCAAATTGATTGTGAGGCTAGAAACATGGCTGGCTCTCTATCTGAAAACAACCCACATGTGAGAGGACCAAAATTATGCAAGCAAATGGTCATTAGAAATCCAAATGTGATGCTGTCTGCTGAGCTAAACAAATCATGAGACCAATCGGATTTCCGTGCCAAATATTTGAGCCAATCACGATTAAGATGTCTCAAAAAATTGTTTCATATCATTCACTTAGCATTTTCAGCACAATCTCACTTTCCCTGATCAGTACTTGAATAACAAACACAGCATAACAATATTTGCCAAGCAATTACCACCCAATCTTCAATTTCTGTGGTAGATCTGACTTCCTCCAGCCCATTACCACCTCATAAGCATCTCACATTCATTAAAAAGCAAAAGAAATATGTTGCTTACTTAACTTACTTTGTTACCACAGCAACCAATCTATCTCGCAGTTGAAATATACTTTTATTCCATCGCCACATCAACAACAGAAGAATTTATTGTGGTCTAAAAGTGTCACTTTTGTCTTTACTGAATTCAAAGCATATCTGTTCTGACCATTTTCTTTTTACTGCTCCAGTATTATTTTTGTTCTTATATTCAACTCTATAAATCAAAATATCAGTTCAAGCTAGTTATAAGTGAGTTGAAATAGTGCAAACTCAACAGTCAAATTGCTTCTTTGACAGAAACTGCATGTATTCTAAACAAAGTAAGTTATTGTTGCTTAGCTGACACTTGGGTTAGGGATATTTAAAGGGTAAGACAGTACATGGCTTGTCAGTCATAGCTTTGGGCAAAGCCGAAGAAAAGGCATCGTTTGTTATGACCATATGTGGATACATTTAGCCTATATAGCTAGAGGCCACATGCTTTCTCCTCAGGCTAGACTTAAGTAGGCTAGTGCAGGCTAAAAGTTCACTTTGTATAGTCTTATGAAGGAAGTCAGACATCAGCACCAATTCACTGCACTGTAAAGATGCTTATTAGACATGTACAGTATAACAATTATTCAGCTTAGTCTACAGTTTTGTTGCACTGTGGCCTAAAATACAACGGTCACATTTTTATATAGCACTTTTCTACCTTCAAGGCACTTAGTGTGTTATACATCAAGGAACCACTCAACCACTCACATACACATTCATTCACCAATGTATGCAGACACTGGAGCGAGGCAAGACACAACAATAGCATTTATCTGTGGGAATTGAAATTGCACTGCCAACCTTCAAATCAGTGGACAAACACTCTGCCAACTGAGCCACTGTCGCCCAAATATAATAAATATAATAAGTAGCCAAAACCAAGCAATAGAGACCTTTAACATTTTGCAATTACTCAAACCAAAACGGTCTGTTTATAATTGACTGAATCCATGTGAGTGAATGAATGTCAAATTATTTCAGTATAATGAACAAAAAAAACCTTCTGTTTTTAACTTCCACACTGGAGTTGACAATTATCTCTTCTCAAACTGGACCAGTCAGGTGTTTTTCTATATTACAGGTCCCATGATAGGCCATTTCCTGATATATGTTATAATGTTGTTCCATGATCACAAACTTGTGTTTTGTTTCATTCACAAATGTTTAACAGACAAACCTTGCATATTTAGGCAGAGCTCTTCTCTCAAACTGAAAACGCACCTTGTGAGCATTTTGAGCTTTGGAGGTGGAGACAGACTCATAATTAAGGGTTCCTCAAACATCTGATAATGAAACAAAATTAAGTGACAGCATTATGAAATATGTTCATTTCAGTCTTAATGGTCAAAAGAGTCCATTTTGTGTAATATATGACCTTTAAGACTGAAATGAACATATTTTCTGCCATGACTATTGAGCCAAAATGTTAATATACACTGAAGGGTATGTCAAGTAATAAAGCTTCTGAGTTGCATTACAAATACATATATCAAAAATATGGAATGCATATTGATTGAATAAAGTTTCTTAGGGGCATCACATATACATATATATCTTTTGATACTGAAATCATATAGGTTTTGAATATTGTTATGTAATCACCATTTTTATACTGAATTCATATATCCTTTGAATGTTGTATCTTTTTGGAGGTCAACAAGCACCATGTTTAAATTTGAACACCATGTACTAACACTGAAACTAGGTTAAAGGTAACATTGTAAAACGTGAATTATGGGAGACAGTTGGTGCTTTGCAGAAATTATTTTACCGAGTTAAGGCAACATTGTAGGAGGTGAATCATGTCGTCTGACAAGCACTATGTTTATACTAGAGTTGGAGCACCTTGTGCTAATACTGAAACTATGTTAAAGGCAACATTGTGTGATATGAATTGTGGGAAACTGTTGGGGTTGTGTAGACACTCCTTTACAGGGACAGGGCGGTCGGATGAGACTCAAGGCCGGAAAAATAGACTGGTGCAGCCCGGAGAGATGAGCTAGGCCGGAGGGAGGAACCTGGGCGTCAACCTACTCAACATAATATTTGCATATTTATATTGCATGTTACATTTCTATGTTGCGGGGCCAGGGAAAGGCAGACAGACCACCTGCTGCACATACGAGGGATAGATCACATGACCCCGGGTACTGTATTAGATTGTAACTGTCAGGGGAATAAATTTTTGAGATTTGAACTGATCGAATCCAGTCGTCATTTTGATAGAACACACCTAACAACATGTTATATTAATCATTTTGAGTTTAGCTATTGTTTAAACATCACGCCATGTAAGCTAAGGTATGTAAGATCATGACAGACTCCTGGATCAGAGATAGTGTCAGCTAAAGTTTAAGGAGTGTGAAAATAATGGGCCTTTGTCAACATTTCAGCATCGCATTCATAGACAGAGGGATTACACAGACATTCATAGACAAGGTTAAAATGTGACTGTATTTATTTTGTGTCATCACAGACTTGCTCAGGATAATTTGAATTCCAAAGCAGGACCACTGTAGATTTGAGTTTGATAATTCGCAGCTTTGAACAGCACAATTAGGTTGCAGTTTTGGAAGAGGAGTCTCATTCTATACCATACGTTATGTGGTTTGCTATCTCATTTGGCTTTCCACTGAGATTATGCTGCTCTTAATTTGTTAGTTGTTTTATTTTTTTGAGTTTTGGATTTCACAAATTTTCTCATTGGCGATTGGTGATTTTGCCAGAAATACTGCTACACTGTCTGGTCTGTGAGCACCAATTAAAAGCTATTAATTATGTCTGGCAAAGATCAATTAGCAGCTAACAATAATTTTAACAAAGATCGGAGAAATTAACAAGTGAGCCACAATAATCACCAATCACCAGTGTCTTCATCAGAGGTGGATGAAGTACTCAATTTTGCTACTTACTTACGAAAAGTATAGATACAGAGGTAAAAAGTTACTCAAGAGAAAGTATCACATGAATCTACATGATTAAAAGTACCAGTTTAAAAATGTACTTTAAGAGTAAAAGGAAAAGTATTGTGTAAAGTGTTGTAAATTTGTTTAAGTATTAAATGAAGTGATGCTGATTAAAAATGATACATACAGTAGCAATACCTATCAATTTCAGATTTTTTCTCATTCATTTTATGTATTTATTTTTGTTTGTTCAAATCTGAAGCTTAAATTTTAAACCTTTAGTCAGGATGTTACCACGAACATGGTAAAAAATAACCCCTGACATCCTATGAAAAGTACTTTTCAATCCAGTTCAAAATATGAGTAGAACGTACAATGGATACCACTGTAAAATGTACTTAAGTAATGTACAGATTCCTAAAAATTCTACTTAAGTACAGTACTGTACTAGTTGTACGTTGTTATCTTTCACTGCTGGTCTTCACCCATGCAACCTCCTGCAATATGAGATTCAGCTGTCAATTTCATATTAGCGCTTAATGGAAAAAGTTATCATCACAGTATAAATGCATGGCTTGTTGATTAGTTTAATTAGAAAACTAACCAGACAGTCCTATAGCTGCCATCATGCCTGCACTGATACCTTATAATGTCCCTCCAACCACAACCCCACTTAATTTTTTTGGCTGGAGTCAAGTCTAACCACTCAGACACCTACTGCCCATAAAGATTTGCTTTCCTAGATTTGATGTTTATAAGTCATAAAGACTCCTACTTTGCATAGGTTCAACACTTGCTCCATATAGCATCTTTAACATATCAATAGAATTCTGCAGTGTTAACAGCATTGGTCATCAGCCTACCTTTGTGACCTATACAGACATATTGTGTAATGATTGGAGGTGCTAAAACCTCCTCTTGACTGAAGCAGCTCCTGTGCTTAAGTCAAGTGGTTTACCATTTACTCTGGGCTTATCTCAGACTGCAGGGCCCTTTATAAAGAGAGAGGAGAAGTAGACCTCTCCTACTTACTTTTAACACATGTATTTTCTTATTCTATTGCCCAAAAAATGTCTGGATTAGCGGTTGTCCACTCCACTGCTTTTACTTAAAAACAACTCTCAAACTCAATTGTGCTTCCTCAACTATTGGATGTATTGATCTTCGTGTAGGAGCGAGGCTGCGGAATGGCATTTTATCAGTGTAACTAATGGAGTGCAGGCATGTGAAGATATCATTGACCCTGAACCTCACCAATATGTGGAGCGCAAATAGTTTTTGTGCTCGGCTGTAGCATCGCATTTTCTTTATGTCACCACAGTCGCACAAACCAATCGATCTGCTCCAAAGGTAAGTGGCCATCTTAGCCCATGTTCACAACAATACTACATGCATTTATACAGCTTTGTTGGCAATATGCATAGGGAGACATGTTGGACTGTTGTAGTTATATTAGTGTTAATCATGAAAGGGGTAAGGAAATATACTTTTTTTTTTTTTTTTTTTTTTTTTTTTTTTAAAGCCTTGTCAAATTGTGGAAACCCTGAATGGAAACCAAAAGCCAAAACAGCACATCATTTGGCCTTGATTTTCCTTTTATTTTTTATTTTTTGTCCCTTTTTCTGTCTTTTTTATTTTTTGCACCGACAGCTAAAATAAAATGTTTTCTTTTATTTTATTTTTCAGTTAAAAAAAAAGTTTTTCTTGTGTTCTTTTTTTTCTTCTTTTTTTGCACTGTTGGTGTGGCTGATAAAAAAAAAAATAAATAAAAAAATAAAAATAAAATCTATGTTTTCCCAATATATTAGTTTAAATTCCAAAGTCAAGCAGACATAATTAAGTGGAGGTTAAGTTCATCAGCTTTGGATGTGGGAAGCTGGGGTCCAAGACCTATTTCCCCAATTGCTTGTTTTTTGTTTTTTGTTTATACACTGTATAGTTTGGAGTGTAGTGCTGAAAAAGGCCTGCAAGCTGAAAAAAATAAAGCCCAAATGAAGATTATTATTATTATTATTATTATTTTTTTCACTTGTTGCTCAGGGCTTCCATACAATGTCACTCAACTTAAATTAAATATTTGAAAAAAAGAATTTGGCTTGGAAAGTTGGATTTTCCTCTTGCAGATTTAAGTCACAATCTGGTCTCAACTTTAAACAAGGACTGGATTGTTAGTCCAGGAGAATACAAAGATAGAAATTGGGTTGTCTGAACAGTGAGGAAAGAACAAATGAAACTATACATATCGAATATGAAAGAGTTGCATGACTGAACATAGCATATGATAGAAATAGTTCAGATGATAATGTATACCTTTTCATTTGAAATTCTAATATACTGGCGGGCTAAGAATATTAACTTCAACAGCTTGTATTAAAGGGGACGTATTGAGCTGTTAACCATATCATAATATTACCTCATCATTAGCTTATTTAGTGTTGTATTTCAACTGATTCATACATCCCGCTCTTGATATAAACGTCATTGGTTGAGCGCTCACATTCACTGACCCACAGGTTGATGGTGCGATTCATGGATTCAGTGTATGCATACACTGATGTATGAATGGGTGAAAAAACACTATATAAAAATGTGACCATTTAACATGTTTGAGTAATCTTGTATTGTCAAGCCTATAGGCTTGAATACTCAGAAAATGTATGTTTTCACCTACCCCCTGTCTCTGCCACTCTATTCTGTGTTTATTAGAGAAATTCAGACTCTTGGTCATAGAGGGTTACAAATGCCTTGTTGTTTGCTTGTTATTGTGAAATTCCACTATGAAAAGGCGGGACCGATCTACACATGTTATAATTTAATGGGAAAAAAAGCAGAATATGGTGGTGTCGAGAAAGAAAACCATAGAAACGCATTTTATTTATCACCTGTTCTTAGATGTATTTCCTGCCTATAGCAAAACAAGTTGATATATAAAGTGCTATCTTGAGACATAAGTGCACCTCCATGGAGGCTTAGATAGTGCTGTTTGTTTCTCACCTGGACAAGAGGAAATAATGGATCTGAAGGTCTACTAGGCATCTTATTTTGATGACCCTTGTGTCTTCTAGAAACCATGAAAGAATGGATCTTTTCAGAGAAATATTTAATACCTCAACTTCTTGTAAATTATACATTTCCACTGATTATGGGTTTTACAGAGCTGGGTTAGAGCCTAGACAGAAATAAATGCTGCAATGCATAATTAACTTATTAAAATGTAATTATAATGGAAGAGGAGAAAAGCGGCATCACTTTGCAGCTTACGGAGGAGGCATTATCATTTAATGAATACTTAATCAAGAAATTTAGGTAAAAGTGACAATGCTTTTACTAATACCAGAAGTCATGCAAAACCCTGTAATGCTCTTAAATGTCTACGCCTGCCTGCGTGTATGAAATCACGTTTGGATTTTCCCTTTCCTAAGTTGTCACAGGGGATTTGTGAGCGGTGACAAGGACCATTTTGAATTGCGTTGTGAAAGCATTAATTTATGTAGCACAATTCTCGCCTTTTAAGCCGACCAAAAGCAGCCAGTATATTAGATCTGCATTCTGTGAACAAAAGCTCTGGAGACACAAATGAAAGAAATAACACAGACAATATTAAGTGACAGCGTCATTTTGAAAGTTTTATTAGATTGAGGAATTGTAAAAGGCAAAGAAAATTAGTACCATTGGGAAAAGCCCTTTATTTTTGCACACACTTTGTTTTGGAGATAGATTTGCTCAAAATGGATGCTCTTTATATCGCTTTGCCGCATTCAAAAAAGCTTATCATTTAAAGTGTTAGTTAATTATGCTGCTAAAAGTGTTTCAATTCCTCACATGGAAATTATGAAAAGAATAAATGACTACACTGAGTTTTAAAATCAAATAGCAGCTTTGAGTTAATGAGTTAGCTGAAATTAATCATTTCATTTTATGTGGCATTCAGATCATCCCATTCCCCTGAAGAGTTAAACCATCTGCACCGCCAACTGCACCAAGGTTAAAGTGGCAGACACGAGGCTAAGCCCACAGAGGATGTGGTCTGAGGATAGAAACCAAAGACAAGAATGCAATGGTTGTTCAAAGGAACTGAAGAAATAGTACCAAATTGGAATTAAAGCCGCAAGTGGTGATGATGGCCCTCTCTACCATGCTCCTCTGAATAGCGACGACCCCTGTACCGCGACCAACCCTGCTACTTTGCATATAGTAATTTATATCTCTGTATGTATAAATTTGGAAACTCCGATATAAATCAAATAGTGGACATCTACAGTCCAAGCACTAAAGAATATGTTGGCCTCAATGACATTTTTGTATGTTATGGTGAATACAATTAATCCCCCAGGTTTCGTGACAATAAGATAATTTTGGATCTTTTTTTAATATAATATAGGGAGCGCTATAGACACCACTGGATTTTGTGCTGTTGGTTAAAATTGTAACTCTGTAGGCTGATGCATATAACGATGAACAGGTATCAAAAAATATAATAATAAGAAATCAATCATCACCAATTACTTCCAAGTAAACTGTTCAAATGGTTAAAATACAGTGTGATTGTGTGAGATACATTCACCACATGATATTCACACAACAAGAAAAAAACTAAAACATTTATTGCATATTTTATACTTTTCCAAGATGCACTGTTTTCTGGTAAGTTCCTTGTCTCCACTGATTTACCTGGAGATTAATTCAATGTCAATTCAATTCAATTCAATTTATTTTTGTAAAAATAACAACAACAGTTGTCTCGAAGGGCGTTCATGTTTTGGTTGATGGGGGAAACCGGAGTACCCGGAGGAAACCCATAGAGACACGGGGAGAAACATGCAAAATGTCAGATAGATCATCTTACTGCCACACTGTGGAACATCCTAGGCATATCAATAATTCATCCATAAAGACAAGCAGGTGGCACCCTCCACCAGAAAAAAAAAAAAAATTATATATATATATATATAGATATATATAGATATAGATATAGATATAGATATATATATATAGATATATATAGATATAGATATAGATATAGATATATATAGATAGATAGATAGAGTGCACTTTTAACTTTAAAATAGAAACTTTGCAACCTTGAACAGTAGCTTTTCAGTAAACTTGTTTCTATTGATGCAATTGTAAGAACAACAAATATTTTCATCATATGCAATTCTCAAAAATCTTTTCAGCAACTTAACTTTTCTTTGATAAGACATGTCATGTATGTGTGTCTCTGCTTGTACTGAGCCAGTTCACTCTAAAGTCATCTCGAGAGGCTTTGCAAGTAAACCCAGCAAATCCCCCTCTCAGCGAACACTTTGGCCCCTGAGACTAGGAAAAAAATGCTTGTGACAGATATAAAATCTTCAGTTCAATTATTACAGCCAGATGTGAATAAATCCTCCGCATGAAAAACAAAAACTAGGTCTCTGTATTTTAAAAAAGTTATTTATACAGCTTGCCTAATTAAAAAGTAATCATGCTTTTATGGTATTTAGATATAATCTACAACATGGCACAGAGTATGTTTTGTTACATTGCAGTATTAAAATGATTTAATAAGCTTCACAGCCTTCTGGTTTTGTAGCTGAACCATTTCCATTCTGCCTCTTTATGCCATGTTGCTCTGGTCATCAGAGCAAAACGCCTCTCTGCTGGAGCATGCTGATGCCTCACCTCAACAGAGAGCTTGCTTCAGTAGTGAAATGGCTCTGTGACCATGTTGAATGTACATCATCATTATCGAAACTAAAAAAACAGTAGGGGAAAGGTGAAAACAGTTATTTTCAGAGCTCATGCATGAGTCAAAAAGATTTGTATTTTGGACAGACTACATTTGTTGAGCAAGCACCACATTATACATTTCTAGTACAATTTCTGGTAGCCTTCTCCCTTACTGCAAGACAAAGATCCATTCACTGATGTGCACCTATTAGCAATAAAAATAAATAAAAACAATTATATATATATATATATATATATATATATATATATATATATATATATATATATATATATATATATATATATATATATATATATATATATATATATATATATATATATATATATATATATATAAACAGAATAAATAATTTAACATGCATGTACATGTATTTAAGGTTGATGAATGGACTGGTTGTATGTAAAATATACAATATCTAACACATTTTTAAAAATCAATTTCCCATTTGAAGCATGTAATTTGGGTCCTATAGTGTCATTGGGGCTGTGCGTCTGTCACAGCAGAGCCATGGCTGGTCTGAGGACAGGTCCAGTGCACTCTGGGGAGCGATGATAGCAGCAGCTGTGGAAAAGACTCCCCCGAGGTGCTCTCTCTGGGATTGTGCTGTGGATGGCAGAAAACCCCCAAAGCATGAGAGATATCACACATACAAAAGAGCATAGACAGAAGTATGGGGTGAGGTACTCGCCCTGGACACTTTGTTAGGCACACCTGTTACCTGGAGCAGCATGGTCTTTCAATGTGGTTTGGTGAATCTTTAGGAAACATCTGGGTTTTTAAGATCTATTCTTTGGTTCAACATGTTTTTTGTGGAAAATAAAATATGAATGGCTTTTCTGTTTAAAGGATTTCACAAGATCTCATCACTTTTAGATTAAGGTACACTTTATGGTTTTCTTACAGAAATGTGTCCTCTGCATTTGACCCATCCTTTAATGCTGCTGGGGCAACCTGTCAGGAGCAGTGGCAGGGAGCTAGATCTCGTGTGAGTACTAGCTTAGCTGAAGGATTTTCTCTATTGCATAAAACCTGAAACCTTGTGCTAAAAAAAATGAAATGGTATTGAAATGAACGTGTTATCTTTTATTGGATATATTTATTTACTACAATTAGCATCCAGTATGGAATGCAGTGCAGTGGTATGCATTGCAAAACTCTCCAACCAGAATATGACTAAAGGAATACAACTTTATATAAACTGTGCACCATTCAAATGTGTGAAAAAAACAACATCCTTACTATCCTTTCTTGTGTTTGGGAACCGTTGCCTTAACAGATAGCAATGTTTACTGCCAAAAATGTACTACGAGGTCATACTTAAGGTCAACATTTAGTCAACAGCAAAACCTTTTCACAAATGAAGTCTTCAGTCCAAAAGCTTTTGTTTCCAACTATTGATTTCAATAGATTTTGTATGCGGCTGTGGGCACTCCGAGATTTTTGTTCATTTTCTCAGCTATTACAAAAAAGACATTTCACTTTCATGTTGTACTACCAGCCTTGGAGACAGATGGCATCGATATGAATCTGGCTAGACTTGACATGTGACCTTTATGTGGTTAAAAATAATAATTGGTTGATATAATTCATAGGTTTAGCTGTCACGGCACTATCAACATATCCACACATTTCTCTGTTCATTATAAACTGTGTTTAGTCAGTACAGGCTTAGCCTTTGAGACAAAACATACACACCAAGGTCCATATCAATTACACCCCCACAGAAATATATACTCATTGCTGTAACATAACATTAGGCCTGTGGAGGCTTGTTACCGTGTAGTGCATCTCATCATAGACCCAAGGGGAAAACCTTTCACCCACACAAAATAACAGTAGGTTCACAGTCACATTTGAATTATATGCAAATGCACGCCCCACTCAGAATATTTAATTATTACAGAGCAATTAAAATTTCACAGTGAAATGATATGTTAGAAGGAGTGCATGCAAATGAAACCAAATGGAAAAACTGTGAAATCAACTATTACAGTGTGGCATTGGGGAAAGCAGAAGTACAACTCTACTTTGAACGGTGTTACTGGACAACATCTAGATATATGGGCAACAGTAGCTCAGTTGGTGGAGTTTGTCCACTGATCTGAAGGGTGGCGATCGCAGCTCCCACAGATGAATACTATCGTTGTGTTCTTAGGCAAGACACTTAACCCACCTTATCTCCACTGTCTGCGTACACGGATGTATAAATGTGTGTGTGAATGGGTGAGGGGTTCTTGATGCGATCTGAGTGGCTTGAAGATGAAAAATCACCATATAAAAATGTGACCATATATGGCTAAATAGATAGATTGGCACAATTCTTGTCTGACCAAACAGTCCCTCCTTCCTTCTGTTTGAATGCAGAAGGAACTAGAACCAGACCATAAGGATGTCAAACAACCAGCCTAACTTGGAGCTGTCCAATCACAACTGCCAGTTTGTGTCACGTCTCTCAAATGTGGAAGACATCTAATAAAAAATAAAATAACTCAAATCATCTGCTTGTTGATTATGCAGAAATAGTTTTTTTGTATTATTTTTGTCCACTAAGCTGCCACTAAGATGTCTTTTTTTTTTTTTTTTTTTTTTCACAAAACGGACCATGCATTTCTCTAATTGGATAATCCACCTGTCAATTACGGCCATCTAAAATTGTTAAGTCTTTGTAAGGTCTTTGTAAAGCAGTTTGTTGTCACTACTTCCTTCCTAAGTTCAAGGGGTTCTGCCATAGAGAACAAGAGGTGCTTGATGGCATTACCTTGTGATGAAGTGTTGTTATATAGCACACTGTCTTGCACTTATACTTATTCTCCCTATTGGACTGATGCATGGACAAGATTAATGAGGAGCCGGCAGCATTGGTCATCTATGTTTGTCCACTGTAACAAGCCTGACCTTCAATAATAAATGTGCGAGATAGGTTCTCCACTTAATGAAATAATCCAGCAGATCCAATTTCAAGCCATTTTTGACCTGAATTTTACCTGCGGATATCTAGTTTCCTATTAAAACCCTATTGATTCTACACCCACCTTCTCTTCAAAAACCTTCACTGCATCATGTATAGGCCTACTACTGCATTAAGAAGTACAGTGCACACACTATATGCACATGCTAATGCCATAGGAGCAGAAGGGGAATGTAAATGAGCAAATCCCCTAGGTAATTAAAATCCAAGCCTCTGACTTATTAGATGGAGGCTTCCGGACTAGCAAACACCTATGCTGTATCAATTAGAAAGGCATTATTATATAATATAAATGGAGCACAGCCCAGTCTAGTTCATTTAAAGATCACGTATTCTGTATTTAGCTGTGCCAGCGATGTTGTCTTTCTGTTCATCTGGGCGTTTACATGAAAACTGGCTGCGCTTTCATAAGTCATTCAGATGAACTTTGAAGAATTTGGTGTGTTGTAAGAGCATGTTCTCAGCATTATGTAGTTACTGTGCATATATCACTGATGACATGTCAGTCAGATGAATGAAACGTTTCATGGATATTGAGAAATTAGGGCTGGGCAATTAAATTCATTCAGGTTTTTAAAAATCTTGATTTTTAATTTAAAAATAAAATTATTATGAAATAAGTTTATTCCTGTCTTTTTAACTTAAAGAAGAATTAAGTAACTTTAGCGCTAGCGCTCCCTCTACCGGTTGTAAATGCTTTACCATCTTATACATAAGAATCTTGCAAATATATTGTGTACGTGCTCAGTGAGGCTTGACACTGGTATTGATGGTGGTATAGATGCGGTTTGGGTTTGCCAACGTTTATAACCAAAAGCTGTTGAAAGCCTCGGGCTGACTTTACATTGTGGCTGCTTGATGCTACATTTACAAATTGACTGACAATGCTGATTGCCAACAAAGAACACATAACAGTACTGCATACAGATGAAAAATCAGTCTGTCAATTATATAAGTAACTCCGACGTGATGAGCAGTTTGATCACACACAAATGCATTACTCCGTTTGATGCTGGGCATGACATTAGCCATAGTCAGATATCATATCAGGGCTAAATCTGGACATTGCTCTTGTTCACACAGTGACAAGTGACACTAGCTGCACATATTCTGCTTGTACATGTAGTTCTAAAGCAAACAATTATTCCAGTTACATTAGATGGTTGTGTTATGGCTGACACCTCACAAATGAACAGTGGACATCTATTCTTGTAGTGAACTGTAGACAGCACTGGTAAGGGGAGCGAGGTATGCCCACCATACACAAAGCATTTTGTCTATTGCACAAATGTATTTGTATTTGTATTTGTATTTGTATTTGTATTTGTATTTGTATTTGTATTTATTCAGTGTGTTTATGTTGCACTTTTTCACCGTATCAAGTTCCTAGTTTGTGAACTGTGTTCACAGACTATGGCAATAAAAGTCTTCTGATTCTGATTCTGATTCTGATGAGAATAGACTCCCAAGATTTGACTATGGGTCAGTGGCATCCAAGTTTCATTTCTGGTTTTGTGCTCAGGGAGCCAGCGGACCCTTCAAACACCCCAAAATCACCTTTGTAACCACCACAGGGACTTTGAAAGACATTAAATAAGTTAAAAATGTTGCTTAGTTCTGATTTAAGCACGGTTATTATGCAATTACAATTACAGATCTATACAAATGTAATTAAGACTATTTCTTAAATAATAATAAGATATGAAAAGAATGAAAATGTAAAGAGCTTCCACAGTTTGAAAGACGAGCAGTCCCTGTTATGACTTTGATTAAAATCAAACAAAATTGTAATTGTCCAGTGTGTGTAAAAAAAAAATCTTTTGGCCATATCACCCGGCCCTATGATAAATATAGCACTCTGATTTCTACACATCAATCAGGAATCAAAGTGATCAGGAAATCAAATAATGTCATGACCAATTAGAATCTGATTGGTCGAAGAGTCATAATTGCAAAACAAGCAGAGATATTAAAATTTTGTTAAACCCAGTTGAGAGAAAAGTATAAACATGTCAAAAAAAAAAAAAGAAGTTATTTCCACTAAAATAACTTGTGGAAATTTCCATGTTTTTTGCTTCATTTGAGCTCTTCACAATGTTGCTTAGTCATTGGTCTGAACCACTAGTGTGCCTGTAATCACAACAGCGGGAGGCGCCAGATGGATTCTCGTGAGTTTATGAACCCACAAATATAGCAAGACTTCATCTCACTGCCCAGGTTATACTTCGTTACAGTTATATAACTCATATATAGTGATATTATTTTCATTCTATTAAAGGAACTTGAACTTTCCCCCTTACCTAAGGCACCCAAATGGCACCTAATTTCAAAACACTGTTACATTGTCATTCTTCTAAATTCCTCTTCATCATGATCATTGTCATCATCATAAATCCTACTTGTATATGTATTTCTCATTGTGATGTTTCAAATGTCTTATCAGAGGGGGGTTGATTGTAGCCTCCATCACTTCTCACAGCATGGATTCATATGATGTTTAGAGGCATATATTTAAATGTAATGCAAATTCTTTATGGCTGACTTTACAATTCTCAAACTAACTTTAAAGTTAGCCATATGTAACTTTCTGTAGTTGGCACATCGCCTGCATGACTCTATGGAAATAGAAATCTAAAACCGCACAGCTGAGCATTTTCCATGAAGACAAGTTTTATGACATACTGTGGATATATTATAGTCAAATGAACAAAAAGTAACAAAGTACCAATTTCATCTGTAAAAAGTTATATACTGAGGCTTTAACCTATAACAGCTTTGTTGCATTGAGAACCAAGGCGGTAAAATAAGATCACTGACTGCTGTGTGCTAAATATATGCAGATGTGTAAAGATGGCATTTCAATCAGCAGAATAGAAACTGAAAGACAAAATCAAACTAACAAACTTAACATTGTGAGGTGGCAGAAAAACTTTTGGGTCTCCAGCTTGGATACTTGAACCATAACAACGGAAAATGAATCAGGGCCCAGTCACCAATGCCACACTTTGCCAGTCCAGGAGGATCCAATTATGGAGGTAGGAGCCCATTGTGCACAGTATATGTTGGTGTTGGTGAGTTGCTACTTAAAGTACATTCATGGGGGAAATAAAAATAAAATAAAAATAAACAAGCAAAGAAAGGTACAGCAGCACCACCTAGTAGTATACCTAGCATTTTATTTTATTTTATTTTTCATACAAAGGTGATGTACCCAGTTTTGAACCATGAGTGAAGAACATATTTTAGATTGAACAGTAATCCCTATCCACCTAACGCAGATTAGAGTCTGACTAGAGACTAGACTAGAGACTAGAGACTATATCTAAACTAAAACAAACAAATAGGCAAGACAAGGCAGGTGTATTTGTATAGTACAATTTGTACACAAAATAATTTAAAGTGTTTTACAGAACAAGAAAGACAATGACACATTCACAATACAAACAAATCAAAACATAAATAAGCATCATAAAAACATCAAAAGAGAAGAGTGCAGAATAGCAGAATAAAAATCTTTCAATTATATGGACAGCCAAACAGAACCACTTGGAACCTGGATTTAAGCATTGTTAAAGTAGAGGCCTGTCTCACATCTTCAAACTGAAACGCTGATTCCCCATGTTTAGTCCTGGTGAAGTCCTGGTTTAGTCCTGGTTTAGTCCTGACTCTGGGCACCAGCAGGAGGCTGGTCCCTGAGGTCCTCAGAGTGTGAGATGGTTCATATAAACTTTTTAAATGCATAAGCGATATCTTTCAGTCTCAATTTCTTTCTCAAACATTACCTTTACATTACATCACAGAGTTTTATGGACATTTACCTGAACTAGATGAAATACAAGTCAGGCAGAGCAAGTTTTGAGTTCACAGTTTGTGAGTTTGACTCTATAATCAGTTGAATCAGATTAATGCATTTCACTATGGGGTGCATTTCAGTACACGGTCTTATATCGTCACATTTTCATATAGCACTTTTCCATCTTCAAAGCACTCGAAGCACTGTTACATCAAGGAACTACTCCCTCATTCACACACACATTCATACATCAGTGTAAGCTAGGCCTGTCATGAAAACACATTTTGAAGTTCAATAAACAATAATATTGAAACAATTTATGCCACTGACACAACGACCCTAGCAGATTTAAACCACAAAAACTATTCTAAATCTACAATATTATTTGAAAAAATTCATGCGTTGCTATAAATAAACAGCAGAATGAAGCACTTAAGTACATTTGCATCTGTAATGAGTCATAAAAGTTATTAATTCAACCTTTGACGTCTTAATTCTTATCGCATAGCCAAAAATTCACCTAAAATTACACAGTAGTGCAACACAAATGTACACACAAGAAATACTGACCACCAAAAATATTGTTCCAACTTTCATATATTGAATAAATCCACATATTAATGACAGGCCTAGTGTATGTAGACGCCGGTGGTGAGATGGGTTAAGTGTCTTTCCCAAGGAGAGATTAGAGTCTGGAATTGCACTACCAACCTATGGGTCAGTGGATCTACCCGCTCTGCTAGTGATGTTTACATCGAGAGTGGGATTGAAACAGCTAACCTTCAGATCTATAGACAAACGCTCTACCAACTGACCTATTGTCGCCCACATATAGGATCAGATTTTACACTGCACTGGAAACCTACATATTATAGTGTCCCAGATCGAAACATGTTGATTCTGTACAGTTGTATTTTGTGGAAAGAAAAAATCTGTTTGTGCCTGCCTCACTGCTCACTATGATGAAAACACTTCCTGATCCACCTGCTCGTTCTTCAGAAGAGTGGTGCAGATGGTGTTCTTTGACAGACAAGAAAACACACAACTCTTACTGCTAATTAATACTTCTTTTCTTTTCCAGTAGTAATGTAAATACAATAAACAGGCCTGGAGCATGTTAAGTAGTTATAATAGTTCATTCCCTGTCTGTTGTGATTGGCAGATTCATTCTCAGATTAACTGTTCTATCGGAGATTTTCTTTTATCTTTTTGCAAAACACTGGAATAGAATTTACATGACAGCAACTTTCTGATTTTCATTTGCCATTTTCTGTATTTATGTCTCTACTTAATTATGTTGTTTTTTTGTTTTTTTTTATGAATAAACTGACTCAAACACAATAACATTAATAAACAAATGTAACACATGTAAACAAATATATGCATAACAAACTGATTTCAATGTTAATTTCTGCAATTGCTAAAGCATCACCCAGACATAATTTGATTGGCTGAGCATAGTTATTCTTAAAATATTTAATTTTTTGTATTGTGATTTATACAGGGAGACCCCAATGAGAGCATACTCCTTTTCATGAGCGCCCTGTTCAAATACAGAAAAAAAATACAACACAACAAATACCTAAGTCCATTTAAAACATTAAAAATAGGAGCATTTGTGAGTATAAATGTTTATCACCAGATTATTAAAGTGCATTAGTACATGTCCTTGAAATGTATTCCATTCATGGGAAGCAAAATAACCAAAAGCGTAGATGTAGACAATCATGAGATTATTAAAAGTTTCCTTATCAAAGTTTAACAAACAAGTGAGATATTCAGGCAGTCTATGAAGTAGCCCCTTATAAATACATTGTATACAGTGTTGTTCTCTTATGTCAGATAGTGATGACAAACATAGTTTTAGATAGTGTACTTTGGGTTTTAAATTCTTCACCTGTTATGAAACGGAGGGCTGAGTGAAAAAGTGAATCCAAAGGTTTCAAAGTAGGGGCTAAAGTCTGAAGTCTGTAAACCCCTTAGCATTCCGGGTCATTTTGGTGAAATTGCCTTTGTTCTGACTTCTCCAAATTAAAATAATCACCATTATTGAACCCTCAGTAGTAAATACACAAGTTTGGCATCTTTGTAAAGGTAACACCCTATAGTTTTACCCACAGGTGTCAGAATCACTATGTATATCTGCTGAGCATTTATACACTTTGGAACACACATAAAAACATTTTTTTCTCATCCTTGCCTAAATTTTTTTGTGAAAATTAAGGTGTAAAAAGCTGCAGTAGGGAGCTGGGGCCAAAAATACACTATATCTCAACTGACAAGATTGTTGACCACTTACATTGCAAATTTGAGGTCAATACCTATAAAAATGAGAGTTTTACAATCAGTTTATCATGAGTAAGTCCAGGCCTCTCCAAACCTATCCAAAGGAAGACATTTGGAGAACGTTTGGAAAAACTGCAATAACTTTTGAATGCTTCACCCCACAGACATCAACAAGGGCTCTACTGAAAGCTCACACTGAGAGGAATCTGTATCTGCACACCCAGCTGCTCTATTACTGTACATTTATATATCATATCAAAACACAATATAAAATGTATATGTGTATATAAAATATAGTCAAAACAAGTGGTATGGGTCAAAATAAATATATATTTACAAAGCACACACTGCAAACAGTGAACAAACACACACAAACCTCAAAATGTAAACAAACACACACTGGAAACTAAGAACTGATTGAGTGACTAAGAACATGATTGTACGGTATGACACTCATTCTGTGACAGTGGCTCAGTGGTTAGAGCTTTGGTCCCCCAACCCGAAGGTTGGAGGATCGAGTCCCGCTCGGACCAACTTCTGTCATTGTGTCCTTAGTTCTGTCATTGTGTGATGATTGGTGGTGGTCGGGCGCAGAATGGCATTAGCTAATGCTAATGATTACACATCATACACATTTGACCCATGCCAATCAGGAACAGCAAATCAAAGTCCAGTCCATCAAATCATAAGGTCACCATGAGATCTTCACTTGGTTCCACGAACCGCTCCGGGTCCGAGATGCCTCTAGTTTAACTTGTACAAACATCCACAGTGTCCTGGTCATGTACTTCCTTTGTTTTGTCCGTTTTGTCATGTTTAAAACACAAAACTGCTGCGTAAAATGACGCAATTACACGCACGTAATTTTACACGCGGATCTTTGTATCCAGTCTCCTCTTTTTACGCGCGCAGCAAACTCCGTCTGTTTACAATAAACCACTGCATGTCATGCATCGGCGTGTTCTGCTGTTCATGGGCTTTAAGGGGAAAACATCACTAAATGTGTGTAATGTAACAGCTTGATTCTACAAAGGGAAGAGTGGGACGTACTCTTTCAGTCATCTGTAGCTCTTATTCACTGTCAGCGGCTCCCGACACCCACAACTCCCACCTTATTGGCCAACATTGGTGTTAATCACAAGCTAACAAGTTTGTTTTGCACTGAGGAACAAAGTTGGCGCTGTCAGAAGTTTATTATGCTTGAAATCGACAAAAGAAATGCAAAGAAGTGACGAAACAGATTTCACTTTCCTGCAGCAGATTGGACATGGAGGATCTAACTTCCTTTGTGGACATAATTTCTTGACTGGATTATGTTGTCTGGACCTTTACGGAACGAATGAGACCAACTTTGTGTGAATATGTTGATGTTTGACAGAACCAGAGTGCTCAAAGTTAAGTGAAGTCCAAATCATTTCTGACTTCTCTGTAAAAACGTCTTTACCGTCAGCACTGTGGTGATTACAGGTGTAAATGGTTTACACATTCAGAAAGATGAATGCCGTAGCTCTCATTTGATGTGTAGATCGTTTGTGTGAGTGACGCAGAAATACACTCACCTAAAGGATTATTAGGAACACCTGTTCAATTTCTCCTTAACGCAATTATGTAATCAACCAGTCACATGGCAGTTGCTTCAATGCATTTAGGGGTGTGGTCCTGGTCAAGACAATCTCCTGAACTCCAAACTGAATGTCAGAATGGGAAAGAAAGGTGATTTAAGCAATTTTGAGTGTGGCATGGTTGTTGGTGCCAGACGGGCCGGTCTGAGTATTTCACAATCTGCTCGGTTACTGGGATTTTCATACACAACCATTTCTAGGGTTTAAAAAGAATGGTGTGAAAAGGGAAAAACATCCAGTATGTGGCAGTCCTGTGGGCGAAAATGCCTTGTTGATGCTAGAGGTCTACTTTGACAATGTTTAAATCCAGACTCAAAACAGTTCTGTTTAGCTGTGCATATGACTGACAGGTTTTTATTCTGCACTCTTCTCTTTTAATGTTGATTTTATGATGATTATTTGTGATTATTTATGTTTGATTTGTGTGATTTTAATGTCTTTCTTATTCTGTAAAGCACTTTGAATTACCTTGTGTACGAATTGTGCTATACAAATAAACTTGCCTTGCCTTGCCTTGCCTAGAGGTCAGAGGAGAATGGGCCGAGTGATTCAAGCTGATAGAAGAGCAACATTGACTGAAATAACCACTCGTTACAACGGAGGAATGCAGCAAAGCATTTGTGAAGCCACAACACGCACAATCTTGAGACGGATGGGCTACAACAGCAGAAGACCCCACCGGGTACCACTCGTCTCCACTACAAATAGGAAAAAGAGGCTACAATTTGCACAAGCTCACCAAAATTGGACAGTTGAAGACTGGAAAAATGTTGCCTGGTCTGATGAGTCTTGATTTCTGTTGAGACATTCAAATGGTAGAGTCAGTATTTGGCGTAAACAGAATCAGAACATGGATCCATCATGCCTTGTTACCACTGTGCAGGCTGGTGGTGGTGGTGAAATGGTGTGGGGGTTTGTTTTCTTGGCACACTTTAGGTCCCTTAGTGCCACAAATCTCCATCAACTGCAAGATGCTCCTATCAATATGGGCCAACATTTCTAAAGAATGAATCAGCACCTTGAATCAATGCCATGTAGAATTAAGGCAGTTCTGAAGGCGAAAGGGGGTCAAACACCGTAGTAGTATGGTGTTCCTAATAATCCTTCAGGTGAGTGTACATGTACATTGCTGTAAAGTTGTAACGTAAAGGCGATGCGGGTGGGCCGTCGGAACGCCAAGTGGTTAATACTGACTACTGAAATATCGTCATAAGACAGTTTTATTGAATGCCATCTTTATCAATAATAAGACAACGGCGCATATATATGAGGTTTTTAATTAACTTGAGATAGAATGTCAAAAAAGAGCTGTATTAGCTAAATCCCACACAGAGATGCATTAGCCAAAACAATTAGCCAAAACAATATAAGAAATAGTAAACAAAAGACCCTTGGAAGCAAATAATGAGGTGCCTGGACAGAATGTGTCAGAATTCTTTTGAAAGAATGCTTAGTTTAAATATTAGCATTTTAAAACCTCTGTTGGTTTAAGTAGTCTAATTGAAAATCCAATGAGTTACGACAACACAATCCCACTGTCCCAAATCATATACTTAGAATCAGAAGTTTTCTTCCTTGAAGTTTTCAGTAAAAAAAAAAAAAAACTCCATTCTGGTCTGTGAAAGCTGGTCCACATGTCGATTTAATCAGGAAATCTAGAACCAGAGCCTTAACTCACTCTTAATAATTAACAGGACCAACCTGGTGGAAGTCGTGACATTCATTTCCGAAAGCTTGCAGCTGCTTCAAAGGGGGACTGCTTGCTTTCAGATAGTGATGTGAGCCTTCCACATATCAATTTCCTGAAGAGGCCCCACAGTTCAAAGACACTGTGATCCCTGTGTTGTGAGTTTTGACCCGGGCCCTTGTCAGATGTCTCCATGTGCAATCCGCCGCCCGCTAACTCAGATTGGCTTTGTGCTGCTGATAGGACCAAGTTGTATTGTGTTAGAAAGTTGGATAGTCTTTTCAATGTAAACTTTTCCCACTGTGGGGGAACATTAGGGGGAAGTTTATGTCGCTAAAGCTGAGACAAAAACATGGCATTTGGTTCAGCACAGCAGTGAGACATTGGTAATGACTGGCGACCCACAAACTACTAGCACACAACGGGACGCAACACTATTTAGAGAAAGGCTGCCTGTTGTTGAACATAATGAAAACTTAGCTCTAGCTATTCAGACACAACAGCTCAATGTTAACAATGTGATATAGTCTATATATAAAAGAAGTTCTCATATGTAATAATAATATTGCATTTGTCTTATATAATCTTATATGGTGCTTTTTCAGACATTCAAAGTCTCTTTACAATTTCGTGCATTATCCATTCACTCTATACTCGGAGTAGCCACAGCTGCCCTGGGGTAAACTGAAAGAAGTGAGGCTGACCATCTGCACCATCGGCCTGTCAGACCACACATCACTTTTCCAGTAGGCAATGTGGGTAACATCCCTTACCTAAGGATACAACGTCAGTTTTTACCACTGGTGCCCAACTGTAGCATTTCCATAGGTATCACATCCAAGAACACACCAGGAGCGGTGTTGCTGAGCTTCTGAAATCAGGCTTTGACAAGGCGGTTTGACCACAAGTGTGAAAGTAACTTTTCCAATTTACAAAAAAAAGGAAAAACCGCAAACAGTGACACTTTGGGGATTCTACCGCTTCAATAGACTGGGACCTGCTTGAAAATATAGGATGACATTATAAATAATTAATAAATATGTCTTTTTAACTCTAAGGAAGCAAGTGAGCATTTATTTATACCCCTACTTGTTTCATTTGTGGTGATTATGTTGTTTGTCCAAAACCCAAGTGCTTTTTTATTCGGCTTCTCACTGTTGGAATATGATATAATACATAAATACTCTTATTGCTAAGAGTACTCATTGGCATCATGTTGGTTTTCTTTATTATGACATTTTGTTTTGAAATTCAAACTGTAAACAGCTGAGATAAGAGGAGAAGTCTTGCTAATTGCAAGACTTCTAAAAGTTTAAGAGGAAATTGCAACTTCCAATAATTAAAGTGTGTCTGAGGCACATCTAGTCTTCATCGGGACAACTTTTTGAAGTCTTACATCATGAAACACTTTCATAATCAAGTAAAAAATATTGGTAAATGGTCACATTTTTATAGAGCATTTTCTACCTTCAAGGCAATGATTTACATCAAGGAACCACTCACCCATTCACATACTCAGTACTCAGACACTCTCAGGCAAGGTGGGTTAAGTGTCTTGCCCAAGGACACAACAACAGCATTCATCTGTGGGAGGTGGAATTGCACCACCAACCTTTGGATCAGTGGACCTGCACTCTACCAACTGAGCTACTCGGCCCATTATTAACAAAAATATATAACATTCAACTATGTAAAATAAAAGTGATACAACACCAGAATGACTTGTCACAGGAATAGGAGGTAAATTATTACAGTAATAACCATTCATAAGGTAACATTGTTAGGGGTAGTAGTTGTAACTTATCACATATAAACTAATACCTTATCCATTGAGCACAAAAGGGGCTTGTGGGGAAATTATTTAAATTATTTCATGACTGGCAGCAGAGCGGGTAAAGAAACACTGTAATGGATAAAACAAAACACCAGGAACATGCAGCTCGGAGGCAGAGGGATCCCAAATTGTGAAGATTTAATAAAGTTTTGATTGAAAATATTTCTCATTCTGTAGCCACGAGCATTTCTAGTGTGAAATTAATGACTTTGGCTAATCTGAAAGTGTTATTTGAACTGGCTTTTCCCACCACATGATACTGCAGCTTTCAAGCACAGCACCAAAGGCATGGCCCCTTGGAAAGGTCCAGGCACACCATCTGCTGCAGAGGCCCAGCGATCATTAGAAATACAGCTGAGTACATTTACAGCTACCTATCAGACCAAGAGGAGCAGTCGATAGGCTTTAATCTGTGTGACTAATCAGGAATTTAATAAATGAAGGTTTGTTTTCAAAACGTCGAAGAGATGAAAATGGAAGTCCATAACTCAAAACTTAATTATCGAAATTGAATGGTTTTAATTATTCTTGTACATTTTTAGTCCACCTTTGTCATGGTAACATGGTTAGGAGTGATGTTCTCTTACACCCAGCAAAGTGTGGTGGATTAACACATGCTGGCAATGTATATTGCCTTTGTTACCATGAGCAAGACACTTCACCTTGCACCCATCATTTGGGTGAAGTGCCCTGAATCCCAAAATATACTACAGTAACCCTACAGTACAGGGGCAACAATTGGTAGAGTGAGATCTGAAGATTGGCAGCTGGAATTCCACTCTCATCATAAACATCATTGGTTGAAGTCTCAGATCCACTAACCCACAGGTTGGCGGTGCAATTCCAGCTCCCACAGATGAATGCTGGTGTCATGTCTTTGGGCACAACTCTTAAGCCAGTCTTATTCAACTTTACTGTTTTAACTTACATATATTATGAACAATTTGTTGAAAAGTAGATGACTGCACTTTTTCCGCATCGTGCAAGAACAAGAGAGTTGAACCACAAATGAAGTTGTCAGCTTTTCGCGGAGGCACACCACAAACAAAAATCCAGTAGGCTCGAGTAGATCCACAAACCAGGCTCTTTATTTTGGTTCAGACAGACGTAGGCATCATTCAAAATGATTTGACACAATCTCCTCATTTTACATCTCCAGAGTGGGCTCTATATACTAGTAGCACACGTCACATTCTCTTAATAATTAGCTTGGAATATACAGACTTGTACATGTTATCTGGGTTCACTGAAGACAGTCAGCATGCTTATCTGTTTTTGTTAAGAAACACACGTCTTGCACGTCTTGGTACAAAATGCACATAGCATAACACTTCCACGTCCATGTACGTTCCAAGTACATTATGACATAATCGTGCCACACTGGCACCCACAAAAAAATACAGGTCAAAGTATAATATATCATATATATTAATCTCACAAAGTCTTGAATTTCAGTCCAGCAAGCTCTCGGAGTGATCACAAGACAAAAGATACTAGACTGAGTAAAGGAAAACAACACAAGCCATGGGTTTACAACAGTGTTTTACATGTAGAAAACGCTCCATGGAGAATATACAGCAAATACATAAAGATAAGAGGATAAAACAGGACACCATACGACAGTTGCTCAGTTGCTCTCGACATAAATATCACTGGTTGAGTGGTCAGATTCCAGCTCGCACAGATGAATGTCATTGTTGTGTCCTTAGGCTAGACACTTAACCCACCTTGCCCTCAGTGTCTGCATACACTGGTGTATAAATGTATGTGTTTGAATGGGTGAGTGATTCCTTGATGTAAAGTGCTTTGAGTGGCTTGAAGGTAGAAAAGCAATATATTAAAATGTGACATTTTACAGAAGAAGTCTCAAGTATAGCACATTCCTGAACACCTTAACAACACGTAAACAAAAATTGCATTCCTCAGCATTTATTAAAGACATGCTTTATATGCTTTTGTCCACTATATAGTTATAATCTATGACACTTGTGGATTATTAGTTGATAATTTGGACGTTTTCAATTGGGATATTGGACCAAAATGTTTTGCATTGCTGGACCATGCTGACTACCTCTGTCTATGGATATCTGCAAGTCATGTTAGAAAGGCAGGCTTTTTTTTTTTTTTTTTTTCATGGATGCTGCTAAATCCTACATGTATAAGAAAAACAAGTTAGTACATTGCATTGAAAGTGTATGTGGGTCAAGGACACGGGAATGTTCGATAAAGGAGAATAAAGATTACACAAACATGCTTGGATCAGTTTATCTGTTTGGTGGCACTGCTTAATTGTACTGTCACGCTAAATCAAAACTTCTACGCAAGTCTGTGTGGGTAAATGACAGAGAAAACAATTATAACATGATTAAAAAGTCGATTTGACATAATATGATGTCCCCTTTAAATGATCACACATCTCTAGGCGAGTATACCTTCAGCTGAGTCATTCTGCCTTGGAGTCAATTGTAAACCAATTTAGATGTTTTGTTTTGTTTTTTCTTGCTGTGTGCTTTGTAGTCACCAAATGCCTCCACTCACATCTAAAAACCAGCACAAAAGAGACAATCTGATAGAAACCCCATCTCTGCCATTACAGGACCGGCAACGACCACTGATTCATCTGATCAGGCCATGAATAAAGACAAGTATTTACACTTGAGACAGCCAAGGGCATTTAGAGGCACAGAGATGTGACAAACGATTCCCACATCCAACAGAAGGGAAGATGGATCACTGGAGACTATAAACTATGTCCCAAGGAAGGACGAGAAGCATGGGAACTCAAATTTCGTTTCTAAGTAAAATATAGAAGAATAGTGCAGTTATAAATAAGAGATCAAAGAAGCTGACATCTGAGAAAGAAACATTAAAAATGCGCTTCAGACTTCAAAGTAATACAATTCCGCTTATTAGAAGTGTGCAATCATCTGGGACTCAAGGTTCGTGTGATAGATTGTCACTGTCAAGATGTCAGAAATAAAGTCAAATTTTAAAATTGGGATCAGACGCTGACATAGAGGCAGTCTGAATCTAGATCAATCTATTTAATTTTGTGCATGTTTGGAGGTACGTGAGGAGATAAAAATAATATGAAATTAAGGTAAATGGTAACTGGTCACATTTTTATATAATGCTTTTCCACCTTCAAGACACTGTGTATATGTGTGTGTATGTGTGTGTGTGTATATATATATATATATATATATATATATATATATATATATATATATATATATATGTATATATATATATATATATATATATATATATATATATATATATATATATATATATATATATATATATATATATATATATATATATATATATATATATATAAATATATATATAATAAACAACAACAACAACCGGAACATAACTGAAGTGGCTGATATCAAGAAATCAAGAAATCCTACCAATGGCTTGAGAAAGCTGGACTGAAGGACAGCACAGAGGCACTCATCCTGGCTGCACAGGAGCAGGCCTTGAGCACCAGAGCGATAGAGGCCCAGATCTACCACACCAGACAAGACCCAAGGTGTAGGCTGTCTAAAGAGGCCCCTGAGACAATCCAGCACATAACTGCAGGGTGTAAGATGCTGGCAGGGAAAGCGTAGATCGAGCGGCATAACCAAGTGGCGAGCATAGTGTACAGAAACATCTGTGCAGAGTACGGACTGGAAACCTCAAGATCAAGGTGGGAAACACCTCCAAAGGTAGTGGAGAATGACTGAGCCAAGATCCTGTGGGACTTCCAGATACAGACTGACAGAATGGTGATGGCAAACGAACCGGACATTGTGGTGGTGGATAAACAACAGAGCAAAGCCGCTGTAGTGGATATCGCAGTACCAAGTGATGGGAACATCAGGAAAAAGGAACATGAGAAACAAGAGAAATGCCAGGAGCTCAAAGAAGAGCTGGAGAAGGCCTGGAAGGATGAAGGCATAAGTGGTGCCCGTGGTCATCGGAGCACTCGGGGCAGAGACCCCCAAACTGGAGGAGTGGCTACAGCAGATCCCAGGAAAAAACAAAGACACCTCAGTCCAGAAAAGTGCAGTAGTAGGAACAGCAAAGATATTGCGCAGAACCTTCAAGCTCCCAGGCCTCTGGTAGAGGTCCCGAGCGTGGAAAAAGAGGGGATGAGACCACCTGTGCAGGGTGACGAAGAGGTTTTTATATACATATATATCCTAAGCACATGCCTGATACACCCCAGCTGACTCCTCTCGACATGTAATAATAATAATAATAATAATAATAATAATAATAATAATAATAATAATAATAATAATAATAATAATAATAATAATAATAATAATACATTTTATTTACAACGCACCAAACACCAAATCCCAAAGTGCTACAGTGCAAAAAGACTTTAAAAACAGAAGACAATTAAAAATCAATATAAAAACAATAAGACAATAGCCGGTATTTAGCTGTAGGCCAGGGTAAAAAGGTGAGTCTTTAGTCCTCTTTTGAAAGCATCCACCATCTGTGGAGCCCTGAGATGGTCTGGGAGGGCGTTCCACAGACAGGGAGCAGCCACTTAGAAGGCTCTGTCGCCCGTGGTCTTGAGCCGTGTCCTGGGCATGACCAGACGGTGCTGTTGGCCTGACCGAGTCTTAGTGGAGGTATGTGGTGTGAGCAGTTCAGTGAGATAAGTGGGGCCGCACCGTGGAGACAATGATGAGTGTGCAAGAGGACTTTGTATTGAATACAGAAATGAATGGGGAGCCAGTGCAGAGAGTGAAGAATGGGGGTGATGTGCTCGAGTTTACGCACCCTCATCAGGACCCTGGCGGCGCTATTTTGAACATACTGGAGCTTTTGAATGCTCCTGCCAGAGATCCCAATGAGGAGTGCGTTACAGTAGTCCAGCCTGGAGGAGACAAAGGCATGGACAAGCTTCTCTGCAGCAGGGAGGGAGAGAGAAGAGCGAAGTTTGGAGATATTACGAAGGCAGTTTTGCAGATGGAGGTGACATGATTGTCAAAGGAGAGGTGGGGGTCAAATTTGACCCCCAAGTTTATTACAGAGGGGGAGGGGGGAATGGTGTGTCCGAAAAATGAAACAGAGGTGATTGGAGAGGAGCGGAGTTGATGAGAGGTACCAGTTTGGATGGCTTCTGTTTTGGAGCCATTTAGCAGCAGGAAGTTTTGACTCATCCACGCCTCTATCTCCTCCAGGCAGGAGCTGAGAGACTGTAGCAGAGGCGGTACAAGAAGGAGAGATGGTGAAGCAGAGTTGTGTATCGTCAGCATAGCAGTGGAAATTTATTCCATGCTTGCTGATGACACGACTAAGGGGAAGCATGTAAATGGTGAAGAGAGTTGGGCCGAGAACGGAGCCCTGGGGGCCCCCACTGTTACCTGTGGGGTCTAGATCTTGCTTCCCCAGAGCTACGTACTGTCAGAGAGGTAGGAATGAAACCAGTGAAGGGCAGTGCCAGAGAGACCTGTGTAATGCTGAAGACGGTGTAGGAGGATGTGATGGTCTAAGGTGTCAAACGCAGCAGAGAGGTCGAGAAGAATGAGGAGGGATGTGGAACCGGAGTCAGAAGCCTTCATGTCATTGGTGACTCTGATGAGGGCTGTTTCTGTACTGTGGGAGGGGCGGAAACCAGATTGAAATTTTTCATACCGGTTATTGGATTTGAGGTGGTGGTGGAGCTGGGAGGAGACAACTTGTGTAGGAGCAGCGGCTCTACTCCGAGCTCCTCATGCTATCTCTTAGGAAGTGCCCAGCCATATGTGAGGGTAGGAACGTAGATTGTCTGGTAAATCGAGAGCTTTGCCTTTCGACTCGGCTCCTTCTTTGCCACAACAGACCGATACAGTAGCCGCATCACTGTAGACGCTGCACCCATCGGCATGTCAATCTCATGCTCCATCTTTTCCTCACTCGTGAACAAGACCCTGAGATACTTGAACTCCTCCACTTGAGGCAAGGATTCACCACCCACCCGGAGAGAGCAAGCCACCTTTTTCCGGTCGAGAACCATCGATTTGGAGGAGCTGATTCTCATCCCAGAGAATATATATATATATATTTATATATATATATATATATATATAGATAGATAGATAGATAGATAGATAGATAGATAGATAGATAGATAGATAGATAGATAGATAGATAGATAGATAGATAGATAGATAGATAGATAGATAGATAGATAGATAGATAGATAGATAGATAGATAGATGGACAGGTCCCAGATGCATTCTCTCACAGATGTTCTGAAAATGAATCTGAGATATGAAGGCCTCAATCACACGTTTGAATGTTTGGTATGGTAATGTTATGCGATGTGTGTGTGTGTTTTTACAATAATACAATCCAACACAGAATTGCAATAGACAACGATAGACTTGGGCACTGGCATTATAAATCACATAAACTTGTCACCAAGGAAGCATGTTTAATCCCCACATATGAAATAATGTAGGGACTACTTGTGGAATGCACCTCTGGCTACAAGTGCCTATTAATCCAAATCACGGTTTTTAGTGTATTTAATTAATTTTGAATGTCTCACGGGGGACACAACCTGCAGTGGTAGTTTTATGTTTTATCTCATATATGTCATATAACCAAGGCTATAGCGATTATCTTTTTATACTTTTACTGGCGCTGATTTTGTGGAGGAAATCGTCTCTGAAATGCCATTGTCCACATTTATATCAAGGATTAACTTTAAGTACCCCATGATAAACCTACTTTACTGCCGGCCGTAAATTTAAACCCCAAAGTGTTACGGTCCCGTTGGAGTGTCCTCGATCTCAATGATGGACTGTACATACAGCTTCTACACTGACAAATCACTGCTAGTTACTCACTGCTCCTACTACCAAACACATTCCTTGTTTATGAACACAAAAGCTGAAAAGGTTTTTTGGAAGAATAAAACAGTACATTTACCACAAAGCTATGGTCCTGCACAATAGTTACTGAAATACCAAGGCTTTTCTAGTTGGGTTTTCACATTTTGTTCTCTGGCACACAATGGCTGGCTATAAGATATAAGAGAAATTTCAAGCAGCTCTATAATGGAGTCATTCAGTCAAGAAAAATCTGTTTACATGTGCATGGACAAATTGAAACATGCACGGTGACAATAGCAGCAGCATTCTGAGGCACACACTCATATTTTTCACACAAACAGACTTCCATTTCAGCTGAGCGACAAAGGCCACCTCAGCCCTATACACATAGACTTACACAAGCAGTGGAAGCAAAGATCAATGTACCCTAAAGTGTGAAGAAAAGCAAATGCAGGACTCTGAATCTGAAAGGCATATCGAGTTTTCAACATAGTTTTAGTTTTAATGAGCTAAACAAAGTAGTCCACTACACTGATGTTTCTCTGCAGTCAAATATATAAAAAGAATGCAATGTACGGAGCATTAATCAAGCATTTTGCATGTTGTTTAACATTCAAGCCATCAACATGCAAGTTGTGTGTCAACCCTCGTGAAAGTCCTTTGTGTTACATACATTTAGGGCATTAAAGAATGGAACAAGTTCCCAGATAGACTGAACCTACCCTCTGACTGGAGGGACTTGTCTTATAATGTTAGAAAAGTCCTTTTAGGGAGTCAACTCTGTCAACAATGATTTGCATGTGGTAGCTTATATGGTCATTTCTGACATATATTAGAGTACTTTTAAATGTAGATATGTGGAGTATAATATTTTGAAATGAAAGAATGGGAGTATGGTTTGAGTGTAAATGACTGGATACTTAAATGTATTTTAATTGTTTGTAACCCGTCCGGGGACTGCAGATGGAAACTAGCTTTAGCTAAATCTGGTGTAAAGTATCTCTTCTTTTATGAGATTAATGATAATGTTTAAAATTATGTTTTTACATCGAGAGTGGGATTTGAACTGTCAATCGATTTAATTAAATGAATTAATCCAAGAGTTTTAGTGAAATAATTTCGAATCGCAATGTTTTTCCTTTTTATTAACCTGTGCAGGTTTATGTTCTGCAAAAATGACTAAGGCACGCATCCCCAAATGGTAAATAACAAAGAAAAATTTCTCTGCATTGGAAACCGTGTAGCCCATTCTTTCTGGTAGCTTGTTAGATCCTCAGAAGCACGTGTCTGCTCATATTTAGAGCAAGCGGAGACACAACAATGTAGGCATTACTTATCTGCGCATGGCATCCCTCTGATCAATGCGATGGAGCGCGGTCCTGCTGAGAGCTGTGTGCTAGTGCTACATAAAGACAAGATAGAGACACACAGAGACAAGAGACGAGCTGAAAGTAAGTACAAAGAGCCAGGAGACCCACTACAGAAGGAACCAGTGTGAACATGAGGAAGATGGATCATGGAGAGGATTGGGGGAAACAACAAACACACAATCACACAGATGTCTTCACTGCGGAGTACTCAGGCCTGCATCAGATGTGCACTCCGACCCCTTACTCCCCAGCGCACGCTTTCAACTAGCACATGTATGTCTGTATCAGGGCTCTTCTCTTTGTGTCTATAATGGCCAATAAGGAGGAAATAAATTTGCCATATTGTAATTTAGACCAAACACGATTTTGGTGAAGGGTTAAAGTTGCACTGTGTAACTTTGTTGGTGGAAGGTCCGCTACTTTTTTGTCTCCAGTCTGGAATTATCTATCTCCATGCAGGTGTCACTGGTTACAGGTCAGGTTGGCCTTGGCCCAGCAGGGGACTAAGGATACTAGCTTTGGCTACTATCCTCCATATTTAAAGGTACATATTTTGTTTAGTTGTTTTTTTTTGTTTTTGTTTTTTTTTGCCTAATCTTGTTTTTAATATGCATTGTCATTTTAATAAATAAATAAACATAAATACAAATTTGTGGAGACACAAGGTAAGTATACATGACACAACACTAGAGATTGGAATATCTGAATCATTGCTTGCAAATTCTCCAGGTACATTGGAAATAACTGTACATCATAATACAACTAAGTCTGTACCATTCAGGGGTGTAGCACCAAATTTTGGGCCCTGGATACAAATTATCTTGGAAATGAAAATTGCTCATTACAGACTTTGTAAAGGGCCCCTCCCTCCATTGGGCCCTGGGTAAACAGTACCCTTCACCCTCCTTCCCCAGTCCAACACTCTTGGTACCATTTTTCAACGCAGAGCAGGCACTTGCTATATACACTCACATAAACCCAAAACATGCACATTAGGTAAAAATCCTCCAGAAATTAACTTGCCTATGTAAGTCTTAGCATTATTGTATATTTGGTGGTGTTTGTGAAACACATTTTTAACTTCACCTGGGCAGGGCAGGTTATGTACAGTACTTTGCAAGCACTAAGTAGCTGTGAATGTGTGGGGACAAATGATAGACCAATGTCATAGACTTTGAGCACAAAATAAATCTAATTCATTGTCATTTTTATTATTAAAAAATCCCGATTTACCTTTATTATTATACATGTTAGCCTCCATGGCAACCCCAAAGGAAAGTGCACAGCCAAATGGCCAATTTTCTTTCATGCATTTGATCTTGATCAGCTAAAAAATATAACCCGTAAACGTTTTGTCCAGATCAGACTAAAGCATATTCTCATTTGAAAGAACAGCACCAGATTGTAAAACCTTGAAACAAATTGCAGTGATGATGGCAGGGGAACAGGTTGGTGCTACAAAAAAAACAAAAACAAAACACACACACAAAGCAAGGACTGCTAAATAATTAAATCTGTGTCTAAAAAAAGCTTTATATGAAACTGGCCTCCAACATTGATGTTTATTCATTACCTAACTCATAACTCAGTATCATATTTTAACAATGTTTATTTCATTTGTTCATGTTTTGGGAGGATATATGCAGTTTCCCATTGCATTATTTATGCTTGTGCTTGATCTTGAAACTAGTTCACATGTAACGCAAACAATGCCCTGATTTATTTACATGGGGCAGTATGTGAATGAATAATGCATTTACAGAGAAACAAACGAGTATATTTAAATCTATAAGAATGGCTTTAGTTCAGCCCCATTGGTTTGTCTGGAGTGTTCAGCTTGGGGATCCCGCAGGACTGTGGTCTCAGCTGGCTTCATCAGAGAACATGGAAGTGTCGTGTACGGAGCAGGAAATGGGAATGTCAAGGTCATCGGCAAGCCTCGGGAGCACACTTCACCCCCGCAGATGGTGACAGCCATATCTGGACAAGGAAGCAGGAAGTCTGCTCATTTTCAAGCATAATGAGATGTGTGAAATGGGGTTTCAAAGTGTGGGTTGCATGGCTGGTTTAGGACTCTTGAAAGTTATATTAAAAAGATAAAATGGCAGATGAAAATGAAAACTAGATGATAGTACAGACGATTATTAAAAAGATATTTAAAGGGCCCGTATTAGGCTATTTTCTGATCTATGTTATAATGTTGTTTCCTCATCCCAAATATACCTGGAGTTGTGTCTTGTTTCACACATATGTTAACACACAACCTCTGCATATTTAGCCTGAGTTCCTCTCTCAAACTGAAAATACTCTGTTCCACCTTGTGATGTCATGTGGTAATACAGGAAGGGCCCCACTGTGTTTTTAAACTCTATACACTTTCACTAGAATCATTTGGATAATTTCAGCCCTGGACTTGCCAAAAGGTCTATGGTAGCTGTTAACTTGTATACTAGCGCTTCATGACATCACTAGGTGGAACAGAGCATTTTGAGCTTTGGTGTAGATAGACTAATAAAGGGTTACTCAAACATGTGTGAATGAAACAAAACACATCTCCAGGTTTTTTGTTGCGGTAACATTATAACATGGCTGAAAAGTCATGGGGTAAATTTGAATGTCAACATTTCTTTGAAGTGATGGGTCATTTACAGTGAATACATCTAATCAAATGTGTCAAATCCTTTTGTGTGAATACTAACAGTATGAAGTGCCAATATCGATGAGTACCATGAGCAATTGTGATGACACAGTCCTGAACTCTTTAGCCCTTTATTATGAATTATTTGTAGTGATTTCATCTGATTTAAAATAGTTTTAGTTTAGTTTTTATTACAGCCCTTAGTTTTGTTCTTTTGAAAATGAAACTTAAGAGGTAGTGAAGAGTTTAAGTGCTGCTGATTTATGGCGCAAGAGTCCAGATGCAGTGTATGTGTAAAATAGGGGTGTAAACAGCTGACAGGTTTCATCCAGACCAGCATCCCTACACTGTGGTGTCACTTTAGGACATCTGGTTGTCTTGGAGCATCTGTACTCAAGGCTACCAACTGAGCTGTATCCAAAATGGATGATTTCACCAGAATGAGAGCACAGTATTTAACATCGGAGAGTGTATGCCAAATTTAAATAGTAAATAATTTGGTTAAGTTCTGTGCCAGTTTTCTTTTTTGTTTTGTGTTTACAACCAGTGAAGACAAACCTTAATAAGAAAATAAGCTTCTAAACATGTTTTTTATGTCAATAGATAAGCATTTGTGGAAAAATGATTCTTTCTGTCCTTCCACGAAGATGCACAACAAATTAATTAACTAACTACTAAACCAAAATTTTAAATGGCATCAAATAAAACTCTGCCTATTCTTATTGTAATAGCATACACAGTTGGGATGGCAGTTCAATATCAGAAAATGCTGGTATTGGTTTTACCAGAAAAAAAGGCATATCTGGAACCATTTCATCAGGATTTTGGCAGAGGTAACTAAGCCTGGACTACACTTCATTAATAATATATGACATTAATAACAGAAATTACAACAAAAATGTTCATTGCAATGGTAAATAGTCACATTTCTATATAGCAATTTCTCAACGTCAAGGCACCCATTCACACACACATTCATACACCAGTGTACACAGACACTGGGGGCAAGGTTGGTTAAATGTGTTGCCCAAGAACACAATAGCAGCATTCATCTATGGGAGCTGGAATCGCACTGCCAACCTGTGGGTCTGTGGATCTGGTCACTGTCTCCCAATGATGTTTATTTTGAGAACGGGATTCAAACCGCCAACCTTCAGATCACTGGATAAACACTCTACCAACTGAGCTACTGTGGAAATCAAAACAGAAGTTGGTAAATATGTATGAATGAGTGCCCAAACCACACTGCATGCTTTTAACGGTGACCACAGCAAAGCCCACTGAGCAGCATGTTGTTACTGTGATCATCCGAGAGGTCAAACACACACACACTGAATAAATCTGTCCTTCATTTACTCCATGTTGGAAATCCGATCGCCCACATCAAAACATCCAGGGTTTGATTTTTAGCTCGGCTCGTTCTGTCCCCCATTGAGTCGTGTGTTCACAGACAATTGGAAACAAATAAAAATGTGTTATGTTGAAATATGAGGCTATGATACCTTATTCCACATGGTATTTTTGATGTTAAATATACAGGAAAAATAACAGTGCATTTCTTTCTGTACTGGATTATGGAGATATAATATATATCCAGACTACTTTGAAACCTTTTGAAACCATCACTGTACACTCTAAAAAAAGTAGGTTGGCCATCACTGTCTGTCAGAAGAGAACAACACTGTATAAAATGTAGTGATTACTTCATAGACTGCCTGAATATCTGACTTCCTTGTTGGACTATGATACAACTTTAAATACGAGATCTCATGATTGTATAAGTCTAAGGACTGGCTGCACCAGAGCTAAGATGGGGAAAAAGATCTCTGGTTATTTTGCGTCCCAAAAACTGGATATATTTCAAGGACCTGCAAAACTGGATACATTGGTGCCACTAATGCAATTTAATAATAATCTGGTGACAAACATTATACTTTATATCACACCTTCTCCTGTTTTAAACGTTTTAAATTGACTTATGTATTTGTTTTGTTTGTATTTTTTCTGTATTTGAACAGGACGGCCATGAAAAGGAGAGTCTGAATGCTCTCATCGGGCTGTCTCTGTATAAATCAAGACAGATAGATAAATAAATAAATATGAAAATAGGAGAAAAGAATACATACAGGCCGTTTGTTTAAGAGCTCTACCCACAATGCATTGTATTCAACATTAAAAATGCTGTTACAAAGCTGTACTCCACAGAACCAATAGAACAAAATGGTGTAAGGCACAATATTGGAAGATGAAACATAAATCTGTGTTTAACAAAAGAACATTATGACTCTTTAGCTCATCGACGACACCGATCGGCTCTGTCTCTGGTTGTGGCACTGAGTTATGACCTCATCATCATCTCATTTGCGCAGAGGCAGAAATGAAATTGGTTCAAGTAATCAACCTAAGGTACTTTGCTTAAGGAATTTCTCAACTCATTGTTCAAAGAATCGTTTGTGAGACAATTCTTTGCCATGTGTGCCTCTCCTTTAAATCCTGGCACATAGAGAAAGCTGTCACCAGTCTGCCTGTTCAGAAATGGCTCCCAGTGGGGGTCCTCGATCAAAGATGAAAGTGAGCGCTGAATGATCTGGAAACCGGAGGTGGAGGTCTGCCATGACAGGAGTACAGGGTGTGATTCATCAAATTAACAAATTTGCTCTCCGTCTCCCTGTAGGCAGCAGTGTAAATTCTCACTTAAAGAGCCGCTAACTGAGTTTCTTGAACAGGAAAGCTTAAGAAAAGATAAACTTCTATAAATTGTGTTTTATTTCAATTGAAGAAAAATTTGTTCTTTTCTATACTTTTTCTGTTTTGTGTTGTAGGCATGCAAGAAATAGATTAATGGGACCACTCCTCAATGTCCTGAGCTTACATGTGATTGGTCAAAAATCCTTCCCTGATTTGTTCCCCCTCAAATTTGTCGTAATTAAAACTGAGTGTATTAGAAATTAGTTCATTTTTACCATGCTGCTGACTGACAGATTCCATTTATTTAAAACAATGAGGGAACATACAGTGTCCAATAATTAATTTCTTTCTGAATTAAGTGTCAACATATTCCATGACATCTCATTAATAATATTTTTCAATGAAGTCCATAGACTGTATACATAAATGGATGTAGCTAACCTGCTAGTCACTGCATTCCAGATAAGATGTGAGCATGGGCTTGCTTCCGGCTCCATTGACTCTATTGCCTCTCTCTCCACAACTGTCAGGTTCGCCATTTTGGTCTTAAAATGTTCGTATCAACCTGCTCTACATGATCCTGGGATTTTTATTCTGATATTGTGTCTGTAAATCAAGATATTGATTAATTAACATTAACAACAGAGATTGCTCCCGAAAGTGTAAGCAACAAGTTTGACTGACAGCCTGGTATATATATATATATATATGTATATATATATATATATATATATATATATATATATATATATATATTTTTTTTTTTTTTTTTTTTTTTTTTTTTTTTTTTTTTTTGAGTTGCCATTTTTCCTTTCTAAATAAAAAGAGTCTCATTTTGTCAGAGCACTAATCTCTCAATGGGTACAGCAGTGTCAAAGAAAGGACAGAGAAAAAAGTTTGTGGTGAGACAGGGATATGCCCGTGAACGCATATGTAATTAATGACACTCTTACTCATAATTAAAACCTCTTAGCTTTCTCCTCACAAGGTTGGAGCAGCTGGTATAGACAGGGCCCTTACCGCCAGACAAGACGCATAAATTTGGTGACAGTATCGCAAGGCTGCACCTGCTTATGCTACACCTGTCACCACGGCGATCATAGCTCATCCTGTCAATGAATTAACTCCCTTCTGCGCTGTAGTCCCTAGTGACTCCAAGGAGGACTGTGTATCCATTTTCAAAAATTAAATATATTGTTGTTTGGTTGAGGAAAAAAAGGACGACACCTCTTAAAGTAAAGTGGCATACTGGAGATGTGACAGATTTCCCCCAGGAGCAGCATCAGCCCTGCCTTGTAACTATAACTTAATATCATGTCAAAGTCTCCAGAGAATGTTGCAGTGAGTTGAGTTACTGGAGAAGGAGAAAATATAAGGATAAAAAGGAATTTGGCTCAAAAATTTTTGGCTGGAGGCACTCATTCAATATGTAAAATGTCTTAAGATACAACATCAGAGAGTAATCATGGTAGCCTGGCAAATCCAGATTGATCTCTTTCTGCATTTTTTATACAGATTGATATCAGTCTGGTCAAGCCCGGTCAAATAAGATTTTTTTATTTGTATTTTTTAATTCAGTGACACGTGAAACAAAGGAGCTCATTGGTCACCTGTGATTTACAAATAAAATCAAATTTATCTCACCTCAGATTAACAGAGTTTAGTGCTTCATTCATGTATCCAGCAGAAATCTGCAATGTTTTTTCAGCCTCCTGTGATATTTTTTTTAATTGATTTTTATCCCATACGGACGCCAGACTGTGTCGCTGATTGTGTAATCCACCTGCCAATCACGCCCATCTGAAAACACGGAGATTCACCAGTGACTAGACTCACGTCTTCATAACATATTGAAGAAGTGTGTATTCTGGATCCCAACTATCAAAACCATTACCAAACCATATTTCTTGTTGGTGGTGTTGAAATAAGAATGATACATATTTCAGATTAATCCATTACTTATTTCAGCCTGGATGACGGAGACAACACAGTAATTTAAACTCTGCACAACAGCGCCCGGCAACCTCATTGTTAGCATCATTACTTCCTGTCCAATTGTATCTCTATGAGGCTTTTGCAGAGTCATGAATATGACTAAAATGAATATCCAAAGATAAGGCAGTGGACAGGCAGCTTTGGGTGGATGTCACTGACAACATGTTAAACAGAGATGTTTGTGTCTCAATGCTAATGGTAATGCAAATTTTGAGGCATAATAAATATTAAAAACAACACCACAAACTAAAGTATTCTACATTTAAAAACAATTGGGTAGTATTTATTGTAATTATTTTTGACTTTTAAGAGGTTTATTTTATGTTTTCCAATTTTAGTACAGTAAGCTGTGAGACACAGTGAGCTAGCTAGTGTGCTGCTGTGCACAGAGCCTTTTACACAACAGGTTTTAAATAACTGCCAAATAAACCAAGTCTAAATATGACTAAACTAAGTCTATATTAACAAAAGGTCTTGATAAAGTAAACCAGTTCAAAAAAAGAACTAATTCAGGTCTAAACAGACTAAACCAGTCACTAACCGACCTTCTATCAAGTACCTTACCAGAGTTGCACAAAAATATGTACACAAGTCAGACCTAAAAAAAAAAAAAAAAACTGTTATACCTTTGCCGCTGTCAAAGATCGTATGCTCTAATTTCCCTCAAGTGTTCTGATGAAATATTAAGTCCTGTACAAAGTGCCCCGAGACAATACAAGTAACATGGGAACAATGTAAGCCTATCAAGGCTCATGAGAAAACAATAGGGAGAAGCACTTAGAATGAAATTTTAATGTGCCTTCAATAAAGTATTCTGTTGTCTTTTCCAGGAGTGGGTCTAATAGTCGGAGCTTTGGCAAACAGCCCACTGGGACAGAATTCAGACCGAGGCACTTTTCACATGCCAGTTTATATGAAATCTCCCCATGTATCTGTCCTTTATCTGCTCTGTCCATCACTCTCACTCCACTCGAGGGAAGGAGCAGAGACTGTGGACATAAAAGGACACTAGACCCACTGGCCTGCTACCTCCCAGGATTGGATTTTTTATTAAAACTGGTTGACATGATAAAACACTGTCTTTTCTTAAGCTCAGTGTACTCTTGTTGCTATGTGGAAGATGGAAAGTGTTCTATATGTTTGAGCTAGAATCCACTGGTGGTCAAACCTATCACTGGGCTGTATTGTGGTTTGGGGCAGAGGCCAAAGGCAAAACACCCCAACAAACCAAAACAAACACAGCAGTACCTTTGGATGTATGCTATCTGCTATCGACTAGTACATAGTTTTCGTAGAAATATGGACTATTTTATTTGTGTCTACTTTTGTGCAGTTGGGAATGGAAAAGACATCTGCAATTTTTCTCTCGACCAGATTCAAGGAGAGCCGTCCATGATTCATAATGTGTGGGACTTAGCTCAGAAAGCAAGAAACAAATCAATCTGGCTTCTACCGTGAGTTAGTTCAAATGCTTTAATTCCACAAATACCATTGCAAAAAGAAAATTGGATTTTATCAGTTGGACAGAGTTTTTTTTTAAGTGTGAAGACATTTCGCTACTCATCCAAATAGCTTATTCAGTTCTGACAGGGTTCTATAAGGCACTCTATTTTATCTGTCTCAAGTGAGGAATTACTATACTGAAACTAACACACCCTAGTTGTTTACAGTAAGTAAGAATCTGTTACTCCATGAAATACCCTAAGGTGTGAACTTGGTGACAGGTCGTACCATAGACCCCAATTTCTGTACAGAGATGGATTGTTCCTGTCTAATAGCATGTAGAGAACAATGTATTTAAACAAAAAGCCCATTAATACACAATGTCACATGTGCATTTATCATTGCCAATCTCTATCTAACAGGTATACCATATATAGCCTGTATGTATAAATGGACATAACTAATCCGCTAGCCACCGTGTTATGAACAGGTAGTAAGGTGCATGAGTTGGTGCATTTCTAAGCACCCGCTCCTTGCTAAATCAGACCAAACCTTTAAATTCACACCTATAACTGCTAACCTCAGGAAGGGGCATTACCTTCAATAGAATCGCTCCAGATTGGCTCTTTCGTTACTATGATACTCGCAGTCTGAATTCCAAAATATGGAACTGGGCTCTAAACTTGCTCCTATTAACAGCCAGCTTTGAGGAGCTTCTTTTGACTGGAGCCTAATGCTATGGGTGACGTTACACTCCCTGAGTCCTCTTCTTTATACAGTCTACAGCTGTAGCCACAGATACTCTTGACAAATAGGATGATTCTTAAGATTCTAGATAGGATGACTTCTTTAGATTAGACACAATTACATACTAAACACGCATCAGATACCAAATAATGCAATTTCAAAAATCCAGCACTAAAAATTTCAAGATTTTCTCAGTTTTGACCACCCAAGATATGTATCTAAAAAGTGTGGACAATTGATTGGAGCAGTAAAACAACTTGTCATCTGTGTGCACTCTGATGGGTTGATGGATGGTTGCTGTGGACACCTTGATCACCCGAGCTGTCGAGGTGTGGGCCCTGCTTGATCACTGTCAGAGGGGCCTGAGATGGTCAGAGAATGCTGCATGGACCATGGACTGTCTACGCCCGAAGCCCCTCTCTCACACTAACAGCCAGATGCTCATTTGTGTCAATCCAGCTGTCTGTACCTAAAATGAAAATAGCTCAGAGCACAGAACAGAAAGGCAGCACTTACAGATAAAAGCATTTTAAAGGTTATGTGGTGTTTACGGTGTGAACTCAAATCACACCATGGCCTTTGACTATTTTGAGTTTTGTCCATCAAAAAATACAATATAATCTATAATAGAACTGTACAAAATAGGCTCTATATTCTTTGGAGGGCTAAAATTTCTTAAAAGTTTCTTACCTTTGCATGTATTGCTTTCAAATGAGATGTGAGCAACTAGTTGGATCCCTTTAACTTTGTGACTTTATATTACATTATACATTATGGGGTCTGCCTCTTTCTTCTGAAACAGTAGGCCTGCATGTAAATTTGACCGCTCAACTAATGATGTTTGTGTCCAGAGCAAGATTCAAACCGGCAACGTTCGAATCAGCGGACAAACCCTCTACCAAATGAGCTACTGTCGCCCCATAAACATTCATAATTTAACCTACTAACTAGTAATAGGCGAAATGTTGTGTTACGAAAACACTAAAAATTAAAACACATAAAGTGAAAGGGCAAACACGACCCAATAAATAAAAAAATTGTCTTAACTGGCTTCATCTATCAGCAGACATCATCGTGTATCATAACATCTTATAAAGTGTAATAAAATAGTCATTAGAAGTGAATGATTACAAGCATTTATTTTATTTTAAATGAACTCAGCATGATAAATTATACAGGATATATACTGTGGCAACTGTGCCCTCCCTTATTGTAGCTTTACTCACTGAAGACTATTTGCATGGGGAAAACATATTGATTAAAGAGAAAAAGTCAGCAAAATTACATTGCTTTGTGCCTTAATTAGGACACTTGACCAAATGTAATTTATTACAGAGTGGTCCAAAATAGATTTTATAAGCACTCACCACATCTGCATTAAGCATCAGCTCATTATTGATCCCCCATTTACTGGCCATATTATGTTTTCTCTTTGGCCGCAGTCATTTTTCAGTATGAAGAATGAATCTGACATGAATCAGGCCCATTTCAGAGATTATAAAATGTCTAAGTTTTATTATATTGTGTTTGGCATATGGAATAGTTGAGGCTTCATGGACTTTTTTTGATTAATTTCTTTTTTTATGTTTTGGCATGTTCATTAAACTCAATCAAACGAATCATGTTAAAAGCCGTGGTTGCATACTAATCAAAACTATATCTGACACACAGTGCACAGAAATAAATTCAGATTATTATTATAACTCAGTTGGTACAGTGTCTGTCCACTGATCTAGGTGGTTCGAATCCCACTCTTGACATAAACATCAATGTTTGAGTGGTCAGATCCGCTGACCCACAGGTTGGTAGTTGGCAATTCCAGCTCCCACAAATGAATGCTGTAGTTGTGTCCTTGGGCAAGACACTTTGTCCACCTCGTCCCCAGTTTGTGCGTACTCTGGTGAATAAATGTGTGTGTGAGTGGTTCCTTGATGTAAAGTGCTGTGAGTGGAAAAGTGCTATATAAAAATGTGCCTATGAACACTTACTGTTTTATCCATCAAACACATAGTAGCCAGAACCACCTGTGCATTCACAAACATGCCCAGGCCTTGTATCACCATGAAACTGTTACACCTAATTTCGTGCTCCTTGTGGAAGGAACACATATGGTTTTTAGTAACAGTTTTCACACCTCTGATTGTTTCCAGCAAAATGAAATACAGCCACAGCACAGGAGTGTGCAAATGTCATTTGCCATTGGCTCCAAATGTATATCTTACTATTTTTCACTTCTGACCTTTTGCTCTCAAAACAAAAAATGTTTTCCCAAAATTCAAATGCAGTAAACTTCTAGTAAAAACTTACTAAACAATTTCAGGAAGAAGAGGTCGGAGTAGTGTGAAACTTTGCCAGCGTTCAACTTTCAGTGGTGAGAGGAAACAGATGTCCTTTTGTTGGGAGGGCGCAGTATTCATGAGTGAACAAGCAGCACAAAGAATAAGCCACTGTAGGAGCAGAGGTTAGTGTCTGCAGTGCAGTGGGTTCTGAGTGCGAAGTAGCTCAGCGATGTAAGGCAAAGACCCAAAAACTACTACTGCAGGGGAAGATGCACGCCACATTAACATGCATGTAGTGTTAGCAGCTGTATGCAGAGTAGTATGTGGGCTTTGGATTAGAAAAAAAAGCTTCAAAATTATATTAGTAACAAATGCATTCTCAACTGGAGAAACTCTGCATCTCCATAACCTAAGAGGAATAAGTAGCATGGAGGTTTTTCAAGGTATTTTTGAGGAACAGAAACACCTCTGGCATTAGTTAGCTATTTAGCTATTTTAGCTAAGTAGATAAGGTTAATGCTGTGGAACATTCTAGGAAAAGCAATCAATGGAGACTACCAGCTGGTGTTTTCTCCCGCCAGAAAAATTTGCACCTTTAATATTTGCTCTCATTTAATAAGGAGTCATAAACTAACAAATGCATAAAAATGAAAAATAAAATAAAAATAACAGCAATAAATATATTGACTTTTAAGTTCATTTTTGCACCAGCACTTTCAAAGCCACACTTACCCTGGGGAAGCTGACAGAATCATGACAGCTTAGAAGTTCTTAAGGCCCCTCGAACCACCAAGCACATGGCTATAATCATGCTAACATATTGAGACAGTGCCACAGACACTACAGGGAATATCTTGCCCAAGGACACACAAGCTGTGTGAAAAGAGTGCAGGATTTGAACGACAAATTGTACTGGGAAACTAACTCATCTAGACTAGTCTCACAAGTATTATCTTCACAATGAGGATCCAATATTGTGTTTCTAATATTTTCTCATTAAAAGTTTGAAATAATTTATCACCAAACACACCATTTTTGAGTATGTGACCTACTTTGTGAAATGTCCAGACATTGGTAATACAATGAACTCTTGAATATTTCTTCTTCATCTCAGTTAGTTGATGCAGTTATATATGCATTACATATTTAAAAAAGTCTCAGTCTTAACTGAAAAAATGTCAAACGGAGTATTGTCAGAGAAACACAGCTCTGGTAACTGAAAGACTTTAGTTCCAAGAGTCAGATCACCAGCTGCATTCCTGGAATTCTGAAATCTTTGCTCAAATTCACAAAATAGCCACAAGAGAAGTTTTGATTAATTGTTGTATGAATATTCAGCATTTGTTTTCTTTTTTCTGCATAATTTAAAAATATGTTTGTTTGTTTTTTTGATTGTTTATGTGAGCATTGAGATCTTAAAAGGTACACCATAACTTTTCCAGAGGGTCCACCACCTGTTTGTCTCCATGGAGGTGTTATTATTTACCCATGATCTTCCACAGTGGCTCTATGGCCATAAACCTATCTACCTCCATGGAGACAAGCAGTTGATGCTACCAGTCCAAGTTACAGGTCAGATCTGTGAGTGAGGAGTGACCCTGCTCACGGGCATATTTGAGCAATAAGACACATGCCATTAAATAAATGCAAAACAGATAAAGTATGTTTAAAGCCATAGTGCGGAACATTCCAGGCACCGCAATAACATCTTCAGACTTTTTCTCCAGAAAAGTTGCTTAGTGGACCTTTAAGGCTCATTACTAAGTACATAGTTAATAACTCAACTATTTAAACGTTTTATTCATTTTACAAACTCTGCACTCTATTGTACCTGATTAAATTTGCAGTTTCACATCACACACACGCGGATATCACCTGAGGACAGCGGCCCATTGCTCATCACTGACAGTTGAAGGACTCTGCTCGTCCTTGTCGCCGTGGTAATGCCCATGTGACCTGGGCCTGTCACATGACCGCTGACAGGTGTGCTATCTGTGACACTCAATGACAGGACCTGCTTATTTGTGTCTACCCCACAACATCTGTTCAAATGCAGCGTTAGCACAAGTAGCAAGAGACCGCCTGTCACCTTGCGGTCCAAATGTCATGGCGGGTAATTTCTTTGAATGTGGGTTGAATATCCATCAAATTGTCCTAGATTTGAGACACAGAACACAGAGAGAAAGCAAAGAGGAAATATTTTGTTCTCTATGCACAATAAACAAGTTAAGTCAAACAAAAACAAGTTAGCGATAGCTTCTAGCAGTAAATTTAAAGTCAGTTTAAGCAACATAGATTTTTTTTAGCTTTTGCGATGTTATAATGTCATTCCCTCATCAAAAACATGCCTGAAGAGATTTTAGATGTCACCTATGTACAGTATGTTTGAGCAATTTAGCAATGTCTCTTGGGCCCTATCTGAGTTCTTTATACAGTTATATTTAAGATTATGTCCAACGCTCAGCCCATAAGACCAAATCACTCATGCACATGACAATTCACCATAAATATACAAAAGCGTGATACAAAAATATACACAACAACTCGCCAAACCTGATGCGATGTGTGAGGTGCATGCTGATTGCATTTTGATAGCACTGTGAAGGGGGAGTGACTTAGTGCAGAGAGCAAAGGGAAGGAGATTCAGAGCGTCAAAGCCAATGATGAAACTTTTTGCCAAATATAGCTTTTTCAAAACAGTAAAAGGTAACATGATCTAAATATGTTATGTGTTAACAAGAAAACCCCCTCTTTAATAAAAGATTCATTTTGTTTTGACCCCTCACTATTATAAGCAGATCTGTCTGTCTTCTTTCATATCATTTATACCTGTAATTTGAATCTGTAAGTGTATGTATCCATTTTGAAAGTGAAGGTGCTTGGTAGCAGAGGTGGTTAATGCTTGTTACCATAGTAACAATGTCTCAGTGACTCTAAACGGCCCCTACTAAATAAATACAAGAGAAAATAGTTGCAGCTGTCAAATTATACCCAGTCTGATGGAAATAACAGCTTAGATAGAAGCCATCTGTAACCTAAGCAGATCAAACCAACATGTAGATATTTAAAATTCTGGCGCACTAGTAAGTTTGTTGCCTAACTAACAACTGAGCAGTAAGCTAGTTTAGGTCATCGGTGAACCCAACTCACCCCTTATTAGTTTGACCTGATGAAGATATGGTGCAGCAGAGTTCTCTTTATGGTCCTCACAGGTGGACATATAGATCGTACCTTGACAAACAAAGAAAAACAGACAGACAGAGCTGCTCCACGCCCGAGCAGGAGGAGTGGTGACAGGCTATCTCCATGCATATGGATGCCACAGCCAGCCACAGTGGCATGGCTTTGATTGAATAGTCACACAATGGGAAAAGGCAGGCTACTTTTCATGTTCGCCCATCAATCAGTGCAGCAGACTGCGGCTCTCTTAGCTTTGTCTGAGTGTCAATTAGCCAACGTGGTCCCGGTTGCAAGACAAATTTAGACAGGACCTTTCTCCATAAGGCATAAAGCTTATAATATATATCGGAAAGGGACCAATCACACTCACAAGTAAAAATGAGCGTGCGTAATAGTTTTGGCAGTATTTGGCCACCAGATTACAAAAGTTAAATTGCCGTTCATTGTTCTTTAAGACTTTAAGCACAAGTACCCATTCATTATTAAAAGTCCTATACCTGTACTAAGCAAAATGGACTCCTGTGAGCTTTAAGCCATGTTATAAGGCTGTTACCTCATCAAAAACATACCTGGAGTTGTGTTTTGTTTCATTCACACATGTTGAAGTAATCCTTTAATATTAGTCTGTCTACATCTCTAAAGCTCAAAATGCTCTGCTCCATATTGTGATGACATGAAATGGTCGTTTTTAAGTTAGCAGCTCCCTTTTACCATTTGTTCAGTGGAGATTGGCAATTCCACAGCTGATATCATCCAAATGATTCTAGTGAAGGTGCATGGAGTAAAAAAAACAAAAAAAAAACAACAGTGGAGTACTTCCTGTATTACCGTGATTTCACAAGGTGGAGAAGAGTATTTTCTGTTTGAGAGAATAAGTCAGTCACAAAACACAACTCCACGTATGTGTTTGATGAAGAAACACTATTATGACATGACATATGCAAATCTTTAGCAATTATACCCAAAGTAAAAGAATGTTTGAATGAAAAAACATTGTTCATTGTTCCTCCTGCGGGAGGAGCCATGCGGGGGCCTCGACGACCGGATCTCCGGACATGGAGACTAGCTCTGGGGACGTGGAACGTCACCTCGCTGGGGGGGAAGGAGCCTGAGCTTGTGCGGGAGGTTGAGCGTTACCGGCTAGATATAGTCGGCCTCACCTCCACGCACAGCTCGGGCTCTGGAACCCAACTTCTTGAGAGGGGTTGGACTCTCCATTTCTCTGGCGTTGCCTGCGGGGAGCGGCGGCGAGCTGGTGTGGGCTTGCTCATTGCCCCACAGCTCAGCCGCTGCGTGTTGGGGTTCACTCCGGTGAACGAGAGGGTCGCGTCCCTGCGCCTTCGGGTCGGGGACAGGTCTCTCACTGTTGTGTCGGCCTACGGGCCAAACAGCAGTGCAGAGTACCCGGCCTTCTTGGAGTCCCTGGGAGGGGTACTAGACAGTGCACCAACCGGGGACTCCGTTGTTCTCCTGGGGGACTTCAACGCCCATGTGGGTAACGACAGTGACACTTGGAGGGGCGTGATTGGGAGGAACGGCCTCCCCGATCTGAACCCGAGCGGTGTTTTGTTATTGGACTTCTGTGCTAGTCACAGCTTGTCCATAACAAACACCATGTTCGAGCACAAGGGTGTCCATCGGTGCACATGGCACCAGGACACTCTAGGTCGGAGGTCGATGATCGACTTTGTTGTCATGTCATCTGACCTCCGACCGCGTGTCTTGGACACTCGGGTGAAGAGAGGGGCTGAGCTGTCAACTGATCACCACCTGGTGGTGAGTTGGATCCGCTGGCGGAGGAGGAAGCCGGACAGACCTGGCAGACCCAAGCGCATTGTGAGGGTCTGCTGGGAACGTCTGGCGGAGCCCTCTGTCAGGGGGGTCTTCAACTCCCACCTCCGGGAGAGCTTCTCCCTGATTCCGGGGGAGGTTGGAGACATGGACTCCGAGTGGGCCATGTTCTCCACCTCTATTGTCGATGCGGCTGCTCGTAGCTGTGGTCGTAAGGTCTGTGGTGCTTGTCGCGGCGGCAATCCCCGAACCCGGTGGTGGACACCGGAAGTAAGGGATGCCGTCAAGCTGAAGAAGGAGTCCTATCGAGCCTTGTTGGCTCGTGGGACTCCTGAGGCAGCTGATGAGTACCGGCGGGCCAAGCGTGCCGCGGCTCGGGCAGTCACAGAGGCAAAAACTCGGGGTTGGGAGGAGTTCGGAGAGGCCATGGAGAAGGACTATCGGACGGCCTCAAAGAGATTCTGGCAAACCGTCCGACGCCTCAGGAGGGGGAAGCAGTGCTTCACCAACACTGTTTACAGTGCGGGTGGAGAGCTGCTGACCTCGACTGGGGATGTTGTCGGGCGGTGGAAGGAATACTTTGAGGATCTCCTCAATCCCACTGTCACGTCTTCCGAGGAGGAAGCAGAAACTGGGGACCCAGAGGCGGACTCGTCCATCACCCTGGCTGAAGTCACTGAGGCGGTTGGCAAGCTCCTCGGTGGCAAGGCTCCGGGGGTGGACGAGATCCGTCCTGAGTACCTCAAGTCTCTGGATGTTGTGGGGCTGTCTTGGCTGACACGTCTCTGCAACATCGCGTGGCGGTCGGGGACAGTACCTGTGGAATGGCAGACCGGGGTGGTGGTCCCTCTGTATAAGAAGGGGGACCGGAGGGTGTGCTCCAATTACAGGGGAATCACACTCCTCAGCCTTCCCGGTAAGGTCTATTCCAGGGTACTGGAGAGGAGAATCCGACCGATAGTCGAACCTCGGATTCAGGAGGAGCAGTGTAGTTTTCGTCCCGGTCGTGGAACACTGGACCAGCTCTATACTCTTCATCGGGTCCTCGAGGGCTCATGGGAGTATGCCCAACCAGTCCACATGTGTTTTGTGGATCTGGAGAAGGCATTCGACTGTGTCCCTCGTGGTGCCCTTTGGGGGGTGCTCTGGGAGTATGGGGTCCGGGGCTCTTTGCTAAGGGCTGTCCGGTCCCTGTATGACCGGAGCAGGAGCTGTGTTCGCATTGCCGGCAGTAAGTCAGACCTGTTCCCAGTGCGTGTTGGACTCCGCCAGGGCTGCCCTTTGTCACCGGTTCTGTTAATTATATTTATGGACAGAATTTCTAGGCGCAGCCAGGGGCTGGAGGGGGCCTGGTTTGGGAACCACAGGATTTCATCTCTGCTGTTTGCAGATGATGTTGTCCTGATGGCTTCTTCGAGCCAGGACCTGCAGCAGGCACTGGGGCGGTTTGCAGCCGAGTGTGAAGCGGCTGGGATGAGAATCAGCTCCTCCAAATCCGAGGCCATGGTTCTCGACCGGAAAAAGGTGGTTTGCTCTCTCCGGGTGGGTGGTGAGTCTCTGCCCCAAGTGGAGGAGTTCAAGTATCTCGGGGTCTTGTTCACGAGTGAGGGAAGGATGGAGCGGGAGATTGACAGGCGGATCGGTGCAGCGTCTGCAGTGATGCGGTCGCTGTATCGGTCCGTTGTGGTAAAGAAGGAGCTGAGCCGGAAGGCGAAGCTCTCGATTTACCGGTCAATCTACGTTCCTACCCTCACCTATGGTCATGAGCTCTGGGTAATGACCGAAAGGATAAGATCGCGGATACAAGCGGCTGAAATGGGCTTCCTCCGCAGAGTGGCCGGGCGCACCCTTAGGGATAGGGTGAGGAGCTCGGTCACACGGGAGGAGCTCGGAGTAGAGCCGCTGCTCCTACACGTTGAGAGGAACCAGTTGAGGTGGCTCGGGCATCTGCAGAGCAGATGCCCCCTGGACGCCTCCCTAGGGAGGTGTTCTGGGCATGTCCCACCGGGAGGAGGCCCCGGGGAAGACCCAGGACACGCTGGAGGGACTATGTCTCTCGGCTGGCCTGGGAACGCCTTGGGGTCCCACCGGAGGAGCTGGAGGACGTGTCCGGGGTGAGGGAAGTCTGGGAGTCCCTGCTTAGACTGCTGCCCCCGCGACCCGGCTCCGGATAAGCGGAAGAAAATGGATAGATGGATGGATGGATGACCTACTGTGTGGAGGTGTGGGGAAATACATACCAAACAAACATCATTCCTATTGCAATTGTCCAAAAACGAGCAATGCGAATTGTGAACAAAGCCCCCTATAGGGCTCATACAAATGAACTCTTTATCCAAAAAAATACAATGAAATTCAAGGACCTGGTATATTATAGAACTGCACAATTTATGTATAAAATTAAAAATAAACTGTTACCATTTCATATCCAAGATCTGTTTAAAAATCGAGATTGTGCTTATAATCTTAGAGGACATGATGTATATAAAAAACCAAGTGTCAGAACAAATGTAAAACAGCACTGCATTTCAACTGTTGGAGTAAATGTTTGGAACAGGTTAGAGGATGATGTTAAAGACTGCAGAACCTTGAGCCGTTTTAAAAGTTTGTACAAAAAGAAAATCATAAACTCATATGCTGAATGCTGAAGTGCTTACTTGTTCTTTTTTTTTTTTTTTTTTTTCATATTGTACATACTGTTGAATATAGCAGCTCTTTATGTTTAGTACAAAAGGTGTAGGCGTCATAAGCTTAGGCTTCTGCCTATTCCTTTTTCAGACTTTGTGTACTTTAATTTGCTTTTGTGGACTTAAGACAGAAATGTCTGAAACAAATAAATAAATAACAAATAACAAATAACATGGCTTAAAGCTCACGAGAGTCAATTTAAAAATAGTGTAATATGGTCCATTTAGGCACAGTTAAAGTGTCTCCTGTGTTAACAATATGCCGTTTAAACGCCTCACAAATCACTTCTCTTTCTGTCTAAAATAAAGGAAGTCAATATCCTGTTGTAGTTCACATCTGTAAATGTGAGGTTACCCAGAAATAGTATGGGTTATCAGACACACACCATGGAGTCTGGAAATGCTATTTGAACAATGTTCAAACACTGCAATATTGATACAACACTTTAGGCACTTCCAACAATTTTGAGGCTGCCAATTTTGAACAACTCTCCAATAAAATACGATGTAATACACAATCGAAACTAGCCTACAGCTTTACACTTCATAAAAATGTTTCAATACTTTATCTGGATCTGTGGAGCTAGACTTACAGTATTCATTAAGTTTAGTCAGAAAAATAAGGCCTTTTCTTTGTAGATGGTTTTAAATATTACTTATTTTTCCAGTCTGTGAGCAGTCCTTCAGCCATTACTCCCCGAAGATATTAGACTTCCAACATGATTTATCATAGCAGTTAGCACACGGCTCCCATCACATTACTTTAACTAAGATAAAAGACTGTCTTTGTCTCGTGGACATCTAACTCTCCACTTCATTCAGCCCTCTTGTGTGTGGTCTTTGTAGCGACGCACACATCAATGAAAAAATGAGTCTGATAACAGAAAAAACACACAACCAACTCAGGGCAGTACAATCCCTCACTCTTTGTTCTGCTGAAGGGCTATTCTTTGCTTAATTACACTATAATAGGTAAGAGAAAGCTTTATCTGCAGATTAGTGAAGGGGGCGCTTTGATGAGGTAGTTTGTACTTTAATCACCGCTTACATTACATCATTTACAAAGTCCAGACTGAAACAAGATTAGCACTAGCCTTTAGCTTTCACAATTAGGCTATTTATTGGAAAAAAGAAGGAAAAAATAGCGAAACCGTTGATAGATTGGCTTCTCTAATGTAACAGTTAAATGCATCATCATTTATGTAGCGTTACAAATGTAGTGTAATTGCATGAAGGCATAGCTAACAGACACTTTGTTGATAGGGGAATTGCAATGCTCATCGGCCTAGTATTTGTATTCATGTGGGGCGATAGTAGTGCAGTGTGTTAAGAAAGTTAAGAAGGGTTTCTGGTTTAAACTTCACTCACATACGTACATAATAAAACATGGGATCCTGGCCAGTTGTCTTACCATGAATGAAAAACAGCGGGGCTTACCTGAGTGGCCAAGAAGACGGAGACAATGGGAAGAGTGGACATGTGTTTTTTTGTGCAGTGATGAAGAAAGATTGGAGGTTTGTCAAAGGTTTGATTCAGAGGGAACTTGTTAAGACAGCAGGGCAGGTAGTACAAAAAACAGGCAAATTAGCTAATTAGATGTTTACAGGAAATAATAATTTTACTATGTAATGCAAGTGAACGAGTCTTCTCTGTCAGCACTATTAAACAAGATTTTTTTTTTTTTTTTTCACAATAGCTTCGCACAGTGGTTCCATTGTTCAAGACACAATTGTTGTCAGGACCTATTGTGTTTGTGTCTGCTCTATAGCTATAATCTATGACATCTGTGGATTATTATGTTATAATTTGCACATTTAAGATCGCAATATTCTTGAAAAAATTTGAAAGTTTGCTGATTCCGTGTTAGAAAACTGCACTGTCCAGTGGGAGCTGCTGCCACTGTAAACGTCATCATAACAAAGAGTCAGCACCTCTGATTGTACCAAAATGAAAATGCAACACTGCCGAATCCTGCGTGTATCACTCATTAAGAAAATAAAATAGGAAAGTGCATCACAGTGGGTGTATGCCGGTGGCGGTGAAAACAGGTTAATCGGCAAGATGGTGTCTTGAAGATAAGTGATTAAAGATTGCTCAAACATGCACAAATCACTCTAAATACTTCAGCTTAGTAAATGATGTGAGGAAACAACTATAACATAGTTAAAAGCTCTAAAAAGTCGATTTTACATAGTAGGTCTGCTTTAAGATATTAAATTAATATAGTTTGTGGAGCCAGTCCCAAACAAATAATGACAAGATTCAACATTTGTGGATCATAAGTGTACAGATTTCTTCCAAAAACAGTGAAACCCTCATAGAGTTATTTAGGTCTCTTCTCTGCATCTGAAATTATGACATCATCAAATTCTAAAAAGTGAATGGAATCTATTAAAATATGAAGGGAGGAAGAGACTTGGTTAAAGCCTGGAAAATAGTTATTCAGATATATCCAAATTGCCCCCTACAGTGGACCACAATCCGTTGATGCCCCTCAGCCCACAGTGAGAATAAGCCAGGGCAGAGCGGTTTCAGCAGAGGGAGCCTTCACATACAAATATATGAACTTAATGCAGTGGTGATTTGCACACCGGACCACACGCTGCGGCACACTTTGCATGAGAAAAGCACCTCCATTTCTTGCTCTGTCAGTTTCTACCTCAGCATCACCTCATTGTGGTGATGGATTTTCATAGGCTTAACAAAAACTCTTTTAGCGTACAATTAACTTGACTGTAAATGGATCGTGCTCCGAGGTGGTCCTACTGTGTTTCAAATGTTGCCATGGCACTATGTTAAACCATTGTTACCACTTTCTTTAGCAGACATTGTGTTCTGTTCCTTTCAGTTGATTGCTTCACGGCCAGGACCACATTCTGCATACTCTTGTCTAACAACAATATGTTCTCATACACGACATCTTTTATATTTTGGTCTTTTATATTTCCTATTTATCAAACCATGGTCAAATATTCAGTCGCTAATATTTCTCTCAAGTAAATATAAAGCAGATACAGGCCATATAAACACATGTAATTCAATAAATGCATGATGGAAAACTAAAATGCAATATTGTGGAACATTGCAAACAAAGCAATAGAATCTTCATAAAGACTAGTTGGATGACAGTAACTCAGTTAGAGTGTTTGTTCTCTGATCCGACAGTTGGCGGTTCAAATCCCACTCTCGACATAGACATGATTGGTAGAGCAGTCAGATCCACAGGTTGACCGTGCGATTCCAGCTCCCACAAAGGAATATTGTTGTTGTGTCCTTGGGAAAGACACTTAACTCATCTCTTTTCGAGTGTCTGCGTACACTTGTATATGAATGTGTGTGTGAATGGTTGAGTGGTTCCTTAATGTAAAGCCTTGTGCCTAGAAGGTGGAAAAGCACTATATAAAATTTGACCATTTACCAAGCAGGTGACATGCCCCCAATTAGAAGAATGTACACGATGCATTGTTAAATTAATAACTAAAAGTACATATATTTAAGTAAGTAATTTCTTCCCTCTATATAACAGTTTTCATGTCATTGCAGTGTCCCAAGCATGTCTTCACTCAGCGCCCATTAGCTAGCTCATGTAATATTGATGGTGGTTGGTTAGCTAAGGAGCGTGCATGCCACATGTCCACTCTCCAGATGTGCCACTCCACCTTTTCAGTCTGCCATTTCTGCCCCTTACCTTACTCTCGTCAATTATTTGGTAGGACATTTGGAGGCTCTGCAGCATATAGGTTCAACCCATTTTACCCAATTCACTGAGCATCGTTACATATAGGGTTAACCTTTAGACCTGCATGTGTGCCATTATATAAACTTAATCATACATGTGTTTTAAAAATAGCAGTGCACCTGAATGAGACCTGAAACTGTAGTGTAAATTCAACCTGGAATACCATATTGTATTTGACTTCCCACTTGACATTCACTTTAACCTGACACAGCAAGATGTTTTTTTTGCAATATTTGTGAGTTCACAAGCTCCCGAGAAACCATCTTGGCATGCTCCCGCTGGTGTGGTAGAGCCAGGCTGCTGGAATGAATATGAATTATGAATATAATCAAATGATCTTTCCAATTATGTCCAAACCTCATCTAATGGATCCAATCTCATATCTTTTTGTCCAGCTTTCCTGGCTTGTTAAGACAGCTGCAGTACATCCAGATCACAGCTGGTCAGGTTCTGACTAGAACCAAGAAGTATGAGCACTTAAGTCCTGTGCTCAGGTCTCTGCACTGGCTTCCTGGGGCTCAGAGAATAGACTTTAAAGCATCTCTGCTTGTGTACAAGTCTCTCCATGGCCTAGCAGCAAAGTACATCTCCCACATGTTATTGCCATATGAACCATCTTGCATTCTGAGAACTTCATAGTCAGAACTAAACCAAGACTAAACCAGGACTAAACCAGGGCTAAACATGGGGAATCAGCATTTCAGTTTTATGCAGCTAAAACCTGGAACAGTCTTCCTGAAGATGTGATACAGGCCTCTGCTTTGACAATGTTTAAATTCAGGCTCAAAACAATTCTGTTTAGCTGTGCATATGACTGAAAGGTTTTTATTTTGCACTCCTCTCTTTTAATGTTAATTTTATGGTGATTATTTATGTTGTGTGATTTGTTTTAATGACTTTCTTATTCTGTAAAGCACTTTGAATTACGTTGTGTACAAATAACTTCCCTTTCATTCCTTGCCTTCCCCTTGTTCTACCCTAAACATGGAAATACAATATTTATTCACATTTGTTATTATGGTACAATAATCATACAATCTCAAACTGTATTCTGCTCTTGTCTAAGGTTTAAAATAGTGCTTGAAAAATGGACAAAGGCCAGAGAAAATTAGATGGTATGAATTTTGAGTGACAAGTGTCAGCACACTGTAATGGATGTCCTTCAGAGCATGTATGAGGGAGGCTAAAGAGTGCTAACACAGAAGCTCAGAACACTGAATAATAGTCTTTAAATTGTCAGAGGTATAACACTTACATGTTGATCATGTTAAAAAGTTATTCAAACTCCTTTACAATAGAAAATAGTTTTAAGAGCAAGTGCACCAGTGCACCATCAGTTTGACCATAAAGTTTTGTGTGGTTAATCAACAAATATAACTAGGAAAACCCCATTAAGTAATACTATACGAATACCCATAGGAGCCCGAAGCGAACCAACATTTCTAACTATCTTTGAGAAGCATTTCGCTCCAGCCTACACTTTCATTTGACACAGTGTTGACCCTCTTCCACAATGAAAGACCCCCATACTTCACACAGTCAACATATTCAACCTGTGAGCCTATAATCTACTAACCTCTTTTATTGATAGCACAGTGCAGTCTGAATCCAGGATCACTGTGCACTATTGTTATGTCTGAGCTGCTGCTGCCCCTCTCTGCCCTTTGGTACTGCTGCTGCCCTATTTGCCATTGACTTGGATTTGAACCCACTAGCACTCATTTTCGAAGAATAGGGCAAATTCTGCAGCTTTCTATTGACTCAAGTTTTCACCCACCTGGGGCAAAACTAGACCCGTTGAACTTGGACATTCTCTTTGGACAGGGAGGCCATGACACTGTTGTTTTGGTTTTTTTTTGGTTTGGAAGTTCACTATTTTATAATGCTCAACCAGTGTAAAAATACATAAATAAAACAAAAAAATATAATCTTTGTCCAGTCATGGCCCTGGGTCTAATTCTTGCTTTGGAGGTCCCAGCTGTAACCTTATTTTCTTGGTAGTTTTGGTTCAGTTTGATTCAATTTATTTTTGTATCGCAACAGCAGTTGCCTCTTAGGGCTGAACATGATAATTGATTTAACCAACAGAAAGTTAGAAAAATAAACAATGAAACAGACATTGGTCAATAACAGCCAAGCAAGTCAATCAACAGAAAATAATTAAATGGTAAACTGTCCCAGAACATCCCCTGTCCTTATAGCCTCCTTCTCGGCAAGGAAAATCTAAAAAATTAAAAAATTAAAAAAATACTGGGAAAAAGAGAAAACTCAAGGAGAACCACAGTGAAGGAGATCTGGTTTCCATCAACCCAAAACATGCATAATAGGCAAAAATCTTGCAGGTATGATAATCCTGACCAAGCCTAACCCAAGATCTGGCGATAGGTCTGTGGGTACTGAGCTTAGCTGATGTTTTATTCCCAAATGCAGTCTTGGTTTGCACCCTATAGTTATTTATGTTATGGTTATTTTGCTACTTCAAGGCCAAGAGATAGGTATTGTAGTACTGGTTAGACGTTAGAAAACAACAACCACAAAAAGTTGTAGGAGTGAAGTAACTATTTTTCACTTCAAAAAATGTTCTAAACAATCCTATGTAACAAGTATGAGAATCAAGTTTAAGTTGTATATGAGACAAACACCTACACCAAACTTACACTTTTTCAGTTAATTTTGTTTTTAGCCATGAAAAGGGTTCAGTTAAAGCCAGTGGAGATTGGAAATGCTTAGGGTTTTGTTTTATTTTACTTTCACTCCTGTTGAGCACGTTCAAAATAATGAATATTTTTCTCTATAAGCATAAGGATTTTTGGGATGATTACAAAACAGTGGATTGTAATGCATGAGACAGTAAACAACAGATATTGAGTACATTCTGTTTGAATTTATTTTCTCGTTAAGTCAAAGCAGATGTTGATTTTTAAATGAACGTCAGTGAAAATGGAAAATAGTTGATCAGATTTTGTCAGATCAAAGACAGAAATATGTGTGGCTCCTCACTCAACCAAGTCACTTAAAATCAGGCATCTGTTTATGAATTTCACAAACAGCTTATCTTCTGATCGGCTGAGGTCTTATTAACCTTTATATGACAGGGATCTCTTGTACATGTCTGGATCAGTCTGGCTTCAGAATTATAGACTCCACCAAACAACCAAATCAAGATAAAAGAAAACAGGTAATAGCTATCATGTAATTCCTCATCATTAAGCAAAACTTGTATTTATTGTAAGCTAAAGGTAAACTTTGAGGGGAGATTTGACCCATCCATCATCATTTTGCCCCAGGGCAGATGTTGCTAACCACCCATGAATATGAGGAGGGAATGAACTACTGCATTTATGAAAAGTGTTTGGAAACTCAGTTTAATCTGCTATAATAGTTTAATTTACATATTAAATGTTATTTGCAGTGTTGGATGTGCTCAATATTTACTCAAATAAAAGTACAGATACAGAAGTAAAACGTTACTAAAGTAAAAGTAAAAGTATCACATGAAAAAATCTACTTAGTAAAGTATTTAAGTATATGTTTAAAAATGTAACAGTTAGATGTATTTCACAGTTGTTAATTTGTTTTGCATGAGTTTGAGTATTGTAAATGTAGTGATATTGATTAAAAAAGTATACATATTTTGGTCAACAGTAACAATATAATGTCTTACATTTTCTTATGAATTTTGTGTATTTATTTCATTTACTCAAAGCCCAAGCTTGAACTCAAAACAGGATGTCAGGATGTTCCCATAAACAAGGTAAAAATAACTCCTCAAATCATATGAACTTCAGTCCAAGGACTTCAGTCAAAATGTAGTGGGATAGAAACTACAGATACCTGCTCTCAAATTTACTGAAGTAAAAATAAAAAGTATCCACTGTATTGTTAGTGCACATAAACTTGAAATAGAGTGACCAGACATCCCCAAAAATTCTGAACAGTCCTGAAAAATATGTCTCGAATCCCATCTAAGTTGTACTGAAAATGCTATCAGTCCAGGAATAGTATCTTCTCTGGACCGTGTGCTTGGCAACACTCAACCACATGCTCCTGCTTTCCTGCTTGGATACAGCAAATATGCTTTGTGGTGAATACTATTGGTAGTTTTCAGATTCTACAAAATGATGATGTCTGTCTCAGATGGTAGGCAAGAGACAGAAAAACTCTGTTCCACCTTATGATGTCATGTGGTAATACAGAAATTCCTACATTGTGTTTTCAAACTCCAAACATCTTCACTAGAATAAGTTAGTTTTGGATTAATGAAACAAAATACAACTCCAGGCTTGTTTTTGATGAGCTAACAACATTATAACATGGCTAAAAGCTCACAGGAGTCAGTTTTGTGCAAGTAACCTTTGAGCCTTTGAACAAGTAACAAGAGCTGCAGTGGAGGCAGAGAGAACTGAGAGACTCCAACCAAGGTCTCCCAATAGCCTATAGCCGCATATCTTATAATGCTAGCTATATCAACAACAAATAAAGCCAACTTATTGAAAGAAGTAACTGGCTTCGTTTAGCCTCTGATATCTGTAATCTTTTCATACAGTGCACATAATGGTCCGACAGTATGTGGGGATAACTGGATGCTCGAATTGGAATTTGCTGAGGGAACTGGGATGAGTTTACATGTGGTGAATACATTTTATGATTATAGCCACACATGTTTTCTGGTGCCTGAAGTGTGTTGTGCTGCTTCATGTGCTGCTGGGCGCTCACCCATGCCACTGATGAGCCAGGCCTAATGTAAGATGAGAAGGTGGCACAATAACATCCAACGGCGTTCCATTTCCCAGCTGTTTCTCTGGTGTCTGATTTGAGCCCACAGTGAGGAGGCTGAGGTCCCTGCTTCGTGGCTCTGAGGCTTTAGCTGCAGTCCACAAAAAGACATTTCTGATTTGAGGTGCCATGGGCTTCAAAACACAACAAGTCCAAAAGTCAAAACGCCTCAGGAATGAGTGCACTTACGCCAATGTTTCTGTACCCTATAGTAGCATATGTGCTTTTCAAACTAGTGCAATAAAGAACATTTAAACGACCAGGAAATATTACAGTTGGTTTTCATTTGTTTTCTTTTCATTATATTTTTTTCCTTCCCTTTTTCTTTGGTCACATGGTCATGGTCACATTTTTATATAATACTTTTTGACCCTCAAGACATTAAAAGTGCTTTACATCAACAAACCACTCACCCATTCACACACACATTCATACACTAGTGTACCCAGATCCTGGGGGTGTGTTGCCCAAGGACACGACAACAGCATTCATCTGTGGGAGCTGGAATCGTATCGCCAACCTGTGGGCAGTAGATCTGGCTGCCCAACTGATGATTTTATGTCATGTATGCTACTGTCCTTCATCTTTGCTTCTACTTTACATTTTACTGTTCTCTTTTTTTCTTTTCTTTGCTACTTTGCATCCTTTTCTGCTCAGTGGAAATTTAAAGGTGCTGTACCTAATTTTTAAAACATGTCTTAAAACATGAAAAGCAGAAGTAGTTCATTTTAAGGGGTGACACTACAGACAGTTTTTTGGTTAGTTTGGTCTTTTAGCGTACAGGCTTTCATGTGTAAACAACAAACTGTCCTCTCTGTACCAAAAGATGTTTTAATATTTTGTTTATTCGACTTCTGACGATAGAGTTATCTGTTTTTTTTTCAAAATGCATCCCCCCATAATGACATAAGAAACACCCCTTAAATTAGCACCTACATACACCAAACTTTAAAGCCTTTTATTTAACAAGATTTTAACGAAGCATACAGAAGAATTTTAAAAATATATAATTCATCATCAATCATATTTGTTACCATTTTAACAAAAAAATATCAATCAATCAATCAATCAATCAATCAACGTTTATTTATAGAGCACTTTACAACACTCAAGGTGCTTTCCAGTAAAATCAAATTAAAACAAGTTAAAATCATACTAAAACAGTAAAATGGGAGAATAAAATAGAATAAAGTACATTAATATAACAAATTATAAATAATGATAATGTGTCACAACATTACTAAGTGTTGAAAGCCAGTCTGAATAAATATGTTTTAAGCCTGGATTTAAAAAGACCAAAGTCAGCAAATAGGCTAAATTTGAACTTTTATGCAAATTTTCAGAGAGATTTTGTTTATTTAAATACTACATAAGATACCCAAAACCACCTCTCTATATTATTTAGTATCTGATAGGACAAAATAAAGAAACAAGACATTTAAACCTGGCTCTATCTATGTATTTATTTGTATTTATTTTTTGTTTGTTTCATATGTCCCAAAAATGATCAGTTTTGTCTGTTTTTACACATATGTCTTATTTTTATATGACAACATTACATGATACATTTAGGGCCCAAGCCCATACACTGTATGGCCAAAAAAAAAAGTCACCACCCAAAAAAAGGTCACACTTCATATTTCGTTGGACCACCTTTGATTGCCCCACTCATTCACTGTGGCATTGTTTCAATAAGCTTCTGCAATGTTACAAGATTTATCTCCATCCAGAGTTGCATAAATTTTTCACCAAGATCTTGCATTGATGATAGTAGAGTCTGACCACTGCGCAAAGCCTTCTCCAGCACATCCCAAAGATTCTCAATGGGGTTAAAGTCTGGACTCTGTGGTGGCCAATCCATGTGTGAAATTTGAGCACGATGAATCCTGGCATTGTCATCTTGGAATATGTCCATGCCATCAGGGAAGAAAAAATCCATTGATGGAATAACTTGGTCATTCAGTATATTCAGGTAGTCAGCTGACCTCATTCTTTGAGCACATACTGTTGCTTAACCTAGACCTGACCAACCAGTGTATGTGTGGGAAAATCACAAAAGTCAAGCAGTAAACAATAATGTATAGACAAGTAAGTGGTATTGAAAATTAGAGCTCAGTGAGCTCTAATTTTGAAGTGAAGACCCTGAGAAAAAAAATATTGAAAAGTGGCTCAGTAGCACCACCTCAAAAATCGATGTATCATGCAGCAAAATGAGCCTGTCCCAGAAAAATATCATCGTAGACAAATTAAACTTCAAAAATAAGACACATGAATCAAAAATAAGTCATGTCAGGACATGTAAAAAATTATATCATGGCCCTGCCCTAAACCCTACAGGAAGTCTGCCATATTGGATCAAACCCGGGATTGACCAAATCACTCATCATATTCTTTTGACATCTCCTCCAATAGTTTTCATCAAAAACACAAAACCCATGTGCAATAAAAGATTATCAGTTACATTTTAAATAAAATGTTGGGTGTGGTCATTTTTCAACAAAATATAATTATTTTTTTTTAAATAAAAAACATTGTTGGACATTGTTGAATTTAAAGGGACCCAATGAATGGCTCTATCTTTTAAGAGGGCTCCATAGCATCCTCTTCAAATTGTATTTTTAAAAATCCATAAAAGCATCTCTCCAGTGTCCCCTGCAAAGTTAAAATGGTACAGATGAATTTAGTTTGTCGTAGACAAATACAATTTGGTACCAAGACCCTTTATATCATTCTGACCCTATATGCAAATAAAGACCACACCCTATCTACATCCACATTTGCATGGCCACTCCTCCAAAAAGTAAATGTTTGTTGTAATTCAATTAAATATGGAACATACATTGTTTCTCTGACACTGAGCAAAAAGGTCCATCGGGACCATTACCTATCTCCAACGTCAAGGTGGCCATTGAATCAATATATGTAGATGGCCAAAATCTAGCCCTCATACATAAGTCCAAGGGTGTGGTCATGATGAAAATTAGATTTTTTTAGAAAGTTGTTCTCCAGTGCCTCCTGCAAAGTTAAAATGGGCCATAAACATTCATCTCCAACATGACACTGGAAATAATGAATCACATGTCAAACTAAGGTTGATATGTAGCTCTCCAACTGTGGCATGCCCTTCCATGTCCGCAAGGCCCTTTATAACTGCTTGCAGTTTAAATTTGTTCCTACATTTATGTGGGTAAACTACAGAAGAAGGTTCAAATTGATGATTTTTTTTTTTCCTTTTCACCTGCAGTGTCTTGCCTTAGGTTTGCAGTGGTCCCATGCTATTACACCCTAATTACTCAGTGATTATGAGTTTATAAGCACTCTTCACACTTTCACTTTCAGAGGCAGGAGCAGAGTTTTGCATTCTCTTTTCTTCTGACTGCCTACAGCAGCTTCAAATGTTATCAAACCTCAACCTATGGATTAAGAATATACTGAAGTTGTACACATTTGTGTAGCCGTGGGCATATTTTTTGAAAATTACAACACCTTTCCTTTTATGTCTTTTTAATTTAGCAAAGTAAGGTCCATTCTTAGACTCTAATAAATCACTGCACCCATTTACCCCACGTGGAGGCAGATGAGATGAAACGATTAAGCTCATTTTGGCCTGATGAAACAATAGTGCTCTGGAGTGGGGAGGAGAGATGAGAAGAGAGGAGGAGAGAGGAGGAGAGAGGAGGAAAGGATGGGGGAGAAAAGGGGTAAGGAGGAGAGAAGGGAGAGAGGATAAGTCAGGAGGGGAGACAAATGAGAAGGTGTGGGAAGAGAAGAGGAGGGGTAAGGAAGGGTAAGGAAGAGAAATAAGGAAGGGAGAGGAGTGAGAAGAGGATAGATGGGGGAGGAGGATAGAAGAGGAATAAGGAGGGGTAAGGTAGGAAGAAGAGGGGAGAGGAGTTACTAAAGCAGCTGTTGTTAACCTTTAAAGCCCCAAAGTGTCCCGCTGTGGCTCAGTCCAGCCCCTGATTCCAATGCAAACACTCTCAACTGACACTCCAACTATCACAGTATCCCTGCTTATTAGTTAAGCTTGTGTAAAAGAGTACTATACCGTACCACTCATTCATATTTAGAAATTGTGTTGCATAGTAAACTACACAATTCTCAAAAATGAGGCCTGTATAAAAAGGCATAAACCTGAAACTGAAGCTGTATGATTGTACTGGACTTTGGTTGTAACAAAGAGAAGATTAAAGCACATGCCACCTTGAAATTATTTATAACAATACAGAGCTGCTCATTATGAGAAAAAAGAAAGAACACATGCACATGATTGTTCAAACAATTATTGGCTTGAAGAGAACCCCTAAAATGAAGAGAATGAACAGATGAGAAGGCTTATTTTAATAGTTTATTTTTTTTCCAGACCAGGGTTTAGTTTCTCTTTATCTGACCATTTCAACTGTTCACTAGAATTTTCCTCAGAGTGGTCACATGATGTTGCTGTGACGCGTCTGATCACCTGATTTAAACACGTTTTGGCACTGTCTTCCTACTCCTGTAGGCAGGACAACAGCTCCATCTGCAGTCAGACTTCTTCAGGACAGCATCCCAGGTGTGTGGGAGTAAAAAAAGCCCCCTTGTGCCGATTTAAAGTCCCTTGGGCACGTTTCTGTATTTTACTTGCTTCCATGATCCAGCAAAATGTTCATTGTCCTTAATGTGGACTGATGAGAAGAAGACTTAATAAGAGTTAATGATCTTCAATACTTGATTACACTTTTTTACATGTGATGTACAGTGAGCTTTATGCTCTAAACATTTCATAAGCAACAGAAGGTGAGGTGTGTGGCTCACAGACTGTATAAAGTGGACTAAGGGAGTGTGAAGTCGTCCATAGTGTTTGGCTCCAGCTAAATGAAGCCCATCAAGGCCAGCAGTTATAGGGTAAATTTGGAGCCTAGTTCCATATTTGGAATCCCAAATATGGTTGTATCATAGCAACCAAAGAGCCAATCTGGAGCCAGGCTGTTGAAGGCAACGCCCCTTCCCACCCACACTGCTGGTTTAGCAGAGAGCGGATGCTTAGCAACACACAACACTGTCAATCAAAAGAAGTATTTAAATAAAAAATGAATTTGGAACAAAGCAGCTAGCGGGTTTGCTATCCCCATTTATGTATACAGTCTATGGTCTTCAAAAGTCGAGAAGATTAATTGGAACTAAAATTACAGCATAATTTCCAAAGTCTTTATTTCTACACATACTGTACACTTCAAAGCCACTCATTTATTTTAGTTTTATTTTATTTTTTGCCATTTTATTAAGTATGTTTCTACTTTTATGCAAATGGGTTGCTTTCACCCTCAGACTATGATCTGATCAGCCTTTGCTTGCATATTACATCGATACCATGGTAATATGTGTTGAGTCCATTTGGCACCCTTTTATGTGGCAAATATGCGAGCCTAAACTGGGGAATGTCGACTTTATTAACTGTATAGAAAAAACACAAAGAACCGCAGCTTCATTACCAGGCCGGTACGCTTGGCTGACCGCTCTAAAGCTCCTCAACGCCTACTGAAGAAAGATGGACAATTCATATCCCCAAGGAGCTTCATTAAACCTCAGAATACTTAGTGTGTATAGCTACAAGTACACTACCAGTCAAAAGTTTGGACACATTTATTTATTTTTACTACATTTTATATATGTCCAGAAGACATCAATATATATGATGTAAGATATCATATATATTGAAATATGTAGCAAAGAAAAAAAAAACATTTTTTTATATATGTATTTTATATTCAAATCCTCCAAGTAGCCACCCTTTGCTTTGTTGAAAAATATTTAGTTGATATTTAGTTGACTTTTTTGTCTTTACTACATAATTCCATATATCTTGCTTTATATATTTGATGTCTTCCGTAAGTATAAAATGTAGGAAGCAGTAAGCATGAAGAAAAAAAAAAAAAAAAACTTTGAATGAGAAGTGTCCAAACTTTTGTCTGGTGTTGTCTAAACCTACACAACTTGTCAAAACTTTGGACACACCAGCAACAGTAAAAAGTAGTAAAAAACTCCATGAAATATTTTTCGACAAAGGAAAGGGTGACTACTTTGAAGATTTGAATATAAAAAATTTAGTACAGTTATTTAACTTTTTTTTTTTTGCTACATACTACCATATATCTCACTTCATATATTTGATGTCTTCCGCATGTATATAAAATGTAGAAAGTAATAAAAAGAAAAAATCAACTTTATAGTGATTTATAATAACCAAGACCTTTGATATGTAAAAATATCTGTAGTCAGAATGGTACAGTTTGCAACATTCAGTATCGGTTGAAATTCATCATATATATATATATATATATATATATATATATATATATATATATATATATATATATATATATATATATATATATATATATATATATATATATAATTTGATGATCAGATGATCAGATTTCTTTATCAGTTCTTTTCAAAGTTACTTTAACTTTGGACAGAAAGTATTTAAGTATTTGATAGATCCAACGGAGTGATTTTCTCCAAAGATCTGTTCGTCATCAGCATTATTGTCTGATGCAAACCGAGGAATACAGATGCAAAGAGAGAGTTGAGATACTGTCTGTGGAGAATACATATTTTTGGGATGTTTGTCTGAATTATTTATAATCAATTTTTATGAAAACAACACAATTCTTCAAAACTGGTGATGTTGTTTGCATTTCAGTAGAATTGTGTTTGCTTTGGGGTTCTCCTCAGGGCTTGCCATAACCAATCATTTGCTTTCCTCCAGGTAGATATTTGCATGCAGCACTGTGGCAAAGTGGTTAGAGAGTTCTCCCTCTTCTAGAAGGTCTGGGGTTTGACTCCTGTTACCATGAGGGGAATTTTCAAGTAGTTTTTGTGATTGTCTCATGCCATTTCCCCCCCAGTAAATCAAAAATATGCTCAGTCCTCAAGACAAAATCCAGGCTTAGATCTGAAGAAAGACTCCCTGGTTGCTCATTGGCTCTGACAGGTTTTGCCAATGGCAGAATGTAAAAAATGTATTAGGGGTCCATGAAGTACCTATGCGCTATATGCCACTGTTCTGGGAGAGGGTCCGCCACCTGCTTAACTACATGACGATGCTGATGCTTCCTCTTGAATGTTTCACAGTAAGGCATTATCTTTTGACACAAGCATGTGATATGACCAAGCTAACTTACAAGTCAGATTGTTTTTCCCAAGATATTTATTTTCCAATAAAATCACCACAGTTAAATAAATGCAAGATTGAAAGCAAAGCTGCAAAACATTCCAGACAACACCTCTTCAGAATTCCCATTAAAGGGGGGTATTTTACTTTTGTGGGGTATTTACCACTAAGACATAACATGTTTAGATCACTATGTTGGCTTTTGTGGTTTTGAAAATGCTATATTCCCCGAAAACAAAGTATTAACATGTTTCACTTTTGTTTTTGACATTCTGAGTCCTCTCTCCCTTTGTTCTCCACACTAAGTCATTTCCCCTTCAGAGCACTATCACAACACAATCAGCATGGTTTGTATCATGCTTTTGTATATTTAAGGAGAATTGCTGTGTGAAAAACATGGAAGATATATGCTTTTGGGCGAAGCATTGGACAAATCTTACAGTTAATCTTACAGATGTTTCTAATTGGGCTTAGGAGAGATCACTAAATTACATATATGTCACCTATATCTCTTCTATTTGTCATCTTAAAACAACTTTAGGCATGTATTGGTGAAGAAACAGCAACAAATAACATACTGGAAAGTTCCAAAAAGTCGATTTTACATGATGCCCCCTATTTAAACAACATTTTTATGCATCTCTTCAAAGAGCCCACACTAGTTCACATTCTTTCTGGCTTAGGTAAATGGAAGTGTTTCTGCTCTTGGTCAGGCCTCAGCGCAGTGATAGCGGTGATAATAAGCTCATAGAGATAATAACACATACTCCTACAGGAAAAATCGCCAGGGCTTTTGAGTGCTGAGGGAAAGCCAGCTGATGAATTTTTAAATGTTAATCTTCACCGCCGCAGCAGGGAGTGCACTCGTCAGTAAAACGAGGGCTGCCTGGAATGCTCACCAAGATAATTAATTGTTGAGTCTTTACTGTGGGGGGATGCATCTACCGAGACCCATTGCAGATATTATACAGCTGTTAACTTTTGAGCCAATTCACGTTTTTTTTATCCTTTGTACAGCTGCGTATGTGTGCAAGTGTGCGTGACCGTGTGTATGTGTGTGCTTTTCATGCATATGTGTAAATGAATTTGCCTCATCGAACCCCCGCGGGTATAAAGCCAGATGTTACAGCTGCAACATACAAGCACTGTTGACAAAAAGACGACTTCAGTGCGTCTGTCTCTGAAATATTCATGGGCTCCTCGTCTTTTATGTACACTTGCATCGATTGAAGATCCCAACACGCCTGCGTTTTCTCCCTAACCCCCGCATGTTTGAGTTTGACTGATGCTTGTGCACTGCTATTGTTTTAATAAACCTATTTTATAGAGAAGTTAAAATGGTCGCGGCTCGTTCTTGTACCTTCTTTGGCCTTCCATGTTTATGTGGACCAGTGCATTTGCCATATTACATGCTGTGTGTCTGCTGTCTCTTTCTTTATGGTGGTATACTTTTTGTGAGGAAAGATTGTAGAGTGCTGCTTGTAGAGTGCTGTGTATTGCTTTTTCTATTGGCTCAAATCAAAGAAAACTGGTTACTGGTCCTGCTTTTGAGCAAGAAGATAGTAGGTTTGATACCCAACTGAGTGAGTGGCAATTGGTGAAGTGAGATCATTCCATTCATGGGACCTGTTATATGCAACATTTTGAGGACTTTTTACACATTTAGTAGATATAATTTTGTATTTTAAAATGTTGATCGCTATGTTAACATCCCTAATTTTTAACATTATCAAACCCAAAGCTTAATACAGTTTGTGCTTAGCTTTAGATCTATAGAGTATTGTCAGATGAGCATTGCATGTATAGTGTAGTGGCTGTCTGTATTGTTTCGCCCAGGGGTATACAAGCTATGGCCTGGGAACCAAATGCAGCACTCAGACCAATTTTTGTTGGCCCTAAGACCTGCTGAATTGGCCCAGTTGATCATAGGCACTGCTTTTTTCTGCAATTTTAAGTAATTCTACCACTATAGCCTCAATAGCATCACATTGCATTGTGATACAGACCTAAGATTAATGTTCCAAGCCTGATTAAAGATGCAATTGATCCGTCAAAGCTGTGTTAAATCCACTTATCTGAACGACTCATTGTATTGTCTGCCAGTCTCCGATTTGAATAGTTTTCAATTTGTGGCCATTGGTGAAAAAGGTTGCCCATCGTCTAGCCTAAACACTAAAGTTAACCCTAACCTTGCCACACATGCTACTGCAATATCATTACTAACTCTGTGTGGTTTTCTATTTGGACTGGATTGCACTGTATCTATTGTTTTGCTATTAGCAGGCTTTTGCAAATGATGCACTTTGTTTTGTGAATTGGGTCAAATGTCATAAAACTGTTTAATAGTTGATAATTACTCCACTAATGTGAGTCTGGGAGATCTATTTCTTCACATTAGCTTTCATCGGGTGCAGCGGTGTCGGCTGTGAAGACGGGTGACCTTTTCAATCTGGTCTGAATATTCTCCGTAATCCTATCACACCACATGTTTGGATGAGTCCAACAAAATCTTTCCATTTTTATTTTAGTCATTAACCCTATTTGCGCCCTAGAGCTGTCCAAGTTAATGAAGTTGAGATTTCTGCACAGGATTAATTAGAGCTTAAATGGGAATACAGGGAGAGGGGAGGGGGCTAAATAAACAATGTAATAAATGGCGCTGCGCGTGGACTTTAATGCATGATTAAATTGGGATTGTCTTGGGATGAGGCAAAGCACACACAACTTACTCTCTTACACTCACTTCATACATCATGCCTTCACTGCTAATGGTGGTAGCCAGGTCCCATGGTGATACTAAACATACAATGGATAGACACAGAGAAAGTGTGATCAGAGAGAAGCTAGTTAAACAGATTCATTTTGAATAAACCAGATTGCTTTTACTCACATAACATTAATTTGAAGAACAATTTTAAAACAGTAGCTCAGCTGGTAGAGCGTTTTTCACCAATTCGAAGATTGGCGGCATTCGTTGAGCAGTCAGATCTATTGAGCCACAGGTTGACATGTGATTCCAAGCTCGGACAGATGAATGTTGTTGTATCCTTGGACAAGACACTTAACTTATCTCACCCCCAATGTCTGCGTATACTGTTGTGCATGAATGTATGTGTGAATGGGTGAGTGGTTCCTTGATGCAAAGCACTTTGGCTGCCTTGACGGTGGAAAACTGCTATATGAAAATGGAACCGTTTTACCAAAACTACTTTTGCCTGCTGTACACATCTGTACATATCTTGAGCTAGCATTTACTAGTTAATAATATATTTTGTTTATTGTCCTTGAATAAAAAAATAGGAAAGATCAACTATAGTTACATCTGTTTTCTTTTTCATCTATTTTCTTTTATTTTTACTCTTTATTTTGTACTTTCTCCTTAAAATTGTTATTATTAATTAAGGCAGGGCGATTTCACTTTAAAACTCGTTTTAGGGCACAGCTTATGTAACTCAGTGCATTTTAAACCAGAACACACCATAACCTTCAAATTGAAAATTAGTTCTGGATGGGTCGAAAACATCTTGATTACAAAAACAGTGTCCAGATGACTACCTCTGAAACCTTTGAAACCTCACGTTATCTATTCAGAAAGTCACCCTGAAGCTATGAAAAGCAGATGGACGCTGCACATACAGCCAATGTCAAAGGATCACACGAGAGGTTAGCTTTTAGCATCACATCATCACGCTCCAGATGTCAGCCTGATACCTAACTTTATTTATATCCCAGAGCAGCGGTTTACACAAATAGTGAACGAGGCACCTTCCGCTTGATTGCTCTGCGTACCTGCGCTCAGACAGAGAGTGTAAACCCTCTCCTTAGTGGGTTTGAGTAAGTTACAAAGGTGAGCACACAATGGATTCAAAGACAATTTCAATCTCTATTCACAATGGCTATTATAAGTCCTTTATTATTAATGGAGGGCTGAAACCAATCGGAGGTATTCCCAAAATGAAAGGAAACAATGAGAGTGGGGTTATTGTGTACACTGGCTTTAGTTTAGACATCAAGGGCTGAATGTACACTTAAACAATGAACTAAAGACAGCACAATTGCAATTGGACAACAGGGTGGAGGTGTTAAGTGCCTGCATTGTACTTCAGTAGACCACAACAAAAGGGCAAAAAGAAATGAGGAAGATTATTACCTCTTTACTACTATTCAACTTTATAATTTGATAAATGTATTGATACTGCTTTTTCTCCCTTTACACCTGATCCATCATTCAAAGTGTCAGCAGTACCCAGAGACTGTTCTCCCAGGGCTACCTCAGCCTATTGTGCACTTTCCCACAGATTTTAACCATAGTCTGTGTAAAGATGTGGACTTAGAGAGTATGTAACATCACGCATAGTGTTGGGCTCCAGTCAATTGAAGCGCGTCGAAGCTAGCAGTTATAGGGGCAACTTTGGAGCCGAGTTCCATTTTTTGGAATTACAACTGTGAGAAGGATAGCAACCAAAGAGCCAACCCAGTGCAAGGTTGCTGAAGGTAATGCTTCTTCAGACTGCACCGCTGGTTTAGCAGAGAGCGAGCACTTAGCAACGCTGTCAATCAAACCTGTTGCTAATGTTAGAGGGAGCAACCTTGGGGAAAGAAGGCGTCTGATTTGTCTTGGTTCATGACTAGCCTTGGCTAGCCAGTGTGCCCAGCATAATTACGTTGCTGCTAGTTTGTAGCTTATCTTTCTCCTTCTTCTGGAAAATGACATTGATACATCACTGGAGCGTAGTCTCTGATTGATTGACGTGGCACGTCAAATGCCAAAAGTTCAGCTTTTTCAACTTTGGCGTCTGACGCTTTGGGAGTGCGAAAAGAGCAGCCAACGAGTGAACACTCAAGACGCATGCTTCAACAGCAGTCTTGCATTGCTCTGATGCTTGAAAATGTGACACAGAAACACAGGATGGCCTAGACATGCGTCCACCATAGACTTGTAAACATGTATGCATGTAAACTCAATGCCCTGGTCTGAAGGCAACAGAAAGGAAAAGTGGAGAAAGAGTGCATTTATGTGAGAGGTGATATAAGGCAGAACTTGCTGCTAAGGCAATGTAGTATTTAAAACTATACAGGTTCAAAGATGCTTTCAGAATAACAAACACAATGCAGTTTATTTACTTAACTTCACTGCATGAGTTTTGGCCTGAGAAAAGAGGAAACATCAGAGACAAGCCAAGTCGTGCTTAAAGTAATCCCTTCATTGACATAATCAGAGCTGCCGAGTGCCAGTGTGTCTTGAGTGAGGTAGTCCAGACTAAGTGATGATTGAGGGCCTCCATTTTGTTGGTTACATAATGGGCCTATATGATGAGAGGACAGTGCGGCTGCCAGCTCCACCACTGTAATAAGTGACACAGTCGGCCAGTTCTTAGCCTTTCAATGATGACAAGTGGCAGCGGAAATGGAGAGGCGCTGGCAAACTGTCAGAATCTGTGATGTGCCTTACCCACTTGGCACCCCATCTGCTGACGTTTATCCATCAGAGGGTTCCTGAAGGACTGACATGCTCACAAAGAGATAGACAAGTTTGAAGCTTCAGGCTAAAGAGTACTAGGTGTATGCTTTAAGACTTGTTTTTGTGTGTTTTTTTATGTTGACACAATTGTTTATTTTTTATTCATTTATGTGTATTTATACAGGGGTAACTCAGTGAGAGCACTCAGACTCTCCATTTCATGGGCACCCTGTTTAAAACGCAGAAAAATACAACAAAAAACAAACAAAACAAAAAAGTACACAAGTCCATTTAAAACATTAAAATCACCTGCAGGTGTGATTATGACCAGATTATTAAAGTGCATTAGTGGCACTACTGTATCTAATTTTCCATGTCCTTGAAATGTATTCCATTTTTGGAAAGTAAAATAACCAAAAGCTTTTTTTTTTTCCTATTTCAATTCGAGTGCGGACAGTTTTAACTTCATCACCTGTTATGAAATGAAGGCCTCAGTGAAAGTGTGAATCTAAAGGTTTCAAAGTAGTGGCTGAAGTCTGCACGTATATTATATCTCCATAATCTAATACAAAAAGAAAGATTGCTTGAACAATTTCTTTTCTGTAATTCAATGGGATATAAGATTTGTTTCTGTAATAAATTCTGAGATATGTATTTTAAAGGATACATTTTTGCCAAGCCAAAACCCAAGATATTTATAGATGGTGACTCATTCCATCAAGTGTGTAAAGATTTGCAGCTTGCACATTACTTAAATGTTTTTTTTTTCAGAGGAAAATTTTGTTTTTAATAAAATCTTGGTGCAGTTTTTAGCAATATCCCAAAAAGTAATATTTGATACACAAAAAACAGGCCCTGCGTGTATAAAATGCATGATGTAAAATGTAACTTTTTTGAATAAAGAGCATTTTGAATAACTATGTGAACTATCGCTTTGCTGCAAATGTTTATCTAGAGGTTTCCGGGACATTACATTGACATACAATCATTTCCAGAAGCATGATACTACCATAACTCTATTGTTTTATTATTATTTTAACCCATATTAATCAATGTTGTGGATTTAATTACATCAGTGAGACATGATTTGTGTAGTCATAAGCGGACAGGTCCATATAAATTGTGTACAAATTGTCTCCACAACATGATAAATACTCACCCACAATCACGCAAAAAACTTTCACTGAAGACATACACACCATATGCAGAAATCTGTTTTCTTTCTTTCAAAAGTCGTTTTATTAAACTGCCAAAAGGTACAATGAAGTGCAGAATACTTGTTATTAAAACATTTTCTTTTTTTCAATATTTAACAAAATTACCCCACCCACACAAATAAAACAACAAAACTACAGGCCAGCTGCAAAATAAAGATAAAAAAAACCACAACCCTAAATAAGGCATACATGTGATAGTAATAAAAAATAACAACAACAATAATAATAAAAATAACTAATGTAATAAATAATTAATAATAGTAGAATAAAAATTACAATGGGGAGGGAGGGAGGGGGGCTACTCTGCTGTGATAGTTGAAGGTTTATCAAAATAATCTAAGAAAGGGCGCCATAGTTTATAAAATTTTGTTCCTGATCCGCGAACAGTAAATCTAATTTTTTCCAAATCCATATGGAACATTATGTCTTTTATCCATTGTGCATGGAAGGGAGATGTCGTGTCTTTCCACTTCAATAAAATTGCTCATCTAGCGATAAAGAGTGCGAAGATCAGAACCTTCAGTTTGGAGTTTGGCAAAAAAGGGTCCCTGGCCACTCCGAAGATGGCACAGAGTGGGTCAGGTTTAATTTGATACTGCAGGACTTCAGACATAGTCTGAAAAACAGAATGCCAGAAATTAACTATCACCGGACAAGACCAGTACATGTGCAACAGTGTGCCAGGTGCGCTGCTACATTTTCCGCAAGTTGGGTCCACATCATGGTAGAAATGTGCTAGTTTAACCTTTGACAAATGCACTCTGTGGACGATTTTGAACTGAATGAGCGCATGACGAGCACACATCGATGTAGAATGAACTCGGCTAAGAATCGAGTCCCACACCTCATCTGTAAGAGGAAGATTTAGATCTTGTTCCCATTTGGATCTAATTGCAGCCACAGAGGGACAGTTGAGATCTGAGATTATGCTATAAAGAGCTGACAGAACACTCTTTGAAGTGGGATTGACTGAAAGCAAGTCGTCAACCAGGTTGTCTAAAGGTCTTTGAGGGAACTGTGCTGCTACACTCTGCATGTAATGTCTGACCTGTAAAAAAACTAAAGAAATGTGCTGAACCAATTCCAAATTTTGATGATAGTTGGGAGAAGCTAGCAAACTGTCCATCCAGATATAAATCAGCAAAGCATTTTAGGCTTTTTTTGTGCCAAACGTGAAATGCCCCATCAGTCATGGAAGGGGCAAACAAGTGGTTTAAAGCAATTGGACTCTGGAGTGAGAAAGCCTGGAGACCAAAACTCTTCCTGAACTGGGACCAGATCCTCAGAGACTGTTGAACTACTTTATTATTACCAGAAGACAAGGAGGCAAGAGGGAGCGGTGACCCCAAAGTTGCTGGTAAAGACATTTTATTTGACGCGTGCAACTCCATGGTGACCCAGACAGGAGACGAATGCTCCAGGTGGAAATGTTTCCAATAGAGCATACACCTAATATTTGCTGCCCAGTAATAATATTGAAAGTTGGGCAATGCCATTCCCTCCACCTGTCTGGGCCTCTGAAGAATGGCCCTCCTCAATCTAGGTGGTTTATCCTTCCAAATATATGAACTAATTAAGGAGTCTAAAGATTTAAAAAATGATTTGGGAATAAAAATAGGAAGACACTGAAATAGGTAAAGGAATTTTGGGAGTACTGTCATTTTAATAGAATTTATTCTCCCCACCAGAGACAGAGATAATGGAGACCATTTAGACAGCATTTGCTTGCACTGATCAAAAAGGGGAACAAAGTTACTCTTAAACAGGTTGTTTAACTGTTTAGTGACACATATTCCAAGATAATTAAAACTGTCAGACACTACTTTGAAAGGGAAATCCAAAGGACCCTGGTCACCACCTTTTCCACTGATAAAGAACAGCTCACTCTTAGTTAGGTTTGTCTTATATCCTGATAATTTACTAAAAAACATTTAACACTTTAAGTACAGCAGGTAGGGAAGTGGCCGGATTGGAAAGAAATAAAAGGAGGTCATCCACATAAAGGGAGACTTTATGTTCAATTCCACCCCTCCAGATGCCTTGTATCTCATGACTGCCTCTAACTGTAATTGCCAGTGGTTCGATTGCCAGAGCAAAAAGCAATGGGCTTAAGGGACAGCCCTGCCTTGTTCCACGATATAATTTAAAGAATTGTGAGTAATGACCATTCGTCAGCACAGAAGCCATAGGACTTAGGTAAAGGAGTTTGACCCAGGAGCAAAATAGAGGGCCAAAGCCAAATCTTTCTTAAGTAAAAAATAAGTAGTCCCACTCGACCCTATCAAATGCTTTTTCAGCATCCATAGCAATAAGGCTTTCAGGTGTTTTGTGGTTAGGGGTGTAAATAATGTTAAAAAGCCGACGAATATTGAAAAAGGAGTGACGATTCTTAACAAAACCAGTCTCGTCTGGTGAAACAATAAAGGGGAGAGCTTTTTCAAGTCTATTAGCCAGAAGCTTGGCTAAAATTTTAACATCTGTATTTAATAAAGATATAGGTCTGTAGGATGTGCAGTTAAGAGGGTCTTTATCCTTTTTAAGTAGCAAGGAAATGCAGGCTTGGTAACAAGAAGAAGGGAGAACCCCAGACCTAAATGATTCAGCAAAAACATCGCACAGAAAAGGGCAAAGGTCATCAGAGAACTTTTTTAAAAAATCAGCTGAAAACCCGTCAGAGCCCGGAGATTTTCCTGACTGCACAGACAAAATCGCCAATTTAATTTCCTCCTTTGTAATGGGAGATTCCAGAGTTAAAAAAAGGTTTCAAAGTCCTTAGATTTTACTGTACATTCTGATGAGTATAATTTAGAGTAGAATAATTTAAACGTATCGTTAACTACCTTGGGATCAGATGTTACCTCCCCATTATCCATCCTAATTCCCGTTATAATTTGCCTCGCGTTGATTAGCTAGAAGTTTACCAGTTTTTTCACCATGTTTGTAAAATTCACTCCTATTTCTGAGCAAACAGCCCTCAACCTGACGGGTAGAAAGAAGATTGAGCTTAGTTTGCAATTCCAAACGTTCTTTATACAATGCGGGTGATGGTGTGCGTACTGCCTGTCAATGTTTAAAATCTGGTCAGAAATGTTTTCCTGTTCCTGCCTTGCAGATTTCCGTTTAAAAGCTGCAAACGAAATTATTTCCCCCCTAAGAAATGCTTTCATTGCCTCCCAAACTGTGCTCTCTGGCATACCTGGTGTTCTGTTTTCAGTCAAAAAGGTTTTGATTTTGGAAGAGATATCTATGACAAATTGTTCATCAGTAAGCAACAATGGATCCAGTTTCCAGTGCTTTCTCGCAGAATCACCTCCCTGGAAAGTCAGTTTAGGTACAACAGGGGCGTGGTCCAAAACAGTAATGCTATCATAAGTGCAAGAAGTGAGATTAGGAAGGAACAGACTATCAATAAAGAAATAATCTATCCTAGTGTATGTATGATGTACGTGAGAAAAGAAAGAATAGTCTCTACCAGTGGGGTACAAAAAGCGCCAAGGGTCCGTGAGGCTGTAATCTTCAAGAAAAGATTTCACATATATTGCAGACTTGTTAGGAGATGCAGGTTTAGGGGATGAACAGTCTAACATTGCATCCAAAAAGAAATTAAAGTCTCCCCCTAGAATTAAGGAATTGCCGTTTAAATCAGAGAAATGGGAGAACAAATTATGAAAAAAATTCACATCATCAAAATTGGGCGCATAGAGATTTGCTAAGGTCACCTGTTTATTGCAGAGCCTGCCAGACACAATAACAAAACGTCCATTTTTATCAGCTATAACGTTTAAAGGTATAAATGGAATATTTAGATCAATGAGAATAGCAGCGCCCCTGGCCTTGGCTTTAAAATTTGAATGAAAAAATTGCCCTGGCCAGCTCCTTCCTAGGCGTAGTTGATCTGAGTCCTGCAGGTGTGTCTCTTGCAAAAAAAATCACACCAGCCCTAAGTTGTTTTAAACGTGTCAAAACTCTTTTGCGTTTCACTGGATGATTCAGCCCTTTAACATTCCAACTGACCAAAGTAAGATTATTGTTCATTTAAAAAACCTTTTGTGTGTAGCTGATGTAGCCCCAAGGGGGGGAGAGGGGTGAGGGGAGGGAGGGACACGGGGGCAGCAACCACGTAAACTCCTGCTCTCTTCTCATACCAAAAAAATGCTTCCATGCTACTAGTTTGATCCCGCATAATAAACATTATAATCTCACCCTAAATCAGATAAGAGACAAAAACAGCCAACAAACAAACAAGGTAAAACAAAACAAACCAAACCATATAGAGAGCAAGCATGTACCTTACATTGAACAGCCCAGGGACACAGCACTATGTGTCAGGAGATTTCCAAATGCGGATGTTTATTATGGCTCACTTCAGATGTTTCATTTGGTTCAGTCAATGTCAGTGTACTCACCAGAGCCAAAATGTCAATGTCAAATATCAATCTTAAAGTGAAGTGCGTTAGTTACCCTCTGTGTTTCGAAGGAAACGAGTTGCCTCCGGAATAGATGCCAACCACTGCCTTTCGCCGTCAGGGAGAGTGATCCGGAGCCTCGCAGGGAAGAGAAGAGATGGGCGAAGTCCTTTTTTATAAAGTTCAGCCATGACGTCCTTATATTCTGCTCATTGTTTCACGACATCAGCGTTATAGTCCTCATAGACTCGTAGTTTGTGGCCACGATATTCCAGAGTCCCACGTCGCCGCGCCTCCCTCATCACCAGGTCCTTGGTCTGGAAGCGGTGAAAGCGAATGATGACGACGCGCGGCCGCCCGCTGGGATCAGGTCTGGTACCTCGGTGTGCTCTATCCAACTCCGGGGGAGACGTCAGTACCTCGGCACCGAAAACCTCCTCGAGAAGTTGGGAGAAGACAGTCGGCCGCATACCCTCCAAAGACTCCGGTAGACCCAGTAAGCCCGCTAAGCTAGCGCTAGCACCGACAGGTGAGCCCGCGCTAGCAGCCGCAGACGAACCGCTGCTGTGTCTTTTTTGGTTTGTTTGCTTGCTTTAGGCCAGTGCTTCTCAATTATTTTCTATCATGCCCCCCCCCCCCCCCCCCCCCCCCCCCCCCCCCCCCCCCCGAAAAAATAAAATAAATGAAATGATATAATGAAATTTAATTAAATATCAAATAAAAACATAAAATTAAATCAACATCAAATGAATAAATTAAAATTAAATAAATATCAAAATAATACATTAAAATTAAATAAATATCAAAATAATACATTAAAATTAAATAAAACAAGTAATTTAGCAATTTGGGACGCCACCTTATATGATGCTCAGTGCTTGCTGCTTTAAGTGACATTTACAAAGCGGGATGATTGTTGTTAATATTCAGCACGTTTACGCTGAAAAAACTCCAGTGTCTTATCAGCGTGACTGAGGTGTAATGAGGTGGCGCCTTAACTTATTTGGCTTCATACTTCATACTGTCTCCATACTGTTTTCAGACACAGCAGACACTGGTCTGTCCTCGTGTCCCACCGGAGTCACGGTGAAGCCAAGTGCTAAATACGCTTCCTCAGACTTCCTCGTCTTATTTTTCAGGTGACTTTACCTTTGTCTATATCCGCCTTTCTTTTCATCCCTGTTAAAATGTTTTTCATAGTGTCTCTTTAGCAAAAGTGTTTCTTGTTCACTGCCCTGTGTCACGATCTGTTCGCTCTCTCCTGCTCTTTGCTGTGCGCGCGCTGCGTACAGTACTACAGTGTCATACACGCCCCCCCACTATTTGAGAACCACTGCTTTAGGCATATTTCAAACGCCAAACAGCTGCCACACTGTTCGAAGACCCAAAATGACAGTGCACGGCTAGTCAAATAGGGTTTTGTAGGTAAAACTGAAAAAGTACTGCGGGAGCTAGCGGCCAACACACCTACTCCATTGCGTGCAACACCGGAAGTCCAGAAATCTGTTTTCTGAAGAAAAAAATCTCTTCAACATTCAAAACCCGTATTTGTCAGTTTCTTTTTTTTTTTTTTTTTCTGAATTGAGGTGTAACTCACGTCCCCAAAGCATTGTGGGTAACATGCTCATTTGTCCATAGTTCTTCTCATTCCCAGAGGAGCTGCTTTATTCCTGATATTTCTAAAGGCTGGTTTCATACAAGATCTCTCTATCAGAGAAGAATGCGTGTAGAACAGTAGTTGGCAGCACTTCACTCCACACTAAGAGACAGCACTAGATCTGTGTGATGTGCGTCAGCTCTGTGTTCTGTCTCATATTCTCTTTAGCCTTCATGTGTTACACTGTTCTGAGATATGATGGCACCACTGCACTGGGAGGCGAATCGAACAAACTGTCTTTATAATGGAAATATATAAACTTGGCCACTAACATACAACACTGAATATGCTTGTTTAAATTGTATTCAGTTGGCATCTCACGATAACATATTTCAATCTGTGATATATTGATGAAGAAAATATAGATGCTAAATGATATTATTGAACTGACAAAATGACCCAAGAGCAGATTTAAACCACACACAAAAAAAGTACAATGTTGTTAAAAGATTATGAGCTGCCACAAATGAAACACTTTAGTACTTAGTTTGAATCTGAAATGAGCCATAGAGTTGATTTATTCAACCTTTCATGGTTTAAAGTAAAAAGTAGCTGTTAATTTGAAAACTACCGCTTCATGACATCACAAGGTCGAACAAAGCATTTTGAGGTTTGTAGATGTAGACAAACAATTATAAAGGGTCAAACATGTGTGAATGAAACAAAACAGAACTCCAGGTATGTTTTTGCGAAGGAAACAATGTTCTAACATGGCTAAAACCTCACAAGAGTCAATTTTGTATCCTAACACAAAAAAAATTACCAAACATTTCCCTGTAGTGCAAAGAAAATATGCACACAATAAATACTGACCCCAGAAAAATATTGTTCCAGCTCAGATATTGAACTGTAAGTCAATATAGTAATTATTGGACCTAATATTTGAGCTTATGTAATAATATTTCACTAGATTCAAACCATTTCAGACTGGTTCAAAGATAATTTAGCTTGAAATAAGAAAACAAATTTGACAATCGGGTGAGTAAAAATAATGTATCCCGTTGGCTTAAAAAAATATATATATATATATATATATATATATATTTTCAGGAAGCCAATTTGATAATGCATTTCATAAAATAAAGACACAGTGAGAGGAATTATGGTTTATTTAATTCAACTGTCCAAACAATGTGTAGTCTAAAGTGTGTAATAAAAATAAATAAAAGTATTTGAATAAAAAGAGACTTGAGCGGTTGCTTGTGTTGACTGATCTGCTTTGATGCTGTTTCTTGAGTTTGTTTTCCAAGTATATTTGTGTTTGAGAGATTTGGCTCCTTTCAACAGTGAGACCTGTTTCGAACTGTTCGTATTAAGGAGTAGAATGTGTTTGTTGGCTTATGTTAAAGGTTAAACTGCATGTCCCACCATATTCTTTATGAAAGGGTGATATATACAGAATATCAGACAACAGTTTTGGTTTTGGTGAGTTCTTGAGACTCGCTGTAGAAGTATTAAAAAGGATTGTTTTTGTTCGGCCGTGACACTATCAGAGGCATCAGTGCGAGCATTTGCCAGCAGGTTACATTGATCGGTTCATGGCCTTAACTGAGAGTTCTGCATGCTGTAGCCAGAGGACAAGATTCCTAATGAATAACACATCTCCTCTAACTGCAGGAGGAAGTCCACACCACTGTGATCCAACAGGAAGCGCGCCATTGACTCAGTGCACAACACAACTCCAAAGAAACAGCGGATCAGCTCCAGGGCAACTGTGATCAAAGCAAAGACTTTTATCTATCTCCTAAATCTCCCCTGTAATAATCTATTAGTGCATTCAGCAGCCAGGTCTGGAGAGCATGTAGCACACAGAGGAGCGCTGATGAGACACAAATCAAAAGCTTAGTGAAGAGGAGCGGACATTTTGATTTTTCATCCATCCATCCATATCATCCCTGTGATTTAAGTGGGGAAAATGGAGAGATCAGTTTAGAGATTTGTCTTCTTTCTGCACTATACATAAGCAATAAATTTACAGGTCCTGATGTGTATCTATTCTTATAGTATGTAATTAAACTAAAGATGATGTACAGAATGTAGCCAATTAACCCCCGTCAAATTATCCAAGATGTTTTGCGCTCCACAAAAATAAAGTGAGTTGATATCACAACATAACATTTTAAATACATTTTTGATTTTGTAAAAATATAGAAGCCAATGTTTGTTAGCAGGAAAAGGATGTCCAGTAGCACAAGGCACACACACACACACACGCGCGCACACACACCCCACACGCACACACACATACATATACATATATATATATATATATATATATATATATATATATATATATATATATATATATATATATATATATATATGTATATGTATATATGTATATATATATATATACTTTCGTCTGTGGCAGTCGTGTGATTTACGCTAAGCCCTGCCCCTTGTCTGATGACATTCACACATCCCATTTGCCCTGCCCCTTTCACTTATGATTTATGTTAAGCCCTGTCCTTTGTCTCTGCGACAGTCATGTCCACCCCTTTTCCTGTATGATCAAGCTGTGTATGAGGCAGTGGCTGACTGACTAGCTCATTCTGGTATGTTATCTGACTTTTGCACGGGGGACCAGGGTTCAAACCCAGCATGAATTGCATGACTGTCACAGAGGAAAAGGGGATGGAGCTTAGTATGAATCACATGACTGTTGCAGAGGAGAAAGGGGCTGGGCTTAATCATATCATCATATGAGAAACATGACTGGCCTTAGGGAAAGGGGGTGGGGCTTTGTGTGAATCATGTGACTGTCACAGAAGGAAAGGGGGTGGGGCCTTAGCATGAATTGTATGTGAAAAGGGGTGGGGCTTAATGTGAATCACAGATATGTGAATGTTGTCAGACAAGGGGTGGGGCTTAGCATAAATTGCACAACTGTCACAGAGAAAAAGGACAGAGCTTAGCAATTAATCATATGTTGCCTCTTGGATTTAACTAAGCAAATAGGTATGGATGGTGCAGTTGGTCAGGTCTAGGTTTGGCAACAGTATGTGCTCAAAGATAGAGGTCAGCTGACTACTACTAGTATACTGAATGACCAGGTCATTCCATCAATGGATGGAACGGACATATTCCAAGATGACAATACCAGGATTCATCAGGCTCAAATTGTGAAAGAGTCGTTCAGGGAGCATGAGACATAATTTTCACACATGGATTGGCCACCACAGAGTCCAGACCTTAACTCCGTTGAGAATCTTTGGGATGTGCTGGAGAGGGCTTTGTGCAGCGGTCAGACTCTACCATCATCAATGCAAGATCTTGGTGGTTAATGCAACACTGGATGGAAATAAACCTTGTGACATTGTAGAAGCTTATCAAAACGATGCCACAGCAAATGAGTAAATACTAGAGTGTGTGACTTTTTTTTTGGCCAGGCAGTATAGCATTGGGTTTAATTAACAGTGTGAAGACATAACATCAGAAGATAACTTAGATACATTAGACCAGTACTCTAATTAATTCCTTCTTTCCATTCATAAAAAAACGCTAGACCCACCTCCTTGCCCGGGCAGTTCATGATCCACAACTTGTATGTATCAGGGACTATGGGGATAGTTTATAAAACAAAAGACAAAACAGCAATTGCGCCAACATCAATGCCACAGCTCCGCTGTAGCCAGCAGAGCAACTACAAATCATCTGAAACATATGAGCTGGGAAAACTGGGAGCGCATTACCCAAGATGCACGTTCCACAGCGTATGATCCGAGGGCTTCTTAGGCCAGTGAATTGGTGCCTGACGCAAAGGTGTACTCTATGTGAACCAGTGAACCATGAGGGGCAACCCGGCCGGTGCACCCAGGGCTCATCACCCCACCAGAAGTGTAGTGACAGACTTTGTTCTGTTCAGTTAATGGGCCAGGTGCAGGGTTCAGGCAGTGACACCGAAAGAAGCTACAACTTAGAACAAGTGTATTTTTGTATGCTCAGATGCTGAATGATGAAGTTAGCTCAAACGTATGTCATGTCTTCACATTGGTAAACTCAATTCCCAATGTGTAGCCTGCTCTGTTCTGTATAAAGCGCCTTTAGGAATCCTTCCTCCAGGTTAACTGGAGTGGTGTTGTTGCTAAATATATAGGAGTCAATGTTTGTGACCACTCATAATGTCACACTAGCCTTATTAGCAGGAAAAAGCTACAAATGCCTAATTTTCATGGTAAGCATAAAAAGATATGTGTAAGCGTAAAACTAAATATGTAAGTGTAAAAGGATATTTGTATGTGAAAAACGAAATTTGTAAGTAAAAAAGGAAATATACATATTTTTTTATTTATCATTGTACAAATCAATATTTACACTTTTAAATATTCTGGAAAAATTGGACCTTCATACAGACTCCATATTTGGAATTCTTACTGCAAGTATCGTAGCAACCACAAAGCCAATGTGGAGCCAAGCTTTGGAAGGTAACGCCCCTCCTGTAAATCAAAACTGTTACTAATGGTAGCTAGAGCGACCTCGAGGAAAGAAGGAAGCTGATTTGTCTCTTATTAATGTTCATATCTTGAGTTACAGATACACTAGAAAAATAAAAATGCCAGGCTAGCAGGTTAGCTATATCCATTTATATGTACAGTCTACTTATATATACAGTTTACTTCAGAAGAACTTAGTTTTATCTATTGATTACAAGTGATTTTACTCAGAAAATCCAAAAAAGAAATCCATAAATCATTTCTGTTTCTTGTTATAGAAAACAGGACATTTTAATTGTTTCTATGGTAACGGCTCAATCTGTCTCATTAGCAATAGTCCTATGCATAAACCCCATTTCAACTCCATATTATAGACCTATAAATTGTTGCAATGTCATCTGAAACCCATCAATATGCCCAAAGTACCGCTGGAACCTTACCTCCCTCAGTGCCAGCCTTCCATAGCGTTACATGGGAGGAGCAGATCAGAGAGCAGAGATGGCATTTATCCACTTTATCCTCAGCTAATGCCACTTTTCATGTACACTCTTGAAGCCCTTATTAAACCAACACAAGGTGGCCTCCAAATCGTCTTCCTTTCCTTTAAGTCCTTTCACTCATCCCACGGAAACATTTTCTCTTTTTCCCTCTTTTGCCCATTTTCTAGCTCAGCCATGCAAGATAAAAGCAGAAATGTCTTTATCTCTCTCAAAGTGCCGGCAAGAACATGAAAGCGGCTCCACAAAAACACAGTTGAGTTCGGGCTCATTGCAGTAAATATACAATGTAATGAAGGAAAACGAATTTTAGGATGCAAATTTTGACTTATAGTTTAGCACTTTAATTATGCGTATCGCTCATCGCTCATTTTGAAGAGAATAGTAAAGATAGAAATAAAAAACATGAATGCATAGTGTGAATATGTTAAATGTAAATTCTAAAGCTATTTTAAACTGTTGTTCCCCAGACCTCATTAGCCTAGTCCGAGTTGAAGATAAAGCCTTCTGCAGAATCACTTTGTATTGTTGGAACAAGTGTGTCTCTTTGTAATGCTGGACAAAAAGAAACAAGAAAAAACAAGACTCAAACTTTGCCAAAGAAAGCCTATAGACTCTTTAGAAGTCTTTGCTAACACAATCTTTGAAAAAAAAAACAAAAAACCCTCGTAAATGTGGATAATCTGTGTACCAGTCTCAATCCTATAAATATAGTATCACAGTGGCAGAGGGGCTAGCCAGATTGGACTACTGCCTTTCCATGTGTTTGCCTGTTTCCGCCCGTGTCTGGGTGAGATCTAGAGATGTGTCCCCATTGGCATTTTAGAATGGGTCAAATGCAGAGGACAAATTTACCTATGGGGATAAATAAAGTGTACTTTAACCTTAAAGGTCCTACATTAAGCAAAATTGACTCTTGTGAGCTTTAAGTCATGTTATAATGTTGTTACCTCCTCAGAAACATAGCTGGAGTTGTGTATTTTTTTCATTCACACGTTTGAGTGATCCTGGACTATGAGGATTTCTGTATCCCCATAGCTCAAAATGCTCTGTTCCACCTTGTGATGTCATATAGTGATAATTTTTTTAAGTTAACAGCTGCCTTTAACCATTTCTTTAGTATAGACTGGAAATTCCAGGATGAAAATTATCCAAATGATTCCAGTGAATCAGTATGAAGTTTAAAAACACAGCACTTCCTTTATTACCACACTTACTATTACTTGACATCACATGGTGGAACAGAGTGTTTTATTTTTGAGAGAAGTAAGACGAGAAAGAAACAACATTAGATATAGTCGTATGGGCCCTTTAACCTTACATATAAAGTTGCTGTAGGTGGCTGATGATTGTGTTGTATTGTGTTTCCGTTCTTCAAATTTTTAAAAAGTAAATGGGATAGTAGGTCTACAGAAGGACCTTGCTTACATTTTTTTTTTTTTTTTTTTTACATATGACAACCAAAGCAGTGCAGGCTGGTGATGTGCGACTGACCTTGTGCTCTTTGTCCCATAAACAGAAGGAGTCTGCGGTCCCACATGTGAAGACAGCACATCTTAAATCACTCATGTCCCGGGAGGTTGTTTATATTAGAGATCGTCCTTGTCCTAAACTATATGTAGCTAAACAAAGAGGTTACTCAGTTAATACACCTTACTTTCCCCACTGGCCTAAAATGGAATATATACAATGTTTGGAGATGGTTTGATATGGAGAAACCTATAGGATTTGATAGATAAAGAGCTGGCTAAAAGTCACAAAACAATCTTCTTCACCTGGTTAGTGCTTTTTTAAATAGTGTCTGAATTGTAACTAAAGCTTTAACTGTTATCATTATTCTAACTTTGCGCTATTTCTATTCAATTTTATTCTATTATTACTACTTCTGCATGACATGAAATAATTAGCATCCATTGCTTTTGCTTGGTGTCTGGATGTATTTGAACACAATTTGTCTTGTCCTAGTACAGGTATACGGTATAAGCTACTCTTAAGGTCAAAACATGTCCACTGTGTAAAGTCCGCATATACTTATGAACTGTTTTAATGTCCAATAATCAGGAAGTGCATGTCAGCATGATAGTTTTTGTTAGCTTTACTGTGGCGTCAAAACTCCACTCTGGTCTCTGAGAATTGAGAAAAGCTATTATAAACTCATTGCAGTAAATACTTAGGATAATGGGAATGCAAAAGGTGAGGAATAGCTTTGGACCACTGCAAAACCATTAAAATGAACAGCTTTTCACCTTTAAGACAGTAAAAATAGAGATAAGCCCACATGAACTTGAAAACATCTGTTTTATCAGTCCTAAAGTAATATGATAAATAAACATACACCTGAATGCAGGAATCATGTTTTTTTGTTTATTTTATTTTATTTTATTTGTATTTTTTTGTGTTTGTTTTTTTTTATGCAGTGGTGGAACCTAAAGTAAAAGTAGTAAAGTACTGTCCTTGAGTAAGAAGTTGTAGGTATCTGTACTTTACTGAAGTACATTTTAAAGTGGATACATTTACTTTTACTTTGCTACATTTGAGATAATTTATTTGTACTCCACTACATGTTTTAAGTGGACTGAAAAGCTCATGCCTGGACGACTGAGGGATTACACAGAGAACAGGACTGAAAAGTAAAAGCATTTTTTTATTATAGTTCTTCTGAAAAGAGGATTTATTTTTAACATGTTCAAAGGTAGTTTAGTAGTTTGAGCAAGCAAAATATACAAATAAATCCAGTTAGGAAAAAAACCAAAAATGAATTCAGTTATTTCTACTGAACACAATTCTGCTCAAATCTTTATTAAAATCACTAAGTTTGAAGCTTTATTAGATCTCAAAATCTGTGCAAAATACTTTTACTTTTTTACTATTTAAGCTTATTTTTAAACAGGTACTTTTACTTAAGTAGTCGAGTACCTCTCCCAACATTGTTTATAGCTGCATAACCTCCATAGCCTCAGTGTCAGAGAATGCAGTGTTCTTGAGTTCACCTTTAGGGTTTAACTGATGCTCAGACTTGCCTTTGCTGGAGGACACCTCTCTTTGTTGTGGCATTTGGCTGACACTTGGAGCCCAAGGACACTGGCTTTTATTGGCCGCCACACTTCTGTTATATAGATCCAAGTAATGCATTGGGCTTAATGGGCTGATGTACTGTGTGTCCCCGGGGAGAGACTGTATGGGGGGGGACGACGACCAAATTTAACTTTTCTATCCCAGTTTGGACAGCTCAGCCCTCAGAGCACTTTTACCAGGGGCACAGTTAATCCTGCTATAGATTGTAAATCACAATAAGTAAATTCAACTCTAGGAAACAACCTGACTGCCCCAAACCCTCAACTTCTAGTTCTCTTTATATAAACTTACTCATGCATTGTTAACCTTTGATATTTTAAAAACCTTTATATTTTCATGTTTTTAAATTCTACGAGAAGTACAATCACTATGTATAATCACTAATGCAGATAACGCAAACATATTTAATTATTTAAATTATAAGTTGATGAAGAGTTCGATGAAAAGTGGGTGAAGTGTCTTGCTCAAGGACATGACAGTAAGCATGGGTCAGAGCTCTAATCTCTGGATTTCTGGAAATTTCCCTGATTATGGCATAAAATATATCTATCACCATGGAGGCACAACAAGATGTGTGGATAGGTGACTCCATTAACATTTAGAATGCATATTTTTAAAGGTATTTTGGAAAGGTATTTATAAAAGCCAGCTCATTTAAATGCCATACTGTGCAACATTTTTAGCAAAGCATTAACAGACAAACAAACAGACTGTATAAAGAAGTCAACTAAGGGAGTGTGATGCCACCCATAGTGTTCAGCTCAAGTCAAATGAAACTCACCGAGGGTAGATAGGGTGAATTTAGAGCCCAATTCCATATTTGGAAGTCCGATCACAAGTATCAGAGCACCCAAAAACGAGGCGATGACTTTCAATACAAAAAAAAAGAATACAATACTAGTGAATCTGAACCATACTCGATGGAGTCAGACGCGCACCCATGCTCACTTCCTATTTGGATGGTGGCAGCTAGCAGGTTCGCTATGTTCATTTATATATATAGTCTACGGGAGCTACTGAAGCCAAAACACCAGTGAAGATAAGTGGATTCTAGTTGTAGTATTTCTTCTGCTGCTCCAATAAAACAAGAACACTATTATAATAAAAACACAATACCTTTAAACTGTAATTGAATTAATAAAACAAAGATTTTTCCATACACAATTTAAGCAGCTGTGTTTTTTATAATGATGACCCAAGAGAAATGAGTGCTGCGTCTACAAAGGGTATTTTTAGTGTCAGTGCTGCACAGAGGGAGAGCAGGCAGTACACTTAGCTAATCTGCTATTTGTTTGTCTGTTATTATGCTTTATTCCAACAAGACACTGGCCTCAGAAACAATCTTTAATGTAACAGAAGACATGAAGCTCTGATCTCTAGAGGAAAGCCACTACAATAAAAGCAGCAATAAACAATATGCCGTTCCAGCTATTTAATTCAATTGTATTGTTGTTTACATCTTGTCCATTTATTTTTTTAAAAAAAGCCTATATCCATTATTTCCATGTAATTGACCAAAATTTGTCTCAGCCAAAATAAAACCAATGTGTGCTGTCTGCATCTAATCATAAAGCATTTTATAGTCCGATAATCAGGAAGTGCTCTAGCAAGTTGTTGTTATGCTGATATTGGTTGTTGATCTTGTTTGGGAATTGGACTTACAACCTGAATGCTAAAAGACTGAAACTGAGCCACTCTCACCCCGTCACCCCAATATGTGAATAAAATAGATCCTCGAAAGCTTTTTTTCCGAAATGTTGTTTTTCGATGTAATTTTAGTCGTCCAATCATGCGCCTCATTAGACAGTTCATTTAGCATGACGGCACTTCTCATTCACTTTCAGGGTAAACACAGGGTAAGCTATTACATCAAAATATCATTATAGAGGCTGCAAATTGACTTAAATTGACACCAAAGACATTTCATATTAAACTAATTTTTCCTCATTATGGTCATTGTAATAACATTGACTCTGCTGCATAAAAACAATATATTTTTGAGTGGCCTCTTAATGCAGGGAGAGCATGTTCATCATTGCATTGAGTACTTATTGTCTAGTGCCTCTGAGATAAGTGTTGGCTAATGTAATCTATGAGGTCTACTTTAGGTATCAAACACCCTGTACCCAATTTATAACCATGAGTGAGGAACGTGGTTCAGTTTGAACTGCTAGCTCTGCCCATTTTGTCGCTTCTCACAGTCAAGTTACACCATGATAGAGAGACTACAATCTGAGAAAATAGCATTCATTTCCTTTAAACAAAACTTAAATAAGCCAAAACTCATCCATATGTGTTATATAGCTATCATTTATTTCTGAAGTATCTCCAGAACAACTTTGTCTAAATACAAATTTTGCTTTCTGGGCCAATTATGACCATTAATTAATTAGTGGTTATTACATTAATGTATGTGTCCAACCAGGATATTGGCTGAACTGATATTTGAAAGTCGATATCCAATCCAGCATTGTTTTTAGTATTGGTGTCAATATACCGATACCAGTGTCGTTATCAGATATTGGCCATCTGTCCAGCCGGCTCAAATCTCCGTATCCCGTGCATCTCTGCCCACTCCACTTCCGCTGCACCTGTGTGCCTCCGTCTGCTTCAGCCTCTGCAACAGTGGTGCGGGGAAAATCACACAGGCAACACATCAACTATCCCCCAACAGAAGGCTTTAACAGGCTGTGGACGTCTCTTTGTACTTATCTCTGGTGGGCCTTTTTACCACTCTTCAGCTGGCTCGGGTAGAGGGGGAGTCACCTCTGGCCTCGCACGCGTCCGGGCTCTGGAGCCATAACCCTGTAGGAGTTGTTACTCCATTGCCCGGCCAATACAATGAAAGAATAAAAAATACAATCCGGTTCAGACAACTTGTAAATGTCCCTTTAACTTAGCTTGTATGAACGGTTTATTCAGTCCGCAGTGGGATGGTCTCTCACAACCACTCACCACAGGTACCCACATCCAGCTATGCCATCCTCCAACGTCTCAGGCGACGCTGTGAAGAAAAGAATATGACAGCGCGTACACAAACGCACACACATGCACACATACACAAGCAGTAAGCCAGCACAGAAGGCAGTTCAGACATTCTTTTACTCATCTATCTGCACGTGCTGTCTCTCATCCAGAGCCTCCTGTACTTGTGGACGGTGCGTCATCTTCGTCCCCTCTAGCCTCTGCTTCTCTGGTGCTGGTCCGTCACTGTTTACTTCCTGCTTCTCTTCCCTGGCGAGAGCTGGATCAGGGCATTTTATATATTAGAGTCTAGCCCAATAGAAAGAGTCAGGGGTTTAGCTCAGAGTGTGGCTCATTAGTCCCATATCCTCTACCGCGCACAGTACCTATTCTAAATGCACTGTAGTCCATATAGCTCTGGGCACCAGCAGGTGCTGCTGGTGCCCAGAGTCAGGACTAAACATGGAGACTCAGCGTTTCAGTTTTATGCAGCTAAAACCTGTAACAGTCTTCCTGAAGATGTGAGACAGGCCTCTACTTTGACAATGTTTAAATCCAGGCAACAAACAATTATGTTTAGCTGTGCATATGATTGAAAGGTTTTTATTCTGCACTCTTTTCTTATAATGTTCATTTTATGTTGATTATGTATGTTTTGATTTGTTTGTGTTGTGATTTTAATGTTTCTTATTGTGTTTCTTATTTTCTAAAGCACTTTTAAGTACTTTGTGTACGAACTGTGCAATACAAATAAGCTTGTCTTGCAATAATAACATACCACTAACAAAAATAACAACATAACATAACTAACAAAAATACAGCAATCAAAAATACAGCAAAAGTGATAATGCAGGCAAAAGGTATGATTATGTACACAGTAGGATTACATCAGCGTCACGCACCCTTTGACATCCATCATGATTTGTGGATGACAAATTCTAATGGATAATATGGATGAAAATAGTACAGTTTATCTTTACAACTTTCCAAGAGGTGATTAAGCCACCAAATTCTTTTGTAGGTTGCGCTTCTGTGTCCGTCACTCCCTCTGCCCCTGACGCTCTGTTTTATTGGCTGGTGCAGTGGCAGAGATGTTTTGTGACTACGATATGACCGAGCAGCTCAGAGTCACACGGACATCACAAACATGAGGAGCGCAGCAACTTCTCACAAAGCTCAAAAGTCAGGCCCCAAACGAGAAGCAAATCAAGTCCTAAAACGGGCAAATTATCCTGCAGTGTGTGGCGGGCTTAAGCTGCATAGGCCTTAGGTCTCTATCATCAACTATCATAATTACATGAACGTCGCATGTTTCCAAAGCCATTATGTCCTGCTTTCTACAGCCTTTCAATATCCGCAGGCCCATCATGGTCATCATCTTACAGACTTTCTATAGGGAAAAATAATGGGAAAATTAGACTGATCTATAAAAAACAAGCTGCTTTTTCGGCCAGTGTGTAAAAATATAACTCCACATAGTCACACTAAATACAAAAGCAATTGAATCTGCAAAAATGGAAATTACATATGCAGAAAGTATTCACTTCAGCTGTCCACAAATAGTAAATAACAATAGAGCGATTTTCAGCATTGTTTTCAGACTCTCAACACAGTGTTCCCCATAAAAAGTTTGGCTTTTAGACTTGAACGATAATCACCCGAACCCTAGTCTAAAAAGGCATTCCACCAACCAATGATGTTTATGTTGAGAGCAGGATTTGAACTATCAACCTTTTGATTGGTCGATAACACTCGACCAACTGAACTAGTGTTGTCCCAAAGTCTGGACCTGAGATTTAACATGAATTTCTTGAAGATACAGTTACAGACACTATGGACGAAGAAGACAGGCCATCCAACACGGGAGTAAAGTTCACAATGGTGGGTTTGTGCTCTAAACTCTGTTATAAAGATCAATGTGGAATCCAGTAAACGTGGTGGTTGGACCATGGCATGCATGTATACAAAAGGTTCCCACAGTTCAGCACAGAAAGGAAAGTTGCAGCAACAAGTTTCTTCCTGGCATTGAAAGAAAAAGACAACTTATTTCTGAAGTAAAAACTCAATTTAAGACTTAGCTTTTTGACAAGAGAGTTTATATATGAGGTTTAAAAGACACTGAATCATCATTGGCACCCAAGTATTTAAAATAATTTACAGCTTCTATAATTGAGCCGTTTGGTGTAACAACCAAAGGAACATTCTGCTTGCTCTTACTTACAGAACACACGTGCTGATAATGAACGTTAACATGGAACTAAACACTAAATCAGCTTTTTTTTTTTTTTGCTACTAAACTGGACTATTTTAGTGCTAGGTAAATTTGTAGCTTTCTGGTCAAAAACACCTAAAGCTGAGTGTGCCACCTCAAGTACTATGTGACATTACCCAGCCCTGATTACAGCCAGGGGTTTCTGTTTGAAATGTGTATACCTGTTAGACCAATCCCACTGTTTTAGTTTACCTGCTCTATTTGAAATGTGGTTATAGGCAAGAGTAGCTCAGTTGGTAGAGCATTTGTCCACTGACCCACAGGCAGGTGGTGCAATTCTAGCTTCCACAGATGAATGCTATTGTTGTATCCTTGGGTAACCCACCTTGCTCCCAGTGTTTGCGTACTGGTCTATGGATGTGTGTGTGAATGGGTGAGTGGTTCGTTGATGTAGTGCCTTGAAGGTGGAAAAAGTGCTATATTAAAATGGGGCCATTTACCATTTATGGGAGGAGTTTAGGCGTTTAGTCCCACTAATTTAATATGACTTGATTTTAAACTATAGAAAAATGTAAAAAAAAAAAAAAAAAAAAAAAAGCCAAGACACAAAAACTGTACTGCAGTCATAAACACACCACAGTTTGAGAAGCCTTCCACTGCCACATCGATATCACTTTAGCATAAGACCCTATGGAATAACACTGCAGTCTGCTTGAGCTGACTTCTTGCAGACGCTGGTTTGAAACACTTTGATGAGAAAAGAAGAAGCAGTCTTGGTAGTGGAGGCTAAGCAGCACTCCTCCTCCCATCTCCCCTGGGCTATGTCCTCCTCTTTCGGGGTGAATCTTCAGCGTTACCTGGAGCTCAAGAGCTTGGAGCTATGTTGAAAATCCCTCTATGCCATGTTTTACCCCTCCCTCCCTTCTCTCGTCTCCCATCAGTTATGTCTCTGTTGGTTTTACAGTGTAATCTGAGTGACAATACAGCGAACCTCCTGACCTGTTTGTTGGAATGCCGATAACACATATCAGTCTTCTGCGGAGAAATAGAAAGGCCCAATGGCTGATAATGTGGGCCGCGTCTCACGGACACAGACACATGGATTGGCTGATGTCTTCGTTTCGCCTAGGATTTGGTTCAAAGAGAAGATATGGACAGACTTCAAACAGCTGCAGCAAATATTAGGACAAATATGGACCACCAGCAGGCAACCGGAAAATTAGCATATGCAAATGAGTGGCCAAAATACAGCCTTCAAAATGAAATGGTTGTGTCAGTGGCCTATTTTGTCTTCAAACACTTTTCCATATAGGCTGTTTAAAGGGACGATATTATGGTGTTTTCTGATCTATGTTATAATGCTGTTTCCTCATCACAAACATACCTGGAGTTTTGTTTCATTTACGGCCGTAACAGCATTATAACATGGCCTAAAGCTCACAAGAGTCAATTGTGTGTAACATAGGACCTTTAAGTGCTGTGTGTCTGGATGGAATAGTGTCTGCATAGGTTTCCAGTGATTTGCTCTCTACCAGTCTTGTACAATAGGGTCCATGTTTTGCCTAGAACAGGCCCCTCACAATCAAAATGTATTTAACAAAAATGTCATAGTTATAATAGTATTTCTACATCATTAGTTTGCTCAATGTTGCATTTTGATTGATTAATGTATGTCTGAGTGACCCTGTATTGTTCTGCATTTGAGGCTGGAGTGCTTTGTTTTCACATACCCCATATCTCCATCTGCTTCTCTGTACTTACTAGTAATTATTCAAAATATTCAGACTCCAGGACATATATGGATGGTTAAAAAAACAACAAAAACATGAAGATTTTTGATTGAAAATCTAAATCAAAATCTGTGTCCTGCTACGGAGAAATGCCACTGTGTAGAGTTGTTTAAATGTAAGCAAAGTTCATCAACTTGTCTGGCTTCTTATCATTAATGTGTTGTTTTGGAATAACAGTGTAATCCTGCCTGCTCTTCCCAATGTGACCATAGACTGTATAAAGAAGTGGACTGAGGGAGAGTGACATCACTCATAGCGTTCGGCTCCAGTCAAATGAAGCTCATCGAGGCTAGCAGTTATAGGGGTGAATTTAGAGCCAAGTTTCATATTTGGAATTCTGACAGTATTATAGCAACCAAAGAGCCAATCCAGAGCGAGGCTGTTGGAGGTAACGCCCCTTCTCACCTGCATGTTGCTAACATTAGCGAGAGTGACTTCAGAAAGAGAAGGCACTTGATTTGTCTGTTACTAATGTTCATATCTTCATTTACAGATACACTAGCAAAATAACAACACCAGGATCATGTAGAGTGGGTTAAGACAAACATTTTAAGATCAAAATGACTAGCCTGACAGCAGCAGTTACAGAGAGAGGGGTAACAGTTTTTCAGTAGAAAGTAGAAAGCATAGGTGCAAGCGCACCTATGCTCTCTTCCTATTTGGAATGCGGTGGCTAGCAGGTTAGCCATGTCCATTTATATATATGTCTATGGATGTATCCAGGCTTGTGAATGGCTAAAACTGTACTCTTCACTCACCATATTGTAATACAAGCTTATATACATTCAAACTAATAATTGCAATAAACTTTGACATTGTTGTGCAGCGCTTGAACCACAGCATTTTTATTTCTCAGAAGAAAAGCCTAATTAGCGTCCCAGACAACAGCGGTGTCCAGTTCTCCGCTGAGCCTGTGACTGCTGGCTTTGGCTCTTTAACAGAGTGTGCACTTAATGACTGACCCACAGGTCGACTGAGCTGCTGTGGCCAACTGCATCTGATGAAGAATTATAATAATGAGGTGTTTTGTGCCGTTCTTTCTCACTTTCATCAGATGTAAACAATTTATTGGTATTAGCAAATTAATACTGCAAAGTGAGTGTGTTTATTGGTGGAAAACTAATTTTGAGTCCAAACTGAAGTTCGAAAATAGCCTCATCAGTGTTCTGAGGGCCTGTGGTTCATATGTTTTGTTACGGCCTTCAACTCTTTCCCTGTCTGTTTATGTTTTGTGCGTGATTGTCTATGTTGAGCCATAGTCGATGATCACTTCCAATTTTGAACATGGCGGCTAGCAGATTAGCTATGTCCATTTATATATACATACTATGGGCCAGACCAGATTAAACCTGCTTCAGTGGCATCACTATTCAGCTGCAGTGGAGGACATTATTTTGATTGTACAATAGCCAAGTGTTTTGTCCGGCTCTATCAGATCAACTGATGTTATTATTTAAAAATTACTTTATCTCTTTCATATTTGCCTTAGAGCCAGGGCTTTCTAGTGCTAATACCCCTATTTTTACAAGAGAGAAGCCCAAATGCTCATGAATATCTCATTCTTTGATTTTGTGTGGAGATCTGCCACTGGCATTTGGCGCTGCCTTTGTGTTCTCTCCTCACAGGTTAAAGCCAGTGCAGAGGAGTGCTACTTGAATAAACAACAAAAAAATGAAATTGCAATCTACTGGATGGCTTTTAATTCTCAAATTGGTATTTTCAGAATTTGCTTTCAAAATATTTACTGGAAGTTTTGCTTTGGAACGCAGTTTTAATCTCTCAATTTTCTCCCTATTTACTCCTACTCTGCTTTTTACAGCTATCCACATTTAAATTGCAGTTATTGTTTTTATTCATCTTATTTACATGAAAAGGTCATCCCATTATTCATAAAATAACAACAAATGCTCCAATCACTGATCAAGTTTCACTATTTTATGTCATAGGTCAAAATGATTAAAAAGTGTATTGAAATTGAAAGTTTACTGGCTCCTTACCAGCTGCCCTTTTAATACATTCCCCCACAGGGTCAAGCGCAGATGTATGTAGATAGAATTCCTAATTATTTGTTTCCGGTTTTCTGAAACAAATCTGCTAATTATTTCCATATGTACATCCCACAGGCTCTAGTGTTTAAGCATGGGCAAGCACCGAGCAGGGTCAACCTAAAAGCACGCTACATGAAGCAGATCCGAGCGCTGCCAACAGCTGGTCTGACCGATCACATTTATGTCTCTGTGCCAAGAAGCCCACGAATGAACAACATGTGTGCAAGAGGCGGCCATTTTGGGCTGTTAGGTAACCAAGGTTAGCGGGTGCAGTCTTCATCTTCATTACAACGGTGACAGCGCAATGTGAGGTGTGACGGATTTGACAAATGTACGAATATAGTAATATGAGCAGCTTAGTTTAACCTTTGGCCAATTGTTGCGAAACCTTAAGTGCCCTGAGAAGTGAATTAATGATGCAAAATGATGCCTAACTCTCTCATTTCTGTGTGGTATTTAACTGGACAAATGGCCTCTTTATTCAAAGTGCATATAATTTTTAAGCATTAGGGCTGTTGAATTGTCAGCTTGTGTGCATTAGCATATCAAAAGCAAGCCTAGCAGACACTTTTAACTTCCTTTTTACATGTAAATTCTGCACACAGCGACAAGAATAGAACACATTTGCTGTAAACTATTTTTGTGTGACTGGTAATAATCAACAATTAATATTTATATTCTAAAAAACAAAAACACAACATCACTGAACAAAGAATAAATAAAAAAAATATGGCTGCAGTGTTACGACCCAGCTCTGCCAGGGTTAAGGGGAAGTAACAAAAACCAAGATGTTAAAATGGTTTTAAAGTTGCAATTTAATGAGCAGGAATGTAAAAGATGAAGTAACAAAATATGTACAGGAATAACTTAGAAAAACAAAGTAGAATTTACACTAAGCAAACTACAGAAAACACCCACCTAAACTACAAAAACTCCTGGTGTCTCAAACACACAAAGTCAGACACATATCACGGACACAGACAAAATGGCATACTGGTCATAAAGGTCAGCAGCCTCTAGCAGGAAAATCTCCTTAAATAGAGGAGATGGCTGCAGGTGTGGCAAAAGATTGGCTAGGCAGGAGCTTGATGCACCAATCAGGGGCCAGTAAGCAGCAGCCAATCAGAGGCTGGCATGAAAACAGTCCTTCAATACACAGCAAGGCCTCGCACAGCCAGGATTACATGGGGAAATGGTACAGGATTCAGCCACACACAAAACACAATAGACAGATACTACAATGGGAAAGAGCTTATGGGCTGAAGGGCTAACATGCAGATTCATTTTCCTACAGGTTAATGTGTCCAGTAACTGTTCAAAGACATGTATGCTATTTAATTGATAGTAATATAAAAGCAGAAGAACTCAAGGAATAATATCTTAAAAAGCTAACATTTATGTAGAAATGTATGCATTAAAAGTGCCAGAGTGCAGCGCAAAACCAGATCAGACACATGTGCACAATTATGGACAATGATGATAAAAGTGACACTGCTCTCTTAAAGGGCCATATATTCAGTCACGACATAATCAAAAAGATGTCTGTGTAATCCCTCGGTCGTCCTGTCTTCTTCTGCTATAATCAAAAAGAATAAAGACATGCATACATAGCTTTGTTTCATATATTTAAGCAACCTTATTCACTTTTTTCTAGACGCAAATTACAGTTTATCTCTGGCACCCTGTTTCCTTGTACAGTCTTGGGTCAATCACCAGATCCACCTTGCAAATGAGAGATAACATGTTCAAAGATATGAACACATTTATAGCCTGGCAAGTCCAAAGTGACATCTGTCTGTATTTTTAATCAGACTGATCATCGCTCCTTTCATTGCGTCTCATGCCAGGGTCAAACACAGCCGTGCAATCAGATTCTTCAGTGACACATGTGAAATGAAGAATCTCATTGGTCACCTATCATTTTGAAAAATAATAAATAAAATTCTCTGATGCGATCCGTCCCCTGTGATATTTTTTGTTTTCTTTTTCCTAAGCAGCCATATTTGTTTTGATACAGACACACCATGCATGTCCCTGATCAGCTAATCCACCTGTCAATCACACTTGATACACCCGAGACCAGACTCCAGTAAGTAAAAGTAGTAAAGTACTATACTTAAGTACAAAATTTAGGTATCTGTACTTTCTACTCCACTACATTTTTGAACTGGACTGAAAAGTAAAAGTATTTTTATTATTGTCTCAGACTGCTCAAAAGTCTGAGAGGTTTATTTTTATTCATTAATTTGTTCATATTTGTAATTTGAACCAACACAAATATACAAACAGAAACAGCTAGAAAAAAACAAAAACAAAACAAAACTATTCATTCGTTTCAGCACAAACCTGTATCAAAATCACTACATTTGAAGCCTTATAAGACCTCAAAATATGCGCAAAATACTTTTACTCTTTCATATGATACATTTACTTCTACTTGAGTATTTTTACTCCAGTATCTGCACTTTTATTTATTCTTTTGTTTATTTATTTCTATTTAAATAACAAAACCGAGTACTTCTTCCACCACTGCCAGAATCACATCTTTGTTGGATCCCTGGCAACCAAATTAATACATTTACAATCCTATCTTTTTTTCTCTCCAGTCATCCAGTCTTTCATATAATATAGCACGTGCATGGAATGATCTGTAATGCCTCCATTTGGACACACCCATCTGGAAAGGACATACAGTAACACAGAACAAGATTTATCACAATGGCTTGCTTCCACTGAGAGCCAGGGCTTATAACCAGCTCTGAACCAGTGGAGTGAGCCCGTCTGGCTTTCTGAATTACACTGTTGTTTCTGGATGGACTGGGGCCTGCAGGGACTGACTTAGAGTAATGCCTTGCCCCATATCTCCCTCAGCACTGTGCCCGGTGCAGCAATACGCAACAGCAGCCTTACTTAATGTGATCTTCCCTTGGCTTTCTGAGGCGGAAGTGTAGAGAAGACAAAGGCTAAAGACAGTTGACTCATCCATGCACAATATATACACACACACACACACCCACTCACACACATTATATATATTGTGCTTAGGCGTACATAGTCACTCTGTAGTTCAGTGTAACCTTTGTGTGTGAATCAAGAAATACAAGGGGTTTTTTTTACGTTTTTTTTTTTTTTTTTATTATTATTATTATTATTTGAATTGTAATGTTAATACATTCTGACTCATATAGGCTTCTTGGAGACAGCAGGGATGAGAGTGCAATTTGGGGGTAAAGATTGATAAGAGACAATCGGACAATTTTTCTGCAGAGTATCCAACTTTATTGTGCATTAATAAAGTTCTTCCAAGTCTAATATATGTGTGCTATGGCCCTCAAGAGTGACCGCTTGCCCCTGGTTCCAGAAGTAGGCAAGGCAAGGCAAGTGTATTTGTATAGCACAATTCGTACACAAAGCAATTCAAAGTGCTTAACAGAATAAGACATTAAAATCACACAAATCAAAACATAAATAATCACAAATAATCATCATAAAATTAACATTAAAATAGAAGAGTGCAGAATAAAAACCTTTCAGTCATATGCACAGCTAAACAGAACAGTTTTGAGCCTGGATTTAAACACTGTCAACATTGTGTAATCTCTCTTTATGTAAAATGTGCATGTTTGCTTTTATTTATCTAATACATGTTTGAAGAAGTACAAAAGCACAAGTCACAATTTTTTTAATTTTTTTTTTTATGATAAACAACTGTGTGGCCCGTCTCACATGTTCAAGAAGATCTTTCCAGGTTTTAGTTGCATAAAACTGAAATGCAGAAATAAAGTACCCATCTGTTTTTCTAACAGACTTTCCCCCCAAAAAAAAAAATCATATTAAAAGTTTAAAAGCTTGCTGAGGGTTAGTTAGCTGTGTGGTAACTAATGACAACAAGACCTATGATATTAGGTCTTGCTAGTTTAGAGAGATTGAGAATTCCAGGGCTGAAATTTGCCAAAAAATTCTAGTGAAAGGATATGGAGTTGAAAAACACAGTAGAACACTTCCTGTGTTACCACATGACATCACAAGGTGTAACAGAGTGTTTTAGGTTGAGAGAAGAACTCTGCTTAAATATGTTTCTGTGTTAAATGTGTGTGAATGAAACAAAACACATCTTTAGATATTTGTGATGAGGAAACAGCATTGTAACATAGGTCAGAAAATAGCATAATATGGGCACTTTAAATGTTTTTGAGCCCATCTGCCCACTGTTTACCATACACCTTGCACTAAACTCATGTGGTATAATTACTCTGTTACATCAAAACAGCATAAACCTCCAGTCTGAATAAAAGCACAGTACATACATACAGCATATCCAACAATCCTCTTCCCAAAATAGAGAATGGATTTTGTGTGTGTGTCTATTAAGTCTCTCTCCGAGCTTGGATCTTGAGATTTCTCTGTCTCCCCGTACGGTTCCTAAACAAAGCCTGTGCAGTGAAGTGGAGGGAAGAGAACACAAGAGAATCAATCACACAATTATCCAGATTTCCACTGTCACTTCAAACCGAGGGAAAGTCTCCGCCCGACCGCTGGATTGGTGTGGGGGCGTGCGAGCGTGACTGTATATATGTGCACAAAGTTTGTTTTAATAGCAAACTGGCAACGTCAGTCCTCCCAGCTGACAAGTCCTCTATAGGATGGCAAGAACGTGAGCAATAAGATAAGAGAAAAGTATTATGGTGTGCAGCAAGAGAGTTCAGTGGCACAGAGGAAGAAATTTAATACAGTTGTTTTGAAGTCTTGCAAAATTGTGAATGGTCACATTTTTATATAGCACTTTTCCTCCTTCAAGGCACTCAAAGCACTTTATATCAAGAAACCACTCACCCATTCACACACACAGTAATACATTGTAGGCAGACACTGGGGGCGGGGCACATCAACTGTCTTGCCCACAAACACAACAACAGTATTCATCTGTGGGAGCTGGAATTGCACTGCCAACCTATCAGTGTGTGGATCTCACCTCTCTACTAATGATCTTTACATTGAGAGCGGGATTTTGCTTCGAAACTGCCAACTTTCGGATCAGTGGGCAAATGCTCTACCAACTGAGCTACTGTCATCCACTGTTGCAAAGCACATTGTATAATACTGCATTATTTTGCTTTGTTTGCACTGAAAAGAAGTACAGAGGGGTCAAATATTGGATTGTGGTATTTTAAGGTTAGAGCTGGGCAAATAGTGCATTAATAAAATTGATCAGATCCAATCATTTCAATACGTCCTGGAGGTTTTTAATAGACGAGCAGCCATTTCTCTTTTAGTAAACAGGTGTAGTTTTCAGAAGAATTCAGAATTTGGATGAATAAATGTGACATTTTTTTGTCTAATTGGGACTGATTAGTAGGCTGTCTTGTTTATGTTAATGAGATCATAAGTTTTTAAAGCAGATTTATTGTGCTCGTGTCTGCTATAAAGAAGTAGACACCTGTGGATCATTATTTTATCATTTGCATTTTTAAATTGGAATATTCATCTGCAATGGCTTAATAAAAGAAATAATTCTGCTGACATTTGCATTAGAAAATGCAGCCCCCAATGGGAGCTGATGTCGGCGTAAACATCATCACAACAAACAGCCGTGGAGCTGTTTTTTTTTTTTTCCATTCCTACCAAAATGACTTTGCAACGCTGTCGAATCCTACACATATTACCGATTAAGAAAACGAAGTAAGTACCGAACAGTGGAAGTATGCCGGTGAAGGTGGGAACAGGAGGTGATCAGCAATACAGCCTCTTAAAAGTAAGATTAAAGATCATTCACACATGCACAAATAACTCCAAATAGAACTTTGAGAGTTTAAATGGTGACTACAACATTACTGTTTTAAAATAAAAAATAAAAATTGATAAATATGTGGGGAAACAATATTTTTATGACACATCTGCTTGAGAAAGTCAGAATGTTTGACATAGGTCCACATAAAAATATCCTGATAAAGTACAACAGTAGTCACTCAAGTAAATGTAACTGATTAAATTATCACCAGCGGCTGGCCACAGAGAAGAGAAACTAAAGTTGTGTTGAACTCAGACAAGTCTTACAAAGCATTCTAGTTTATGCACCAGTTGGTAGGTAAATGGATTTGTGAGTGTGGTGTCTGCAAAATAAAAGCAGGGGTTGGTCCATTGCACCTACAGTAAAAGTTGTAACCTCAGAGGCTGCTTTAATTTCCTCATTTGGTCAGACAAGCTACTTTTTCATTCACACTGCATTACAAAGTTTGGAGGGCTTTGAGTTTCTTAGTTTACAGAGTCTTGACATACACAGTGCAGGGTTATAAAAGCAAACTCGTAGATAATAGGTAAATCTTAAAACATAGTTCTTAACTTGTAAATTATTCATTATTTCAGCCACTGTAAAGCTATTTACTGTTCCAGCCCTGTTGCTGCAAGAAGTCGCTGTTAATTTAGTTGGTTTCAAAACAGAAAAAATAAAATATATTATTTACAGTAAAATCTGTAGCTGCCAACAGATAAAACTTTTTTCTTTGTAGGTTGTGTTTGCTTTTGTTATTATTAAGACTTGAATATAGAAATGGTTCTTTATTATTAAAACAAATGTGATGACATTACTTGACTTGGCAGTTTGAAATACTAAATTATGTAGTTTTTGCAATACAATTTAAATGAAAGTGAATAACTGGCTCTGTGCACAATAGCACCCGGCAAACTTACTGTTAGCATCACGACTTCCTGTCCAAATGTATCTCTATGATGCTTTTGTAGAGTCACGCAAAAATGAATAAATCTTTAAAGATCAGGCAGTGGACAGGGATCTGCACAAATAAAATGAATACTTCACCAGTGAACACTTCTGTGTTTAGAAGCTAACGCTGATGCTAATTTTGAGGCATAATAAATATTAAAACAATACCACAAACAAAGTGGTATTCTACATTTAAAAACAACCAAGTAGTCTTTATTAGACACATGTTATATATATATATATATATATATATATATATATATATATATATATATATATATATATATATATATATATATATATATATATATATATATATATATATATATATATATATATATATATATATATATATATATATATATATATATATATATATATATATATATATTTCTCAGTAATATAACAAGTAGTAATATAGTAATAGCAATATAACAAGATAGCATATACATTATTGACTCTAAAATTTAAATTTGAAAGACTTAGCATTAGGGGATAACATTTTATTTATGTCTCAAATAAATGCTTATTTTATTGTATTTCTGGTTACAACAATAGACTTTTCACAAACTTCTTGAGCCCAGAATAAACACTTCTTTGAGCACAGTGTGACTATAGGCTCAAAGCTACACTTAAATCCCTTATTAAAACATATCCATTCTCTGTCAGTTTGGTGCCGTCCATTTTGAGATCTTAATTAACAATCTTAATTTTGTGCCTTGGTCTTTTCCCTTTAATCCAAGCCTTAAATACAGTTGCACGTACAGTACATCGCTATGGAGAAAGTTTCTTGAGTGGGAGCTGCTTAAAACGAGGGTGCCCTTGGGTGGGAGACATGTTGTGCTTACTGAACACGCCTTTAATGAAAGAGGGGAGTCCATAAACTTGACTCTACCCATCCCTCGTCTCACTGCTTCTACATCATTAACCAGCCAGCCTTCTGCTATTGATCAACCTGTGATCCTGAAATATTCACAACACACCCACAATAACAACTAGAAGGGCGTGCGCAGAGGACTCAAAGCTCAGAACTGGGGCTAGAATGGTTTAGTTAGTCTTACTGTAGCAGAGTGGAAGGAAAGTTAGTTACATCTACCAAAATCTGATGAGGTGCAGTTTTCACAATATTTCTTAAAATTAAATCCATGTATTTTTAAATTGCACCAGTAACAGCAAGACTGGGGGGTGGGAGGGTCTGTTATCCTGGGTCCCAGGCAATGTTCCCTCTAATGTTTCACGAGTCTGAGCAAACACACAAACTCCTTGAGCGTCATATGGACCACTGTGAGCAACATCAGACCTGTGCACTGTGGTCATGCTGCATCGCATCCAACCAAGTTAAATGGTTTATTAAAAGAATCAAATTACCGCATTTACATTTCTGTTATAAGATTTTTAAATAAGTGCTTTAGCCACTTAATGAAAATTACAAAAATCTTGCTCATGACCTGTGTAGTATGTTAATGCTATTGTAAGTATAAATATTTCATTTTAACCAAGCCAACTGTAAACTCCAATGTTGAAAACACACTTAACATTTTTATGATAAAGCTCTGACTTGTATTATGAGTATAAGCCGTTGTGTGAAGCTTTTGCTGTGACTGAGATTGTCCTACTGTGTCTGGGAGACAGTCCGTTAACTCTTTTTCAGTATATGACACGATCATTGGATTTTTACAACTCATAAAGTAGTGACAGTATTCAATGACCAATACACACTGACACTGAGAGGAATCTGCATCTGCTCCATTACTGTACATTTATATATCATATCAAAACACAATATATAATGTGTATTTGTATATAAAATATATTCAAAACAAATGGTATGAGTCAAAATAAATATATTTACAAACCACACACTGGAAACTAAAAATACACAGTACATGTGACAGTGAGAGTCATTCTGTGACAGAGGTTGGAGGATCGAGTCCCGCTCGGACCAACTTCTGTCATTGTGTCCTTAGGCAAGACACTTCGCCCAAGTGGTGTGTGCGTGATGATTGGTGGTGGTCGGGGGGGGGGCGCTGATTGGCATTAGCTAATACTAATGATTACACATCTGACCCACAATTAAGTCAATAGCAGAATAAACCACACTTATCAGGAACAGCATCCAGTCCATCAGCACATAAGGTCCTTTACTCCTCGATCCATCATGAGATCTTCACTTGGTTCCACGAACCGCTCCGGGTCGAGATGCCTCTAGTTTAACTTGTACAAACATCCACAGTGTCCTTGTTGCGTACTTCCTTTGTTTTGTCCGTTTCGTCATGTTTAAAATGCAAAACAGTGCGTAAAATTACGTAATTACACGCACGTAATTTTACGCGCGGATCTTTGGCCGAGGGCGGGCCATCGGAACGTTAAGGGGTTAAACACTTAGAATCATTAGCGAGTTTTCACTCCACATCGGCCACATCGGCTAAAACTCTGGTAGTTGATAAGCTGCGCAAATCCGTATGTGAATCTGTCGTAATGGTGGGTGTAGGTGCGGACCAAAGGATGCAGATCTCGGGACAGATTTACAGTGTTTTATTTACAAGGTGCGGGATTCAAAGTCAATAGTAATAGTCACAACTGGGGGCAAGGTGCAGGAGGCAGAGCGGGCGGGCGCAGAACGGGACAAGGTAGGACAGACCAGAACCGGAGCGGGAGCGGAGATAGCCAGAACCGGGACACGACGGGACCAGGAACAGGACCAGGAACAGGACCAGGACCAGGACCAGGAACAGGACCAGGAGAGACCGAGCAGGAATAATCCAACAGGTGAGAGCCAAGGCGGAGGACGGGAGACGAGCCGGGAACCGAGACGGGACAGGAGGCGAAGACAAAGGGTGAACTTTACCGGAGCTGGAGTGCAAAGGCAGGAGCAGGAACGAGCGGGAGAACAGGCATCTGAGGAGTGGCAAAAATCCAGTCAGAGGCAAGCAAACAGGTAACAAAATACAAAGACTTAAACTGGAGCATTCACGTTTACACGCGGACGATCTGGCTCCGAGTGTATTCTGCCGAGCCCTCAAATACTCGGCAGCAGGTGACTGGTGATTGCGGTGATGCGCTCCAGGTGCGTGCAGGAGGAGTCAGGGACTCCTCCCAGCTCCAGACAGACAGGTAGGGGAGGGGAGAGGACACAGGAGGACAGGCAAAACAGGCATCGTGACAGAATCACATAAATTCCTGGAGCAGCTCGTCCCCGGTCACACTCACTGACTCACACTGAAAGATAGCGTAGAATGAATTGTTGTGTGTTTATTTTATTTTCAACTCCGGGTCGATTAATTTGTGCGCAAACCACCAATCTTTGGATCCATAGACAAACACTCTACCAACTGCGCTACTGCCTCTACTGGGAACTTGGCCAATGACCAGGCTAGTTAGTCCCAGAAACATTCCAAAGCACCAAATCTAGAAAAACTTTAAAAAACATACCATGTATAGTTTCATAAAAAAAAAAACATTTTAACTAAAACCATTAACCATGTATTATAACAGGTCTCATTTTCATTTGAAATTTCCATTGCCTTGTAAGAGGTTCCTCCGCTCAGTGTCCCTCTCAATGTCAGGGTTACCTCATTTGGGCGGAGATCCACATAAAGATTAATATGGGTGCTCTCCTCAGTGGGCGATGGGGAGCATTAGCTGTTTGTTTTGTTAAAGGCCTGTTTTGTGTTTGTGCCGGGAATGATTGATCACAGAGGCAGAGGGGACGGCGCAGTTGGGACAGCCTACTGATATAAATCACATCTGATAGGGGGCAAATAGATAATTGGTTGTCTGGCCCTATAGTGACGAGGAGTGTGCCGCTATCTTCCAGAGAGGCAGATAAACTAGAGGGCACCGCGCAATGATAACAACATGCTTGACTGTCAACAGATGCAAAATTACAACCTCTCTTCCAGCCCATTAGTTATTCCCCCATCGTGTCTGAATTATTTTGATAAAGAGTTTAACTGGATTGGAAGTCTAGTGATAGAATGTTGTTATTGGTGTGAAACAAAACGCAATAAGCTATAGCATGATTCATTCCATCTCACAGCGCTGCACTCGGGGATCCAGCTCCAGATCTTGAACTAGCCTTGCTCAGGACAGCATTAGGTGGATAATTTGGCCTATTGTGTATGTTTTTGTTCAGGGGTGTCTGACTGTGGAGGGGGTAAGAAGTACTGTTTACCCAGAGCCCAATGTAGGGAGAGGCCCCTCACAATGTCTGTAATATGGATTGCCCATAATTTGTTGCTACACCCCTGTTTGGGTTAATGGGGTAAACCATTGTCCAGAAGAAACTACCAAACACAAAGAAACATAGAAATGAAAGGCCCGAGAGACAAATCCAGGACCATCTAGATGCAAGGCGAGAGTGTTGGCCTGTCAGCCATGTTATTTCTTCATTAAAAACTCTTATATGTGTTTTCGTTTGTGCATGTTTGCGTTACACAATGCATACACATGATTTTAATTGACTATGCGTTGAATTAGCCAAAATAATGGATAATTCAATTCAAGTTTATCAAAATAGCACATTTAAAACAACTTCCAATGATCAAAGTGCTTCACATAAAAGTACGATGCATGAGAAAAGACTGTAACACCAAGATATCCTAACTAGTCTAGCTAGTGTTAAATGGCAGGGAGAAGAGGTGGCTTTTGAGTCTAGTCTTCAACTGTGTTGAAGGCTAAGAATGCATTGTAGTTTTATTTAATGTCATAATTTGCATATTTAATCAGCAGATATATTTGATTTCCAGGATTTGTACTGTAAACAACATAGAGACAAATGTGTCAAAATGCTAAACCTATTTTTATAACCACAACCCCCTATAACATCCATTGTCAAACTGAATAAGAAAAAGGAAAACTCTATTCTTACACTGGTCCTACTATTCTCAGTGCATCATTCGCGTCACTCATCTCTCCTCTGTGGTCACCTCTTTGCCCTGGTGACCATGGCAACGGCTAATCAATACAAATGACACCATCAAGGACTCTGAACAATAAGGCATCAAATTCAACAAGCCACTTTACCCATCTGCCGCTGCTTCTTCTTTTTCCATTTTGTACTTTTTCTCTCTTCTGCCAGCAGCTTTTCACTATCAGATGATTTCAAGAACTCAGACGGGCAAATATTGTTATATAGATTTGACAGTATCCTATAAATAATCTTTGATTAGAAAATAACTAGCGATAGCAGTTAGGTAGGGTTCTTACAAATTTATGGGTCAACGGTGTTTAGTATTGACAACAGCACAGATGCAAATAAATTTTAAGACTTTTTTTTTTCAATTTAAAAATTTAATACAAAAATATTTAAAACAACTTCAGCTGACCAAAGTACATCACACAAAAGTCTACAAAAATCAAATATACAGATGTAGTGCTTTTCCACGTTCAAGGCACTCAAAGGGGTTTACATCAAGGAACCACTCCCCCATTCACACACACATACACTGGGGGTTAAGTGTCTTTCCCAAGAACACAACGTCAGCATTCATCTCAGGAGCCGGTATTGCACAGCCAACATGTGGGTCCGTGGATCTGACCGCTCTACCAGTGATGTTTATGTCGAGAGCAGGATTAGGACTGCCCCATAACATGATACATAGGAAAAGGAAAAAAAGAACACCATTCATTGCCAGTGACTAAGCAGTAGTGACAGTGCTATAGGTGGTAGAGTGGTTACCTTATCACTAGAATGTTTCTGGTTCAATCCCAACTTTCTCCATTGCACACTTTAAATGTGTTGTGTGTATGAGTGACTGGCTGTGGTTGGAAAGCATCACTGGCACAGATCGGCAGTCACATATATGTCAATCAGCCTCAAGGCAGCTGTGGCAATGGAAATGAACTGCCCCGTTTAGCATTAGAGCTCAAACCCAGTATTCATGGGTTTCAGCTTCCCTATAGTGTGGTGCCATTTTGAGGACCGTTGAAAAGATATTATATTTTGTTTTGTTAATTGCTATGGCAACAGTCCTAAATTTTCATCATTCTGAAACTCATTTATGGTCCAGTCATTGATTACATTGATTACATTTTCTGCTACATATTTTGGTATGTCTACAATAGGTTTTGCTCACTGATATTGTTGACACTCAGCGGTTTTGCAGTTAAAAAGAAACTGCCATGTAAGTCTACCACACCCCCCCCCCCCCCCCCCCCCCCCCCACACACACACACACACACACACATGCATAGATAGAGCCCTTGTCTTGATTAAATAGCCTGACAATGTGCCAAATGTATTGCACTGTTGCCAGGGAGACCACACTGACCTTGAATGCTTTGTGCGTCAAGAGTTTGCCAAGTGTGCGATCCAGCAAAAGACGAAGGACATAGCAACAAAAGTATGCAGCACTTTAGCGAGCTGAGGATGACCATTTTGTTTGAGAAGTTGCGACAGAAAGGATGTGGCTAATTAGTGAATCAGAGGTTAAGACAGCTTTTGTGATTTGCATTCTTGATTAGAGCAGTTGAGTCACAATTAATTGCAGGTTCCTTCAAATTTGCGACGTTTATTTAGAGTGCGATTGTTTAAGAACTTCGCCTTTTTAACCTTGAGACCCAAGTGTCTTACACTTTACAACAGCACAATAAAATGAATCCTTGAATAAAATGCATATTCATGAATCTATGCATGTGTTTTTCAGACTATGTTCTTTGCTATATATAAAAAAAAACTTTAAAAAAACTTGATTGCTTTTCTTAGTGACATTGAGAGTTGTCCACATGTTTGCACTGAGCTCTGTCATATCAAGCTTCAGAATTAAGTGGCTGAAGCTTTTCATATTAACTAGGTATAAAAAATGTTCTATCTTTCATAAATATATAGCCTTGAAGGCATCAACATCTTTACTAAACAAAAAATTGTAGATGCTCGTTAGTGAAATATTTGTGAATTAGTCTATAAAAAGTTGGAGAAACATTGCTGGGTTTTGTATAATGCTTCAGAAATAATTTGGAAAATACAATCTTAATTAGATCATACATTTTAGCAGAGCAATTGATGGCAAATATGACCTTTTTTGATAGAACGGTTCACTGAAATGTTAGTGGTTCAATCCCAATGTTCTCCTTTGCACAGTTTAAATGTGTTGTGTGTGTGTATGAGTGAGTGGCAGTGGTTGGAAAGCACCATTGGCACAGATTAACAGTCACATATCTGTCAATCAGCCTCAGGGCAGCTGTAGCAAAAGACGTGAACTTCAAGAAATCTTTCATAAATATGATAAATACATAGCCTTGAAGATGGCAACATTCACTCTAAACTAAAACTTCAGATGTTCGTTAGTCAAATATTTGTGAATTAGCATATAAAAACTTGAGGAAAGTAAAAATTGCTGGGTTTTGTATAATGCTTCAGAAATAATTTGGAAAATACAATCTTAATTAGATCATACATCTTAGCAGAGCAATTGTTGGCAAATATGACCTTTTTACCCTTATGATTTGTGCATTTGTGTTTGAGCCTTTTGAAAAAGCTGAACAATGTGGATTAACCAAATGCAATGTATTACTTCATGAAATTCATTTTTATCACAGCAGTTGGTATTTTGAGACCATTCTCCTCCAATGAAGTCAACAATCACCTCCTGAATTCTTGATATTGAAGAAGAAATCATTTGCATAGCATTAGAGGAATACTTTTAAAAGGCAAATTATAAGTCAGGATTTATTTGCAAACATGCCAGATCCATCACCTCTAAGTACAGATTACCATGGACGCAGTGTGTGTACATATTTATTTCTGCGAGATCATTGTTGGAGCTGCTCTGCTGGCAGTGAGCTCTCAGTCTAATGGATTTGTCACATGGAGCCAAAGCCTGAGGGACTAATGTAGCATTAGAGAGCATGTGTGTTTTTGCTTCTATTCACTTTATAGCACTGTACAAAAAATAAATAAATAAATAAATAAAATCCAGCTAAAGCTGTGTGGGGCGAGAACAAACACATGCACGGGTTTATTCTTTAAATGAGATATTGGGTTCTCTCAGGAGTGCTTTGTGCTGAGGAGCTTTTTTTTTGTTGTTGCCTGGCATTTGATAAGACTTCCTGTTTCTGTGTGCCAAATATGGGGAATGTGCTGTCTCTACGTGGGGTCCTCAGGTGGGAGGGTCACATGCTGCTGCTCTGTGTGCTCCCTTTAGCATCAGGCAAACAGAAGTGCACAATCACATCCGTACTGATGTTTCCAAGCTAAATGAATTTGTCACACAGGAAAATAGTAATTAGCCACATTTAGAACACACACCAGACAATTCAAATGAATAAAGAAGTGTGCTTTTTGTTTTAGTCTATTTTAGTAGAGACAGTATAGAATTAGAACTAGAGCTTCATCTAGAGCAGTGGTTCTTAACCTGGGTTCAATCGAACCCTAGGGGTTCAGTGAGTCACTCTCAGGGGTTCGGCGGCGGTCAAGACACACACCCAACTCATATGATTAACAGATTGCAAGCATCTTCAGACGTTGGCCCAATTCAACAAATGCACCCTTTGATGTGTCTATCAAAGTACTTGTCCAACTTAAATGAGCCGTTTGAATGGCATAAAAACATAAAACGACATAAAAATGAAGAAAAGGAACAGACTTTGCTGTGAAAATGACATGAGAGTGGCACTTGCCAAGGTGAAGCCATGCGTTTCTGAACTGGTCTCTCAAAGGCAACAGCAGAAGTCACACTGATTTGCTGTAAATATTCATTATTATTGTAGCCTGATGGAAATTAGGTGATGGGTGTGTGTTAAAATGTTAAAAATAATAAATAGCATAAATACAATAAGTTCATTATTGACATACATAAGGTTAAAAATGTAAATAATTTCAGTGTGGTAGATTTAAAAAAGGTCATGTCTTTGTAAAAAGATATGTATGTAATTTGTTGTGAGTTCATGCATTGTATTGGTTTTATTCTTTGAACACAGTGATGTACAAGGGTTCGGTGAATGTGCATATGAAACCGGTTGGGTTCAGTACCTCCAACAAGGTTAAGAACCACTGATCTAGAGCTTTGTCTGTTTGTAGTAACTGTTATATTCAATTCCCTTATGTCCACTGGTGTCCCCCCAAAAACTGGTTATGTCAAGGAAGTTGACCAGTTTGCCATTTTAATGTCAAAGAAAGCAAACAAGATGCCCCTCTTCCAAAATATCCAACATCTAGAGTGGTGTACTCCTTTTAAAACTAGTTTATCCAGTCATAAGGATCAGAATAACACCGACTGTAATGCTGCATACTTGTAACTCCTCATATAATATTTGTCCTTACTTGTTCTTGGTGATAGACGATGGCCTCTTGTTCAGGATGACTTGAGCAGCTGGAGGTTGGCATTATTGCTCCCACGGAGGAGGCCTTGATTATTGTCATTCCCATCACACCAGCTCTCTGTGTGCATCCAGCTAATTGATGGGGTTTTTCCATTTGATTTCTTCAGGGGAAACAATCCAACAGATGTACATTCATTTACTATGAGGAGATTGCTTCCATTGCACATCATTGTCCATCCATTACCATTGCACCAGCGCAATATCCTCCACAGGTGATGTCTTGAGATGTTATTCCATCCCACTATTGTTTTGCTTTTCTTCGTCAACTTGTGCTATGTGTTGTTATCATATGTCAGGGACAAATTGGAAATGAATAGATGAAAATTTCACTCATTTGGAGCAATTAAGTCAAAAGGGTTGGAACGCACCCCGAGTCACTTGTTAATTACAGGTTTACTCGGGAGCGCTTCTGTCGTGACATGTTTTCTTTATTCTGTAATGAGAATGAATAATGTAGAATGGAAAAACAAAGCTTGGCAACTAATCACATTTATTATTTGTTTGAAATGAGGAGACATGTGTTGACACAGATGTAAAGTTGATAATCAGCAAACTACATAAACAGTTTATTTTGGTACATAAACCGCAAGTCTTATGTGGCTTGTGTGCTTGTCCAAAGTCTGAATACATATTGTGAACTTGCTCAGGGAGGGCATCTGGTTTGTATTGCATTCTATTTTTGCAATACTTTTTTTTTTAAAGCTAAGGTACACTTCATTGTTCCTGTAGGGAAATTTGTTCACTGCATTTGACCCTTCTTGTAACTTGAAGTTATATTGATATGTTTCTTAGATTGCAAACACAAATTTCCTGGATGTGGCACGTCACCTCCATGAGTCTATAGAAAGAGAAAGTTCAAACCATATTTCAGGAGCTTTAAGCCATACTGTGGAATATTACACCCAAAGGAGTAGCATTTCCATGGAAACAAACTGAAGATTGCTCTCCTCCTGGACAAATAAGGGTCAGTTTTGTGGAGATGGAAGCACACTCAGTAAGTATTTTTAGTGCAATAAAAACATCAGGAAAAAAAAGCCAAGGCAAGTTTATTTGTACACATAGTAATTCAAAGTGCTTTACAGAATAAGAAAGACATTAAAATCACACAAAACAAAACATAAATAATCACAATAAAATTAACATTAAAACAGAATAGTGCAGAATAAAAACCTTGCAGTCATATGCACAGCTAAACAGAACTGTTTTATTTCATTTTACACACTTGTTCACACTTCATTTAATTTCCCATATTTTTTTTCTTAACCAACTAAACTGCTAAACATAACAGTTAAATACAGCCACTTTCATGCTTCTCCACAAGATGAGTATAAAAGTAGGTAGGTTTAGTCTATCGTGGGTGAACATCAGTATAGCCTTGTACACATTACACGTTTCCTTAGCTTTGTTATTTTTTTCTGTTGCTTTTTGTTAAGATGAGCATAGTTCATTTTTCTAAATATATATTATGTTGCCAAGTTTTACCACGGTGAATTTGAAAAATCTTTGGTTGAATGGGAATTTTTTCTGAGTCTGCCTCCTGCTTCAGACTAGAATAGGCTATCACTAAAACAATGCTAAGGCTACTATTCAGTCCAAGTTAATTTACATCAATAACAATCAGATAAACTTACACTACACTGTCCATAAATGAAAAAAACAAACTCTGTATTCTAATCCCCTGCACTGAATCACAAGCACACAACTCTCTCACTTGCCCGTGTGTGCCATACATTTTTATGATCAGTGTTGAAATAAGACGACATCATGCTCCAACATACTAGCCTCCCATGACACTTGGACTGCTCCTCATTGACACATATGCAATCCCCTGCTCCTCTCCTATCCTTGGGGCGGTATCGATCGTGTCCAGGTATAGTCCTTCTCACATGAATAATCAAACTCGCAGCAGCTAGCTACCAACAGCCCCCTTCCTAATCAATAGCTATTTCAACTCTGGCATGGCACGGCAACAATTCACAATAAATAGAAATCCAGTCCCATATATACATCTGACCCCTTACATTATGACAGTGGCCATCTGAGCACCATCATAACAATAGGAACAATCGATTTGAGTCCCCAAGTTCACACAGAGGTGAGGCTAGCTTTGCCAATTAGCCGAGTTAAGGTCACATCCGCGCTTTTATTGTGCCTTAATTCGCTATAGGACTATATATTATATCAATAGGAGAAATCGCGGAAAACATTGCACAACCTTGGATAGCCCTCAATACCTCCTCCAACTTTGAATGGTCATAGCAAGGTTATCAGCAAAGTTGGGTGTTGGTGACAATGCAGTCTATAGCATACATTTGAGTTTTATTTTAGGGGTTTTCTGTAGGAGTCATTTGTCAGCTATCCACACAGTGTGAGGTTTGTGTTGCCTGCCCCATGTCGTGCATTACAGTGCTTTACAGAAGTTTCCACCAGTTTCATCATCGTGGTTCTAGTTTCTTAAAGAAATGTCATGAATGTAACAAGCAGCACTGTGCAAAGAAATTTAGATGCCCAAAACTTCAATTTAACCAAGTGGAAGCACATGCACAATACCAGTACATTACACTGACATGTTTTTACATCATCAAATCTCCATAGCAACAATAATAGGCAAATAATGTAGTTGACTAGATATCTTGTCATAGAGCAGGTGTGTGTTTTCATTTCTAAATGCTCAAAACTCAAAGTATTATGGACTATGTTTTAGTTGTAAATACTCCTATAGTGGTGCCCAAAACTTCAATTTAAACAAGTGGAAGCACATGCACAATACCAGTACATTACACTGACATGTTTTTACATCATCAAATCTCCATAGCAACAATAATAGGCAAATAATGTAGTTGACTAGATATCTTGTCATAGAGCAGGTGTGTGTTTTCATTTCTAAATGCTCAAAACTTAAAGTATTATGGACTATGTTTTAGTTCTAAATACTAGTATAGTGGTGCAAGCAATAGTAGCTGTGTTATTTTATTTTATGTATCTTTATTTATACAGGGAGAACCCAATGAGTGTTTATCACCAGATTATTATAGTGCATTAGTGGTACCACCACTGTTCGCTCTAAGCTGTGCGCATGCGCAATTGCGCACTGCTGACACGGTCTCCGCGCACAGAAAATCTGCGCTGTGCACAAAAAATCGAACCGGAGTTGAAAATAAAATAAACACACAACAATTCATTCTGGGAATGTCACCTCGCTGGGGGGAAGGAGCCGGAGCTTGTGCGGGAGGTTGAGCGTTACCGACTAGATATAGTCGGCCTCGCCTCCAAGTTTGGGCTCTGGAACCCAACTTCTTGAGAGGGGCTGGACTCTCCATTTCTCTGGCGTTGCCCGCGGGGAGAGGCGGCGAGCTGGAGTGGGCTTGCTCATTGCCCCACAGCTCAGCCGCTTTGTGTTGGGGTTCACTCCGGTGAACGAGAGGGTCACATCCCTGCGCCTTCAGGTCGGGGACAGGTCTCTCACTGTTGTGTCGGCCTACGGGCCAAACAGCAGTGCAGTACCCGGCCTTCTTGGAGTCCCTGGGAGGGGTACTAGACAGTGCACCAACCGGGGACTCCGTTGTTCTCCTGGGGGACTTCAACGCCCATGTGGGTAATGACAGTGACACCTGGAGGGGCGTGATTGGGAAGAACGGCCTCCCTGATCTGAACCCGAGCGGTGTTTTGTTATTGGACTTCTGTGCTAATCACAGTTTGTCCATAACAAACACCATGTTTGAGCACAAGGGTGTCCATCGGTGCATGTGGCACCAGGACACTCTAGGTCGGAGGTCAGATGACACGACAACAAAGTCGACCGCGTGTCTTGGACACTCGGGTGAAGAGAGGGGCTGAGCTGTCAACCGATCACCACCTGGTGGTGAGTTGGATCCGCTGGTTGAGGAGGAAGCCAGACAGACCTGGCAGACCCAAGCGTATTGTAAGGGTATGTTGGGAACGCCTGGCAAAGCCCTCTGTCAGAGGGGTCTTCAACTCACACCTCCGGGAGAACTTCTCCCTGATCCCGGGTGAGGCTGGAGACATGGACTCCGAGTGGGCCATGTTCTCCACCTCTATTGTCAATGCGGCCGCTCGTAGCTGTGGTTGTAAGGTCTGTGGTGCTTGTCGCGGCAGTAATCCCTGAACCCGGTGGTGGTCACCGGAAGTAAGGGATGCCGTCAAGCTGAAGAAGGAGTCCTATCGAGCCTTGTTGGCTTGTGGGACTCCTGAGGCAGCCGATGAGTACCGGCAGGCCAAGCGTGCCGCAGCTCGTGCTGTCGCAGAAGCAAAAACTCGGGGTTGGGAGAAGTTCGGGGAGGCCATGGAGAAGGACTATCGGATGGCCTCAAAGAAATTCTGGCAAACCGTCAGACGCCTCAGGAGGGGGAAGCAGTGCTTCACCAACACTGTTTACAGTGCGGGTGGAGAGCTGCTGACCTCGACTGGGGATGTTGTCGGGCGGTGGAAGGAATACTTTGAGGATCTCCTCAATCCCCCGTCATGTCTTCCGAGGAGGAAGCAGAGACTATGGACCCGGAGGCGGACTCGTCCATCACCCTGGCTGAAGTCACTAAGGTGGTTAGCAAGCTCCTCGGTGGCAAGGCTCCGGGGGTGGACAAGATCCGTCCCGAGTACCTCAAGTCTCTGGATGTTGTGGGACTGTATATATATATATATATATATATATATATATATATATATATATATATATATATATACACATATACACATATACACACACTTTATACACAACGATATAACTTAAGATATAAGATACATTCAGTATGGTTCAATATTGTATGTATTGTACGTCCATCATTTTTCATTGCATTTACTTGCTACTACACTTGCACTATTCATCCACAGGAGGATTTTGTAACTACATAAAGGTTTTGGTTATCCCTGTTTTGAACATCTAAACTCAACAAGAAGCACACCACAACAGCATGCTGGTCAGATTACATAACTGCTGTCTGTGTGATGTATTGTAACCTCTAATGTACTCCAGCCACAAAAATCTATGTCTAATACAGTTGTACGGAGAGAACATGTACTGTACATTCCATCTCAGTACTGCGTGTATACCAAAGATGAATATTACTAAGATATGTAAGCAAGGAACTATTATTAAGAAGAGACACTAGGATAGGGTGACCAGATGACCAGTGTCCCCTGTCCCAGCAGATTTATCCAAAACCATTGATTTGTCCCAGTTTTATTCAAGAAATGACCCAGGTGACCTTATTTTTGACCAATCTGATAACCCCCAACAAAGAGGAGAATATATTGTCATTTGTTTAGCTAAAATACAGAAAAATATGCTTAGAGATGACTATAAGGTAAAAATGCATTGTCAGAAGTCCCTCAAATTATATACCGACCCACAAGTGAGTTGAGCTGCTGCACTATTTATACCATTTTATTTATACCAACCGACATCCCATGCTGGGTGTGTCCCAGTTTTTTATTTGAAAATCTGCTCTCCCTACACTTGACTTATTTGGTCACTCAAGGCAGCCTAATTCATTTGCATTTGAGTGAAAGCTTTGCCCACTGTACTAATTAACATAAACTATTTCGGACACAACAGGATATGTATACAACACCTAAGATACCTCCTTATAATTGGACAGGGCCCATATAGCCGGTGTTGCCCTCAGACTGCAATCACTGTGCTATATTTTATCTCTGTAGCGCCTGTGATTTTCTGCTAAATTAAATATGCAGTTGGCTGTGACTCACTATGAAATACTTTGTCTCAAGTGATTATATATGTTAGCCATATAGTCAGTGTGAAGAATAAGGTAGCTCCCACAAATCAATCAGTGAAGTCATTGCCGGTCTGACCCCTCTGCTTATGTTTTAATATATTCTATAGGCACTTCAGTTCAACATCTCACACCATTGCTGCAGCATTGAAATGCAGAGTAGTTTAGAAGTTGAAGATTAGCATCAGAACTTTCTCCAGCAGTCATCAAAAGTAAAAATATGGTTTTGAAGGAAACATTAGGCTTTATTCTGACCTTTTATGAAAACTTTTAGACAATTATCCATTGTCTGCTGCTCAAAGATTCGTCAGTTCCTTGAGAATGAATTACAATGATCAGTAATAGACCTGGGCTTGGTGGTTTGTGGTGTGTTCTGGCATTAAGAATAAAACATTTTTGTTTTGTTTGGCCAGCTCCGATTTTCAAAGCTCGATCTCAGAACCTAAGCAGTTGAGCAAACATTTATTGGTAAACAATGGCATCTTAAGTACTGGCCTTATTCCACCCTGTCCACTTTTGCCTCTAAATGTTACCAAACTGCACTTTCTTTGTGGTGGTACATTTGGTTAAGCAAGAATTCGATTCATTTCAATGGAGAATTTAAAAGTTTTGCCACAAAAAGATATGACATAAAGTAGGTTGATTTGTGTAAAACGTCTTACGTTCATGTGACCAACAAGTCAACGCTGCATCAATTCTCTGGAATGCTTTAAAACGGCTTTGTCATCCCTATAAAACTTATTTGCTGTCAAGATCAGCAGTCCCATGCAAAATAATACAATTTGAATGACGATGGTGGCACCCAGGGCTTCTTCTGAATAAGGTGAATCCATGGTTTTAGTGTGTACTGTGCTTAATCAAATTTGAATCATCAGCTGAAGCTACTTGGAATGGAATGTCGAGCTACTGGTTCCCCCAAAACTACAGGTTGGAGACTCCTGCACTAAGCCTTTGTGCACTCCACCACCTTTGCACTTGTCTGGCCAGCCAAGAACACACACTCCTCCAAAACTTTGCGAATATGTGAGTCTGGTCACTGGTGTCATGGAGTTCAGATGGGAGGATCAATCTGAATCCCAGGCAGCCTTTGTACATGATCTCAGCACTTTTGAGAGACCCTGATGACACATGTTGGAGTTGCTCTCTAGCCCCATTGTTTGGTCAAAGCCACTCACTTTTTGAAAGAGACCTATACCTATATTTTGTTCACTCTTGTACAATCTCCCATGGTAAAATTACAATGGAATGTCTTTTAACCCTTGAACTTGATTTTTCTACCAGTATCTTGTTCTACAGGTTAGACAAAATGTTGTTGTTGTTTTTTTTCTATATGTTTTTTTACACTGAAAGCACATACTGGTTGTTTTCCCTCTCCCATGTTTTCACATTAGAGTTCACCTCGGGCTAATTTCTCACTGTTTCCATGGTAACAGCCAGTTAAACTAACATGTGCCTCTGACTGACATGAAGACCCAAAGATCATAGATTTGTGGTTTGCTTGTGGTTTATTGATAAAGTGAAAGTGGATGAGGAAAGATGGACTTCCTTCTGGCTTCACCTTTGTCTATTTCACAGTAGTAGTGAGTCTATCCAGAACAGGCTAAAGATTCTGTATTGACTTGTCATGTATGGTTTAGAATCTGAGCCATGTATGGAGGTTGGTTTAGTCTGGTTTAAACCTGATTAAAAAGGTGTGCTATTAGCATGCTAGTTGCTAGACCGATGGCCGCTGTAGTCTGTGAAAGTTGTGAAAAGAGCTTATGTAACCGAGAGATAGATTTTAGATGTTTGTTTTAACTACAGAGGTAAAGGCTGCAGTAGATAGTCAAAGAGACTGGACTCAAAATAGGAGCCGTCCCCACCCTACCCCCCTCCAAATTCACGGAAATTTCACAGACACACACACACACACACACACATACATATACACACATACACAAGACAGACTTGTCCCATACAATTGTAAATAGCTGTCATGTCTACAAACCATGTTATGTCTTGGTATGTCTTGGTATGTCTTGGTGTGTCTTGCATGTCTTGTATGTCTTTGTATGTCTTATCATTATTTGTTACTATTATATATGACTGGTCACTATGTTTGTCTGTCATACATTAAAGAAATAACTACATAAATAATAAATAATATATATCAAAATAAAATATAAAGAGTTTATTTAGAAGCACACAAAATCACTTTATGAAAAATGTATCATTTATTATTAGCAGTAAAAGGTGCTGGGTTCACAGGTCTTTAAAAATACTCAGGGTATTAATTTTTATGGGGCAGAGCACTTCCCAAGCTCCGTGCAACACACACAAAATAACACACTCCTAGGTAAACTAAAATGTGCAAATATGTGAAGGAGGTGCAAAAATACCACAGCACACGAAGAGTGATGGAGCAGAAGTGGGAGACCCCATCACCAACTCTTCACCAGGCAGATAACCACGTCCGAACCAGTCCTGGGGCCAGAAGAAGGCAAAGTCAGGATAAAGGTCACAGGTTATATAACATAGACAGGAAATGCCCCCAAAATAAACAAAAGAATAAATTTAACAGACCAACAAATCAAATAAAAAAATTCAATGTGGGCCAAAATAGACCCAAAATAATCAAAGCAATAGCCCAATGTAAAAAACTGCTAATGGCCACTGGCGTCTATAAAAACAAACAGATGTTAATGGCCCATATTTATAAAACAGTCTGAAAATGGAAAATTTAAAAACTCATACTACCTAAAGAAAAAATAAGCTTGGCTTGGTCAAAAGATGCCCTCCCAGGCAAATGCAGCAGATACACAACAGACAAGTTAACAAGTGTATTAAACAGCATCTACAAACACACATAAACAAGGAGGGTAACGAGACAGGCAAGGTAAAATAAATTCACATTTTTAAGACTGTAAAAATCAGGTAGCTGCAGTACCTTGAAGTCACGATTTAGCCCTAATTTCAGCCTGGTTTAAAGGGCCTATGAAAACCCTAATCTTTGGATAAGCCATCATTTAAATAATTTAAATTTAAAAGCATATTAGCATGAAGTAAAATCAATATTGGTGACTAAGATGAATGGTTACTCCTATAGTAGTTCTGGTAGACCTGTTTTAAGTTTAGGGTTAATAACAGGAATGGGATGCAGAGTCATCTACATTTCTATATGCGTTTTCTATTTGTATTCTGCTGGGTTGAAAGCAGTGTACAGAAACACTAGCTATATAAACAAGGCTATTCCCGAGTGCCGTGATCTTTATGCAAACCCTGTATAATTTCACTAAATAGCTCAAGATTGTAATTCCATTCAAATAACTTCTTCTCGGAAAATGATTTGTTGTTTTTGTTATTTGCCCTCTTCAATTTCCCTCTTGGTTGCTCACCATGACACTAAAGACATCCAAAAAAAAATACCACTCCCACACACAAATAGGCTGCTTCCCAAGTTAATTATTTTCTATTTATTTGACTTTTAAGTGTGATTTACAAACTTAACTACTCCAAGTCATGCAAAGGTTATGAACCAGATACACGGGAGTATTTCCTCTCCGCATGAATACATTTAAAAACAGAATAAAAAATAAATATGTTTATATTTGCTGAGTGGTAGTTGTGGTCACTGCTAATAATTGGTTCATACTTGAGTCTGTAAGCATGAAAAATATCTATATCTTTTTTAGTATTGGTAAAGAGTTTTTATCTATTATTATTTAATTTTCATAGCTTTATTATTGCAATTTGAAATATTACATCATTTAGCAGTATGTAAAGTATGCCACAATTAGAACACTGAAGTTTACCACTGCATTGTAATCTATAGGCCTACCATTTTATCAGTTGCATAATCATCATAATATTAATTTGTATTGATTAAATACACTCACGTAAAGGATTATTAGGAACACCTGGTAAATTTCTCCTTAATGCAATTATCTAATCAACCAGTCACATGGCAGTTGCTTCAATGCATTTAGGGGTGTGGTCCTGGTCAAGACAATCTCCTGAACTCCAAACTGAATGTCAGAATGCGAAAGAAAGGTGATTTAAGCCATTTTGAGCGTGGCATGGTTGTTGGTGCCAGACGGGCCGGTCTGAGTATTTCACAATCTGCTCAGTTACTGGGATTTTCACGCACAACCATTTCTAGGGTTTGCAAAGAATGGTGTGAAAAGGGAAAAACATCCAGTATGCGGCAGTCCTGTGGGCGAAAATGCCTTGTTGATGCTAGAGGTCAGAGGAGAATGGGATGAGTGATTCAAGCTGATAGAAGGGCAACGTTGACTGAAATAACCACTTGTTACAACCGAGGAATGCAGCAAAGCATTTGTGAAGCCACAACACGCACAACCTTGAGGCGGATGGGCTACAACAGCAGAAGACCCCACCGCGTACCACTCATCTCCACTACAAATAGGAAAAAGAGGCTACAATTTGCACGAGCTCACCAAAATTGGACAGTTGAAGACTGGAAAAATGTTGCCTGGTCTGATGAGTCTCGATTTCTGTTGAGACATTCAAATGGTAGAGTCAGAATTTGGCGTAAACAGAATGAGAACATGGATCCATCATGCCTTGTTACCACTGTGCAGGCTGGTGGTGGTGGTGTAATGGTGTGGGGGATGTTTTCTTGGCACACTTTAGGTCCCTTAGTGCCAATTTGGCATCGTTTAAATGCCACGGGCTACCTGAACATTGTTTCTGACCATGTCCACCCCTTCATGACCACCATGTACCCATCCTCTGATGGCTACTTCCAGCAGGATAATACACCATGTCATAAAGCTCGAATCATTTCAAATTGGTTTCTTGAACATGACAATGAGTTCACTGTACTACAATGGCCCCCACTGTCACCAGATCTCAACCCGATAGAGCATCTTTGGGATGTGGTGGAACGGGAGCTTCGTGCCCTGGATGTCAAATCTCCATCAACTGCAAGATGCTATCCTATCAATATGGGCCAACATTTCTAAAGAATGCTTTCAGCACCTTGTTGAATCAACGTAGAATTAAGGTAGTTCTGAAGGTGAAAGGGGGGCAAACACCGTATTAGTATGGTGTTCCTAGTAATCCTTCAGGTGAGTGTATAGCCTATTGTATTTTGAATATAAGATTACAGATTAATGTGTAAAAATGCCACAATTGGAATATTAAAGTTTGTAATAAGTCAAATTGTTATATAGCACTTTCCCACCTTCAAGGCACTCAAAGCGCTTTATATTAAGGAACAACTCACCCATTCAAACACCAATGTATGCAGACACTGTGGATGAGGTGTCTTGCACAAGCACACAACAGCAGCATTCATCTGTGAGAGCTGAAATCGCACCGCCACCTGTGGCTCATTGGCTCTGACTGCTCAACCAATGATGTTCATGTTTGAGAGAGTGATTCAAACCGCCAACCTTTGGATCAATGGACAAACACTACTAACTGAGCGAATAGCACCCTTACACCAATAAAAACTGATAAATCTATTTTTTTCAAGCAATAGAAAATGGGAGCAGCAACCATTGTTACAGTATTTCATAGCGTGATAGATAGTACTAAAAGTACATTTGACGGCCTTCCCTCAAGTACAAGAGAGAAAACTTGGAGTTCTCTCATTGTCATGAGGTCAAGTGGTTCAACTTTAGTTCTGTTAGGCTATGAAGGATACTTTCTCCAGACTCACAATCTCTGCTCAGGTCATCACTTTTACAAGCCCAACTTCCACTCACTACTGTCAAACACAACTACCAGTGTTTGAGTGATTTGAACTAGAACATAAAGAAAACAACATGATAACTAATTTTACCCCAATCTGACTGCTGTACTCAGCGCTCTACAAATCCCCTACAATCCAGTTGATGTGCTGAATGTCTTCTGAAGTAAGTGGCATGAAAGAGAAATATCTGCTTCCACCACTGCTCCCCAGCACCGCGAGTGAGCACCATAAAGTGTTTGTGAGTGAGGGATTTGAGTCTGCTCTTTTGACAGCTTTAAACCCAGCCATCCAATCTTAATCCTATGGGCAGAATGCTGTCTGCAAAGGATTCAGTCATCGGCTTTCAACCTCTGACACCCACAGAAAATACACATCTCCCGACAGGCCCATTGCCATTGTGTTACATCTTGACATCTGTGTACGACATAAGCAGCAAGCTGACTACACCAGTGACTTGAATTTAAGGATGGCTTTAATTACATGTCTGAGTATGTAGCATAAAGGAAAAGCTATATTGAAAATCATTCTAACTGATCTGATGTTCTTTAGGAGACTATGTACAGGCCAATTACACACAAATAAAATACCTTACTTTGGTGGTCTTTTTTAAAGAGAAAAGGGTGTTTTTACCTTGACATGTATCGGTGTGCATCTGTCACCTTCCTCATCATTTGACTAATGTGGCGTATCACTGATCATTTGATCTTCAGGGTGTGGCCAGTCTGACAGACCTGACAAGTCTACCACCTGGTGTCAATGTCAAAATAAGCAAATTTTAAAAAAGAGCACACTAAGTTATCTAAAAAGAAGACATGGATTTGAAATCTTTATCTGCAGATGATATCAGAGCAGCAAAAATCTTCTTGTGGATTTTTTTTAGACAATAACCTCTTTGGCCCTATGCCACAATAATACCACAATACAGTGAATATAGATCAACGCAATATTATCAATTCCACTGAACATGCTCTAATCAAACATGCCAAATAACAAAGTAATTTTAGCAGTAAACTAAACCAACCAGAAACCTATGTAGGATGACACCTGCATTGAAGTGACTTTGTAAAAACTTTCTATAAAGATTTGAAAACTTATTTCAATCACTGACCTTTGAACACTGGTCCTTGGATGTATTAGTAGTTTTATTAACAATAATGTTGTAATTCCGTCCACCTCAAAATTCATTGAAATTTCTTACACTGTAGACTGTGCCACTTTGTCTTGTCAAACAGTTTCTAACTTGCTCTGGAGAAATGAGAGGGTCTCAAACAGCTAATATCTGTATTAACTGTCAATGTATTATTGGGTTAGCACACACGCTTCACTGCCATAAGATCACAGAAGGTTTGACCCCGGGCCCGTGTGAGTTGAATGTGTGAATTTGCATGGTTGTCTGGGTTGGGCACTCCGAACGCTCTGGTTTCACCTATCAATCCAAAACATGAACAATAGGTAAAATCCTCTAAGCTAAGGTAACCCTGACCAAGCCAAGCCCATGATCTGGAGATGGGTTCCCAAGTGGCCTATTGCTTCTGACAGGTTGCCGCATTGAAGGATGGGTCAAATGCAGAGGATATTTTTTTTCTCTCAGGGGTTATTAATAAAGTATAACTTGACCTTAACTTTAAGTTATTAAGCAAACCTGCTCAGAGTGTTTCCATGTTTTGTTTAGTTTTTGTTTTGTTTAGTTTTTTTCTCAAAAGCGCTTCAAAGGCTTTTAAAGAAAAATTGAAATAACATTTTATAATGTTCTTTACCAAACTGCTGGTTTGGTAAAGGACATTATAAAATGGTGTAAAATGGTGTATAACACATTTATTTTCATAATACAATTATGGAGAGGAGTATCAGCTGGATGAAAAAACAGCATTGTACAAAGGTTATAAATCTTATCAAAAATAGACACTTGACAGTTCACTTGAGCTGTATCCTCACATCCTCTTGTTGCATTCAATCAGTGCTTTCATAATTCTGACACAGACGTGTGTATCATTTAAAAGGACCAACACTTTTCGAGTTCCACTTCACAGAGGTGCATGTGTCGCCTCAGGGCTGTCTCATTTGCACTATCGCTCTCCACACCAGGGAGACCAAATGCTAAGTGGATCAATACAGTAACTAAAAAGGAATCCTTGCTCAAACTTTTGTTCTGACTCTTCCCAGTAAAGTGTTCTTAAGACTTCAACCTCGAGGGACTGGGACCCAAATCTGCTGTTTTTCTTCCCTTGGTTCCCTAATAGGTCTCTTGGGCCCTCCATCCAAAATGTGGCAAGAGCAGAGTAAAAACATTGATAATTTGTAAGTTATGCAGAGGAGCACTTCCCTGATGCTGTTGTGTCTCATTTATCCCCAAGACATTTCAGAGCTCATTTTGCCACGTCCTCCTGGTCCCCACCTGCCGAAAGACACAAGTAACAGAAGTGATAAGGAATCTGTCTGCAGCCACCGCCCCCCAGGGCAACTTTAAACAAGACTGTTGTGGCTTACACGATGCAAGTTGAATGCAGTGTTTCTCAAATGGTGGACTGGATAAAAGTGTTCCAAATCTGTCATATTATTTTCAGAATATCAGCTTGGACCTTTGAGTGTAATGTTATCTATATTTATAATACCTACTGTTATAAATGACAACTAGTAAATCTTGTTTTTAAAATGTTTGTAACATACAGAAAACAGTAAATGTTATTAATAAATAAGCTTCAGTTCTTTTTGTGTACATAAATAAAACATAATTGCAGACATTAATACAAAACTGATTCTCAAATTATTGCAACTCTTCGAGGCTAACAGTTATAAGCTTGTCGAGACAGTTATAGGCTCATCAAGGCTAACAGTTATAGGGATGAATTTGGAGCCAAGTTTCATCTTTGGAATTCCAACTGTGCATATCATAGCAACTAAAGAGCCAATCTGGAGAGAGGCTGTTGAAGGTAACACCCCTTCCCACCCATACCACTGGTTTAGTAGGTAAGCAGGCACTTAGCAATGCTGTCAATCAAACCTGTTGCTAAGGCTAGCGGAAGCAACCTTGGAGACAGAAGGCAGCTGATTTTGTCTGTTATAAATTCTCATATCTTGATTTACGGACAAAACAGCAAAATAAGAACACAAGGATCATATAGAGCAGGTCAAAAAAACTGACATTTTCAGACCAAAATGTTGAGCCTGACAGCAACAGTTACGGCGAGAGGGGGACAGTTTTTCAATAGAAAGTCAATTGGAACCAGAGTCGGTGGAGCTAGAAATGTGCCCATGATCCCTTCCTATTTGGAATGCAGCAGCTAGCAGGTTAGCTACGTCCATGTATATTTACAGTTTATGGCTTTACCACACTATGAAACAATGGTCTAGCAGAGTCTTGTGGCAGAGCTGCTCCTTAAATACCAATGGTGTCACAGGTCTGGTGGGCGGAGCTTGCGCCTGCAGGTGGCCAGGAAAACACGGAACAGTGGAAAGTGGGACAGTGGAATGGACTCACACAGGCCAGCCATTACAAATATCTAAGAAAATCACTCTTCTCCAAGTGTATTTAGTTATTATATTAGCACTATTTTACAGACATTAGAGACATAGATGTAGATGTAATCCCTTTTATTTTATATGGAAAGTTAGACAAAAATAAGTTTCTTTAATTCTAGGAGGAAAGAGCTATATTTAAAGGTATTGTAGATATACTTGTATATTATACGAGTATTTGCACATATTCATGGCTGCCACATTAGCCGTGAGGGACTGGCGGTCTAGCAAGTTTGATTGACAGCTCACTTTCCACCTGATAACGACTTTTAAAGCCTATTTGAAAAGCATATGAGCAATTGTGTTGAAGGAAGTCTATATGTTAATGTAAAGGTCTTCAAGTGCCAGGCCCCATTATAAAGTAGTGCTGTTTTATGGAGCTCCCTTTCACTGTACTGCAGGATATAAGCTGCAAGAAGTGCCCGCAGTGCTGACAACTTGGAACAATAGTAGTGGAGAGTTATCATGTACTCCAACTCAGTGATTTTTGTGCCAGCAAAGCAAAACACTACAATTACCTTCCCTGTATTTTCATAATATACAGCTCCATCAGAACCATAGACTGTATATATAAATGGACATATCCAACCTGCTAGCCACTGTTTTCCAAATAGGAAGTGAGCATGGGCACACTTCCGGCTATATCAATCAGTTCACTTTCTGTTGAAAAATTGTCACTCCTTTCTCTCCATAGCTGCTGCTGTCAGGCTCGTCATTCAAACCTTAAAATGTTTATATTCATCTCTAGATGATACTGGTAGTTTTATTTTGCTATTGTATCCGTAAATCAAGATATGATCATTAATAACAGACAAATGAGGCGGCTTCTTTCCCTAAGGTTGCTCTCACTAGCGTTAGCAACAGATTTGATTGACAGCATTGCTACGTGCTCGCTCCAAGCTAAACCAGCGGTGTGGGTGGGAAGGGGCATTATCTTCTACACGCTCTTCCCAGGTTGGCTCTGTGGTTGCTATAATATCCAAATATGGAACTTGGCTCCAAATTCACCTCTGCAACTGCTAACCTCAATGACCTTCATTTGACTGAAGCCAAACACTGTGGGTGATGTCACACTCCCTTAGTCCACTTATTTACACAGTCTGAGAACCAGCATAACTAAGTCTTCAGTAAATGTGGTTTGAGCAATTTGGGTCTTCATTCCTCACTTCCTGTTGCAGTGCCATCCACTGACCTCAATCCAGCTGACCGCCAAACTAGATCAAACCATCCATACAAGTATCTGACCTTTTAAGAACAAACACAACCCATTAACTTTGTTTTCTACTCACTGTCCCCAAATGGAGCCAAATACCAATTAAAGTAGTTCAAAACCTGATTTTGGACACCTTCAAAAGTCGGCTGACAAAACCGTCAGATCGCACATTCTCTCCTACCATCTGCCCGATATTCATTTAGAGTTTGCTGATTAATGAACCAGAACCAGAACCTGCCACTAGTTCCAATTTGTGCTAACAACTTGAAACAATTGCGGTGGAGAGTTATCATATAATCTCAGTGATGTTTGTGCGAACATAGGAAAACACATCGCTCACCTTCCCTTTATTAAGTCAATAAGCAAATGCGTTGTCAGTTTGATATTCAAATATCAAGTTTTGAACACTTCAACTTTGAGGAGGTGTCTTGCTTTTCTTGCAATTAGCCTTATCTGCCAGTGATTAATGTGTGCACTGACACACTTTTACAGTTATTTCCAAAATAAGCATATCCTCAAAGTACGTTCTTAAAAAAATAAATACATTTAAAAAAATGCTTCATAAACTTCACAAAGTTCTGTGGCCATACTGGCTTGCCAAAGCCTGATCTCATCAGATCTCAGAAGTGAGGCCGGGCCTGGTTAGTACTTGGATGAGAAACCGTTGCGAATATCAGGTGCCAGTGGCAAAAACTTTTATTGTGTTCTTAGGTAAAGCAGTTCATCCTTCATTGCCTAGAATTAAAGTGGTGTGTGTGTGTGTGTGTGTCGGGGTGTGTGTGTGGGGGGGGGGGGGTGCGTGCGTGTGTGTGTGTGTGAATGCTGGTGGTAGTTGGAATGGCTGATGGCAGAGATTGGCCTCACAGCCTGCTCCAGAGTTGTGGCTTCAATAGTCCCTTACCACCACAGAGCGTGAATGAATAATGCTCTGTTAAGTGTCCGAAAAAGTAAATCTGATGCATTATTACTGACTCTACTGACTCAGTGTTTTATCACATTTCTTGAGTCTAAAACATCACATGTATTTTACTAAAGATCTGGCTGTGTCTATATAACTAAAAGAACAGGATTTTTTTTTTTTCTGAAGTAGAAAGGAAATTGTCTCTGGTTTCAAATGCACAGTTCTCTCTGTGAAATGAATTTTTAATGACTTTTATATTGCATCTAACAAGTGTGAGAGTTACAGTTTTTAAAGTGAAAGCTAAAAGGAATGAACTCATCTCAACAGTTTTGGGTTCCTGCTGTGAGCATGGAGCCAAATCTGCAATAGCTGTAACTCACAGAAACATGGGGTTTCTTCTCTCATCCATCATTTTAAAATATTAAAAAGACAAAATGACAAAGTCCAATCACTTTGCAGATGCATGCGCCAATGTTCAAGCACTGAGGGGATGGTTATCACAGTTTGTGGCTAAACAATACACTTTTGAGAAGTTATTATCTCTTTAACACTCTGCATTACCCTAAACTTACATATACTGATTGAGCACCTTTGATATGCACTCCATAACATCACTGTCTTATTTAGAGTAGTGTTGTTATCAAAAAGGCGGTCTATATCATTTGATTTTACATTTAAAGTGGCACTCTGAAGCTTTTCTGGTAACCTGCTTGGGTGGTGTCATTTTTTTAATTATTTTTTTTTTTATGTGAAAAACATGCAGACTCGCCATTTCACAGATCCGCCCTGTAACTTGGCCTGGTGATGTTGCATGCTTGGCTCCATGAAGATACACTTAATGCTATACTGTAGAGCATTTCAGCCAACACAGTAAAATCTATGAGGACAAGTGATGAACCCTCCACTGGAAAAGTTACGTACTGCACCTAAAAGAGCAAAACATTCCTGCATAGATTCCTACATTGATATGATTGGTCTTTCCATAGCTTCTTTTTTATTCTATACTCTTTATAGCAGTCCTGGATCAACTGCGGTGCAATTCTGTTACACTGGTGTCTGCATTTGTGTACTGTAGCAATCAGGTCTTAAAGCAGACCTATTATGGAAAATCAACTTCAGATCTTTCAACCATGTTATGGTTGTTTCCCCTTCTCGTTTACCCTCTCAAAGTTATATTTGGAGTGATTCGTGCATGTTTGAGCAATCTCTTAAGCACTTATTTTGAAGCTGCCATTTTAATATGTGTAAGATTCGTCGGCGTCATATAATCATTTTGGTACAAATGAAAAAACACTAGTCGTTATGATCTGCAGCTATCCTTAGGAGGCATCGACAACTTCACAGCTCTTTGTTGTGATGACGTTCACGGTGACGCTAGCTGTTATTAGCCACCACAGTTTTCTAATATGGAAGTCAATGGACTTGTTTCTTTTATAAAGTCAATTTAGATTTAAAATGTGCAAATGACATGACATGACTTATGACATAATGACAGGTGTCATAGATTATAACTGTATAGCAGACTCAAGCACAATAAGTCTGCTTTAACCAATAATAGCTACAGAGACCTGTCATATTCAACCAGGGCAGCACAGTGATATCTGACCATAACACATTGTTCAGTCTCAAATGTCCAACTTTACAGCAGAAATTCTTAAAAGAGAGAAACAGCACATTATGTCATCACCTTCACTAGCAGCATGTAGTCAGTGACTTTCTCCCATTTTAGATCCTCAGCTCATTTTGAACTCCAGCTTTCAGTCAGAGTTGAAGGTAAAATCTAAAAAAGCAGATCCAGACACAGGTGCTCCCAGTCTGCTGATTCAGGCTGTAAAAATATCTTTCTGATAACATCCCAGTACCTTTCTCTTTCTCTCTTTCACTGCTATGCACCTCTACCCTGCAGGATTTGACTGTTGTAAGCATTTTAAGGTTAAACAGACAAAGGTACTGGGCTCTGGCACATGCACGTGTCATTCTGTCAATTTGTGAAAAGGTAAGTGCTAATCCACGTGCTGCCACCATGGCGCTAGTGAAAATTAGAGACGACACGTGTGATGGAGAGGTCACCGGTTCAGTTGAAGTTAATAGTCTTTTGATAACTTCACTCAATTGACGGGCATATCAAGGCTGTGTCCAATTTAAAGGGAAAAAAACCCATAGAACGATTTGTAACCATGTGTTCTGTAATATCAGATTTAAAGACAAGAAGTATTTTTCAATGTTAAATGTTATTCAATATTTTTAATCTGTTATCCTTGAAAATGACATAACAAAAACTTGTGAAATGTAATGTAAGTAGTTCTACATTTAGTTTGTAAAGACTTGAGATTTCAAAAAAAAAATATGTGTTCTTACTTTGGTATCAAATGTACAGTAAGTTAGCATGACTACCCTATAACAAGAAGCTCTCAAGACCATGACCTCCAGACAAGCTGTCCAAAAAGTAAAAGAAAAAAAATTGTTTCTTAATATCATATAGTAGGTATTGGTAGATATTCTTTACTCAAATAATATAAATGGCCTTTGATATTTGTAGTAGTCAAAGAAAATATTTCTTATATATAACAGGTCTATAGACACAGTTTTCAAACATAATTCATGTTTGGTCTCTATTGATGTTAACAGGTCCATTTATCGTATTCTTTCTTACAGTTGCTCTAACAGTATCAAGGGAACATATACAATAGCCTCCAATTCGTTTAGTCCAGCGCAATTGGACCTGGCAATGTCTTGTTGCTCAATCCAAGGTCTGGCCTCTGTCCTTCTCTGTGTACCCAGGAGGCTGTTCTACTACAATGCTGTACCTTCAATAGACAAAGGCTTATTCCAGCTTTCTTTCAACCTTCTCCCACTGACAGATGGGACCAACTCTGGCGGAAAAAAAAACCCTTCAAGACAAAGAAATGAGTTGCTTTTATATGGATCCAGAGTATAGCTAGACACTGGGGATGTTTTGGCAAGAGGCTAGGGCTTTGGCTCGCTTGGTTGCGGTAGGCTATCATTTTCATTGTTTTGAAGGGAAAAAATATTACGCTACAGCGGTGAAAAGCTCTGGAAATAATAGAAAACTGTCTTGACACTTTGTTTGTATTGTTTTACCCAGCACGAGACGCCTTAAAATAAACAGCGGCAGAACACACGCGTGAGTCTCCCTTCTGTTATTACCCTATACATATGCACACACCTCTGCAAGCGGGCGATAACTGCTTAGCTGCGTATGCTCTGGCAATTGTCAGTCTGCCAGGGCCATGAGAGAGCCAGGGAGACAAAAGAGGGGGAGGGGGAAGGAGAAGGAGCTGAGTGGCACTGCAGACTGGATACAAGCAGAATTAGACAGGTGCCGTAGGGAGCGCCGGCACAATGAGGGGAAAGGTATACGCAGGTTAAGGAACGTAAAGGTGGGGGGACAGATAACAGAACAAGGGGGATGGAGAGAGACAGCAATGAGCATGTTCTTATTGGTTTAATATAGACTTTTATGGCTGATGGATGTTTATTGTTATGAGAAAGAAACTGCATAACTCGTATTGCAATATGTTTTGTTAGAGCTTAATATATGCAATTTATTGCATATATTAATTTTATGCATAAATATATTTGGACTTATCAAATATAAACGTCCAAATAAAGATCATAAGTGATTTTTAACTATTTTTTTTTATGTAATGCAGGGCTGTAGTAAAATGCTATACCAGTAAAATGGTAAATGGTCACATTTTTATATAGCACTTTTCCAACTTCAAGGTGCTCAAAGAGCTTTACATTACTTTACATCACTCATCCATTCACACATACATTCACACGCAGACACTGGGGAAAAGGGGTGTGTGAAAATGTTTTGCCCAAGGACACAATGGGAACAGCATTCATCTGTGGGAGCTGGAGTCGCACCACCAACCTGTGGGTCGGTGGATCTGACCACTCTACAGATCATGTTTTTATATCAAGAGCAGGATTCATTCCACCAATCTTCAGATCAGAGCACGAACACCAACACCAGCTGAGCTACTGTCTCCCATATAGATACTAAATTAAGATGGGATGTCCTGTCAAGCTACAGAAGGTTTTGTCTGTGAACTCATTCTTAAAGATCAAACCTCTCGTCTCTGCTTAACCATCACTGGTTGGCAATAAATCGATGCAAAATGATTTCAAAGCTGTTCAGCCATCCAACAACAATTTGCCTTGCAGATGCTGTATAGGCAATATGCTGTAATACTATGAAGGCTGTTACCTGTTCAAAAGTCATCATGATTGTCTAGGTGCCTCAGTGTCTAACCATTTGTGTTTCCTCAGACAGAATACTGGACAATGGCATCATCCAATTAATGACATGTTATTGGATACTGGGAGAAAGCCAACCTGAGAGAGCCTATGCTGAATAACGTTGAGAAGAGATGATCTTCTAGTTGGCTGGCCAAGGAATCATATTCACAACTTCCTTCTTAAGACACAGGATTGCTACTATTCAGTTCATACATTGTTCCGTCAAAGTCAAATTGACCCCTTACAATTATAAGGTTCTATCACGCTCTGGGTAGTTCTGAGATACTGCGGTTTAAAGTTCTGATCACTCATACAGCACAATAGAATCAGGAAATAGGCTTTTCCTCATCTAAATCCAAAAGATTTGCCAAGCTTGACAAAATCTTGATAAAAGTGTAGGAACAAGAATATATGAATAACTAAATTTCTACAAAAAACCTTAGATAAAAGGGGACAAAGTAAATCATTTTCACAATATCTGCTTTCTTAGTTAATTGCTGATGTTTTATGATTGTTATTGAAGATGAGATGGCTCATTAACCAAACAACAGTAAAGGCAACAAGCATTGGAGCAGTGTAAAGAACAGTGAAAGCAGAACTGGGCACACATCCACATGAATATATAATACACAAAGAGAACAAAAGCAAGCATGAGCCAGGATACTAGCACATTTTGCAGCCACCTACAACTCTTAACAGTCATGGTCTGCAGCCTGCTATCAACAGCTTCTGCAAGGACAGAGGGACAAGGACAGGGGGACAGACCGGCCACAATCACAAAACTGAGGCAATAAAGGCACCGCATAACACCAGTAGTGCTGCTCCCCTGTCTTAATTTTGCTTAATTTGCCATAACACTTCACCTCATCTCACATCATGTTAAGAGAGAGGGGAGTGAGGAGTGAAAGATGGGGTGTTAAGTCATAGCAGAAGAGTGAAAGAGAGAGAGCGAGGGGGGTGAGAGTGGGAGAAAGAGAGGAGGAGAAAGAGGGGAGGAGAGGTGGGATTCAAAGGAGACACTGTGCGACACAAGAACTGTAGTAGCCTGTGCACAATGGGCCAAGAGCACCACCAAGTGTCCAAACCATGAATACTGTTTGCTTTAAAGTAAGATAAGTCTTCACATCTGGAACTTCTAAGAAATCCAAGTCAGCATCAATGATTCACCTAGAAATCTTTTGTCTTTCCTTTTCTCACTTTGGCCAAGGAAAGCTAAAGCTGCTATTGTAAGCAGACTCACATGACAAATGGGTTTTAGTTTTTTAGAGAAAGCTACATATCAACCTTTTAACATGTCATAGTTTATTCTATGCACTATGAACGAGCAAACTGAGGTCACAATGACAAGAGGGGGAAAAAACCCATACTATTTATATTGGAACAGTCTTTTGCTTGATTTTCATCGCAGTCCTATTCCTGCTTAAAATAACAGCGTTGCATTAAAATATATGTATAGCACCAATCATTGTATTTTAAATACATGATCAGAGATAAAAGTTTGTACTTGTTCTAGTGTAATTTAATAATCCAAAACATAATATTGTGGTGATCCAAAAGCCACTTGCTCACTGTGACTCTGGACTGGGCCTATCTGGGTCACTACATAGCATGCTGCACCGCTGCTTCTTCATTTGTTCATGTCAACAACTGACCTGCTTTCCCTCTCTTTCTCCATGTTCCTTCAGTGCAGTGTAAAACCATTTAACTTGGGATCAGACAACCATTCACTTTGTGGTGAAGGGAAAAAAGGAAAGATTGCAGTTCCAAGTTTAAAATCAATCACATCGACCTTTGGAAAGGCCCATCTCTAATGTGCTACAGTGGGTCTTACAGAGTCTTGCATTCTCTTGCTCCAACTTTATGGAAACACCGTCTATCTTTAACATTCCAAATGACAATGCAAATATTTTGTTTTACATATTTCTAGTTGTAATTTGTAGTAATCCTGCCATGTGCTTTGAAACATGCTCATGATTAATTAGAATAATTTCTCCATCAATCAATACATTTGTGATATTTAAAACTAACTGGCAAACTGAAGTCCACCACAGACCCATAATTTTTGTTCTATTTATTGGCCATTCTTGAAGCCATACCATGTGACCTTTCAGCCAATATACTTTAATTGAAGAATTCATACAATGGTGTTGTTAAAGGGCCCATATTACACTATTTTCTGATCTGTTATAATGTTATTTCCTCATCACAAACATACCTTGAGTTGTGTTTTGTTTCATTCACACAATTTTAACACACAAACCCTGTATATTCAGGGTTCTTTCCTCAAATGGAAAACACTGTTCCGCCTTGTGATGTCATGTGGTAATACAGGAAGTGCACCACTGTGTTTTTAAACTCTATACACCTTTACTAGAATCATTTGGATGATTTTAGCTACAGAATTTCTAATCTCTACTCAAAAAGGTAAAAGGTAGCTGGTAACATTAAAACTATCGCTTCATGGCATCAGTAGGTGGAACAGAGCATTTTGAGCTTTGGAGATGTAGGCAGACTACTATAGATGACGCACATAGCACTAATCATAATTTAAGTGATGTGACAGCTTTTGATTCTGATTTTATCCTTCAAAATCTGCATTAACAGCATTCTGCCCGTTACCTTCGAATGCAAAGAGACAGGAATGGCAGATTTAAGTAAATCATACTATTCAGTCCTGATAAATTGGAACAGGAAATTTACCACACATGTACTGACACCTGCTTCGTGTGTATAACAACCCACACATGCGTCATCACTGTATATGAGAGGGTCTTATTCTGAACACACAATAATGAATGGCACAATGCAGCTCAGAAAAGCAACTCAAGTATACAACAGCTGTAACAATAGCCAGATCCATCTTGCACAACACACTTCCTTTCTCACCCAGGGGTTTTGCACAGAAAAGCATGAATCTATGGAACTACTCAATCACATTTCCATATGTAAATACTCAGGCCATCTCCTTAGCACCATGTGAGCTCACAGCCCTATGGCTCCTCTGGCATCCAAAGCACACGGGGCGAATTAACATTTGCTCTCATAGTCGGCAAATGGCAACTCGTGCCCAACATAGAAATGAAACACAAACCCCATGAAGAAGGAGACAGAATGAGTGGGGTGATTCATAATTTGTCTGTCAGAGCAGTATCATTTGCTATAAAGCGGCAGTGGATTGAAGGAATGGGAAACTTGAGGAATTTTTGAATCTTGTTTTTTCCTTAGCCATCTCCAGTGTTAGTTGTGTTAGTATTGACACCAATAGTCTCCGTGCACAGCAGCACACTAGCTAGCTCACTGTGTCTCAAAGCTAACAGTTACTTTTATAAAAATTGGAAAACAACCTATTCAAATTGAAATGACACAAAATAAAAACTACCCGATTGTTTTGAAATGTAGAATACTTCAGTTTGTGGTGTTGTTTTAAAACTTATTACACCTCAAAATTCACATTAATGTTAGGATTGAATCACAAACATGTATTTTCTAAACACAGATGTGTATTCCTTTTCTTTGTATAGTTTTTAACATGTTGTCAGTGGCATCCACCTGCAACTCCCTGCTCACTGCCTTATCTTTAAATATTTATTCATTTTAGCGTTACTCTGAAAAACCTCATGGAGATAAACTTGGACAGGAAGTAGTGACGCTAACAGTCAGGCTGCTGGGCATTGTTGTGCACAAAGCCAATTCAAATCTGTGAGCTGTGAGCTAAACATTTGTCAGTTGCATAGGGAACACAATCCCAATTACAATGAGCATTATGACAAGCTGAACTGGGCAGAGATTTAAAGTAAAAAAATGCTCAAATTTAAATACATAAAGAAAAAAGAGAATGCCAGAATATAAGAAAAAAGCATTATCTTTGTTATTATTGTGGAAATAACCAACCATCTTGAACACTAACATTGATATGGACAAGTGTTTTATTACCCCTTGAAAGTATTGGGTAGGCTATTTTTATCACTGTTCCTGCGTTTAGATGTTTCTAAATGTGTCAAAATCTTAAGGACAAACCACAACATTTCTTTTCAGGGGTTGAAAGCTGTTGATATTTATACCCAGCCATCTCATGCATATGGACGAAACAAGCCCGGCAATGCATTGAACAAAAGCGAAACACACACAGGAGTAATATATCTCACCCAACACCACCTCTTTACAATGCATATATTTTCCTTGTGCCTTTGACCATTTCATTATGCAAACCATAGAGGGATTTGAACAAAAACAACAACTCTGTAGCTATCAGCGCTGCGAGAATGTGCACAAATGTACAGCGACAGTGATGGATGGCCTCTTTGCTGGAGTGATTTGTGGGTTAAAAGGTTGAATTTATGTCCACACTTCCTTTTCTACATGCATCTAACACTTACCAGTCCATTACAGCTCAAGACTAAATGCACACTGGTTTATGGGAGAAGGGGTCGCACCAGATTTCCCCCGATCGCTTGTCTCGCACGTCTCAAATAGCTCCTTAAAGCTCTTCCAATGTGCACTCTTTTTCTAATGGACAGTTCGAGTCAAGCTTGGGACCAAATGGTTTACTGTAGTGGTTCTCAAACTGTGGTGCATGTAACACTGATGGCGTGCGAGATCTTTCTGGTGGTATAGTCAGTCAGATTCACATTTTTGTCCTTTTTTGGGTTGGTCCTTGTTTAGAACATACACTGTATATATAAATGGATATAGCTAGCCCACTAGCCTCCACATTCCAAATAGTGAGCATGGACGCGTTTCTGGCTCCATCGACTCCATCAGCTCCAATTTGCTTTCTATTGAAAAACTGTCACCCCTCTCTTCGTAACTGCTGCAGTGAGCCTCATCATTTTGCTCTTAAAATCTTCGTATTAACTTGCTCTACATGATCCTAGTATTTTTACTTTGCGATTGTGTCCATAAATCAAGGTACAAACATTGAAACAGATCAAGCGTCTTCTTTCCCCGCGGTTGCACTACCGGGAGTAGTGTTAGCAACAGGTTTGATTGACAGCGTTGCTAAGTGTCCACTCCCTGCTAAACCAGCGGTGTATGGGCAGTGGGCGTTACTTTGAACAGCCTCACTCGGCTTCAAATTTGCCCCGTAACTGCTAACTTTGATGAGCTTTTTTTGAGTGGAGTCGAACGCTATGGGTGACATCACTCACTTGGTCAACTTCTTTATACAGTCTATAGTTTAGGACTATAGTATAGAAAATGTGTTTTAGACCTGTTTTTATTTTATTTATTTATTTTATTTATTTATTTATTTAAAAGGGACAATGCACATCAATAAAGACCAGTAAAAAATACACGTGTAAATGTGCCGAAGTTAGCTGCACTGCTTATTTTCATTCGCAGTTCCTCAACATCTAGAATAGTCCTAGAATAGTCCTGTTAGACCTAGTTTAGATCTGGTTGTACTTGGAAAGTCAAACATATTCTTAGATGAGAACCTTTTAGCCATCAGTAAAATTAGCTAAAGTCGTTGCCTTCCTATCATGGAGATTTCTGTTCTCATTTCTGAGTGTTAAATATAGTGTATCTGTCTTATTAACAGCTGCTATACCGTACAGTCATGTAAGCCTTGGGGTTCAAAGTCTCCCTGAGGCGTCTTAACTAAAACATATGGCTCATCATCTTGGAAGGTTTTTAAGACACAAACAGGTAAATGCTTGAAGGTAAATGTCCGTAAATACTATATTATAAACACTTCAGTTTAAGTTTAAGTTACAGGGGTATTATGATGCTTTTGAGACAATGTGATGCATTGTAATTATGCTTCGTGAAGTGGTAATTCAAACTCTAGTGTGTTTTATTCATAATCAGTGTTTCGCCCATAGCACATAGCATCAGTGAGTTTCCATACAGCAGGAGAGGTGAGTATCACACAGACTAACTTAAAGAGGAAAATGTATTCGGGGTGCACACAAACCTCAGTTGTCAAAAACTATTCCTTCAACTGTTAATTTATCATCCAAGTGGCTTTATCAGTTTATGCATTCAGTCACTTTTTTCTGTTATAGTCACCCTTTCAGAGACTTTTGGCCATTGTAAAGATACACTGCTTGGCCAAAAAAAGGTCACGCACTCTAATATTTTGTTGGACCGCCTTGAGCTTTGATTACAGCACGCATTCACTGTGGCATTGTTTCGATAAGCTTCTGCAGTGTCACAAGATTTATTTCCATCCAGCGTTGCATTCATTTTTCACCAAGATCTTGCATTGATGATGTCATTTAGGCATCAGATCGGCTGCCTAAATGACAAAAACTAAATATCGGCCACAGCTGGAGATTTAAGGTCGATATACTAAAAAGAAAATATCTATAATTTTATCTCTAATTTTAACCACGTTACCTTTTGTGAATGCTGTGAATGATGCTGACAATATGTTGCCAACATTTTTCCCCAGTAAGTAATTTGGAACAATTTAACTTCAAATTGTGTCATGAATCAGAATGTTTTATTGCAATGATCAGTGAACAAAATTCACAAACTAGGAACTAGGAGCAACATTCAAAAATTAATGACCCATCCATCCATTTTCTTCTATTTATCCAGACTGGGTCGCGGGTGCAGCAGAGACTTCTAGACCTCCCTCACCCCAGACACTTCTTCTACCTCCTCCAGTTGGACCCCAAGGCGTTTCCAGGCCAACCTTCATAACTTGAAACCAAAACAAGAAAATGCTTCAAATACATAAACTAGTCAAGATAACTACCTTTTGACACCTTGGTTACTGTTAAACCTGCTATGGATAACCCAGGAACTACATACACATTATCTCTTATCACAATTGATACCAGAAATATGTGTAGCACTCTCCAATGCTCTTGTCTATAGACTGTATCTCAACTTCACACTTAAGCATTGAGTCTCCGACATGTTGTGTTCCTGCTCCACTAGACTGTGATGGCGCCTAATGAGCCACTCTCAAACAGCTTTCTCTTTGGTCATTGGCTCCTATTGTTTTCATTGGTCCACCTGGTTGTCACGGCACTGCACTAACTAGTCAAGCAAATTCCACATCGAGATATGGCACTGTTTTTTATGTGCGCGCCGATGGTGATTAAACAGAAGCGATGATGAGAGAGAGTTGTGTATGCACAATAGCAATCTTGAACAAACCCGTCCAGCCTTGGCTCTGACACTGATGACAGTTCTGATCATAGCGCATGCCGTAGAGGTGCTTTAACATCATACGGTCTATTACGGAGAGATCTTAAGTGTTATGTTTGTTAGAAATGCCCTTGGCAGGAAAACAACAGCTCATGGACTCTGCTACCTGCCTGAGAAGGATTCAGTGTGAATGACTGAAGTCTAAAGATTATGTTTTAAGGGCAGATTCAGAATTTAATGTATGTATTTATTTTTTACCTTTGCAAATGATTGATTATACTAATATCTGTTCTAATTAATTTGGCTGTGGTATTAGTCATAATGAAGCTGTCACATTGTACTGTTTGATTGTGATCACTTGCACCACTTCAATAATAGAAGTTGTTTTTTATTTATTTATATTCACACCATTTACACTCCACATATCTTCTTTTCTCACTTACGAATTACTAGTAAAAGCATTCTCCAAGTGCCGTCTCCACCTTACCCCCTCAAAACCCATGGAAATATCACACACACACACACGCGCACACACCCCCCCACACGCACACACACACACACACACATACACAACACAGACTTGTCACATACAATTTCTAATTAATAGAAAGAATGTTGGGTCAACTGTGCAGTATTGAAGTAGTCTTCATTAAGGTCTCCTCATGATGGGACATGCCCAGAACACCAGTGATTCAAAACAAATGCCCAGATGGAGGAGCGGTGGCTCTACTCCAAGCTCCTAGCAAGGGGCACCCTGGGTAGGACTTCTAACAACCTTCTACCACTTGTATCTGGAACTGGAATCTCATTTCTTTCAGTGGAGTTCATGACCACAGATGAGAGTTGGAGCAAATCAAGCGCTTTGACTTTAGATTTCACTCAAAAGCTACACATAAAATTAAATCATGAATAAACATAGACAAATAGCAGAGCAATATTCAAATCACAAGTTGTTGTTTTTTTTTCAGTCTCTTCAATTTGACTGGTTTTGTTAGTTCTTCAATTGTTTTCAGTGACGTGCTCAAATAAAGCCTTCAATCTTCTTTGTTTCTCTTCTTTCTGTCTATCATCTCGGGGTTTGTTATTCGATTTGAAGGAAAAAAGTGTGAGAAAAATCCTACAGAGATTTAAAGCCTCATTTCCGATGGTGTCCTAGAAACATAAATCTCATTATCATTCCGACATCAACAGAGCTTGCTGCAGATGACACAAAATTATGAGTAAAACGATTTAAAAATAACATATTGAGAAAGCCAAACATCATGGAGGCATGCATATGTATGGACCTGCCACTGGATGAAGCTGTAATTCTGGGATATGAAGTAAATAATGTTATTGGGGAATAAACAATATTGCTATTAGTTTAATTTACAAACCTAACATAAATCAGTGGCTGCTGTTACAATTGTAATTAATTGTAGCATTTTATTTGATAATGTTTAACTAAGAGGGAATAGTAGTAGTAGTAGTAGTAGTAATAGTAACCAAGCCTGTTGACAGAAATTTGGGTGCCTGGGGCAAGAGGCCTTACATGGGCCCCCCTCTCTAAAATAAATGAATAGGAGCAGGGTCCAGTTCTGGGGCCCTAAGATTCTGGGGGCTGGGACAACAAACCCCTTATTCTGCCCCGTTGACTGGTAGTAGTACCAACAGAAATAGTAGTGGTAATTGCAGTAGTGGTATAGCTGGTTTCTTGATCCCAGCTTCATCATGGCTGATGTCGATATCAATGGTTTAGAATCTAAAGAAACTGATGGCCAATAAGCTCTGCTGATATTTTTGGGTCAATATGGAAGGCTGTTTTGATTATTTTCCCCAAATGATGTAATTTAAATGTAGCACAAATTCACCCACAGGCCTGTTTTACAACAAACCAATAAGAGAGCAGTGTAGTCATTTTTTGTGCTGTTCAAATAAAGTGTGTTGCATGTCATTTTTGAAAAATGACATGCAAAATATCAGCCTCAGCTGGAGATTTAAGGCCAATAGCCAATACACTAAAAAGTGAACATATCGGCCCTCTATATCAGCCAACCAATATATTGTCTGTCTCTAATTTCAATCATGTTACCTTTTGCGGGGCAATATTTTGTCAACATTTTTCCCCAGTAAGTAATTTGGGACAGTTTAACTTTGTGTCATGAATCAGAATGTTTTATTGCAATGGTCAGTGAACAAAATTCACAAACTAGGAACTTGATTTGGTGGTATGGAGCAACATAAAATACATAATAACCCATCCATCCATTTTTTTCTGCTTGTCTGTGGCATGGTCACAGGGGGCATGTCACATGTCATTTCCCTCACCACAGAAACTTCCTCCAGTTCCTCTGGTGGGATCCCCAGGCATTCCCAGGCCAGCCTGTGAGACATTAATAAGAAGAGTAAATATAAACTGGACAGAAAATAGTGCAAAATTATCAGAAGGGCTATATGGGTATAGTTGAAGTCAAGGGTCACCAACACAGGACCACATGAGTAGCCCGCAGGCCGGTTCTAAAAATAGCACAAATCACTAATGAGCTGCATCTAAAATTGTATTTTATTATGTTGCTCTTTTTTTATCACTCTTGCATTTATATAGATTTAAAAATGGCACAATATCTTAAAAAATATGTTCATTATATGTAAAGGTTAGATAAGTTATGGTGAACTCTGACCTACTCAGTTCAAAGGTTAGTATTGTGCGCATGACAAAATCAGTGCTCCGTTCGCGAGTGCTGTGAAGATGCGAATGAATGCAGTTTCTGACCCCAAAAAACAAGGTAGAAAAATTATCACTTTCACAATGAATTTTACGACTGTAAAAGAAACCTGCGTGTGTCTCATCTGCTGAGCGAGTGATCATCTGAAATTTTAACAATTACCAAGATGAATAAAGTTTAAGTGCTGAATATTGATATCTGTTTCCCACCTTGCTGTCATTTTTGATAATTGTAAGAAATAATTAACATGATCAGTGTCTTCACATAGATGATGATCTTTTATCGTTATTAATAATGTATAACTAAAGGCAAACTGAGCAAATGTGTTATTTCAGCAGAGCGTCTCAAACCGGTAGCCCTCCATATGACTCAGTGCCCATGAAGTAGCTCTCAGTTTCAAAAAGGTCGGTGACCCCTGGTTTAAGTAATATTAATATTAATGTGTCCCTAACCAATATATCGTCTATTTCTAATTTTAACCACTTTACCTTTTGTGAATGTTGTAAATAATAGGGGCACTATTTTGTCAACATTTTCCCCCAGTAAGTAATTTGGAATAATTTTATTTCAAATTGTATGAATCAGAATCAGAAAATGTTTTATTGTCATTGTCAGTGCTTCGGGGGTATGGTGCAACAAAAAACAACTATTGACAAGAGTAAATATATAAACTTTACTACAATAAAGAAATAAGGGATTACATTAAAAATACTGAATATGACTGAATATAACTACAAAATGTACAGTGTGAACAGAACAACAGTGCAAAACTATCCAAAGACTATATGCATCAGGTTTAAGTAGTGTTAATATTAATACTGTCCCTAATCCATATTTAACAGTAGACTGCATAGTAAGACAATTGCCATACACACACAACAGAAGTCCATATGTTTCACATATTATAATTATTCTCTAGTGGCGACAGGGCTAATTATTTCCTCACAATGTTCTTTATTTATATTTCTTCACTAAATCCTTATTAACCGGGTTGTCAGTGCCATAATTTAATTTCCTCTTTTGATGAATATGAAATCATTGGGGATGGAAACAACTGATGTCTTTTTGATACACAGTCTCGCTGAGACCCTGTCGACCTCAAAGTGATAATAGTAATAGCATTGTTCACTTGATCACACAACACACATGGAAATAAGGGACTCATGCTGGATAATGATGGTGTTTTGGAGGTTAATTTATGTATGTTTGCTTTGGTCAGCCTATTCACTGTTGTAGATTCAAAGAGATTGTAACCGCTGTGAATGAATACACTACATGAATGATAAAAAGTGTTTTGTATTTTTCCTTTTCACTCTCTTGTGTAACTGAATCAACAATTATCACATTCTGCACTTGATCACATTGTAATGGAAAACAATTGAACACATATATGGCAATACAAACAGCTCATTGTTATATTGATGATAATGCAATGCACTGATTTTGTTAGAATTTTGGCACAGTTAGATAGCTAGCTAGCACTTTTGCCTTTTCCAGGTAATCCCATTGCCACATCATGCAATAAAAGTAGGCTAATACTCTGGCTAGGTAGACCTGACAAGTTCTTATTCAAGATTGGGTAAATTTGAGTCAAATTCAGAGGACAGATTAGGGGGTGGGGGTATGTACCTTCTCGCTAATCATAGTAAAAGAACAATTCAAGTCTGTCAACTAGACACTGAGTTGGCAGATTTGAAATTTTCTTTTACCTATGCCTGGATGACTGAGGTATTACACAAACATCTTTTTGCTGATCAGTTATGTTTCTGTATGTAAAGGGGTTGAAACTTCAAAGCAAAGCACGCATTTAATAACATAGTCCATAATCACCAACTATCAACTTACCAAAAACACTATATTTAATTATGAGCTTCAGCTTCTGTAGTACCTAAGAGGTCGGCTGAGGTATACCAGTCTAGCTTGGGTCATATAGCATGTGGATGGCATGTGGTAATGTGCATAAATACTGATTAAGGAATTCTCACTGTAACAAATGTCTGGCAGCAGAACATGTGCTAATGACATCCTATAGCAACCATTAGGTTAAGTAACACGCTCACCAATCTTATTTATAAGGCCAACAACCTCTTCTCTTATGAAGACAGCATGATGTAAGTGAATAAAAGTGGCTACTTGTTAGTTTGTTGGCTTTGCTTCATGCCAATAATTCAGGTTCTTTAGACTACAGCATGTTACTGCTCAAATGTGTGCATATGAATGGATTACCTGCTAATTTATAGTAGAGTTGGACTATCCTGACCAATAATCAGAGGGCCATCCATCCGTCCATCCATCCATTTTCTCCCACTTATCCGGAGCCGGGCCGTGGCGGCAGCAGGGAGGCCTGACTTCCCTCCTTCAGCTGGAGGAAGAGTGTGAAGTGTGTAACCAGAGGGCATTTTAGCAGTACAATCAAAAAATGCTAAAACATCTCCTTACAAGTAATTGTTGCACTTTGTGTGGAAGATTAGAGTACACGTTTGTTCCATTTTTATTTATTTTTTTAGCTCATTGCAGCTTTTGCTATTCTAAACAATATAGGCTACTCCACATTAAACATGTGCATATTTTCAAAGCACAATAATATCTATAGATAATTTGATATATTGCCAAGTTCTAATATATCACGTTTTGCCTTATTTTTCAAGGCCATCATGTTCTGGTGAAATTGAAGAATAGTTTGGTTTGCTCCTGACTAATGCTGAGTCACAAAATAGTTCATAATTATACTAAAATTGGTCAAAGTAAGTTGTCCACCCAAACCACAACTCTTCTCTGTGATAGGTCTTATCTCTATCCTTCTGGTGGGTCACAGACGTGGGAGCAGAAGAACATGGATTCTCGTGCGATTGCTAACTCAAAAATGTTGTGAGAATTCTTGGTGTGCCAGTGCAAAGTAAACTTTATCAACCAGATTAGAAAGAAAAAAAAAAGGTTGGGTTATAAGTACAAACACCATCAGTGACACCAGCTGATTCAACACATCTCTTGCTGTAGTCTGAGTGAATAAATCTGGAGTAAATTTGGTCAATACTTTCGAGTCTCCAACTGCAAAAGCATTGGCATTTGAATACATCAACAGTCCACTATACAAACATTGGCTACATGCAACCGTAATGGGCACAAGGAGGACATGTTAGGATTGGCACGCTGGCCTTTTTAATTATGAGTTCGGATACAGGACAAATACAGAAATAATCATTAGCTATTTTTGCTATTTTTCCTCATGCAATCTTTTGGAAGCCAATTTGTCTCCTGGTGTTTTTTCCTCGGGGCTATTGCCTAACTGATGGCACACCTACAGAGAACACGCTGGGACAGAAGCTCATTTGGAAAAGTGTGTCCATGTTGTGCACTGTAGTTTCAATTCAATGCAATAATATAATGCAATGCGGGATGGGCTTTTGTTATTTCCATTGGCCTGGCAGGTGGTATTGTTCTGCATTGCTGAATTGCTCGACCTCTTGTTTAGTCTTGACCTTTAAAGGGTGTCTCAGATATTTGGCCCTGTGAAAACTTCATAACGGGGCATGCATCAGTGAGTGCTCTATTAACACACAGTGAAAGAATACAATTGAGTATATAAATATCAGGATAACAAGTTTTAAGTGTGTAGTGACACTGTTAATTGCTGTCAGTATATGTTAGTGCTATTGTGTTAAGTGAATTCTTCTAAGTAAAGAATCTAACACATTTGACAAGAAAGTCTAAAATAAGAAAGTCACTGCTTCCAATTGGAGAGTCACACTTATCTAACGTTTTCTAAGCCTAGGCCCCCTGCAGGTCACTCAAGTCAGTTACATCCTATCAGGCTTTAGCAAATTTTGAAGATGCAGCCAAATTTCCACACTATTCCCTACATAAAGCACATAAATCTAATGGTCACGCTATTTAGTAGTGTTGTGAAAAAGTAGTGCACTCAATAGCAAAGGGAATTGTAATGGGGAAAATGCCTTAGCTAATAATGAACATGCCCCAACATATGTAAGCACAACTGCTATTAATGTGTCCGGTGATGTATGTACTTAAAAACTGCACAGGGTTTCTACCTATGACATAACAATTTTAAAATTTAAATATGTACTCTCTAAGGTTAAGAGGCAAATGTTTTTTTGGGTTTTTTTTTTGTTTTTGTTTATACAGGGGATTACTGAAACCACCATGAATGAACCTATTTACAACTCTAGAGCCTAAATAGCGCAGGACTATGTAGTGTGTAAGGGTCAGGGCCTAGGGTGGACATTTGGATTCTTGTAGTGTGACATGTAAAAATCTTGTACGATGAAATAAGTCATGCCATGGACAAGTTCTCAGCCATGCCTTTAACCCAGTGCAGATGAAACTGATGCAGCTGTTTTGCCTTGAGACAGTCTCGTGTTAAGTGCTCAGTCTTCACAAAGTATTATGTCCTCACTGCATAAAACAGGCCTGGGGCACAAGAAGTCATCTGTGATTTGTCTGCATTTATTATTATCACAATAATACTAATTTTTTTCATGAACTGAACTAATTTAGCGGAAAAAATTATGATATTAGATTTATAAAAGAAGTGCCATACAATTTTAGGTAATCTGTATAGCCATGCACATTACTAGCCTAAAATGTTAGAAAGTTAAAGCAGAACTGTTATGTAAAATCAACTTTTGTTTTTGACCATGTTGTAGTTGTTTCCCCTTCTCATTTACCCACTCGAAGTTGTTTCTGGAGTGATTCATGCATGTTTGAGCAATCTTTAATCACTTATTTTCAAGAAGCCACTGCTTTGTATTTACTGAGTTCAAGTTTATTTTCTTACTCGATGACGTACACATAGGTTTGGGCAGCGTTGCGTAGTAATTTCTGAACAAACAAAAAAGAAATCCACGACTCATTACTGTGATCTGCAGCTATCCATAGCTGGGGTTGACAGCTACATGGCTCTTTGCTGTGATGATGTTTACAGCGACGTCAGCTCCTAATGGGCAGTGTGGCTTTCCAACACAGAAAGCAGCAGACTTGTTTTTTTTTATTAAGTCGTTGTAGATAAATATTGTGATTTAAAATATGCCATAACTATATAGCAGACACAAGGTCTTCTTTAAGTATTATTAGCCTAGAAGCACTTATTTTGATATCTTCATTAGGTTAGCCTTTTTTATTTTTTTTTATTTTACAGCTTACATAATGATAATGACATTTTAATACGTCATAATGGCAAGGGAATGGAATAGGGACACTTGAAATAGCTTGGCCCTTGGTATTGCATAGGAGCACATTCATACAGATTCTCAAAAAGCATTTAAAGCATGAGTTAATTTGAAGTGACTAAATGGTTAATGTATTTATTGAATCATAATTTCATATTATCCATAGGAGTAATGAAGCTTCGCCAGTCCCTGCCACCCTCGGGGCAGCAGATGTTTCTCAGGCCAGATGGTGTCTTTCTTATTGGAAGGAGTTCATTCCCTTGCCAACAGTGTAATTCCTACATTTGTTTTGTTCGTCTTCTTACATAAAATTATGTAACACTTCCACAGCACCAATTTGGAGTTAACCAATTGTAGCAGATGAGTGTTGGCTGTGACCAATTCAGTGCCCAGGGCCACATTTCAGATGAGGTTTTGTATTCATTTCAAACTTGATGAACTCCTCCATGTTTGAGAATACACTGCAAAATGTCACCATACCTGTTTGTTAATGTCCAACCTTAGAAGCTAAGCAAGGCAACAGTGGGGCAGCAGTGGCTCTAGTGGAAACTGTTGTTGTGTCTTTAGGCAAGACACTTCACCTACATTGCCTAGTCTGAATGTGGTGTGTGCATGAATGTTGTTGGTGTGGTGGTCTAAGGGGCCAGTAGCACAGATTGGCAGCCTTACTTCCGTCAGTCTATCCCAGGGCAACTGTGGCTACAATATTAGCTGACCACCATTTAGTGTGGAGTGAATTAATAATGCTCTGTATCACTGTTCCCTCTAAGCTGCGCGCGTGCGCAATTGCGTACTGCTGGCACGGTCTCCGCGCACAGAAAATCTGTGCTGCGCACAAAAAAATCGATCCGGAGTTGAAAATAAAATAAACACACAACAATTCATTCTGCGCTATTTTTTAGTGTGAGTCAGTGAGTGTGACCGGGGACGAGTTGCTCCAGCCAATTATGTGATTCACACAGTATTTGCGCAGCTCATCAACGTCACTGACAGGCGACCTCATGCGCCGCTATCAGAGATTTAGCCGATGTGGCCGACGTGAAGTGAAGACTCGCTAATGATTCTAAGTGTTTAACCCCTTAACGTTCCGACGGCCCGCCGTCGGGCAAAGATCCGCGCGTAAAATTACGCACGCGTAATTGCATAATTTTACGCACTGTTTTGCTGCAGTTTTGCGTTTTAAACACGACGAAATGGACAAAACAAAGGAAGTACGCGACCGAGGACACTGTGGATGTTTGTACAAGTTAAATTAGAGGCATCTCGGACCCGGAGCGGTTCGTGGAACCAAGTGAAGTGATCTCATGATGGACTGAAGAGTAGAGGACCTTATGTTTTGATGGACTGGATGCTGTTCCTGATCGGTAAGCGTGGTTTATTCTGCTATTGACTTTATTGTGGGTCAAATGTGTATTATGTGTAATCATTAGTATTAGCTAATGCCAATCTGCGCCCCCCGACCACCACCAATCATCACGCACACACCACTTGGGCGAAGTGTCTTGCCTAAGGACACAATGACAAAAGTTGTTCCGAGCGGGACTCGATCCTCCAACCTCTGTCACAGAATGACTGTCACACTGTCACATGTACAGTGTGTTTTTAGTTTCCAGTGTGTGTTTGTTTACATTTTGAAGTGTGTGTGTGTGTTTGTTCACTGTTTGCAGTGTGTGGTGTGTAAATATTTATTTATTTTGACCCATACCACTTGTTTTGAATATATTTTATATACAAATACACATTATATATTGTGTTTTGATATGATATGTAAATGTACAGTAATAGAGGAGCTGGGTGTGCAGATACAGATTCCTCTCAGTGTGTATTGGTCATTGAATACTGTCACTACTTTATGAGTTGTAAACATCAAATGAAACATCGTGTCATATACTGAAAAAGAGTTACCGGACTGTCTCCCAGACACAGTAGGACAATCTCACTCAGTGCACAGCAAAAGCTTCACACAATGGCTTATACGTCAGAGCTTTATAATAAAAATGTTAAGTGTGTTTTCAACATTGGAGTTTACAGTTGGCTTGGTTTGGTTGGAAGCTCATGTTTTGCCATAGTTAAAATGAAATATTTATACTTCCAATAGCATTAACATACTACACAGGTCATGAGCAAGATTTTTGTCATTTTCATTGTATAAGAGGCTAAAGCACTTAATTAAAAGTCTTATAACAGAAATGTAAATGCGGCAATTTGATTCTTTTAATAAACCATTTAACTTGGATGGATGTGATGCAGCATGACCACAGTGCGCACGTCTGATGTTGCTCACAGTGGTCCATGGGACCACTCAGGGAGTTTGTGTGTTTGCTCAGACTCGTGAAAAATTAGAGGGAACATTGCTCTGTATCCAAAACGTGCTAAATAAATAAAATGCATTAAATGTTACCGTGCTAAATATTGAGTTACATGTAGGGTAAAGCATTATTTTGTCACGGTGTTGCACCTGACTTGGCCAAAAAGCAAAACTGGTTTAATTTCCATTTGAGTTCTACAGTACTGTATTAATGGTCTTTGATAATTAAAGCTTGGTTGTATTTGTTTAACTTCTTTACAATACCGCAGCCTTGGCCTTTCAACTGATGGCAAAGAGGTGGTGATTTCTTTAAAAAAAGGACTATATTTGCTGGATGAATCAAGTTAAACAAGTAAGTTTTGTTGTTGTTGTTGTTGTTGTTGTTGTTTTAACATCAATGTAAGGGTTTACAGCATGGGTTTACTGAGCTATTTGGTTATTTTAATGGGACCAACCGTTTGCAAGTTTAACACATCTTAAAATACACAGCTCTTGTAAAATCCCTCATTTATTACTCTTCTATGCAAAGATGTTGCCCTTGCTCTCACCTGCACCACCTACAGTACCGGCTTATAGACGCTATGGGCGTCTGGGAGTGCGTTTCCAGGCAGGAGGTGTAATGAAATGAAATCAGCTGTCTCAATGGTGTTGTTTTACAGTTTGTATTTCAGAAGGGGAAAAAAATCTATGGTGTACTAAAACAAGCTTCTTACTCAACAAGGAGTTGATTCTTAAAAAGCTTCTGGCGCTTTAATGCAAGTGTTTTTAGTTTAAACAGATGGACTAAATTAGAATACGCTTAAGAATAATATAGTGTTGTTAACCTCGGACTATTTTCATGCCAGGTGAGGTATAGTGAGTGGGTTTTTTGAAGCAGCTATAACAATCAATACATGGATAGAAAATGAAAAAATAAGACTGGACATCGAGGTCTGTTTCTAATTTGTTTTCTTTGACCCCAGAAGTCTGGAAATTCACCTTGATGTAGCCCGCAGCAACAGAATCATTATTCAGGAGGCAAGTGGCTTTTATCAATGCCTTTCAGATTTTTTTTTTGTCATTCAGTGATTTTGGCCCTAAGGTGTAAGCGGGGGAGAGGGAGTTATTTGGCAGGAAAAAGGATGTCCGATTCTGCAAAACATCTCCACTAAAGGGTGAAAGATTTTTTAAGTAAAGGAGAGTAAAGGAAAGCATTCCAGTTTCATTCACACATAGAGCCAGTCTGTCTGAAATTGACACATTATTTTTGAATAGTGTTTACTGTAATCCATTACTTCATCCAAGGTTTCAGAAGCCATTGTATTGATCAGATGCCTAGTTTTAGGTTTTTTTTTAGCAACAAGTGATGGTAATGATGTTGGAGAAAAATTAAAAAGTGTGGATAGTACCCCTGGACTTCCACTGACAGCCACCCTTTAAAGCACACCTATTGTGTATATAGCTATAATCTATGACACCTGTGGATCCTTAAAATTTGCACAATATTCATCTAAAACAACTTAATGAAATTAAACAAGTCCACTGACTTCTGCACCAATAAGAGCTGACGATTTTTTTTTTTCATTTGTACCAAAATGACTATGCAATGCCGCAATATCCTACAGGTACAGAGCGGTGGGCATGTGCCGATGGCGGCTGATCTTGAAAATTAAAGATTGCTCAAACGAATCGCTCCAAATACAACTTTGAGTGAATAAATGGAGAGTGGAAACAACTATACCATGGAAAAGGTAGATTTTGCAGGATAGGTCTGCTTTAAGATTAGCTACAACTTTTTTATAAGTTTTATTATTTTTATTAATTTTATTCCTCAATTTATTTTGGCCTTTTTTGCGTTTGCACTTTTACTATGCATTTTGCCAGCATATCTCACAATGAAACAAAAAGTCTGACTATAGTACAGCTGCCTCGAGATATGTGTCATACTGCTTTTTGCTTCTCTTCCCATCACATCTGACACCTCACTACCACTGGAAACAATTAGATATCTGTGGAAGCTTCTGCCATTCATCCTCTGCTCCATCAACGCACTTTGGTTGTCACTGTCACCACTCAATATATTCTTGTGCCAAATGCCTATAGACATCACGGAGCACATTGCACTACCCTAGCTATTTTTTTTCCCCTTTTCTTTACTTCTCCAAATGTCCTTGTTCTGTCATCTAATTATTCTACCTACCATTGTTATGCTGATGACACCCAAGCTAACCTTTCCGTTCCCTCTGGCGGTACACAGTGCTCGGTATTCATTTGTGCGTGCCACGTTGACATCTCGGTATGGATGCCTGCCCACCTCAAGCTTCAGCCTTGACAAGCTCTGAACTTAAGGCTCTAAGCTGGCCCCGCACCCTCTCCCCTCATCACAGCTAACAACACTACAGTGACCCCTGCCGCACGTCAACAATTTCCTGCACCAATCTTGACAACCATCTGTCATGGCTCAAACAATCACCATAGCTGCTACAACTCACAGACATGTCACATATGGAATGTAAGGCTCCAGTGTGCCTTGCAATGTATTATAAACTTGTATTGAATGCATAACACAGAGAAAACAATACTATTACAAAGCGCTATGTGACATTTTTGGAACATTAGACTAACAGTACAATGTTTTTTGTGAATACAATAAATACAAAGAACCAATACAAAGACTGAACGAAATAATTAACACAATGAAAGAGTCCATGACTTTTTAGGGGGGCAGTGGTTTATCAGAAGCTTCAGAACAACATAGAACTAATACAGGATGTCTTTCGCATAACTGGAACATCCAACTAACCTGTGGTGACATTGCTTTTGACCAAGGTTAAAAATGCCTTTTTCCTGAGTTCTTCTGCTTTGGTACATACATTTTAGTTTTGAGAACAACATGATTAAGTTTTCCGAAAAACATGTACTTAAAAACAGTGCAGGAGACCTTCAGACCTTCTGATTACACAATAAAATTGTGTGTTTTCTGTGTGCTCAGGACCTTGTAAACAGGATCAATGAAACAAGCATGAATGAAGCTAAATACAACTCCAGGTTTATTTTGATGAGGGAACAATGGTAAAAGCTTTTAGAAACTCATCGTGTGCGATGTTTATAGTAACTATGGCGGGTAAAGGTGCTTACTGTGGTAGACACTGCAGCTTTTTGATGCCAGACAGAAGAGAGATCAGTACCACCTCAGTCGTCTATTTTGTTCAGTGTTGTTGCTTACGCAGAGCTGTTATTGTGCTGCTGTATAAACAGACGTTTATGGCGAGTTGCTGGCCCATTGCTGGTGCTCCTTCTCATGGCTCAGCAGCTCCGGTCTGACATCTTCAGTGTGGGGGTCGGGGAGGGTTGAAAGCCTTCTGCTGCATCAGGGCCTGGTCTGATACAATCCTCCATTTACCTTTTGCCCTGCAGCGATAAGAGAAAGGGAATGAGGTCAAAGCTAAGGCTCCAGCCGTGGACTAAATGGAACATGTGCAACAGAACACATAAAGATGCAGGCTAAAGTTGGGATGATTGACAAGGTTATGGGACTTTGCTACAAGATTTCTTTTTCAAAACTATATAAAAAATAAAAAAAAATCATGTCAGTAAAATTTAAGAAAGCTTAACTACTTTCTGTCATTTGATCAATATATAAATACTGTTGATGAAGACCAATTATGGTATTCAGCCACTGAGAGGGGATTGTTGGTTGTGTGGGGAGGCTGGCCCGAGTGATCAAAATAGGAGGCAGACTCAAAAGAAGTCCCATTAGACACATTTATTACCCGTGCAGTGGTACACCGTGGACCCACAAAAATAATACATATGGACAAAAATTCGGTGCAAAAAACGGTGCTCAACAAAAACTAAGCAACCAAACTTAAGCAACTGAAACAAAAGCCACGTGTACTCTGGCTACACAGGTGTTCTCCATCTGTCTAATTGGCCAGACTAATATACTTCCCTGTACTGGAAGCCCCTCCCCCGGTCTACTCCATCTCTTGTCCAGGGGGCGGTGGGAGTATCAAAAACACTATATTCAATAAAAACATCTCTCTGGCCCGAGTCCCTTTACCAAAAGTGTTTAAACTAAACAAACTATAAACACTTAATTCCGGAAATGAAAATATACAAGACATTAACACAAAGAAATAAACAAACTTAAATCAGTTTTTCCCCCTCCACATGGTCCGGCCCACGACCCCACTCAAGCCTATAAAATGGCCAACATAGGGCACGCCCCCTCTTTGTCTGGACCATGTGGGGATACAGGTAAGATGATTATTGACCGAACTGAATAGACGCATTTAACTAAATAAAATATATTTAACTAACAAATGTGTGGTGCTTTAAACTGATTACAACAAAACAAAACAAACCCGGGATAGTTCTATTTCGTTGAGTATTGAAGTTATTGAAAATGAACAAAGATGTGCAAAACCAAATCATAATACTATTAAAAAGGGACAAAGGCCCACTTTGTCACAGGTTGAAATCCTACTCAGTCCAGTTGTTGAGTCCTGTGCAGTTGTTGTGTCACAACTCAACTGTTAAGAGTCCTGAATACATTTCACTCGTTGTGTGAGAATTTTAAGAAAACCTATTGTGTTTGTATCTGTTATACAGCTATAATCTATGACATCTGTGGATTCATTTTAAATCGCAATATTCATTTAAATAATAAAAGAAACAAATCAGCAGACTTCCACACTAGAAAACTGTGGTGCCCAATGGGAACTGACATTGCAGTAAATGTCATGACCACAAAGAGTCCTCCGATGAATAGCTGCACATCACGCTAGCAAGCACCGGATCGACAATAGGGTGTCTTGAACATAAGGTGGAAACGACTATAACATGGTTAAAAGATCTAAAAAGTCGACTTGGCAGAATAGCTCTGCTTTAAAATTTATATGGAGATTAGTGTTGAAATTGAATTCATGGTTTGACATTGGATGCGTTCACTCTTACTTGTTTTGTCCCTGTTTGAGCCTGTATTATTTCGGATGTCAAATTGATTTGGTCCTGTTGCAGTTATGGTTTAGCCCAGATCGAGTCCAGAATTCGTTCTGGGTTTGGTTCCAATTTAGTCTCAATTTTAATACTGTGTTTGTGCAAGTGTGAACACAGCCATAGTTTATCACAATGAAATACATCTGTGTTGCCAATTCTGAACCCTGATAATGATCCCATGCTCTGAGGAGGTAGATGATTTACTGCTTTGGTTAACCCAGAAGGAAAAACCCCAAAGGAAGCATGATTTTCTAATTAAGTCCATTTTAAAACATTAATTCACTTCTAAGGCCTTTTCATCAATCAACACAGCTGCTTTAAAGACATCCCATGACATTCGGATAACATGCACAAATGCACACAGCAAAGTTAGTGCAGGTTCATCACCTCACTCTATTTTGGCAGCTCTGGGTGTTATTTCTTTATTGCGGCTGCACACTCCAGCTAACACCTCGGCAGTGGGGGGCAGCCATGTGAGAAGGTGTGCACAATTAAAATAGGAGCAGGAGAATTTAAGTAGCACTTTATGAGGTGGATGGGGCAGTGATTCTGAAGGAGAGATGCTCATTTTTAAGAAGAATGGCTCCTTTTTTTTCTTATTTTGCATTTCTTTCAGGTATAAGAACTACAACTCTCGATGATATATACTTTGGCATTTTCTTATTTGGTCTGTCCTGATGAAAAGCTTGAAGTAATTGGGTTGAAGGCGCTCATTCAAGTTGGTTTTATTGATAACATGCAGAGAAATGCAAAACACTTTACTCACAAAATGTGTTCAGGAAGATCTATTGTACTTGTGTCTGCTACATAGTTATAATCTAAGACACTCGTGGACCATTATGTTATATTTGCATATTTGCACATTACAATATTAATCTAAACTGACTGAAAAGAAACGAAGAGAAGAAAAGTTTGCTGAGTTCCACATTAGAAAACTGTGCAGCCCAATGGGAGCTGATGTCACCATAAACATAACCACAACAAAGAGCCATGTAGCTGTCTTCCCCTCCTATGGATAGCTGTAGATCACACTAGCGAGTAGCAGACTTTCATTTGTACCAAAATGACTATGCAATGCTGCCAAAACCTGCACTAGTGATGGGACATTCTCTCTTTTATGGGATCCGAATCTTTTGAATCCATTCATTTCAAAGAGCCGTTCAAAAGACTCTTTAGGCTCTTTTATTATTTGTCATGACAGAAGCCAATGTGAGAACTAATTTTAAAAACAAACTAATCATAGAGAGAAACAACCAAGGCTTAAATGTGTTTAAACTGGTTCAAACTGAGAGTGGGAGTGTGTTTATCCTTTCAAATTATGCATCATCAAAATAAAACAATAATAACAATTTTAAAAGTAAATGTTAATATGATGCCAATGATGCTGATTTTTGTGTCGGTTTAGTGTTAGTCAGTATAAAAATGCATACAAATTAGAAATTCACATTCACATTTAGTAACCGTTCAAAAGAGCTGAGCTGAACTGATAAAGAAATAAAATTGGAGAACAAAGTACAGAGTAGTGGGTGAGTGCTGGTCGCAGTGAAAATGGGGATTAATTGGCAATATGGGATCTTGAAAATAAACTATTAAAGGTTGCTTAAACATGTACAAATCACTCTAAAAACATCGAGAGAGTAAATGAGAAAGGGAAACAACTATAACATGGTTAGCTCTAAAAACTTGATTTTGCAGAATAGGGTTAATAATAGGGTGTAATAATAAGTTCTAAGATAAGAGCAATTTTAGAAAAACGTAAAAGACTCATTATAAAAATGAAAAGCCCAGAAATATATTAAAACTGTCACACATTTGATGACTATATACTTTTTTTGTTTTTCAAAATAAATGACAGTGTTTTCTATCTGTTGTATGTTGCTTCCTATGAGTCAATGTGACGCCAAAAAGCAATACATTTGGTTCCAAGACACTCTAATTTCTTGCCGCAGAGTAGTGTCTGGCTGCATCAGGGGAGGTTATTCCTTCTTGTGTGTCCAAACTAAAACAAGCACAGACCAAATGGAGAGCGCTCTGAGAAAGGAGTGGGCCGAAGACTGGAACTGATTGCATGTAATGGATGGTGTGGTGCAGCAGAACGGACTCAGCTTGGTCTGTCACAGCACTATTGTTTTTTATGCTATGGAAGTTATTAACTCAAAAACAATTCATATCTATTTTCAACTGTTCCTGTGTTTTTACAATATGCAGTACATTTTAATGGTATTGCGAGCAGAGGGAGGCTTGATATCTGGGTCTCAAGTTTTTTGCGGAATAGCACAATTTAGTATGCACATGTTTGACGTGGGTGAGGTGTGACTAAGAAGAGGCTAGTTAAAAGTAGCACACTCAGAAGTAGTTTTAGTACAAGAAGAAACACTGGCAGAGTTAAACTGTAGAGATAGAACTGTTGTACACTGGACTCATTTCAGTATTTTAAACAATACAACACTTGCCTGACCAGCCAGTCCCTTCTACATTCTGATCTAATCTAGAAGGGTCTGGAACCGGACAACAGAGAGTGAAAATTCGGCATCCTAACTAAAAAAATGTCATAACATTCAGAACAATATATAACTTATTTTACCTAAGATAAATAGTAAATGCTTTGATTGTTGGTTCTGCAAAAATTTGCAATTCTTTATGCTGTTCATTATTTGTGAAGTTTTATCGAAGCATGTGGTTCTGGCTGGCCAGGTAACACAGGTTATTTAAAATAACAATAGTACAAGAAATGCACAAAATAATGTCTTGACTTGAAATGTTTTGTTCTTCTGGTTCAAATGCAAGTATAAAATGGGGTGAACAGTATCCCAAACTGGCCTGGACTGCTGATAAGAGAATGTGTTCTGCTATTTTCAAAGATGCATTTAAATGTGTAACAGCTGAGTATTGTTGAGACCCTGATGTAGTTGAAAGTTTGCGCGCTCAGTACATCTGCCTGGAGGCATGCAGAAAAACATGGACTGCTGCAGAGACTGTCCAGACGAACTCTGACTCTACGGGAAAGCAGATGGTTCTTAATAATGCCCTCCCTCAGCACCATGCCCCACAGCAACAACCACACACATACACAATGCCTAAAACAGCATGTGCACTAAGAGTTTAGTGGGTTGCCAGTTGTACAGCTCTCCTGCCAAATTGTCCTTTTGTAAAAATTCACTCACGGTTGAAAGTCATAAAGTTGAAGGTTGCAATTTTGGTGGGCCTGCTTTTACATGATAGCATTCTAACATAAATGTTTAGCAGATGGGAGAAAAGCAGCAAAAAAGATATGACTGCACATTGACACTGAGTCAAATATCTGGCATCCCAAGGACGCTGTTCACAGTGTATTCCTGAGACGAGGCCGCAGCACACTGCTGTTAGGGCTTGCACTGCACAAAGCACCCCAAGAATCCAAAGTGCAAAGACTAAACTGCTCGAGAGCATGAGCAATCACCCACTACTAAAACACACTGAGCACACACAGGGGCTCACCAAGCCTTCAGTGCTGTTTAACAAGTCTACTCACTTTAGATGCCATGGAGGGACTCACACGCAAGTTACTAGTGTTACTTGTGTACTACTGATTATCTACATGCAAGCAGAAGCTTGCAACTTCGTACTTGTGAAGAAAATACGTGTAAAGGTTGGTGAGACTTATTGTTGAAATCATTTTTTTTAAAGAAAACCTATTGTGCTTGTGTCTGCTATATAGTTGTAATACATGACACCCATGGATAATTATGCTAGAATTTGGACATTTAAAATTGCAATATTCAAGTAAACTGTGGTGCCCAATGAGAGCTGATGTCGCTGTAAACATCATCACAAAGAAGAGTTGTGTAGCTGTCGGCACCGCCTATGGACAGCTGCACATTATCCTAGCAAGTACCAGATTTGTTTTCATTTTTATCAAAATTACTAGGCTTCCCTATCATTTGCATAGTATTGATAAGATAATAAAATTGGAGAATGAAGTGAGTACAGAGCAGAAATTCTTTCTCTGCCTTTGACCCATCCTTCAGTGGCGTGGCATTGTGGCACCCACTACTTCTGACAGGCGCAATGCCGTGCCCAGGTGCCCCTTTTTAGCTATGCTTGGTCAGGATACCTTAGCTCAGTGGTTCTCTAATAGTGGGGCACCCCTGGAGGGGCGCGGTGAGATGCCGGGGGGCACGTATGACTCCGCGTATGACACTGTAGTAGTACTGTACGCAGCGCGGACGCAGTAAAGAGCAGGAGAGAGCGAACTGATCGTGACACAGGGCAGTGAACAAGAAACACTTTTGCTAAAGAGACACTATGGAAAATATTTTAACAGGGATGAAAAGAAAGCCGGATATAGACGGAGGTAAAGTCACCCGAAAAATAAGATGAGGAAGTCTGATGAAGCGTATTTAGCACTTGGCTTCACCGTGACTCCGGTGGGACACGAGGACAGACCGGTGTCTGCTGTGTCTGAAAATCTTGGCAGCGGACAGTATGAAGCCAAATAAGTTAAGACCCCACCTCATTACACCTCAGTCACGCTGATAAGACGCTGGAGTTTTTTCAGCGTAAACGTGCCAAATATTGCCAACAATCATCCACTTTGTAAATGTCACTTAAAGCAGCAAGCACTGAGCATCATATAAGGTGGTGTGCCAAATTGCTAAATCACTTGTTTTAATTTGATATTTATTTAATTTAAATGTATTATTTTGATATTTATTACATTTTAATTTATTCATTTGATGTTTATTTAATTTTATTGTTTTATTTTATATTTAATTAAATTTCATCTTATCATTTCATTTATTTTATTTTTTCAGGGGGGGCATGATAGAAAATAATTGAGAAGCACTGCCTTAGCTGGAGGATTATACCAATTGTGTATGTTTTGTGTTGATCTTGGAATGCCCAAAGAAAACAAAACCCACCCAGATATGAGAAAAACATGCCGCCAGTATTATAAGACCCTGTTATCCGGCCCCTAAAGCAAAATGTTGGACAAAGGTAATAAAATTAAATAATCTTGTTGCACGCTAAACGACAGGTAATATACTATTTATTTATCTAATCATACAATTTCAGTCAGCAATTGTTTTATTTTGTGTATTTTGATAACAGATTTGACAACAACTTAGCATAGCACTATTTCACAAAAATCTATTGTTTCAACTGAATCCTCCTTCTCCATCTGCTCTGCTCTGCCTTGTGTGAAATGTAAATTGGAATTGACTGGTGAGCAGTATTAATGACCAGGCAGGATATAACCAGGAGCGCTTTGGACACTGAGGACCACATTATCTAGCATAATAAACTGCACCAACTCAAGGTTAAACTCAAATATAGCTTTGAACGAAAGACCCTTTGGTATGCCCCCCTCATTTACATACAGGCCCTTCTCCTGCCTATCTAGTTAGTCTGCCAAATGCTGTCCCGGAGCTATGGAGCGCTCCCATGTGTTGATGCTGAAGTGCAGGAATCCATCACAGCAGCTGCCGAAGAAGGACATTTCGAAACGTTCTTCAAGTGACTACTGTCTAGTTTAAACGTTTTGACTAATGTTTCTATTAATTATTGTGTGTCGCATGACATTTAGAGATAGGAGGACATGCTAGTGGTTCACACAGGATGGCTCTTTCGCTGTAAGTGTATGAAACATTTAAATCAAATATGTATGAGAGAAAAGTATTCTTTGACAGTGCGCCTCCAGCCTGTTGGTCCTGAGGGGAGGGAGTCATGTGGTGAATATAGTTTTGTAATGTTATGAAGCTTTTATCAGAGAGTGCTTGCAGCAGAAGCAATTTGAATGGAGGTTTTAAAGTATTGTCAATGACTGCAAACAATTTTTCCAACATATTCACAGCTTTCAGGGCAGGCTTTTTGTTATGGTACAAACTGCAGCAATGGAAACAAAGTAAAATCATAGCATATTAAACATAACAAGTGTGGAACCTTGTCCAAGAATGTGTAGAAATTAATAGGGCAACAGTAGCTTAGAGTGTTTGTCCACTGATCTGAAGGTTGGTGGTTCAAATCCCGCTTTCACTGTAAACATTGGTTGAGAGGTCAGATCCACTGAGCCACAGGTTGGTGGTGTGATTAAAGCTACAGATGATGTGGGAGATGTTGTGGTTGTGTCTTTGAGTTAACCCACCTTACCTCTAGTGTCTGAGTACAGTGATCTGTGAATGTTTGTCTGTGCAGTTATAGTTTGAAGTAAATGGTTATGAGTGAACTTAACTAACAAGGCCCTTGCCACAACAATAGTATACAATGAAAATAATGCGTTATATGGAGATGAATGCAAGTCATAGCAATGGAGTTCAACAGTGATCGCCCACCCCACAGTACCAGAATTCATTTTTCATAGACCTTCTGAAAAAAAATATATATTAAAAGTTTGAAAGCTTGCTCGGGGATAATCAGCTAATGACCATAATTTTATTTAAAATCTGTTTCTGAAACTACCAAAGTTATTAAACCATTTTGCAGAATCTTGCATTTTGAACAGCCTTTTTGGACTTAAAATGACTGTGATTTAGTTAGCACGTGGCTGGTTAGCCTGCACAATGCCTTTGAACTCTTTATATTTGAATTTTTTTGAAGAGTCTGTCTGAAAAATTAATGGAAAATTTACTTCCGGAACCTCAGCAGGCTGTCACTGTTGAGCTCCAAGTCTCCAAGGATGGAAACCCAACATGTCTGTATTTGTTCATACTCCAATACCAACCACAAGTGAGTTTTGTATTTTGTATCTGTCCACTACAAATTAAGACAATGCTTCACTATGATCTGTTCAGAGTGAATAGAAATAGGAAATAATATAAATAATATAATAACAATGACCATTAAAACTTTGAGTTTGGTTGTAATGGAGTAGAGTGACCATTGGAGCACAATGGCAGCCAGGTCAGTGAAGTTTAGGGCAGTTGTTTAAATATGGATGAATGATAGAGGGAATAGGGGTGGCTGAATAAAGCCTTAGGATGGGCATCTGGGTAATAAGGTGTGGTTGAGTGTGTGCGGGATGTACAGTAGCTAACTTGGTGGAGGTTGGCGGTGCAATTCCAGCTCCCACAGGCGTATGCTGCCACTGTGTCCTTGGCCAAGACACATAACTCCCCTTCACCCTCAGTGTCCGTGTACACTGGTATATGAATGTGTGTCCATGGAGTGGTTCCTTGATGTAAAAACACTTTGAGTGGCTTGAAGGTGGAAAAGCTCCACATAAAAATGTGACCAGTTACCATTTCACCATTTAGTGAGTAGTTTGATGGTGAGGGGTAGAAAGTTGATTTATGATCCTCTAGTTAATCACAAGCTATTCAATTTTAATTTACTTACAAACTAAATGCATACAATAAAGTATCAGAAGTACAGTATGTCAACAGAATTTCTTATAATCTCTGTCTGAAATGTATTCTTGAGTTGATCTTTGTCCTTTTTAGAAATAATGTTTAAGACTCAACAGAAGTTCATCGCTGAACTATTAATAAATCACTATTGTTGCCATCTCAAGACCTTTGAACCTTGTACATGCATTTATGTTTATTAAAAAAAGTACTTGCAGAACTTTAAACAAATTAAAGAAAAAAAACTATTTTTCACATAGGGTTAGCTGAGTTGCTTAAGATCAGTACACTATAAACACATTTGCAGTGCTGAGATGAATCGGCAGAGGTCCAACACAGCCTGAACATGGACTAAGCCCTAATCATGGTGTATCTTCAAGGTGCTCTGAGCTCACCCGCTGTGCCCCCTTTTGGACCCCCACGGAGGGCTGGGGCTTCCTGCTGCCGTTAATAGTAATTCAAACATGTCACTGCATTGCCTTGAAACTGACCTTCAGCGCTCGAATCAATTTGAAATGAAGCCTTTTTACATTATACTCACTCTCAAATTAAACAAATTCTGATCTATTATACTACGTGCACACAAGGGTCTAATTTATTGATTTTATTTATTTTTTTTAATTGGAGAGAGAAATCTTTGTGCTATGAATAACTAGTGCAGGTGGTAGCAAGTTCCTTCTGTCAGCGGAACCAGATGCTTCAAATTGTTTGTCATGTTACTGCAAATGTACAAGGCTGGTATGACATACTGTACACATGTCTGCGATACAGGAACAGCAGTAAAGACTTAAAACATGTATGTGGGTATGGAAGTCCATCTGGAGGCCAAGCAAAGACTATGGCAACTACAATATTTATGTTTTTGTTTTTTAATGTTTATATGTTTTCTCAAAAGTGTGAGTGAGTACATATCATAGATCATATGCATGTTACTTTTATCATAGTATAAGGCTTAATTTCTGCTGTGGTTGATACATAATAATAATAATTATTATTATTATTATTATTTTTTTTTTTTTTTTAATTTATTTTAGTACTAAACTGTGTACATGGTGTTCCTAGCCTTTTTGAGCAATTACATATGGAGCTTTGTGTTCAAAGCCTACAGTGCTGCCTACAGTGACTATTGCAATTTCAAGTACTATGTGACTTTACACAACTACCAGTTTTGCAGCTTTATTTGCAGTGTGGCTGTGAGAGTTTAGCTGTTGAGTCCCTCCTTAATAACACACACGTACTCGTCAGACCTTTCAAACAGAAAAGACATTTGCTGGTTTGATTAATCAATCTGTTAAATACTTTGTTTTTTGATTAATATGACAGTGTAGTTCAATGAAAATGAAATCATGTAGTGTGTCCTGTGCTGTATGCTTTGAGGCTCTGTTGCCTTTAAATAATTTCTGGGCAGAAGAAGCGGCTGCCCGGGCCACTCCTTGTCCCCAGTCGGCATTTGGCATCTGCTGTCTGCTCCATCCCGCGTACATCTGCTCCAGAGTTCTGTCAGCTAGCCAATCACAATCACAGGACTGACAAAACCATGGAAACACTCAAGCGAAAGAGCCATCCTGTGTCTCTGCCCAGCTAACGTGGGTTTACCATAAAAATAGGAGATGATCTAATCAAGACTATTCAAGGCAAACTATTGATGCTATTTTTCCTTTTCTGTCCAGTGCTTGAACAGATTTTTACAAAACTAGTATGCAACTAAATGCTACTTAGGATATTTTAAAAGGTGGTAATTGATTTGTGATACGTTTTCTGGTTTAAAATGTGCAAAACATTTAGCATAAACTATTTTCTCAAACACACTCCTCACTTTCATATTCCTAGCATCTTAATTATTCACCACGATGAGTTTATAAGACCATTTTACAGCTTTCAGAGAGCAGAGATTCCCCAACTAGCATCAAAAAAGTCTTTATTACTTTATTATTACATTTACAGTATATATTTGGGTAAAACAAACATAGCTTTACTACATGAAAAAAATCTTGTACAGTTCTTTTAAAATGAGTAACACAGTTGGGCAATGGGTCCCCTTTGCTGTCACCGGCAACATTGTAAAATGGGTCAAATGCGGAAGATGACCAAAGTCTATCCTATCTATTGATGTATCTTTAGTTGAATCCAAAAGTATACCCTTACACTTCCAAGTATTAGCGGACAAATAGCTGTAATTATCAGTTAATTAGCTGCGTAGCACAGAGAGAAATCTGTAACTTGTCTTTAGAGGTGTTGACAGACAGCCCACCCGCCCGCTCGCCTCAGTTCAGTCCATAATGACAGGCCTGATGCGTGGATCACTGTGTCAATCATATCATACACAGCTGAGCCATTGCACAGATGGAGCGGGTGCCTCTCTGCTCCTTAGGTCCCTCTGATTTTATATCAAGGACAGTATTCTGTGTTAAAGTATATTTGATCATCCAATCCTTGTCCAAGTACAAAGTTGTATTTTTTAGTTTTTTCTGTGAGTAGTCCATACACATCACAAGGTTATCAGTTACCATAGTAGACCATTTTATTTCCATCATATTACCCTGCATGATGAAGCTGTTCTGTCTTTCTTGTGAAGTTTCACTGGCACTGGTTGGAATGAGGATGGACATGAAGATTCAAAAGCGCTAAGCACCTCTGCCGCAGTGGAGTAATGTCGAATAACATCACATTTTTAAGTAGGGTTGGGTGATATGATAAAAAATATGTGTTTTTTTGTTTGTTTTTTTGTTTTGGGGTTTTTTTTTCTCATACTGATCGATGATTTTCAGTTTGATTTTATAAGACTTAAACATCCCAAAGTCTGAACTCCAAACCCCATTTTACTGACAAATAATTGGCTATGGACTTCACCGTTGTCATTAACATTGACATGACTGAATCTCAATCTGAATTCAAAAATTATTAATTGCCTAGCCCTACGTTTTGGTATATATTTTACCTAACCATCATATAGATTTTCACTATTTCAAATTCTCAAATATTCGCCATAAGCCTGAGACCAAACTCACTGCTGCGTTTTGTGTTCCATTAATAGTAATTTGCCTTGTGGTGTATGTCTGGCAGGTGTGGCGCAGCTGGACTGTGCCGAGCCCAAATGGCACCAAATCAGAATGGATTCATTTTGGAATGAAATGATTCAAGCTCTGAGCCTGGAGTTTGTGTATATGACAGGGAACGGCGATGGATGAGACAGACGAACAGACAGGATTTAAAAAGGATACTACGAAGCATATTTATAAGAGCCAGTGAGGAAAAGCCTCATGTTGTGGTGATGGAGAAGAGAGGCAGGCGGTACACATCTGCCGTCTGCTGCTTGTCATCCATAACCAGTCAACCATTGCTCTAGGTGGCTCCTGGTTTAGCATTCACCAGACAACCTTAACCAGAGCACAGAGGAATAGAGCTCACGAAAAATCATGTGGTAAACAACAGCTAATTAGACACATCGAACATGTTCTTCAATAATGATAGAAAGAGAAATACAAGCATCAGTACACGGAATACATGCAACAGGGAGACAGCCACAAGAGAACATCACAGTGTAGTAGTAAATGTAATTCAACTCCTATAGTGTATAACTTAAAGTAGAGCTACTCTGCAAAATTGACTTTTAAGAGCTTTTAACCATGTTATAGTTGTTTTTTGGAGTGATTTGTGCATGTTTGAGAAATCTTTAATTGCTTATTTTCAAGATGCCATATTGCCAATCAATCTTCATTTTTACGGCCACCGGTATACGCCCACTGCTCTGTATTTATTTCGTTCTCCAGTTTAATTTTCTTAAGCGATGATATGTGCACGATTTGGCAGTGTTGCATAGTTATTTTGGTACAAATGAAAATTGTACCATCGCAGTTTTCTTTTAATTTTGCAATTTAAAATGTACACGGGTGTCAGAGATTATGACTATACAGCAGACACAATCACAGTAGGTCTGCTTTACTTCATGCCTCACCTCCTCCCACCTTTTAATGTATTTTGTTTTACTTATTTTGTCCATTATTTTTTATTTGTTTTTGATCAGCGCTTTGTTTTTGCTCTTTTGATATTTGTTCATGCTTCATTAGTTTTGTTTTTCTTTTGTTCACTTGTTTTTGTGGTCTTTTAAAATGCTCTTTCTCTTTTTTTCATTCGTCCTTTGTTTGGATTTACTCACTACCTTTTGATTTGTTGATTCTATATGTTTTTCTTTCATTCTTTTGCTTGTAAGCTTGTTGACAAAGTGACCGTTACACATTCACTAAGCCAAGTAGATAGACCAGTTTTGGTGTGTGATTTGCCCCATTTTAGTGTTTCTGATTTATAGTCGTGAGTTTTAGTTTACTGTGCCCATCTTCAAATGTCCATGTATTTTGCCCCATTTGCTGCTGTGACAACCCAAAACCATGTGACTGCCTGGTCCAATCCCTATCTCTGTAATCAACGCATCTGTTCCCTGGCACGGAAACAAAGGTATAAAACGAAGTTGGATTGCCATAATGAAAGAACAGAGGAAGGAGGCACCGAGGCAGTAAGCCACAGGGTAAAAAAAACGTGGCAAAGATTACAGCTACTTCTCAAACACAATTCACACTGTTATTTCACATATTTTCTTCTAGCCAGCTGACTGCCACTAAGCTTGAGCCATGTGCATCATTTTCAAGCTAGTGCTGCATAAAATAAAGGTTAAAGAGGGGGTAATATGCAAAATAATTTTATGAGCTTTTTATCACATTATAATGCTGTTCTCTCATCCAAAAGATGTCACCCATGCATGTTTGACTAATTTTGTGATCTGTCCCCTGGCCCTGTTGGAACCCACTGTGCAATGCTCAGCCCACATGCCTATGGCAGCCCTGTTCCCACATGACAATTCTCCATAAATATACAAAACAATAATACAAAACTGTACACAGCAACTTGACAAACCTGATGCGATGTGCAGTAGTTCCAATAGCTGCTGCTCACTGATTGTGTTGTAATTAGTGCTCTGAAAGGGGAGTGAGTTAGCTTGGAGAGCAATAGGAAGGTAGACTCAGAGCGTCAAAAAAGAAAGTTCTTATAAAACCTGTTAATATGTTGTTTTCAGTGAATATAGCATTTTCAAAACAATAAAAGGTAACATGGTGATCTAAATATGTTACCTGTTACCAGTTAATACCCATAGAAGTAAAATACCCCCTCTTTAAGATCCCATAGAAGTAAAGTATCCCTCCTTAAATAAAAATCCCAACACGTGTCGGACTCTGATGGTAGAAAAATGTTATACCTGTCTTACATTACTACACTGGTGCTTTTTAGCACACAAATCTCCCGACTGCTTCATTACACACTGATTAAAAGCACAAACTCATTAAGGCTAAACATAAAGTGATTTAAACAAATTCCACAGTGTCCCATTTTTACTCAACACACTTCTATTTCTTGCAAGGTGCTGCTGATTTGTGCAAAGACTTCAAGATAGACTGCAGCCTAAAATCAAAACTAATATTTAGAGTCATATTACTATATTAGCATATATTCACTGTGTGCATACATTTTATACTACAGGCTTTGGGGTGTTTTTTTGTTGTTGTTTTTTTTCAATTATTTCTAGCTAGGCCAATTACATGCAGATTTCGTACAGAGATTTGATAGAGCCATTTTGGAGCAGAACAGACTCTCACAGGAGTCAATTCCAAAACAATCAAATAGAAACTGAAAGCAAGTTACTGTGATAATATTACACCTACATTAACGCTGTATGTCTGGACATGAAAATATCAGAATTAACCTTTTCAGAGGTCAGAGCTTTTGTGTAGTGGGCACCTTTACAAAAATAGTTACTCCCTAAAGTTACAGTGTCCCTTTTGTGTGGAAAGAGCATGACACAGGGTGTCCAGTTCAGCATAGGTTAAGTAGGGTGATTTGATTATGAAGATGTATACAGGCCATCTGCTGAGGCACAGACAGGGTCTTGTCCTCTACTGTAGGCCAGACTCAAAGGGAGACACAGCACAGGTAGGGTTAGCTCAGGTTGTCTGAGGTTATATGTGGTAACCTGCCCAACTGGCCCAGAGCTCCTTAATACTTATGTTTCAGCATGGAAAGGAGTTTCACTTTTGTCCACTGACCATTATGATGTGAATTGGATTGATAATAAACTTATTGATGATAAACTTCTGGTGCTGGGGAGGGATCATAGACTTTATAAAGAAGTGAACTAAGTTAGTGCGACATCACCCATAGCATAGTTCAGCTGCAGTCAAATGAAGCTCATCAAGGCAGACACACAGACACAATAGCAAAATAAAAAATACCAGGACCATATAGAATGGGCCAATACAAGCATTTTAATACCAAAATGACAATACTGACAGCCGCTGTTGGGGAGAGAGGGGCGGCAGTTTTTTTTAATAGAAAGTTAATTGAAGCCAAAGTCGATGGAGCCGGAAGCGCTCCCATACTCACTTCCCATTTGGAATACGGCAGCTAGTGGGTTAGCTATGTCCATTTATATATACAGTATATGTTAGGGATGGATGCTGGTTGCAATGCTCCTGTCTATCTTATTTTCCAGCAAATGAAGCCTTTTAATGTTGTCCTTATGCTGCACATAACCATAGTCACAGTCACTTAGCTTTATAGCATTATAATTTTCTCTCTTATGAGATTATTTAAAGTTATCTTATATTTTCTTATATAAAACATCCATAAGGGCAATGAAGTATTCATTTGTGTCAGTGCATATTAATGTTATGCTGCAGTTGTTAAATATAATAAAAAAGTAATAGCAGTAGGTAATGGTGAACAAGACTTTAAACTTAAACATGCGTTAAGTATTCAAAATCCAGCACTGGGTTAAGCTATGGTCCTGGGAAAGCTTGATTTGGTTTGAAGTTCTTGGAAGTTGGCATTACTTAATGTCTTTAAAAAATGAATACAACAATACATATTAATTACGTCCTGCATATACACAAAAAGATCTAAGTTATCATTTAGTTAGTCAGTAGCTAGCGTTTCTACAGATAAATGCTGTTGTTGTGTCCTTGGGCAAGACACTTAACCCACCTCGCCCCTAGTATCTGCTTACACTGTATATGAATGTGTGTTTGCATGGGTGAGTGGTTTCTTGATGTAGGTGGAAAAGCGCTATATAAAGATGTCATCATTTGCCATCACCTTGATACAAAATCGATGTAAAAGTGAAAATTATATAGACAAACTTTGTGACCATAGACCATTCTATTGTAGGATGTTAAACAAAATCTAAAGAGCTGTATGCATTATACCGTGTAGAGGTGACCTTTCTTCACAGAACAGTGTGTGAGTTTAAATAACGGGACAAAATAGAGTGGAAACAGAGACATGGGGTTGGGTGATAATAGTCTGCATTAGCCACGTCTGCGGGGAGCGGGCCTGGGGAGCGGCCGGTGTAATCGGCTGTGGTCTCTGTGACTGCCCTGCATCGCTGAGTAGTTTGGGTGGAGCTGTATTCAACGGGACGCCTCTCTCCTCTTTTCTCTTCTCCATGGCAGGTAGGCCGGGGATACAAATAACACACATAGTGCAAAAACACAGGGGGAGGGCATCAGAGCGTGTAGGAGCCCAGCATGAAAGGTAGATCAACAGTGATATAGAGAGAAAACTAGATGTTAGAAAGGGGGACTGTGGGGAAATTTGCTGCAGGGCGAGAGAGAAGGCAATAGAAAGCCAGTAAACAGAGGAGGGATGAAGATGGTGAGATGCATCGCTGGTATAGAAGAAAAGAAAAGTGGATAGCATGATAAAGAGGATGTAAGTGTGGAGGATAAGACAACACACGCAAGGTTAAAGACGAGGGTATAACAGCAGATAACAACAGGAGACACAGAAGAGAGGATCAGAAGGCTATGCTGTGAGAGTAAATAGTGCAGAAATGCTCGAAAAGAAATAATTACATTTTTGTCACTTTTCTCTTTACATTATTCCCTCTGTGGTGATTTTAATAATTTATTCATTTCAAAATTGTGTCATTTGTAATAACTAAAAGGGTCAGTGTGTGGTATGTTACCTGTCCAGTTAACATTTTGATTTCAGAATCTATTGCATTTATATCAGACATTAGCTGTTTACTTTTGTATTGTATTAACTTTTTTGCATATTAATTATATATATATATATATATATATATATATATATATATATATATATATATATATATATATATATATATATATATATATATACAAAAAATAATAAAATTATTATTATTATTATTATTATTATTATTATTATTATTATTATTATATATTATAAGGTTGTAAAGTACCTCACCACACACTGTATACACTTTTCTCAGACAGGCATTAACATTTTCTCACTTTTCTCTCTTGTTTAAACACTCTCAAAGTTCAAACCTTTGTAGATTTAAAAAAATAAGCACAGTAATATAGAACAAAACCAAATACTATACTGTACTGTAAATAAAAATGACAGCTTTTAGAAATACTGCAACAAATTTAATTTTAATGATCAGCCTACGAGGTTGGGCACATAAGAAATGATTAATAGTGATTTCACAGTTCCTCTGACCGTGCCTCTTCGTCCTGGTACCGCTCCGTTGTAGTAATGTTCTTTTTCCTGCAGTCTCCAGTCTCTAAAGCAGACTCCATCCTTATGATGGACTTGTTGTGGACAGTTACAACTCTTTTTGCATCCTTGGTAAAACTTTTTGCTGCTGTCATCCTTACGTTATTTTCCTCCTTCTTTATGTGACAAACCGAAGATTCATTTATTCCATAATGGCGCCCTGCAGCCACGAAGCAACGAGAATGTAAAAGGTGAACCGCAATATAGGGAGGGACCACTGTATAGTACTTTTCCACCTTCAAGGCACTCAAACTGTTACATCAAGGAAACACATCACACATATTCATAGAGCAGGATTCACACTGCCAGCCTTTGGATCAGTGGACAAAAGCTCTGTCAACTGAGCTACTGTGACAACATTGTTTTTACGTACAGTCCTTGGATAAAAGAAAATGATTGAGCACTCTTTATAGTCTAGTGGTACCTATTTAACAGTGCAAAGTGAATGTATATGGCTACATGTGACATCTTTTCTGACAGCTGCATTGAGTCTTAATAGAAAAAATTATCTATACTTCAGCAGTGATTTACATATTGATTTGGCCTGATATAACCCTCACTACTATACAGAAAAAACATCAAAACAGCCACACCACCTTGTGACTGGCCAATCCTGTCTGATCTCAGAAGCTAAGCAAGGCCATGTCTGGTTAGTCCTTGGACTGGAGACTGCTGAAAATAATATGTGCTATAGTGGGACTTTTTGCTCTATAGCATACTGTTGTTGCATCCTTGGGCAAGACTCTTCACCAACCTTTCAAGTATTCATATTTTTAAGAATAATACTTTTTTTTAACAGTACTATGTTTATTATTACAATTTTGACTCTTATGTCCTAAAAGTCCGCTATATATGTGCTTCTATGACACTTGTGGATTGTTATGTTATTATTTGCACATTTTAAATCGCAATATTCATCTAAAATTACTTTATTTTAAAAAACGGCATAAACCTCATCACAACAATGAGCCATGTAGCTGTCAACCACTGCTATGGATAGCTGCAGATCACACCAGCGAGTAGCTCTACCAAAATGACTATGCAAAGCTGCTGAATCCAATGCATATCATTGCTTAAGAACAACAAATTTTAAAACGAAGTACAGAGGGGTCGGCATGTGCTGGTGGCAGTGAAAGCAGTGGCTGATCAGCAACATGCGTCTTGAAAATAAGCGGTTAAAGGTTGTTCAAACACACATGAATCACTCCAAAAAACAACTTAGAGAGAATAAATTGCAAGGAGAAACAACTATAACATGGTTAAAAGTTTTGAAAAGTTGATTTTGCCTAATAGTCTGTTTTAAATCCTTAGATCAATGCATGCACTACCCAAAATAAAATACCTATACATATCATGTTTTTACCCTGTTGTCCATTTGAACTGATCATTAAGTATCATGTCCTACAGCTGTGATTAGACCGTTTATGGCTGAGAGGTGTGACTTTGCCTCCTTCCCACTTGATGGAGCCAGCAGGTATCTGACCTTTAGGAATGAACGGTGAAAGGAATCATGGGATACGCCGAGAGCCTGTGAGATGTGCATACCCCCGAGGGATGCGGACACACTGTTAGACATGGGGAAGTACTCGCACTTGAAAGCAAAAGGGAATGCGAATGGAAATGTGGGCGCTCAGGAAATGGTGCCTGCAGCGCGCAGAGAAGTTGTTTGGTGTGCGGCACTGAGGTGGAAATGTGTGCATGGCCTGGCATGGTGGGAGGCCAATAGCTTTTTTTAAGGAGAAATTCTGAGATGCATTTTTAGAGCAGCGGAGTGTTTCTGAGAAGCAGAGATGTGAATGTGTTTTGTATTTTTGCCAAAAATACGCAGAAAAACAAAAGATATGATCTGAGTATGGGGTATTCAGAAGTATTAATGTGGCCCTTAGATATTCAGTGAGCAGATATTTCCAAGCTGGAAATAAGAGAGAAACTATCCAATCGTTTTGGAGGTGAAGGTCTGAAAATAAAAAGATAAAAAGAATTTAACAAGGGAATATTTAAGACAATATGCCTTATCCAACAAAAAGGTAATGAGCCAGAGAATCATTGAGCTGGATGGGATTCAGAATCGTTATGGGAAATCAGCTCAAATCAGTATATGGCATAGGATTTACTTTGAAGATTACAATATCGCAAAAGCTCTACTATGTCTTTTTTCATATGGCAGTCCACTACCTACTTGTCTCCATAACGATGCTTTGCAGGGAATGTTCCACTGTATGGCCTTAATCGTACCTATCTTGCATTTATTCAACTCAACTTTTCCAATGCTCAGAAATACCTTGAAGAACATGCATTCTTACTGTGAGTGTGGCCGCCTCTCCACAAATCTGGCCTGCAACTTGGTGTGATGGCTTCATCTGCTTGTCTGGAGATAGATGAGTTTAATGACTTACAGTGGAAAACATACCAAAGCAATGAAATCTCCATGAAAACAAAACTAAAAAGTCGCACAATGCATCTTTAGTAACACTGTAAATGTTTAGAATCGCAATAAACTTGCCCAGTCCAGTTTTGAGCACCATCTTATTATGCTCTAAAGAATCAGATTTGTATTCATGTTGTTTATATCATATTTCTTATATAGTATAGGGACAAATACTTCCAAAAATAACTCTTACTAATAATAACTTGAATGACGAATATTGGCATTATGATTATTGCATTTAATTGAAGAACTGATGGCAGCTAACCCTCCAGGCTATGCTAGGAAAATTGTTGTTTCATTGCAGCTTACCATGAGCAATAGGAGCCCCCCATAAGTGATTATTGATTCCCTCTAATGTTCAAATAACTATATAGTCCCAGTTTATTTTCAGTGACCGTCAGCATTGTTAAAAGGCCCCCTCTGTTGCAGCTGATGGATGGGAGCGCGGTAGCCCAGGGCCTGTAGCTGGAGCAGAGAAATGTAGGCTCTCCTCCACACAGACGCAGCAGCGATGGACATAGAGTAAACACAGCTCCAGATGGGACCTCCCTTGTGAGCGCGCTGCTCCATCCAATTATGTCCATGAGGCGGAGAAGGCTGCACTCTTAACACTGGGATTTTAGTATGTTTAGGATCTTCCAATAAACTATATACATATACATATTTGTATTGTGTATGTATGTATGTACGGCGACCTTGAGAGCCTTGAAAGGCGCCTAACAAATAAAATGTATTATTATTATTATTATTATTATTATTATTATTATTATTATTATTATATTGTGAGTCATGATTAAAATATGCTTAATGGGTTCATGTATAAGTTTTCATTTTCAAGCAACCAAAGATCTGGCAAAACAACCAGGTGAAAAGAAAAAAGTATGATCCTTACTCATTCAAATACAAGGGTAAATGGAAATTGTTTGGATTTGCAATCACAACTCCTCATGTGATCTCGGAAGCTAAGCAGTGTTGGTCCGTGGGTGGCAGTCGCTCCAATCCATATGGTGTTGTGTCCTTTGGTAAGACACTTCATCCACCTTGCCTAGAATCAATTTGGTATGTGTGGTGGTCGGCCGAGAGATTGGTAGCGCCCAACCTCATTTCCATCAGTTTATCTCAGGGCAGCTATGGCTACAGCTTACCAATGTAGTATGTTATGTTTTAGCACTATATACAGTCAATTGAAGATTGAAGATGAAATGTTTTTACTTCACAGACCATGGGTAAATGGTCACATTTTCATGTAGAGCTTTTCCACCTTCAAGCCACTCAAAGCGCTTTTTCATCAAGGGACCACTCAACCATTCACATATTCATACAACAGGGTACGCAGACACTGGAGATAAGGTAGGTTAAATGCCTTGCCCAAGGACACAAGGACAGTATTGATCTGTGTGAGTTGGAATCACACCGCAAAAGTGTGGGTCAGTGGATCTGACCACTCAACCAATGACGTTTATGTCAAGAGCAGGATTCAAACCTCCAACCTCCAAATCAGTGGACAAACACCAACTGATCTACTGTCACCCAGTAGCTACTGAGCTACTGTGAATTATTCTAAGTAAATAAAAAAATAATACATTCATAAATTCAAAGAAATCCAATATGCAATCCAAGCCTTGCTGCTAAAGAAATTATTGCATAACCTCCAACCCTCTTCATTCTGTTGTCAAGGTGTGTATTCAAATCCTTTTTTCGGTAAAATACACAAGGTCACACTGCTCTGCACAACATATGTACAGCAGCCCTATGAAAGGAGGTCAAGCTGGTGGGGAGGTCAAGGTTTCCTGTTATTGTTACTATAAAACTGCTTTACACACAACACATCCATGTAATAGGCACATTAGGCTTTCAATGTGATTTCATCCTATGGCTTGTAGCTGTGCTTGGCCGGCATGTAAGCACAAGTTGTATAGTGGACAGGCTAAGGAGAGAATGGGAATCCGTGCTTGTAAATGAATGCCATAAAACACTATCATCGTGAGTGCCGTGTGCTCTTTCCTAGGGGCTTTTAGAGGCTTTATTGGATCTCTGAGGACACCTTTGCATTGCTCGTGTCCTCAGATAATCTTTTGCATGGTGCTTGTAGAATGCAGCAGGCCCATTTCACTGTAGCTTCCTGTATGATGTATCTTTATATATATGACACCTTTATTCTAGGCAAATACGCAACTATGACTCATCCGATTTCTGTCAAATAACATGTTAATTTATATTGAAGAATGGTGTAGGTTGTGTCTGCCAGGGTGATGGGAGGTGATAATGACTTTGCCTACAGTATACTCATGTTTTCAGTTGTTGAATACAGCTACAGATATAAGAGGACGAGGTAAAAAAGAAACTATCAACTGTTTGGATCATTTCTGAGCAAAGAGGCAAAAACGTAGTAATTGTAAGTTTAACACTACGCATTATTGAGACATATATTTTGCATTCAAAGCATACATAAATATAAGCTTGAAATGTTGCGCTTAGAATCAAAGCTGTCAAAGTCTTTTCTAAGTGTTTTTTTTTTGTTTTTTTTTGTGCCTGATTTTGCACGAGTCAGAAACACATTTTAGTTTGAACTGTTAACCCTGCCCACTCAGCCCTTTTTGACATTCTGATATCAAGTGAGAACAATTACAGAATACTGAATTAAAATGTGTTTTGTAATGTATTCTGATACATGGTGCAATTAGACTACTATATTCTGAATACTTACAATATGTTTCTTTTATATTTTAGTGTCAAAACCACTGACTGTAAATAAGTGGACTTAGAGAGTGTGACATCACCCATAGCATTGAGCTCCAGTCAAGGGAAACTCATCGAGGCTAGCAGTTATTGCAGCCAATTTGGAGCCGACTTTCATATTTGGAATACTGACCACGAGTATCATAGCAACCAAAGAGCCAATCTAGAGTGAGACTACTGAAAATAACGCCCCTTCCAACCTGCATCACTGGTTTGGCATGGGGCAGGAGCTTAGCAACGTTGTCAATCAAACCTGTTGCTAAGTCTAGCGGGAGTGACCTCAGGGAAAGAAGGCAGCTGATTTACAGATTATATTGATTTACAGACACAATAGCGAAATAAAAATACCAGGATCATGTACATTGGGTTAATACAAACATTTTAAGACCAAAATGACAAGTCTGGCAGCAGCAGTTACAGAGAGAGGGGAAACAGTTTTCTAATGTAAAGTGAATTGGAGCCTGAGTCAATGGAGCCAGAAGCGCACCTATGATCATTTCTTATTTGGGGTGCGGCAGCTAGCAGGTTTACTATGTCTATTTATATGTATACAGTCTGTGGTTAAAGCACAACATAGGATTGGAGAAGTTAAAATCACACATGCCTCACCGCAAGAGCTGTTTTCTGTTTTTTCCCACTAATACTGTGCAGCTTGAAGCTGAAATTGTGTGATCAAGTACTACGATGTATTCCTTTGATTTTAGGAAACTAGCTGTACTGTAAATACCACCAAATGAAAAAGCAACTGTGCAAGAGGAAAGTTACTCAGAATTTGTATTCCAAACGCGTATTTTCGATACATATATTCAATTTACTTCTGCTGGCATAGCACCATAACACATTACTGTCTCGAATAGTCTCATGCAATAGTTTCCACGTGGTTCTCATTTCCACCGACTTTGTATTTTTTCCCACTTTTGGAATGTGTAATTGTGTCAGGCAGTTGTTTACCTAGGTCTCTCAGATTCTTAGCAAATTATCCTGATTGGACAGTTGCTTCTCTGTTAGGTATTACTCAATAAATGCTTTACAAAATGCAGAGGTTATGTCTTGTAGTCTCCATTTTTTGCTTTAATTACTTTCATTTTCAAGACAGTGAGAGGCTAAATTGACTCTAAGAAAGTACAGACCCTGGATTACAGGGCCAAACAAATCATAAAATTTAAATGTATATACAAACTTTTTTTTTCTTTTTCCTAACATCATGTATTTATTTTTTTTATTTGCTTTCAAACTTGTGGAATGATAAATCATTGCTGTGATGCCCACGGTAAGTCCTTGTATCCTGTCGACAGCCAGAAGGCACACAGAGGTGAAGAGTCAGCCCCTATCCCTGCGGGACTCCATTCGACCTGCGACCTTTGGGTGCTCTCCCTGATGCTCGGTCCCGTGGGTGTCAGCTGAAGACCGGGAAGGGGGGGCAAGGAGAGGCGAAAAGAGGGGGAGGGGGGAGGGGCTGGGGCTGGGTATGTGGAGGGGAAGTCGAGAAGGTGAAAAGGACGTTAAGTGATGAGATGGATTCAGAGGCGCAGACAGTAGCAAGAACTCGAGGCAAAAACTCCAAGTAACAACACAATGAGGTTGAAGCTGTATTAGTAGCAAATCTACAGCCAATTACTCCTCCTTACTGCTTTCTCCTCGCTCCCATGTCCTCTCCTCTCACTTCCTCTATCTGAGCTCTAACTATCCATGGGTTGTCAGCGGCAACAGATCCCTAAATGATACCGGTCTGCACTGGCAGGTTTTATCTTCCCCTGCTACAATGGGGAAGAAGGATCTGAGTCGAGATTAGATAGGACCCAGCAATGGTGACAACAAGCAAACACGTAATGGGAAAGCTACTGTGGTAAAGAGCTGCACTGCCATCTAGTGGTAGGACAGAACGTACAGGGTTATTACAGTGCAACATGCAAAAGAGGCATTGGGGTGGAACAGTGGAAATGGGTTCATAATCAAATGAACATTTTTTTCATCAAATATAGTACTACTCTCTGTAATATAATTCAACAAGTTAGAACAATTTTATTTAATTACCTAGACAAGACAAAATTATGCACAAATTTACAAAATAGGCAACTTAAAAATTATTATTTTTAACAATAATTCATTCAGAGGTTGTGAATGTATCTCCCATCCCATATCTCAGAAAGAGAGTGTGTGTGTGTGTGTGTGTGTGTGTGTGTGTGTGTGTGTGTGTGTGTGTGTGTGTGTGTGTATGTATGTATGTATATATATATATATATATATATATATATATATATATATATATATATATATATATATATATATGTGTGTGTGTGTGTGTGTGTGTGTGTATACACACACACATTTATATAGATGTATAGATAGATATAGTGCACTGCATATTATAAAAAAAATTAAAAAAATAAAGTATATTATATTATATAAGGTGATTTCTGTACATCCAGTCAAGCTATTCAAACAATATTCAGATTAAAAGATTAGTAGAGAAGTTACATTTGGGGTTCCAGTTCATAAATGACAGAATCACATGTACAGTACTGCAGTGCTGGATCTGCATAGCAACAGGAAATACCATGAGAGCACAGGCCTCTTTAAGCAGGGCACATATTCTGGATAAAAGATATCAACGTGAAAGTTACTACCACACATATTTGCCTAAATACTGGTATAGGTGCACTGTCCTATAGCTTCAACTTGTTGCTTTTGACAATGAAAGAATATAGGTAACTTATCTCAGTGAATATTCACAAAGACATGGTAAAATGTTTCCTCCATTGCAAGCCACAAAGCAGTGAGCATTAAAGGGCCTATATTATGCTATTTTCTGATCCCTGTTATAAAGCTGTTTCCTCATCAAAACCATATTCAGACTTGTGTTTTGTTTCATTGACACATGTTTCTTTATTGAACAAAAGTTAAAGGGTAACTTTTAACTTGAAAACTACCTTCATGACAACACAAGGTGGAAAAGAGCATTTTGAGCTTTGGAGATGTAGACAGATTAATAATAAAGGGATACTCAAACATGTGTGAATGAAACAAAACACAACTCCAAGTGTGTTTTTGAGGAGGTAATAACATGCCAACATGACTAAAAGTTCACATGAATCGATGTTGTGTAATATAGGGCCTTTAAGCAATGTTTGATCCATTAACCCTTACCAGGAACACCTTGTTCTTCATTTCAGACTCAGACTAAATAACCAATCCCTTATACTGGCAATGAATCCAATCAAAACTAAGAGTTTAACTAACAGAATTTGATTGGGGTCTTCCTGAACATATTGTTACAGCCCAGCTTGTGTGACTGCAAAAAAGAAGGTGGTAAAGATGGGTTCAAAAGCTTTAAGCTCTTTGCTGGAGCATTTATTTACAAATTACATAAATATGTGCAAATGGCGCTCAAGTGCATTGTGGCGATCAGCTAATGGCATGGCCAGGTGGAGTCAAGCCAGATGAGCAGCGACAGGGCGCAGGAGGCAGGTCTCTTTTATAGGCAGCTGGATGCGCTGGGCCCTAGTGCATCCAGGTCACCTCGGAACTGACACAATTGTTATTGATAAAAACACAGCACACTAGGAGCCATGACAATATCTTCAAAAATATAGCCAGTCCTATAGGCACAAAGATGCAAAACGTCCAAGACACTCTGTCTTTGAATTTAGCTTTATTTACACTTTATATGGCCAGTCTTGTTTTGTCTTACATCAACACAGCGGCACGCTAGCGAGCTCCCTATGTCTCAGTCACTTTTATTAAAATTGGAAAACATAAAATAAACAACCTTTTTTAGAATTTGAATTAATTCAAATAAAGACTACCCAATTATTTTTATATGTAGAGTACTTCAGTTTGTGGTGTTGTTTTAATATTTATTATGCCTCAAAATTAGAATTAGCATGTCTTCTGGTGAAGTATTCATTTTATTTGTGTAGTGTTTAACATGTCAGTGACATCCACCCACAGCTCCCTGTCCCCTGCCTGATCTTTATTTATTTATTCATTTTAGCGTATGTCGGCAAAAATCTCAGAGATACAATTGGACAGGATGTAGTGATGCTAACAGTGAGGTTGCCAGGTGCTGTTGTGCACAGAGCCTATTAATCAAGGCGAAATCTGTTATCTGCTCAATGTTCTTCATATATGTACTTTTACCATTATTAGCACATGCACAGCCTACATCCATAACATATGCCCAGTGTGACCTTGTCCATGCCTCCACATTATCCCATAAACACATTTCCTGTTAACTTTTAATTAGGGAGTGTTTTGATTAATCTCCCAGGGCATTTGGTTTAGTGGCTCTACCGTTTTCCTGTGTGTACTTGTGTGTGCCACTGCCAACGAGGTTAGTAAAAGGTGCAAAGCTCTGGAAGCAGATAAAAATAAATTCACAGACAGGGCCACTGCAGAAATAATAGGACATCTGGTGCAGACATCTGGAGCCAAAGGACTTTTAGGAGCTTCCCAGCATTCCTTTCACCTTGCGGGTAAATTAGCAAAGTGTTGTAAATATGGCGGGGCTAAACGATGCTGACAGTCAGTGAGCAGGAGGACAGCAAAGTCACGTTACAAGTAGATTTATCATTCCGAGCTCTCTTTTTGTTTCGTCTGGACAAAAGCTGACAGATGATGGCCCGTGTGAGAGACGGAGAAGATGCTCGTTTTCTAAGGAGGTGGTGACTGCACGATTCATCTTTATATGGATCATTTATTCAATTTGATGAACGGAGATGTGCTGGTCGACGAAGAAGAGAAGATTGACTTTAGAGTCATTAGTGATGAAGTCGTTCCAACTTGTTCCAGCTATATGCAGTTATAAATGAGTGTTGTCATGTTAATTACGAGCCCAGATAAAGGGTGGACGGAAAAATACCAAAACAATGAATATGAATATGAACATAGTGCAATTTTATTTTGCTGACTAAACAGGAAAAGGCCAGATGGATAGATTATACCAACAGAGGCCAGAACAAGAAAACACGATCCCAAGGAGGAATATTTAAGAGCTTGTGTTTGCTAATGTGGACTTTATGTAATGTTTTAGACAAAAAATACAATAGAATAGATAATTTCATTTTGGTACTGTTTATTGCACTGAAAAACTAAGAAACTAGACTTCGAACTCTGAGTGGGCTTGCTGTTCCACAAACCTGACTCTTATTTGGCCTGGTCGAGGGCCTCCCCCTGCTCGTTGTCATAGAAATGTGTTGTTTTTTTTGGCTATAATCCTCTACAGTATGGCATAAAGCATATCAATCTACACATCGACTACCGGTAGTTATCTGAAGCATGGTTTTAACTTTCAGTTTCCATGGAATCATTGCAGGTGATGTGCCCTCTCCAGAAAGTTACATTTAACATAAACGCTGGCCTAGAGGTAAATCAAGCATTGTCATTTTAATGTGACAATTGAGCCATATGTAGTCAACACTTTGCTGATTACATATGACTCAATTGTTTTCAAGCCTAAATAACATTTCATCTACTTCACTAAATACAATTTCTAAATTCGTTTTGGTGAATCCTTGAAAAGCACTGAGAGTAGTCAAGCACCTGGGCCTATCACGATGTTATTTCAGGGAACATTACAAATGCTCGGCTCACAAATAACAACATTATTGACAGACATTTGCTGAAAAATATTGTGATTTTCCGCTGGTTCATGGGCTCAGTGTGATTGACAGGTTTTCTCCATATAAATCCTGTGCACACCTGACAGAAATAATGCAGCCCTCACTTGGCTGTCACTGCCCTTTACCAGTGACTTATAAAGAAAAGGAAGAAACAATGTTGAAATGTCACATGTCTCGTAGATTAGTTTATGAAATTAGCTTGTGAATATATTTTCCAAACAGACTAGGTGGAATCAGGCTCAACTCGGACTAAATAAGAGTTCACTGAGATAAATAAAACCAAAACAAACAAAAAAAACAAAAAAACAAAAAAAACACACCTCTTGTCTCTGGCATTTGGTTTTTAGCTCAACAGGATATCTTGGCGTTTTAATTTTTTAAATGTTCTTTGCCTATGCCTATGTTCTTTGCCTTTATGTATATCTGTTTTTGTTGACTTTAGGGCAGCTGAAATTGTATTTTAAATATGCTATATAATAAACCATAGAATCATTTAATACATTTAAAAAGAATGTTATTTTTACATATGTAGTAAAAATGCAAACCATGAAGTCATGAATGTTTTCTAAATATTTGACATGAGGGTTATTACTTTAACGCACTTATATATTATTATTTATACTTAATTATTTTAATAAATTGTGGGATGACTTTCTCACCTAACTATAAATCCTTGGTTAGAAACATTTGATTTGTTTGTGACTGCACTGTCATTGACATTGAGGGTTTTCATGTATGTAGTTTTTCTGTGACAGTTTGGTTTAATTCAGCTGGAACATAGCTGCTGTCCAGTTGAGCTCTGTTAGCAGTGCTACATGCTGTTAGCACAGGACAAACTTAATGAGGAGAAAAGTCCCCATGCCTCCGTCCTGTGTGTGGATACAGCGTGGACTTAGTTTAGAAGGGTTTTAGAGCATTTTGTACTAAAGCTGCTTGTCAGGTGAGTAAGCAATCTGCAGAGGACTGCGTAAACATTCTGAAAGAAGCTAACAGAGCTCTGCAACTCTGCTGTCGCTTGTACACATCATTTACTGAAAACTCAAAAATGAATGAATGAGTGCTGATGTGCACAGTGAACAGCTCTAGTGCAGAGATCAGGCAGGGCAAGCAGACACGGCAGCAGCTTGACTTGACACCTCTGCTCTTCGGCAAGTGTGATGAGGAGGGAGGCGGAGGCTGACATGGAGAGGTGGGAGGCTCTCATTAACACTGCAATATAGCGATGTTTGCTCTGTGACAGCTTAATGCTCTTTAAAATGGCGACAATGACAAGGTGTGTGATAAATGCGCTGATGCCTCGTGTCTTTCCAATGCCTGCATGATAAAAGTGTGAAATGGAGGGAAGGGTCTGTGTCTGTCACAAGACCGTCCCCATCAGAGGGTCTGATTGTCCCCCCACTTTAACAATACAATGAAACAGAAGAGCTGGTGGGTCAGAATTTTAAAAATGCAGTTTCCTCAAAATCTTTGCAACATGTCCAACTGTAGACGATGAAAGAGAATGAACAGTTTCAGATAAAAAGATAAAGCAGGGTGCGCATACACTGAGCAAAATAATAGAATTTTACATGCACATAAGTATACTATTGCACAATACTAAAATATACTATTGTTGGCATTTTATGTTTCATAGTTTAGAATAATGTTTGTGAAGCAGTTTAGTATGATACAAAACAGGATATATGTAGATGGTGGCACAAAATGCTTTAACTAAAATAACTTCTTCGTATATGTCTGATCTCAAAGACGAAGATCCACGTTGGTCCTTCCGTTTGCACTGATGGGAGAAGTGTTGTCGCCCGGGTGACGGTGATGCCAGGCTGCTGTCAGGTGTGATAGAGATGACAGCTCGTGTGCAGACTGTGTGCTCCCTTTGGCTCAATATAAGGTCACAGAGGAGAGGCGGGACAACAAATGCCATGGAGGCGCAGCAGACAGCTCAACCCCAGGGACACCAAACACCCTTTTATTTTACAACAGCCCTCCAAAATTCCAATTTCTCCTGCTTTGACTTCTCTCTCCTTTCAAGTCTTATATTGTCCTATCATGAAAGATTCGAGTGAACTAGCTTAACCTCTGCTTTTTTGTTTGTTTTCTCCAACATGCTAGCTGTGTTGATTTTGTGCCATATGCATGTATTGGGATTACTATCTTAATAAATCCTCAATTATTGTTAAAGCATTGTAAGAATTTCAAAAGCTAACAACTAATACTTCATTCAGTACAACAATACATATCTGTCTGTAGCACAGACTGTATAAATAAGTGGACTAAGTGAGTGTGACGTCACCCATAGTGCTCCGCTTCAGTCAAATGAAGCTCATTGAGGCTAGCAGTTGTAGGGGCAAATTTGGAGCCGATTTTCACATTTGAAATTCCGACCCGGAGTATCATGGCAACCAAAGAGCCAATCTGGAGCCAGGCTATTGAAGATAATGCCCCTTCCCGTCCGCTCTGCTGTTTTAGCAGGGAGCTGGAGGTTTGCAGTGCTGTAAATTAAACCTGTCGCTAATGTTAACGGGAGGGACCTCTGGGAAAAAAGACACCTGATTTGTCTGTTATTAATAAGTACAAATATCAAGATCTTATAGAGTGGATTTATAGGAACATTTTAAGACCAAAATGATCAGGTTCACTGTAGCAGTTACAGAGAGAGGGGCAACTTTTTTAAGTAAAGTGAATTGGAGACAGTAAAAAGCTACTCAAGTAGATTTTACCATGTGATACTTTTACTTAAGTAAAAGAATTTAAGTGCTTGTTAAAAAATTTACTGTAATAGTAAAAAGTAAAAGTATTTCACACAAGTGTTAATTTGTTAACGCGTAAATGTAGAGATTGATTTTAAATTATATATATTTTAGTCAAAGGTAAGAATACAAATCAATTTCTTAATTTTTCTCATGAATTTCATGTATTTATTTTTGTTTGGTCAAAGCTGAAGCTTAAACTCGAAAAATTTATTCAGGGTGTTACCATGAATACGGTAAAAATAATCTTTAAAATCCTATGAAAAGTACTTTTCACTTTTCAGTCCAGTTCATAAATGTAGTGGAGTAGAAAGTACAGATACCTGCTCTCATATGTAGTGAAGTAAAAGTAAAAAGTATCCACTGTAGGATGCAAGAAAAGTACAGATACTTTAAAATTCTATTTAAGTACAGTACTTTACTTGTATTTCATTACCTTCCACCGCTGATTTTGTGACTCATGTCATGCTATAGATGTTGTTTTCTAAAAGGCAATTGCTTCATTCCATTTTCAGTTAAAGGTTTATTAAAAATCCCTCCAAACCAACACCGCATGCTGACTTTCTCCTTTTCCTCCCAATTTCCTCAACAGTATTTATCTGAAGAGCTGTTGACTTAAGGCTGTGATTTTAGTGCAGCCTGTCTCAACTTAGATCCAAGCGTCTGAGTCCAGTGCACACAGGAACAGACCAGGTAAAAGAAACTATGCAAATACAGCTGCCTGCATAGCCCAATATCACATTTTAGCCAAGATGAGCCAACCATAATGTAATCGGAGAGAATTTTAGGTGGCCAATATGGTGACTTGCCGGAAAGGTGGAGGTCGGGACAAAAAACTGTACTCAAGAGTTGTGTCTGTGTAAACCTGTGTAGTGTTTTTTCATTTTGCTAAACTGAATAAATACATTTGTAGGATAAAACAACAATCATAATGTTATTCAAATGATTATTTAAGTTAAAGCAGGGATGCACTGATCCAGCTTTTTCTGTTCTGATACTGATGTCCGCGCTTTGGCTTTAAGTATCTGCCAATCAGCGATATCAGCCAATACTAGGGCAGAGACTAAAGGTATAATTTATTTCCTTTAAACACAAACAGCATATGGTAAAAAATTATCCAATGTGTTTTGTAACTGTTGTTTATCCTTTAAAGTAACTACAGAACAACTTCAAAAAGTATTAAGAGGTGTTTTGGGCCAACACTGTCCAGTAAATCGTTTTATCACACCCATTTATTGACCAAAATGGGATAATGACTGTACTAATATCTTGGAACCAGTTCATAAAAATGTTCAATATCAGCATTGATACCAGTACTGTGACAGTGCCTTAGTTAGTCAAAGGTGCACTGCGTGACTTCTCTGGGGGAGACAAGGGCATCAGACTGAGGGGGTAAAAGGTACTGTTTACCCAGGGCCCAGTGCAGGGAGTGGCCCTTTAAAAAATCTATAAGTGGCTTTATTCATTAAACAACATGTAATGCAGAGCCACCATGATGATTTGCCATTCCAGGTCCAGGGCCCCCAAAATGTGATGCTACACCCCTGGGAGGAGTATAGAAAACCTGATTTAAACATATGTGTCTCATCTATCTTCAAAAATACAAGCAGGTGCCACCAGGCCAAGTCTGTGGAGAGACCTTGCTTATAAGACATTGTATTATTCAATGTATTAAATGCCATACTGTGGCATTTTTTTGGCAAAGCAAAATATATCTATGGAGATATAGCATACCCTCCACAAGAAAAGTTATAGTACACCTTTAACTACAAGTACTGAATAACTGATTGTACTGTCTGACGCATGCAGGAAACATAACATACATTTAAAGAGTTCAACAGCAAAACCCGGTATTTTTGTTTTAATAATAATATGTTGACAGCAGTAAAATACATTTGGCTTTTGAACAATATTACTATACTAAGAGTAAACTACAAGCAACTACAAGTGTCCTTTGAAAAAGACATCGGTCATTTTCAAATGATACTTATCTGTTGTAGCAAAAAAAACAAATTTTCACTTCAGAATATTGCAAAGAACAAAATGAAAGTAAAACCTCTTAAGTTTTTTTTTGAGTTTCAACAAATTCTTGGCATGGTCATAATGTAAAAAATTGTTAATACATATGAAGTAAATAGTTATTCAAACAAACAGCTTTTTCCTCCTCAGCACCACATGGGCGAGACTGTTTCTATGAGACCGTGTTCCTATGCAGCTTGCTTTAGTGTGTGGACAGTGTTGAGTCAGATGTGACCTTCGACGGCTCTGTCTCCAAGGATCCTTGCTCCGCCTGTCACATCAAACTCTTCAAGCTTTCATAAAAACAACACAACAACTGAATCACAATCACTGTGTATATGTAGCATGTCGAGTACCACTCACATTAGCAGCCAGCACAGGGAGCTCCGTCAGGGCCTATTATTCAAATGAAACAATACATGCGACGGGTGTCAGACATGAAAGATCAGCATTTGCCTCCCATTTGTATGTATTAGCATTATGTTCTCAGTGTATTATTAATTTGTCTTTTGTTGTTTTGTTTTTTTGTTTTTTGTTTTTTTTGAATGCTAAATAACTACACAGGTTTTGGTCAGCTCTTCTATGGCTAGTATACTGTTAAAAAAAAAACATTATTTGGGTATCAGTGTTTTAAAAGTGTTTTAAAAAAATAATTGGTGTGGCTACCCTTTTGTGGCTAGAATTTTATGCTCAAACACTCTGCATACAAGATAGGTTAGTTAAATCACCAGGTACCAAGGTACCATCAGCACCTAGCTCAGTTGGTAGTGTTTGTCCACTGACCCGGAGGTTGGTGGTTCAAATCCCACTCTTGACAAGCATCATTGGTAGAGCAGTCCCATCCGCTGACCCACAGGTTGGCTGTGCAATTTCAGCTCCCACAGATGAATGCTGTAGTTGTGTTTTTGGGCAAGACATGTAAGCCTCCATCACCTCCCGTGTCTGCATACATTCATGTATCAATGTGTGTATGAATATCACAAGTGAAATTTAATGAATAAAAGGAATGTTCTTTGGCATTTCTCTTGTATTGTATTTAAAGGTGCACTATGTCACTTTTCTGGTAGAGAGTGCACCAACAGCAGTAAACCAGTCTATTCCCATGGAGACAAGCGGTAGATGTCATCAGGTCAAGTCAGATCTATGGTGAGAAGTCCCCACTCTCCAGCAGAATACACATTTTCAAGGTATTTTGAGCAATACTAACGTTCATAATGTAGTAATAAATGCAAAATCGTGGAGACAGGCAGGTGGGGGACCCTATGGCAGAAAAGTTACAACTTTAGTGAAAATACTTCTTTAGCCTCGGCTGCCTTGGCATAAACCTCCTCCCACCTCTGTTGACTCACATTCACACACTGGCAAAAAGTGTGAAGTGTCTTGCCCAAGGACATGATAACTATTTGTATTGGTCAGAGCTGAGATCACATCCTCCCAGAGCTCAATGGCTCAAACTACTCATCTGCTACCACCCCCAATTTGTCAGTTTGTGTTTTTGCCAACAGCGCACAAAGTCATATATTTAAAAGTGCATCCATGGTATTTACTTTATGCCATGAATCAGTGTCACATTTAATCTACACAATACGTTTTGTAATGGCCTGGAAGAGGCAACACACCAGGCCTTTAATATCCAGTATAAACAACTGTTAAGCAGCTTGAGACATGGGCTAAAACTATGTGAGCTGCAAAAGTGTGAAGCTGTAAGAACTGGAGGTGAACATGAATGGAGTGTTTTTCCACTGATGCGAAGGTTGGCAGTTCGAATCTTACTCTCGACATAACGCCATTGGTTGAGTAGTCAGATCTTTTGACCCATAGGTTGGCGGTGCAATCCCAGCTCCCACAGATGAATGCTGTTGTTGTGTCCTTGGAAAAGACACTTAACCCATCTTGCCCCCAGTATCTGCATACATTGTTTTATGAATGTGTATGAATAGGTGTGTGGTTCTTTGATATAAATCGATTTGAGTGCCTTGAACGTGAAAAAGCGTTATATAAAAATTTGACTATTTACCATTTGTCAATTGGATGAAAAAATATCTCTGATTTCTCAAAGCCATTTTGAGGACTCTTAACTATTCAAATGATACAATATTTTGTTTAATATGTAATTGCTATGGCAACATCCAAACTTTTCTTCATTCTGAAAACCATTGATAGTGTTAGTGTCTTGTCTTAGAAGAACTCGACAATTGATTCCTGTCCCAAAATAACAAAATAGAGCATTAAAGGGAAAAACAGTCTTTAACCTGGAGGGATTAGTCATTCATTGTGGAACTGTCTAGGGAGAGGAAAGTTTGGGTTGTTTTATGCTCAGAAATATTCCATTTCTGTAAAACAAAAAGCATATACACTCACCCACTTCCAAGCAAATAAGTCATTTTTTCCCTGGAAAATAGGTTCAAAATCTCTTGCGTATTGTTCATTGGATTACTGAAATGGATTCCATCTATTTCTCCAGTATATACTTGACAACCCACTGCTCCAACCCTGTTCAAATTTATGTAAACATTTTGGTACATCTTTGGTGTATTACGTTAGCTAATAGCAGTGATAATGAGCTAATGATTTTAACCAATCTATTTTTCCTTAGTATCATTTCTGCATTGTTATCCAGATGGCACTTGCAAAATAAAAGTCCCACATTCCAATTCCGTTCCCGAAATCTGTCTTTTTAATTCGAGAGTCTTATTGGGGAATTTGTGGACATGCATTCACCTTGAGTGCTCGGGGCTCTTGTGTTCCTGTTGGGATTGAAGCCTTAGTTTCACTGTCCTTTTGAGATTTCTTTAACACTTCACTAGAATCAGAGAATCGCTACAGTCAAATCAACCAGAGTCCAAACTGAACAGTGGAAATCCGGTTTAATTAATCTGTGGAGACTCTTCAAACTTCTCCAAAAGTCAAACAGTCATGGCTGCATACTGTACTCCCACTCACAAAACAGCTACTGAAATGAACTCAAGTTAGACCAAGACCTGTACCTGATCTGTTTCTGTGTATTTAAGCAAAATAAGCTCTTGAGGTAAAAAACAAAAAAAACAAAAACAAAAAAAAACTATGTACTCCCTCTAATCTAATTATAATCTGAGAATCAGGAAGTGCACATTACTTTGTGTATGAATTGTGCTATTAAAAAAAAAAAAACTTGACTTGCCTTCACATTTTTAAGACATTTTTAAAAATCAGGTACAGCATCTTAAGTCATTTTTGATCAACAGTGTGATTTTAAATGTCCAATATATAAAATAACATACCATGTTTGAGCAGTAGGAAGAAGTCAAAAAGAATATAATACTTGGTAAATGGTTATATTTTTATATAGTGCTTTTCCACCTTCAAGGCAGTCAAAGCACTTTACATCATGGAACCACTTATCCATTCACACACCCATTCATACTCCAGTGTACACTGGGGGGCAATGTGGGCTAAGTGTCTTGCCCAATGACACAACAAGAGCATTCATCTGTGAGACCTGGAATGGCACGCCAACCTGTGGATCAGTGGATCTAACCGCTCAACCAATAATGTTTATGTCAAGAGCGGTCAAACCGCCAACCTTCGGATCAGTGGGCTACTACTACTGTCACCTCACTGTAAGCATTGCCTCCTCATGCTTCCTCTTGTTAGCCATTATACAGTGCCTGGCAATAAAATAAAACATGTTGAGGATTTTCTATTGAGAATTCATACTTGCTATTTTCTTAGTTTAGAAACCCAAAATGTAGTTAACTTGAAGTCTACTGGTGAAATGGCTTGGTACACTTGGCATTTACAGTAAACTGTGGCCAAATAACTGGACGATCTCAAACGCTCTATTGTACTGCAGTGCAGAGTTTGTGTTAAGACTCTGGACAGAAGCTTACTGTGTGCCAGACCATGATGAAGCAATGCTTACAGTGGTTCATGAACATAGTCAAGAGAGACAGCAATTTCAGAGACCAAAAGTAACAACCTCCATGCACATAGACTTGTATTTATACCATAGACTGTAGAAAGATGTGGACTAAAGGAGGGTGACGTCATCCATAGCATTGTCATGTACATGACAATGCTATGGATAACTAATAATATGCTAATATGATCATTTTAAGACCAAAATCAAGTTGATGGAGCTGGAAGAGCGCCCATGTTCACTTCCTATTTGGAATGTGGTGGCTAGCGTGTTTGCTATGTCCCTTTATATATGCTGACTGTGATTTCTACATATGAAATACCAGATCATGTGACTTGAATATAATGAGATGAAATGATGCAATACTTTTTCTCACACTGAATGATAACTCACTCACTACATATTTGGGATGTTTACATTTTAATAATGTAAATTTATTCAAACTGTTTTTATATTGTTTTTAAGACATGCCTTTATGAACTCAAAATGTCCCCTGCAATGTTCCCTCTAATTTTTCACAAGTCTGAGCAAACGCACAAACTCCCTGAGCGGTCCCATGGACCACTGTGAGCAATATCAGACGTGCGCACTGTGGTCATGCTGCATCACATCCATCCAAGTTAAATGGTTTATTAAAAGAATCAAATTGCCGCATTTACATTTCTGTTAAAAGACTTTTAATTAAGTGCTTTAGCCTCTTATACAATGAAAATGACAAAAATCTTGCTCATGACCTGTGTAGTATGTTAATGCTATTGGAAGTATAAATATTTCATTTTAACTATGGCAAAACATCAGCTTCCAACCAAACCATGACAACTGTAAACTCCAATGTTGAAAACACACTTAACATTTTTATTATAAAGCTCTGACGTATAAGCCATTGTGTGAAGCTTTTGCTGTGCACTGAGTGAGATTGTCCTACTGTGGTCTGGGAGACAGTCCGGTAACTCTTTTTCAGTATATGACATGATCATTTGATGTTTACAACTCATAAAGTAGTGACAGTATTCAATGACCAATACACACTGAGAGGAATCTGTATCTGCACACCCAGCTCCTCTATTACTGTACATTTACATATCATATCAAAACACAATATATAATGTGTATTTGTATATAAAATATATTCAAAACCAGTGGTATGGGTCAAAATAAATATATATTTACAAACCACACACTGCAAACAGTGAACAAACACACACACTTCAAAATGTAAACAAACACACACTGTGACAGTGTGACAGTCATTCTGTGGCAGAGGTTGGAGGATCGACCAACTTCAGTCATTGTGTCCTTAGGCAAGACACTTCGCCCAAGTGGTGTGTGCGTGATGATTGGTGGTGGTCGGGGGGCGCAGATTGGCATTAGCTAATACTAATGATTACACATAATACACATTTGACCCACAATTAAGTCAATAGCAGAATAAACCACGCTTACCGATCAGGAACAGCATCCAGTCCATCAAAACATAAGGTCCTCTACTCTTCAGTCCATCATGAGATCTTCACTTGGTTCCACGAACCGCTCTGGGTCCGAGATGCCTCTAGTTTAACTTGTACAAATATCCACAGTGTCCTCGGTCGCGTACTTCCTTTGTTTTGTCCGTTTCGTCATGTTTAAAACGCAAAACTGCTGCATAACAGAGCGTAAAATTATGCAATTACGCGTGCGTAATTTTACGCGCGGATCTTTGCCCGACGGCGGGCCGTCGGAACGTTAAGGGGTTAAACACTTAGAATCATTAGCGAGTCTTCACTTCACGTCGGCCACATCGGCTAAAACTCTGATAGCGGCGCATGAGGAGCCTGTCAATGACGTTGATAAGATGCGCAAATACGTATGTGAATCACATAATTGGCTGGAGCAGCTCGTCCCCGGTCACACTCACTGACTCACACTGAAAAAAAAAAAGCGCAGAATGAATTGTTGTGTGTTTATTTTATTTTATTTTCATCTCCGGTTCGATTTTTTTTGTGCGCAGCACAGATTTTCTGTGCGCGGAGACCGTGTTAGCAGTGCGCAATTGCGCACGCGCGCAGCTTAGAGGGAACAGTGGTCCCCTGGAAGAAGTTGGCCCTGGGGTACTTCTAAAACCTAATGTATACACAAATAAACAAATAGACAGGGATGCTATGAGCCAGAGTTTGACATTGACACTAGACATCAAGACAAATGTGTAATATGTGATTTCTTTTTTGGGTAATAATCAGTGATGGAAGATGTACAAAATGTCGATACTTAAATTAAAGAACAGATACCGGAGCAACAAAAAAATAAAAATAAAACTAGTGTCACATGAAAGTGATTCTGATAAAAATGTGTGCTGAATTTTGTTCAAACAATTGTGTTCATGTTTTTTTCTAGCTGTTTTTATTCGTACATTTTTGTTTACTCTAACTACAAAAATGTTTTAAAAAAAATAAACCCCTCATACTTTTCAGCAGGCCTCAAAGTATCATAAAACATATTTTCACTTTTAAATCCAGTTCAAAAATGTAGTGGAGTAGAATATACAGATACCTGCTCTCAGATGTGAAGTAAAAGTGAAAAGTATTCACTGTAAAATGTGCTTAAGTAAAGTACAGATACCTTTTTTTTTTTTTTTTTTTTTTTTTTAACTTAAGCACACTACTTTACTACTTTACTTCATTACGTTCCACCACTGGTAATAACACTGCTAGATCTTAGATTTGATGCACATTTTAAAATGGAACTTGCCTAGGTAATACATAGAGCATTTTAATTAATTGTGTAGCCTTTGCATCTATGGTTAAGGCTTTTAATCGTTTTTTATCTTGATTTTTATTGCATCTTTCCTTTTCTCCTTCTTTTATTGGACTTTCCGTTGTAATTTCCCCATTGTGGGAAAAACAAAGGTCTTATCTTAATTGTGTTTATAGAGGATTGAACCCATTGTATAGTAAGCACAAAGTTTGACTCACAAAACGGACCAGATTGTGAATGGGTTCAAAAGCACCCAATAATGACTAAGTATGTCCCATATATCAGGCAGATGGTGGAGGTTCAGAGATGACGTCAAAAAGTTGGAGATAAATCATAGACAAGAGGCATATTAGTGTAAATGCAGTGATTCATTCCGTTGCCATGGGACCGGGTGGGATTGGGTGGGCGAACCATTTTATGTTATAATGTTGTTACCTCATCAGAAACATACCTCCTGTGTTTTGTTTCATTCACACATGTTTGAGTAACCCTTTATAATTAGTCTGTCTACATCTCTAAACCTCAAAATACTCTGTTCCACTCTGTGATGTCATGAAGCGGTAGTTTTCAAGTTAACAGCTACTCTTTTTATCTTGATTGGCAATTCCAGGGCTGAAATGATCCAAATGATTCTAGTGAAGATGTATGAGTTTGGAAGAGTACTCAATTTTGTTAGTTAAGTAAAAGTACAGATATCAGGTCAAAAAAATACTCAAGTAAAAGTAAAAGTATCAGAATCACATGAATAAATCTACTTTTCTAGCTGTTTTTATTTGTATAATTTTGTTTGTTCAAATTATGTGTCTTAAAAATAAATTCTCAGCCTTTTCTGCAGATCTGAAACTATCCACTTTCAAATGTACTCAAGTAAAGTACAGATACCTAATATTTACAGTTAAGTACAGTACTTTTCTTTTACTTTGTTACATTAATCTGAGACAAACCAAAACTTAAAGATAACTTTCAGGACATGGTATTGAACATTTCAAGAAAGCAATAACATCTCCGTGGAGACAAGCATTTTATCCACAAATGGGGGTACCATAAATATCTAGGCCAGTTTACAAGTTAAAAAAGGGGGAAAAATACATTATAAGGTATTGCACAGCTTTAATAAATGGAACACTGATGGATAAAAAATATTCCAAAGCCAATTAAGGACCTCCGTATCAATAATACACGATTGTAGCAAACTTATTTAATTTCTAACTGATGTACTCCAACTCCCAAAATTGAGGCATTGAAATAGTCACACAGTTAGCGGCAGAAACAGAACCTGGGGTGAACCGATCGATATAAACTTCATTACGGCCAACGTGTGGTCAGTTATCTCCAGTGCAGCTGTGAGGGGCATACACAGCACAGAGGCAGTTTGCAATGATGGATCCAGTCCACGCCAGCACAGCAAGGTTTAACATGGGCTGCCAATGGACACGGTACTGGTAATTGGCAATAACAGGACTGGTACAAAACATATTAAAGAGTTTTGAACATTTGTAAAGCTCTTTTATGTGAACTATTTTTATTAGCTAATTAAAATGTGCATTTATATGTGAATTGGGCTTTATTGCTGAGTTTTAGATGACAAGACGTCATTCAATAGTCCATAAATATTTAAAGAAGGCCTATTGTGCTTGTGTCTGCTATATATAGTTATAATCGCTGACACCCATGGATCATTAGGTTATAATTTGCACATTTTAAATTGCAATACTGATCTAAAACGACTTAATGAAAGAAACAACAGCACTGACTTCCGCATTAGAAAACTGCAGTAGGTAATGGAAGTTGACGTTGGCATAAACGTCATCACAACAAATCGGGAAGTTGTCGATGTATAGCTGCTCATCACACTAGCAAGTAGGGACTTTGCAAAAATAGCTACGCAACGCTGGAGAGTCCTACGTGTATCAGTTAAGAAAATAAAAATTTGAGAACGAAGTAAGTACAGAGCAAGGAGCGTATACTGGTGGTGGTGAAAACGTGGGTTGATTGGAGCATTACTCCTTGAATACAGGAGTATAATGATGTCTCAATTTTGCATAATAGGCCCGCTTTAAATCAGATGGGGGCAGCTAAAAATCTAGTTCTTGCCCCCCTTCGGAGTATGGCATCATCACATTCTAGAATCTGAAAACAACCATTGCATTCATTGATTTCAGTTTCCTGTTACATGGAGCCATTTTGAGGACAGTTGACCATTCTAGAGATAAAATATTTTGGCTTGAATTGCTAATTGCTATGACAACGGTCCTAACTCTTCCTCTGTCTGAAACCCACCCTTGTCTTTATTCCCAGATGAGCCCAGTGTTTGTGCCAGGATCCTTCTTCAGTAACTGACAAGTGGAGACAGAGAGGAAGTGGGAAACAGCAGGGGAGGTGATAGGAGGGAGAGAAAGGAGAGAGGAGAGAGCTTTCCCGGTTATTTGGGATAGACTTTTGGCTGAGGCAGTGGTAATATTAAGCCAGGACAGCTCCATTTTCCACCAAAATTGGTTTCATGCAACTGCAAGCTGGCAACAATTTAAACATCTCTCTCCTTTGTGATATTTTTGATGGAAATTTGGTCCTGGGTAAAATGACAAATTATGTGTCACCTGAAAAGAGCTTTCTTCACATTTCAGGTTTGCACTTTTATTTCATAAACCGGTCGCTTTTAGCCATTCAGTGCGGTCTATTACACACCAAGGTGGAAAGGAGTCCTAAAAGCCATGCTCAAATAAAAACTCACCTACTTGACAAAAATAGAAAAAATTAGGAAAAAAGTAAAAGTTGTCTTGAAAACTAAAACTATTCAACTCCTACATTGCAACTACATTATATAATCAATTTACATGCCCCTCTCAATAAAATACGTTTTGTACAATTACTACTACTTTTACCAATATTAAAGTTCCTATATTATGCAAAATGGACTCTCGTGAGCTTTAAACCATGTTATAATGTTGAATGTTATCTCATCAGAAATATACCTGGAGTTGTGTTTTGTTTCATTCACACATATTTGAGTAACCCTGCATTATTAATCTGTCTACATCTCCAAACCTCAAAATGCTCTTTTCCGCCTTGTGATGTCATAAAGTAGTAGTTTTCAAGTTAACAGCTATGTTTTACTTTTAGTTCAGTAGAGATTGGCAATTGGCTAAAATAACCGAAATGATTCTAGTGAAGGTGTTCCTGTATCACCACATGGCATCACAATGTGGAACAGAGTGTTTTCGATTTGAGAGGAGAATTCCTAAATATGCAGGATTTGTGTGTTAAACGTGCGAATGAAACAAAACACAACTCTAGGTATGTATGTGATGAGGAATCAACATTATAACATAGATCAGAAAACAGTGTAATATGGGTCCTTTAAGCATACAGGTCCATAAACTCTAGCCTCTAGACAATGCATCGGATATCTACCATTATTAACTGACACTACCCCAAATGGGAAAAAAAAAAAAAAATTATTCTCCTTCCCCCCAGTAGATGGCAGTGACAGTGCAATTACCTCCGCTTTGCTTTCCATACATTTTGCTCACAAGACAATAAAGGCGAAAGAACCAGCCGTGTTAACTCAAGTTCGTCTCATATGAGGTTCTTCAAAACACTTTGGATTTTGGGATTGAAGGAGCTACTTTTGAGTTTGTACAAATGCTGTTTGAGACTGGAACAAAGGAATAAACTATGCATCTAGAGTCTGGTTATGTGCCACCCGCACAGCCATGAGACAATGTTGAGACTCAAAAGAGTTTCAACATTGAAACTTCTGAACTTGAAAGCTATCTTATTTTATTTATTTATTTTTCTTTGTGTCTTGGATGATATTAATAAAAGTAAAGCTTAAATAAATTTATGATTTTGAATTCAAACATTCATACATAAATAAGGCTAAATAACAGTTTAATTATTAAAACATTAATTTCATTCAGGCATACGTGAAATACACAAAATAGAAATCAGAAATACTCAAATACTCAGCTACACCTTGTGATGTCATCAGGTAATAACACAGAAAGTGCTCTAAACTCCATATACTGCATTGATGAGATGTCTATAGGAAAACATATGAACTTACCAACATAGTAGTGTACTATTGATGGGATTTTTGGCTCCTTTGTGGGATCCAAATCTTTTGGTTCCATTCTCTTCAAAAATCTGGCTCTTTAACTATTCATTTATTTATATGACAAAAGCCAACGTGAGAACTCATTTATCTACAAACTAAGCACAGAAAGAAATGAAGATGTGGCTCAGATGTGTTCAGATCATTCAAACTGAGAGTGGGAATGTGTTTACCCTGTGGAATTATGAAAATCTAAAGAAAAATGTGCACTACAATAATAATCATTATAAAACTAACTGACACTATGATGCCAACAGTGGTGGAAGAAATACTTTTGTCAGTTAAGTAAAACTACAGATACCGGAGCAAAAAAACAACAACCCTAAAATAAAAGTAAAGGTATCACATGAAAAAATCTAATTAAGTAAAAGTATTAAAGTATCCGTTTAAAAATATACTTAAAGAGTAAAAAGTAAAAGTATTTTCTGCAGATGAGGTCTTATAAGGCTTCAAATCCAGTGATTTTGATGAAGATTTGTGCTAAATTTTGTTCATAAGACAAAACTGAATAGATTGTTTTTTCCAGCTCTTTTATTTTTATGTTTTAGTTTGCTCAAATTATGAGTTAAAAATAAACCCTCTGCCTTTTCAGCAGGTCTCAAAGAATAATAATAAAAAATACTTTTACTTTTCAGTCCTGTTCAAAAATGTAGTGGTGTAGAAAGTACAGATACCTGCTCTCAAATGTAGTGAAGTAAAAGCAAAAAGTATCCACTTTAAAAATGACTTAAGTAAAGTACAGATACCTAAAGATTGTACTTAAATATAGTACTTTACTATTTTTACTTTGTTACACTGTACCACTGGATGCCAAATATGTTTTGTGCACAAAGCTCTCATTCATGTGGCCTCCTCTGCTTCTGTATGTTGAATATTGTGTTGGTTTACCATTAATCAGTGTAAAAATGCATAAAAATTGGAAAGAAAAAAATTTGGTTCCAGCTGTTCACATTAAGGAATCATTCAAAAGAGCCGACATCACATCACTACATTGTACTGTTAATGAAACGCATCCAGAAGTTTCTAGTACCATTTGAGGACATATGCAGGGACTGTGTTTGATTGATTGAACTGATGTAGTGGAATAAATCAGTGTAACTACAGTAATCTGGCAGATGGCACAACATCACACATTACATTAGACCCAATAACATAGCTATGGTGTGACTGTATGCAGGTTTACATTCAAAAGAACTCTAACGTACGGGTCTCAGAGTTCTGGCTTTTATCAAACAGCATAGATGAATTCAAATGAGAATGTAATTTCTGACCAGTGAATGGGCTGTGAAGAACAATTTCAATTAAATTCAGTTTTATTTATAAGGCACATTTCACTTTTCATAATATATATATATATATATATATATATATATATATATATATATACTATATATATATATATATATATATATATATATATATTTATATATATATATATATATATATATATATATATATATATATATATATATATATATATATATATATATATATATATATATTATTTATATATATATATATACAGATAATACAAAAAAATAGGGAACCCTAAAACACAAAGATATCTTGTCTAACTGTTGTTAAATGCCAGGGAGAAGAGGTGGGTTTACAGTCTTGTCTTAAACAGGGTTAATTAAGTTATTTCACTAAAATGGTCATGTTTGTTTGTTCTTTCCTTTAACTTTCACTTGAGTACATTTTCAGGTTTAGGTAGATATCTCTATTTTCTACTCCACAACATTTTTGAACAGAACTGAAAAGTCTGACTTGAGACCTGCTGAAAATGCTGAGGAGTTTATTTTGAACACATTAATAGTCTGAACAAATAAAAATATACAAATCAAAAGAACGAGAAAAAAATAATACTTTTACTTTTTACTCTTTTAGTAAATTGTTAATACTTTAATATTTTAGTAGATTTTTTTCATGTGATGCTTTTACTTAAACTTAAGTATTTCTTTGCTCTTGTATTTATACCTTTGCTTAAGTAACAAAACTGAGTACTTTTTCCATCACTGCTTAAATACTGATAGCCCATTTCTCCTTAAAATTGTAAATACACCTATCTCACTATATAGTATTTGACATATTTTGTCATTGTCTACACAAAAACGCATTTTCAGTTTCAGCCATGGTCATATTCCTTTTCACATTCGTTTGAGTATCAAGGTACAGCCAGAGTCATTTTGTACCCATGACTACACTGAATTCTGTGCATTAAAGGGCCCATATTACACTACTTTCTAATCTATGTCATAAAAACGTTTAATCAACACAAACAAACCTGGAGTTGTGTTTTGTTTCATTCACACATGTTTAAAATACAAACCTTGCATATTTAGGCTGAGTTCCTCTTTAAAACTGTAACCACTCTGTTCCAACCTGTGATGTCATGTGGTAATACAGGAAGTGCCCCACTGTGTTTTTAAACTACATACAAATTCAATAGAATCATGTTGATAGTTTGCAACTCTGGAAATGCGTTTTTAGCTTTGGAGAAGACAGACTAATAATGCAGGCTTACTCAAAGATGTGTGAATGAAAAAAAAACAAACACAACTTGTATGTTTGTGCGGTGAAAACAACATTATAACATGGCTTAAATGCCCTATATTACACAAAATTGACTGTTGTGAGCTTTAAGCCATGTTAGAATATTGTTACCTCCTCAAAAACATATCTGGAGTTGTGTTTTGTTTCATTCACACATGTTTGAGTAATTCTTTGTTATTAGTCTGTCTGCATCTCCAAAGCTCAAAATGCTCTGTTCCAGCTTGTGATGTCATGAAGTCATGTAGTTTTCAAGTTAACAGCTCTTTTTAATTTTGTTCAGTAGGGATTGACAGTTCCAGGGCTGAAATCATCCAAATGATCTGAGGGAAGGTGTATGGAGTTTAAAAACACAGTGGAGCACTTCCTGTATGACATCTCAAGGTGGAACAGAGAAGAACTCAGCCTAAATATGCAGGGTTTGTGTGTTGGCCCCATGTGAATGAAACAAAACACATATCCAGGTTTTTGACAACATTTTAACAACATCATAACATAGATCTGAAAACAGAGTCATATGGCCCCTTTAAAGCTCATAACAGTCAGTTTTGCGTAATAAAAGACCTTTAAGTTAATTATCATCTTCACTTAACTGTCCACTTTTGAAATAAAAACGGTGTTGTCACGCTGTTGCCTTGACACATGCAGTAGTTGTACTGCACTCATAGTTGCCTTTAATGTATGATGAGTCACAAGAACTCAGCAGGCGAGCTCTGTTCAGTGTAGCTGCTAATCTGTGTGGTCATATCCATTTGACTTAACAGGCGCAGAGTTGTCTCATGGCTATCACTGGAGCTTAGTGGACTTTGATTAAAAGAAAGGCCCAAGGTTAACAGGACATCTGTTATCAAATCTGGCCCCAGATTACACAGCCTCATCTCGTTGTCTCTCACCAGTAAACGATGTAATTAAAGAGACTGAAGTAATACAGACCCTGGCCCGCCAAGACCTGTAGGGTTCTTGTGTGACTGTTGCTTTTTATGATGATTATAATCATTATTTATGTTTTGATTTGTTGTATTAGGATTTTAATGTCTTTCTTATTCTGTAAAACACTTACTTTGTGTAAGAATTGTGCTATACAAATGAACTTGCGTTGCCTTGCCTTTTTATAGTACAAACTGTTGCATCAAGAAGTGGATTCAAGTTACAACTGTACAAATTACTGCATTGGTTAAATAATTTTATAACAACACATTTTTGGTTTGTTGTGGTAAAGAAGGAGCTGAGTCTATGTTTCTACCCTCACCGATGGTCATGAGCTATAACCGAAAGGATAAGATCACAGATACAAGCGGTTGAAATGAGTTTCCTCCCTAGGATGACTGCATGCTCCCATAGAGATAGGGCAGGGAGCTCAGTTATGCAAGCTCAGAGTAGAGCGGCTGCTCCTTCATGTCGAGCACAGCCAGATGATACATTGCAAGCATTTAAATGGTATAGAAATGAAATGGATATAGAAAGATCAAATCTATGTGTAGTTCAAAAAGAAAAACAAAAGCTTTTCAGTTACTTTAAAGTTGATGAGGTCACGTTTCTTAGTACCGAATGGTGCTGTTAGTGCATGCCTAGAATCTATTCAAATTTAGGCTAAAATATTCATTCTAAAAGGCCATGAGTTATTTTCAACTAGTACATTTGCAAAGACTAAACCTTTACTATGAACACGTTTTCTCTATATAATTTTTGAGACTAACTAATTTAAGAAAGTGAGTTGTGAATATATTTTTTGCCTCTTGTGAGTCCCCCCTTACATCCATAGACCTAACCCTTAAATGGTAGAGAAATGTATCAGTTTGAGATGGCAGACCTGGGGTAAGTAATTGAGATAATAACACAATATATTGCAATAAACATGAAATCGCCAATAAAAAGAAACTCATTAATACAGTACATATTGTTTAAGTGCCAATATTACATTGTTTTCTGATCGATGTTATAGTGTTGTTTCCTCATCACAAACAGACCTGGAGTTGTGTTTTGTTGCATTCACACATGTTTAACACACAAACCCTGCATATTTAGGCTTAGAGTTCTTCTCTCAAACAGAAAACACTCTGGTCCACCTCGTGATGTCATATTGTAATGCAGGAAGTGAAACCAAAAACACAACTTCAAGTATGTTTTTGATGAGGTAGTAACTATATTATAACGTGGATTAAAGCTCAGGAGGGTCAATTTTGTGTAACATAAGACCTTTAACGACTGAAGATAAATACTTACATTCCACATAACTCAAACATTTGTTACCCTCTGCTTGTATTGCATCATGGTTCAGGGGTCCTGTGTTATGACATAGCTGTCAGAGAGCACCTTAGGGTGACTCCAAATATAATTTACAGATCCCAGTGCTGTTTTCCCACGCTCTCCACTCCAGGAGCTGACTCTACTGTCTCTTCTCTGCCTGTTTGACAATGTTTTGCAAAGGTTTTCCTCACTGACAGCCACTGTGAGGTAGAGCCAATGGACCACTGTCATATCAGTAAAACTAACAGATACTTACATAATATTCAATTTTTGATTTAACCAACAGAAAGTTAGTAATCATTTGATGTTTAATAAGTGCCCCCTGTTGTTAAGCTTTCTAATATATATATATATATATATATATATATATATATATATATATATATATATATATATATATATATATATATATATATATATATATATATATATATATATATATATATATATATATATATATATAGATATATATATAGATAGATAGATAGATAGATAGATAGATAGATAGATAGATATAGATATAGATATAGATATATATATATAGATATATATATATAGATAGATAGATAGATAGATAGAGAGAGAGAGAGAGAGAGAGAGAGAGAGAGAGAGAGAGAGAGAGAGAGAGAGAGAGAGAGAGAGAGAGAGAGAGAGAGAGAGAGCGAGCTGGAAGATACCCACTAAGAAATACAGCGCTGTACCTGGGCAGGTTGTTAAAGAGTTGTACTACATAAAAATGCAAACTTCTGCTCAAAGTGTAAAATCAAAATGAAACTGGAAGACTAAAATACAAGTGCATTGTAGGTATCTGGGTTTGAAATTTGTGAAAATATTTGAATTTGTAATACTTCTATAAAAACTACTATTTTGGCTAAACAGTAGACTGGCTGTTAGTATGGGCTCTCACTGTGTCACGTGTTTGATCATCATGTAATCACGGTTAATAATTGTTCTGATTACTGCTTAATCAAATGCTACTCCCTTAATGCCATTGTATTCTCTGTAATCCATAATAAGCCTGAAAAATTCATCTCTAGTCACACCTATACTGTAAGAATAGTAAGAATAGTGTGCCACAGTGTGTAGTGTACATAATGTTGTTTATTTTTGTATGTTTTTGTTTCTCTGCTGTTGCTGCAAAGCCAGTGAAGCGCAGCAAAGCACAATTAAAATTAGTCAAAGAATGTGATTCCAGGTGAAGGTCACATTTTATGCCAAGTCCAAGTGTAGTAAAACAAGAAAGACAAAAATTCAGAATTAGCTCAAGTTACTGCCAAAATTCTACACATTTTTGGTGAGGTCATATCGCTTCAAATTTCTCAGGACCAAACGATGCCCCACAAATCCCTTGGATCTATTCAAATTTGGACTAAAATGTTCATTCTAAAAGGGAATAAGTGACATACATATTTGTATTGAGTTTTCAGTGGGTGTATGGCGGTGGCATACATCCACTGAAAATAAGTGATTAATGATTGCTCAAACATGCACGAATCACTCCAAAAACAACTTTGAGAGGCTAAATAAGAAAGAAACAACTATAGCATGGTTAAAAGCGCTGAAAAGTCCATTTTGCATAATAGGTCTGCTTTAAATGCTATCTGCTTATTTTATTCTCCAATTTTACTTTATTAATTGATGATGTGTGTAGGATTCAGCAGTATTGCATAATCATTATGGTACAAATGAAAAAAATAATATCCGCTACTCTCTAGTGTGATCTGCAGCTATCCTATGGATCATGACGTTTATGGCGGCATCAGCTCCCATTGAGTACCAGAGTTTTCTAGAGCAGAAGCCAATGGACTTGTTTCTTTTATTAACTTGTTTAGGGTGATTTATTTTGCCGATGTAAAATGTCCAAATTATAACATAATGATCCACAAGTGTCATACATTATAACTATATAACAGATACAAGCACAATATGTCTTCTTTAAGAAATTTGAAATTGTGATCTATTTTTTCCTCTTGTAAGTCTTGTAAATCCATAACCCTTGTAACTGTGTATGATGGCAGAATAAGACTGTGTGCGTGTGTGTGGCCCTCCCTTTGGCAGAGACACTCAATCAGTTATTTTCTGTGCAGTATGCTTCCAATCCCGGTCAACAGCTGGTCTGGCATTTAGCACACATGAGGATTAGAGAGCGATGATTTAGTTAAGGGCTCAACCCAGACCACTGCCGCTGCTACACTTATTATGACATGATCACCTCTCACACTGTTCATCAATAGATCCTGTACTCCTGTCCTATTTGTACCACCTCACTAAACCCTGTATAATAAAGCCGCAAGTTAGCATAAATTAACTCTTAAAGGGCCTGTACCAGATTTTTTTTTCCTTGCAATTGAATTGAAGCATTTTTTGCTTGTGTCTTCTTTATAGTTATAATCTATGACATCCGTGGGTCATTATGCTATAATTTACACATTTTAAATCGCTGGCTTCGTTAGAAAACGAATGGGAGCAATGCAATGCAATGGGAGCTGATGTTACCATAAACGTCAGCACAACAAAGAGCTGTAGAGCTGTCGGCCCCCCCATGGATAGCTGCAGATCGCACTAGCAAGTCATGGTTTTTTTTTTTCATTTATTTATACCAAAATAATTATGCAACGCTGCCGAGTCCTACACTTAGCATCGATAAAGAAAATAAATTTGAAGAAGAGCAGTGGGTGTATGCACCAGTGTTGAAAATGGAGATTGATTGGCCATACGGTGTCTTGAAAATAAGCTCAAATATGCACAAATCACTCAAAAAATAAATTCAAGAGGGTAAATGAATGAAGCATAACAGCTATAACTTGGTTATTATGAATAGAGAATGCTTAGAATGCATAAGGTAAGTGAGCAATAATGTGGACCACTGCAAACAGTTTAAAATGAACTAGTTATGTTTTATAGATGAATGACACCTAATGTATGATCAGTAGTACACAGTATAATAAACAAAATAATATGAAATCTGTCTCGTGTTTTAGTTGGAATTAAGACAAGAATGTGTTATATTAGTGCAAAAGAACATAGCTGTATTCACTTTATCTGACATTATCTAAGGCTGCAGTTGCTCAATGTATTTTGATACATTTTTTGTTATCCCTCCACTGCATTTTAAGCATTTTTTATCCATTACATAATTTTCAGTCTATTTGATCCTGAGACTTTAATATGTGAAATTGAATATAAAGTTATGACAATATGTTCTGATGGAATTATGTGTATCATGTGTATGTAAATATATATGACGTTTATACCTACTTCTTTTGAGGAAAACTGTGTATTTCTTTTGTATCTGTAGATATGCTTTTTATTAAGACAAGTTAAAATAAATTAGTTATGTATAAAAAAAACACCTTACATGTGTGAAAATGTACATTTTCTGACGCCACCAACTTGTCTCCATGGAGATCTTCTTGCTTTGTTGAGAATGTTCAATGGCATTAAACTTATATACCTATGTATGTATGTATTTAATGTATCTAGGGAAACAAGCCTGCGACACTACCACAAATATATCAGTGCTACTTCAAATTTACATTTAATTTCATTACATACATTTAATTTCATTACATACATTATTATGATTATTGTTTTACTTCACTATATAAAACTTCACTACACACGGACTTTGTGTGTGCTACATAAACTTTTAATTATTGTATCTATTTAACTTTTTTTCATGTATTTTTATTTACATAGGGAGAGCCCAATGAGACCACTCAGACTCTCTTTTTCATGAGTGCCTACAAACAAAAATAAACAAAACAAATAACTACATAGGTATTAGGTACATATTAAACATTAAAAACAGGAGCAGGTGTGAGTATATATGTTTATCACCTGATTATTAAAGTACATTACTTGCATCTATGTATCCAGTTTTGCATGTCCTTGTAATGTATTCCATTTTTGGGAAAGCAAAATTCCCCTATTTTCCCAATTTCACTTCTAATGCAGCCAGTTTTTAGACGTAGAAAATCATGAGATCTTGTATTCAAAGTTCCCATCTCAAAGTTCAACAAATGAGTGAGATATTCAGGCAGTCTATGAAGTAGTCCATTATAAATACATTTTATACAGTGTTGTTCTCTTCTGACAGACAGCGATGGCCAACCTACTTTTTCATACAGTGTACAGTAATGGGTTTTAAATTATGAATTATGAAACTGAGTGAAAGAGTGTATCTCAAGGTTTCAAAGGAGAGGTTGAAGTCTTCATGTTTATTATATCTCCATAATCCAGTACAGAAAGAAAAGTTTCTTGAACATGTCTTTTCTGTATTTCAGTGGGATACAATATCTATCGTTCTACCTCTATACATTGGTAAGATGTGAAGAATCCCATACTCCATTACTTTATTGAGTGTCAAAAGGTCTGGCATATACCATTGTCCAGAAACCAGTTGCAAGACAAATACTATTTATCACCACATGCAGCTGCAACATTAATAATCATAAGTAGAAGTTATCTTAAGACTGCAGTTGCTTAATGCATCTTTCGAAAACTTCACTCTCCCTCCACCACACTCAGGTATGCAATTTATCTGCTAAGGGCGTGCCACAAAGTTTAGGTGCCTTTGGTATGCATAGAGAGGAAAAAAACAAAAACAAAACAATGTGTGGCTTGAACTGCATTTCCCAGCAGCCTACACCTCCCATTGGTCAATATTAGTGCTTAATTTGCATACAGGGGGAGTGTCCAGAGACGGCACTGGGGATGAATGACTGGTTCAAGTCAGACTGCAATAAGGCACGAGAGTCTACAGAGGTCTGCGCGGCTCTGCTCTCAACAACATGCCTGCTTTAACTCAACACCAGCAGCTCCGGCCACTTCAGCGGAGGAGCTCCCGGCTCTAGTAAGAGAGGCAGCACTTCACTTCAACGTAAATATGATCAACAGAAGACACCCCTGCCTTAGTAAGAGAGGAGGTGTATGGGTAAGTTTGGCTTTCTCTTCAGATAAATAAGCTTAATAGTTTAGAAGGACAAATGTGCTTTCAAAGTTGTGTGTTTTAGTTTTCACCTACTTTAGCAGTATATTCTAAAGGTATGTAAATACAGAGGAATCGTCTATGGGTGTCATTGTTCGTTGAGATGTCATTAATTGTGTATTGATTTTACATATATATTTTTACATGTGTGTAATAGCCTCTAAGCACAGTACTTTCTCGATATGGTATGTCTGTTCAGTCCAGTTTGTTTATACATTTTACAGAGTTGCCAAACTGCTGAAAATACTACTTATATGTGGTACCAGACTATTACTAATACTAAGTTTATATAATCGTACAAAAACAAAAGGGGACTACAGGGGGACGATCACAGTTAGAAATTGTTTAATGCGCATTTAAATAAACCAACAAATAAATCAATGTTAAGTCATCATTTAAGAGTAATGTTATGTTAATAATGTATGTGTATAGGCCTACTGTATACTGTAGTCTAGTCCATTGCATCTTAAGTTCAAAGCAGTAATTAAAATCTGTTGTTTTCTTCTAGGGCCTATGCATCCTCCTCCTCTACACCAGCCCTCTGTCTTGTTTGGCAAATTTCAGCAAAGCGAAAGAGCTCGTCTATAAGATAAAGGAGGGATTACCACGTGGGACATTTATAGGGGCCATTGGAGTTGACTTAAACTTGGATTTTAATGCCAAACCCCCCTTTTTATTCAATCTGGCTCAAAAGAAGGTCAACGAGCAGTACGTGACCCTTAATAATACCACTGGGGAGCTTTACACATCTGCCACGGAGATTGACAGGGAGACCCTCTGTCCAGACAACTCCGAGGTTAAGGCCTGTGTCTTGTCTCTGGATGTGTTGGTGCTACCACAACAGTACTTTCAGCTTGTCAAAGTCAAGATTGTTATTGAGGATGTGAACGACAACAGGCCAAAGTTCCCTGTGGATGAAATCATTTTAACTGTCCCAGAAAATTCACCCGTCAATGCTCGTTATGCGGTCGAGCAGTCGGCGGTTGACCCAGACTTGGGGCTCCATGGGGTGCAGACGTATTGGCTTGTTAATGACTTTGGGGTCTTCACTCTGGATGTTGAGGAAAACGATGGGGGAGAGTTGACGCCATTCCTCATTGTGACCGAAACTTTGGACAGAGAAACCCAAGCAGAGTATGTAACAGATATTATAGCAGAGGATGGCGGGGCACCTCCTCTTCTTGGGGCGGCTACTTTAAAAATCCAGATATCCGACGTGAATGACAACTGTCCAAAATTCACAGAGACTCATTTGAATATTACTGTCCATGGGAATACAAGTAAAGGAGCACCGATAGCAAGACTCCACGCTTACGACCCTGACCTGGGTGCTAATGCTCAGATCAGCTACGCCTACAGTGAGCGAGTGCCAAGGGAGACTAGGAGCTTGTTCCATTTGGACAGTAACACGGGCATCATTAAGCTAGCGGGAAAAATAGAATCTGGCACTGCCCCACACTACAAACTGACAGTATTAGCCAATGGGCCTGGTTGCATCCCAGCTGTTACAACTGTTACTCTCAACATAATCAAAATGCTTACTGGACCTCCTGCTATCATACCGAGATATATCGCGCTCGAGAAAGACGGAGTTGTTTATTTGAAAGAATCAGAACCAGCACTTTCTCCGATAGCTTTTTACACGGTTAAAAATGTAGGATCAAATCAAAAAGTCGACTGCCATCTGGAGGGGAGTGGCCCATTTAGACTAAGCCCCTACCAGCTGATTAAAAATGAATACTTATTGGAAACCACAGAAGCACTGGACTATGAAACAGCACAAGAGTTTGACCTAATCATTGTCGCTAATAATTCACAAGGGTTGGTAATTAAAGCCTTTTTAAAAATTCAAGTCTTGGATGAGAATGACAACGCCCCAGTATTTCAACAGTCCATAGTTGAGCTAACCATTGAAGAAAACAATCCACCCAATACGTTCTTAACGCAATTCCAAGCTACGGATCAGGATAGCGATAGCAGAGGAGAGGTTATCTATCTCTTAGGAGGGGATGCACCGGGGATATTCGAACTGGATCGGGTTACGGGTGTCCTTATAGTCACTACATCATTGGACCGCGAAGAAAAGGAGACATATCGTTTCATTGTGAGAGCATTGGACCAGGGGACACCTAGGAAGGAGTCTATTGCAACCGTTGTCCTAACTGTGCAAGACTGCAATGACAACAGCCCACGTTTCATCAACAAAGATTTCACTTTCTTTGTACCGGAGAACTTCCCAGGATATGGTGAGATTGGAGTACTTTCGGTTAGAGATGCTGATGCTGGGGAGAACGGTTGGGTTGCATTATCGATTTTAAATGGTACCGATATTTTTATGATCGATACAGGACGTGGTATATTGAGAGCCAAAACTTCGCTAGACAGAGAACAACAAGGGACCTATCAGTTGTGGGTTGAAGCTGTGGATGGGGGCGAACCGCCTCTGTCTTCTGTTACCATGGTGACAGTTTTATTATTGGATGTAAATGACAATCCACCAATCGTCCTATTTCCGCAGTCGAACCTGTCTTATATGCTAGTCCTACCTAGCACATTGCCTGGGACGTCTATTACGGAAGTGTACGCTGTGGATAAAGACACAGGGATGAACGCAGTGATTGCTTACAGTATCATCAAACGAAAAGGTGGTGAGCCAGGTTCCTTCGCTATTGATGCCCAAACTGGAAATATCACTCTAAAACGTGAATTAAGCAACAGGGGTTTATGCAGTTTACTGGTTAAAGTAAGCGATCACGGACAACCAGAGCCACTCTACTCAACTGTCATGGTAAACTTTTTTGTGAATGAAACTGTTAGCAATGAGAGCTACATCCAAAGCTTGCTAACCAGGGAGGCAGACATAGAAGTTGAGGAAAAACCCTGGTTTACTGGTCAAATGAAGGAAGGACCCGAAAGATATGAGTTGTTCCCCTGCCAGCCCGTTCTCATAGCTCTCTCTGCAACTTGTCTTGGGCTGTTTCTTTTAGTGGTGATGCTGACATCATATATTTGCTGTAAAAGGTTGAAAAAACATCGAAAGAAGACAAAATTGGAGACTGAAATACCTTTGAAAATTACTCATGATCAGTACATGTTGTGAACAGAAAATCAGGCAAATCTCAAATCTTTGATGTCCACCCATATCCAAAACCACTGCTGTTTACATGAATGTTTACAAAACACCAATGTACAAAGTGTAATTATTTCAAGAGGTGGCTTTTTGCTCTTGGTGAAACAGTTATTATCCTGGCAACTAAATCTTCGATTTATATTCATTTTTTTTAATTCAAGATTACATGGTTTTAGTATAACATTCTTCATATGTTCATAATGGTTTAAACATATAACAATGATTTGTTGTATTGATGCCTTAAAGAAGACCTATTGTGCTTGTGTCTGCTATATAGTTATATAATAGATCATTATGTTATAATTTAGACATTTCGCAAATTACTTAATGTAAGAAAAAGTCCACTGACTTGCACATTAGAAAACTCTGGTGCCCAATAAGAGCTGATATTGCCATAAAAGTCATCACAACAAAAAGCAAATAGTGTAGCTGTTGGCACCTCCTATGGTGCCGACAACTACACATCACGCTAGCGAGCAGCAGATTATTATTATTATTTTTTTTTTTTTGTACCAAAATGACCATCATAATTAAGAAAATTTAATTGGAGAACAAAATAAGTAGAGAAAACAGGGATTGATGAGCAATATGGTGTCTTGAAAATAAGTGATCAAAGATGGCTCAAGTATGCACGAGTCAATCTAATTACAACTTTGAGAGTATAAATGGTGAGGTGAAACATCTATAAAATGGTTGAAAGCTCTGAAAGTTGATTGTGCATAATAGGTCTGCTTTAAATTATTTAATATATCAATAACTAACCAATGCCAATGACTAACTTCAATTCAACCGTTAATTTTGAAGATAATTGAAGTGGCTGCATGTCATGTAATACAAAAAGATACATATTTTGATCCATTTCTTTTTTATTTATTTATTTTTTATTTTTTTGGCTAACTACTGCCTTATGTCTTTCAACTCATGTGTAACTGGCTATTGTCCAGTGTGTCCAAAATGACTCAGATACATTAGCTTACAAAAAATGACATAGTTGTGATAATAACTGTTTTACGAAGGCAAAAGGCAACCAAATACAACTCTGAAGTTCAATGTAAATAATGTACAAAGTGTTTTACAACTTTATACTTAAATTTTGCATTGGTACAAATGGTATAAGACATTTCAAGACACTGTTTTCTTCTTAGAGATTGTTAAAAATAATACCCTGCCATAGACATACACAAGAATGCCATGACAATACCTACAACCTTAATGTATATTGTTAACATTGCTCAGGAATTGGAGATAATTGGAGATAGCATACAATTACATATTTAATGCTATGTAATCCTGCAAACTCATAAGTCAAAGTACAGTCTACTGTTATGGTGTCATTAACGGGATTGTGAAAAGCAAACTATGCACAAGATACCTCTCTACAAAGCATTTAGTCAGCCCATTGGTGACTTCCGGAATGTAATGGAAAAATTCACTCCACTAGAGGTCCATTTGCACGAGTTAGAGGGAGTTGTTTTGTCAATAATAATGTGTTGACATCCCTCGCCCTATTGTTAGTAACCAGATCTCCAGCTTTCTGTCGGCTTAAGAATAGTCATTAGCCACCTTCTCATGCCACAGTTATATAAGATCAGCCATCTTTTTCTTTGAATTATGTTCAGGCTTTTGATGTCAGAAAACTGAACACACCTTTTGTAAGCTCATGCGATTCTTGATGTATCTGTGAAAGGCACTTAGTGTTTGTGAAGGAAAATCAAACTATTAAAGATATTTTATTTTTATAATACCTTGGATTGTATCATATGCATTATTGTGTCAACAGGTTATAAGAACAGTTTAAGGAATAGTTATTAATCATTACAGTCATTACACAACATCAGAAGTATTCAGGACTGTAGTGATAGCAGGAAGAGGAGGAACATAGAGAAATGCCAGTATTTTTTCACCAATGATGAAGCAACATTGAAAACAGGGGCAAAAATGTAGATGTATATATATATATATATATATATATATATATATATATATATATATATATATATATATATATATATATATATATATATATATATATATATATCTATATATATATATATATATATATATATACCATTTTATCTGTATTTATTTGATTATTTTGTTACTTAGTTTCGGCAGTGCATCATATTTTTGTGCAGGTGTCAAAGATTTTTTAAGTTTCATTTCATTTAATATATATTTATTGAATAGTTTGCATTTAATTTCACCATAATGCATTTTCTTTGGAGATACAATTTAAAATGACTATTAAGAAAATTTGCATACAGGCAGATTTTCACTGGTCCTAATACTATGTATGTTTCTCGGGTCCTAAAATAGACACCCACTTAACATCCAGAATCTCTTTGCATACCATACAACTTCAAAGTGTGGCTGCATGTGTTACTAACCAAAATGGAGTTTTTTATGTCAAGAGCATGGATTACAGGGATATGAAAAGGTTAAGAGAGTTCACTTTGTTGCCGTCAGTGCTTTTGTTAACCAAGGCAACACCAAATTCACACTACAGTTCAAAGACAACATTTGTTATCTGCAGCTGCTCAGGTCTGGACCATTTTAGCATTCAAGCATTGTCAGCCACCTTTCTCATTGTATATAGCATACAAGTATTTGCAGTGTCTTATGTTTTCAGCAGCTGTTGTCAACTTTATATTTAAGGTATGCAACTTGTTGTCTCTAATAATCCCTGATTATACCAACTACGCACACTCCCTACCAAGGAACTTGGTTGTGTTATAGGGTCACTGTCCTTTTGAACCTGTTTTGGGGTTTGGCCTTTTTGGATCACACAAAACAGGAAATATTTGAAGTATGTGTTGACAAATGTACCATGTTAGCATGTCACACGTCAGAGGCTACAACAGCTAAAGCTAATCCCCTGTAATCAACTCTGGATCGAATATGCAGGGCTTAAATTGGATGATTGATAGCATTTAAGCACGAGCATTCACACAGTGTGCTTATGCGTTTCAAAATAGTGCAAAATAATGCTATAAACAGGATTGAGTGACAGGCAGGAAATGAATGTGATTGTTCTTACGCAACTGAACACAAAATATTCAAATTTCATTATTGGGAAACAAAGGCTGCGCGATGTCATACAATATGGGTAACATCTTGGTTCAGAATCCCTTTGTCTGTTTGCTAAACCATGCACGGATGTTGTCTGTGTGAACGGAAGCAAAGAAACATAATGCATTCAGTGAGAAGTAAAACGAGACCAGGATGTGAGATGATGCTGTTGATGGTAGTTTAGCACACATTTCCAGTGCATATTCTCTTGATGTTTGAGATTTGATTGACTTGTTTCTGTTTTTAAGTCTTGTGTTTAGAGATCAGTGGTGGAACGTAAAAGTACTGTACTTAAGTAGAATTGATAGATATCTGTACTTTACTGAAGTATATCTTAAAGTATATTCTTTTTACTTTTGCTTCACTACATTTGAGAGCAGATATCTGTACTCTCTACTCCACTACATTTTTAACTGAACTGAACTGAATCATATGAAAAGTAAAAAGTACTTTTCATATGATTTCATATTAAATACAGTTTATGTTTATCATGTTCGTGGTAACATCCTGTTTTCGAGTTCAAGCTTCAGCTTTGGGGAATCAAAATAAATATACAAAATTCATAAGAAAAAATTAAGAAATTGATTCATATTGATACTGTTGACCAAAATATGTCTCATTTTTTGAAGTCAGTATCACTACCTTTAACAAATTAACAACACGTGTGAAATACTTTTTACTTTTTATGTTTTACTCTTAAAGTACATTTTTAAATGGGTGCTTAAATATTTTTACTTTTATTTTTACTTGAGTAGCTTTTTACCTCTGTATCTGTACTCTTTCTTAAGTAACAAAATTGAGTACTTCATCCACCCCTGTGAGAAGTCTTTTTACTTTTTGCCATATGGTTAATCAACTTTTTTTTTTTGTGAAAGTCTTTATTTCATTTCAGTGCATTCACAAGACAATAGTTTGATGTTTTTAGTTTGAATATACTTGTATTACATAAGCAAGAAAGCCCCAACTTAATAAGTTTTTTTTTTTTAGATAAGTCAGGAAGGGCTATGGACGTCCAGATTTTGTTTATCACTTTTCTAATCTCTCCTAGCTTATGTGCTATTTATACAAAAATGTCAGAGAGAATTGCTTTGGTAAAATGCAGTTGTTGAAAAAGTACTCAGTTTTGTTACTTAAGTAAGAGTACAGATACTGGAGTAGAAAAATATTGCATGGACAATTAACCCACCTAAAATGTACTCTAATGAAGCTTCAAATGTAGTCATTTTGATAAAGATTTGTGCTGAATTTGGTTCAACAGAAACTGAAAAACTGAATAGGTAGTTTTCCCTAGTTGTTTTTCTCTGGGTATTTTGTTTGCTCAAACTACAAATGCATTAAAAATAACCCCCCAGCCTTTTCAGCAGATCTCAGACAATAACAAATAAGACTTTTACTTTTCAGTCCAGTTTAAAAATGTAATCGAGTAGAAAGTACAGATACAGTATCTGCTCTCAAATGTAGTAAAGTAAAAGAAAAAGTACCCACTTGAAAATCTACTTGAGTATAAATTTTAGGTAGCTGTACTATAAGTACAGTACTTTACTACTTTTACTTTGTTCCTCCACTGGTAATATGTACATTACGCAGTCAAAACACAGCCTGTGTCTTAATACTCTCTAAAATATGATGCTCGACACTGTTCAAACGTATAGGCTCATGTTGAGTCTACAGTAAACGTTCGTACATGCAATCCAGTTGAACAGGTTGAGGCCTCATGTCTGGTTTAATTTTCAGAAAATTGCCCTGAAGGATTTTTTTGGTGGATGAATTCAGCCATAAAGACAGGGATTACGTTCTGTCCACAGATCAAAGCCGAACTGTCTAGAGACAAAGCTATCTGGAATATGTGAGGTTTAAGACATTGCCATTTACAGTACTGAGGAAACGTGAAGAAAAATCACATGAAAATCCACCCATCACGCATGATCCAAGAACAAGTGCTTACAAAAATCATAACAGTAGCACAGTTGGTAGAGTGTTTGTTCACTGATCCGAAGGCTGGAGGCTTGAATCCCGCTCCCATCATAAAAACATCACATTCACTGAGCCACAGATTGGCAGTGAGATTCCAGCTCCCACAAATGAATGTTATTGTTGTGTCCTTGGGCAAGACACTTAACCCACCTCGCCCCCAGTGTCTGCGTACAATGTTGTATGAATGTATGTGTGAATGGGTGAGTGGTTCCTTGATGTAAAGGGCTGTGAGTGCCTTGAAGGTGACCATTTAACTTAACTTTTGCTTTGTACTATATATGATCATTTCAGGAGATGAATTACTGAAACCATGATACAAATGAGTGTGTCTGAAAAATGTTGAAATTCTCACTAATGATCCTAAATTAACTCATTAGGAGTCTGACTAGCAAAGAGAATTCACCTCTGAACTAAAAACTATCTGACACCATCATGACATTGGGTTAGTGCAATTACATGTTTTTGTTGCTTTTTTTTATGCCATGAAGTGTGTTAGTTACGTTTTATTTAACAAAATTAAACAAAACAACAAAATATAGCAAAAACTTTTATAAACAGTCAAACATTCATCCAGTCATCTCAGAAGGAGCATTCTCACTTAATTTCTCCTTCCTCCTTCCTTCAAAGTTCTTTCAATTTTCCTTTTTTGCACATTACTACACCTTCCCCTGCTTATAATATGTCTTATATTATGTTATGTGTAAAAGGTTTGCAATGTTTTTTATGGGGAAAATGGTCAACAATACATCAAAGTCGTCCATTCATCAAATCAGTTGATACTCAGTCAGTAAAATTATGACGTATTTTATTTCAGCTTCTGCTCCATAACACATCATTTAGAGGCAGAAAACAGGGCCAAATACCATAACATTTAAGACAGGTTTTGTGCTGGTTTCACCATTCGTTTCACACAAAGCAAATAATTACACCATAAGATTAATTTCATGAATAACAATGGGGATTTTATTGGGTTATATGAGCTTTCCCTTTCAGCCTCTGCAGCTCTTTCATTATGCATTTTTCTTCATCTCGTACAGACGGGAACACTATCACACACAGCCCCGGGCATATTACTGTGTAGGCAGCTGTTCCTCTGACTAAGTGGGCTCTTCTGTGCAATAACTAACTGTGGGTTTTGTCATTTAAAACAATGGTCTCAATATGACAAGTCCCTCAGCAGATATGACAGCCTCAGTAATTATCCATTTGAACAGAAATTCAAGAATAACAACTTCATGGTTCTTTCTCAGTGTGCTGGTTACACATGATATACAAGCGAAACATACATAAATCCATTTTCTTCTGCTTATCCTGGGCTGTGTCGCAGAGGCAGCAGTCTGAGCAAGGACTCTCAGACAGACCCCTCACTCCAGATACTTCCTCCAGCTCCTCCGTTGGGACCCCTAAGCATTCCCAGGCCAGCTGACTTGCTACAGTGTATCCAGGGTCTTCTCCAGGGCCTCCTCCTGGTGGGATGTGCCCAGAATGTCTCCCCAGGGGCGTCCAGGAGGCATCCATAACAGATGCCCAAGCCATCTCAGCTGACTCCGCTCGACATGAAGGAGCAAGCTCCTTCTGTCTGACTGAGCTTCTTACCCTTTCTCTATGGAGGAAACTCATTTTGACCACCTGTATCCACAATGTTGTCCATTTGGTTATTACTCAAAGCTCATGACCATAGGTGAGAGCTTTACCTTTTGACTCCTTTGGCTCCTTCCTCACCATAACAGCCAGATGTTTTCACCGATCCACCTGTCAGGTTTACTGTACTACATCTGAAGTATGTAACTGTACATAATTACTTTTAAACAGTATTTTTTTTTTTTCAAATTTACAGCGGTAATGAAGGCATTACCCTAAAACTTCTATATTTAAAGGTCCATTTATGTTTTTTAAACTATTTCTTTTTAGAAGTTTGTAATTAATTCAATTTAAGTTACACCAACCATTAATTCCTGCAATAAACAAACATAAGTGTAATTTATGTTCAACAAAACTTTTCTGTTTTGTAAAAGATTCAGGTCACAAGCAGCCAGACCCATACTGATAAATGTCTTTCTTAACTGTTTATGTCTGCATACCTGACCCCAGTTCTGCTCTGTTGAAATTGATACAGGCTAACCCAGGTCACTGACTACTGACACATTTGTTTTGCTAACATTTAGAAACCCTCTCTGTAATGATTTATCAAAATTGTCAACATTTTTAAGTTTGGTCTGAAATGTATATTGTAAAATTTTGTAAATTTTGGTAATTATAATATATATATATATATATATATATATATATAATTACAAAATTTACAAAATTTTACAATATACATTTCAGACCAAACTTAAAATGTTGACAATTTTGATAAATCATTACAGAGAGGGTTTCTAAATGTTAGCAAAACAAATGTGTCAGTAGTCAGTGACCTGGGTTAGCCTGTATCAATTTCAACAGAGCAGAACTGGGTCAGGTATGCAGACATAAACAGTTAAGAAAGACATTTATCATATGGGTCTGGCTGCTTGTGACCTGAATCTTTTACAAACAGAAAAGTTTTTTGAACATAAATTACCTTATGTTTGTTTATTGCAGGAATTAATGGTTGGTGTAACTTAAAATGAATTAATTACAACTTCTAAAAAAGAAAATAGTTTAAAAAACTAAATGGACCTTTAAATATAGAAGTTTTAGGGTAATGCCTTCATTACGCTGTAAATTTGAAAAAAAAAAATACTGTTTAAAAGTAATTATGTACAGTTACATACTTCAGATGTAGTACAGTAACCTGACAGGTGGATCGGTGAAACATCTGGCTGTTATGTGAGGAAGGAGCCAAAGGAGTCAAAAGGTAAAGCTCTCCCTATGGTCATGAGCTTGAGTAATAACCAAATGGACAAATTGTGGATACAGGTGGTCAAAATGAGTTTCCTCCTAGAGAAAGGGTAGAAGCTCAGTCAGACAGAAGGAGCTTGCTCCTTCATGTCGAGCGGAGTCAGCTGAGATGGCTTGGGCTCTGTTATGTGATGCCTCCTGGACGCCCTGGGACATTCTGGGCACATCCCACCAGGAGGAGGCCCTGGAGAAGACCCTGGATACACTGTAGCAAGCAGCTGGCCTGGAATGCTTAGGGGTCCCAACGGAGGAGCTGGAGGAAGTATCTGGAGTGAGGGGTCTGTCTGAGAGTCCTTGCTCAGACTGCTGCCTCTGCGACACAGCCCAGGATAAGCAGAAGAAAATGGATTTATGTATGTTTCGCTTGTATATCATGTGTAACCAGCACACTGAGAAAGAACCATGAAGTTGTTATTCTTGAATTTCTGTTCAAATGGATAATTACTGAGGCTGTCATATCTGCTGAGGGACTTGTCATATTGAGACCATTGTTTTAAATGACAAAACCCACAGTTAGTTATTGCAGAAGAGCCCACTATAGTCAGAGGAACAGCTGCCTACACAGTAATATGCCCGGGGCTGTGTGTGATAGTGTTCCCGTCTGTACGAGATGAAGAAAAATGCATAATGAAAGAGCTGCAGAGGCTGAAAGGGAAAGCCATATAACCCAATAAAATCCCCATTGTTATTCATGAAATTAATCTTATGGTGTAATTATTTGCTTTGTGTGAAACGAATGGTGAACCAGCACAAAACCTGTCTTAAATGTTATGGTATTTGGCCTGTTTTCTGCCTCTAAATGATGTGTTATGGAGCAGAAGCTGAAATAAAATACGGTCATAATTTACTGACTGAGTATCAACTGATTTGATGAATGGACGACTTTGATGTATTGTTGACCATTTTCCCATAAAAAACATTGCAAACCTTTTACACATAACATAATATAAGACATATTATAAGCAGGGGAAGGTGTAGTAATGTGCAAAAAGGAAAATTGAAAGAACTTTGAAGGAAGGAGGAAGGAGAAATTAAGTGAGAATGCTCCTTCTGAGATGACTGGATGAATGTTTGACTGTTATAAAAGTTTTTGCTATATTTTGTTGTTTTGTTTAATTTTGTTAAATAAACGTAACTAACACACTTCATGGCATAAAAAAAAGCAACAAAAACATGTAATTGCACTAACCCAATGTCATGATGGTGTCAGATAGTTTTTTAGTTCAGAGGTGAATTCTCTTTGCTAGTCAGACTCCTAATGAGTTAATTTAGGATCATTAGTGAGAATTTCAACATTTTTCAGACACACTCATTTGTATCATGGTTTCAGTAATTCATCTCCTGAAATGATCATATATAGTACAAAGCAAAAAGTTAAGTTAAATGGTCACCTTCAAGGCACTCACAGCCCTTTACATCAAGGAACCACTCACCCATTCACACATACATTCATACACATTGTACGCAGACACTGGGGGCGAGGTGGGTTAAGTGTCTTGCCCAAGGACACAACAATAACATTCATTTGTGGGAGCTGGAATCTCACTGCCAATCTGTGGCTCAGTGAATGTGATGTTTTTATGATGGGAGCGGATTCAAGCCTCCAGCCTTCGGATCAGTGAACAAACACTCTACCAACTGTGCTACTGTTATGATTTTTGTAAGCACTTGTTCTTGGATCATGCGTGATGGGTGGATTTTCATGTGATTTTTCTTCACGTTTCCTCAGTACTGTAAATGGCAATGTCTTAAACCTCACATATTCCAGATAGCTTTGTCTCTAGACAGTTCGGCTTTGATCTGTGGACAGAACGTAATCCCTGTCTTTATGGCTGAATTCATCCACCAAAAAAATCCTTCAGGGCAATTTTCTGAAAATTAAACCAGACATGAGGCCTCAACCTGTTCAACTGGATTGCATGTACGAACGTTTACTGTAGACTCAACATGAGCCTATACGTTTGAACAGTGTCGAGCATCATATTTTAGAGAGTATTAAGACACAGGCTGTGTTTTGACTGCGTAATGTACATATTACCAGTGGAGGAACAAAGTAAAAGTAGTAAAGTACTGTACTTATAGTACAGCTACCTAAAATTTATACTCAAGTAGATTTTCAAGTGGGTACTTTTTCTTTTACTTTACTACATTTGAGAGCAGATACTGTATCTGTACTTTCTACTCGATTACATTTTTAAACTGGACTGAAAAGTAAAAGTCTTATTTGTTATTGTCTGAGATCTGCTGAAAAGGCTGGGGGGTTATTTTTAATGCATTTGTAGTTTGAGCAAACAAAATACCCAGAGAAAAACAACTAGGGAAAACTACCTATTCAGTTTTTCAGTTTCTGTTGAACCAAATTCAGCACAAATCTTTATCAAAATGACTACATTTGAAGCTTCATTAGAGTACATTTTAGGTGGGTTAATTGTCCATGCAATATTTTTCTACTCCAGTATCTGTGCTTTTACTTAAGTAACAAAACTGAGTACTTTTTCAACAACTGCATTTTACCAAAGCAATTCTCTCTGACATTTTTGTATAAATAGCACATAAGCTAGGAGAGATTAGAAAAGTGATAAACAAAATCTGGACGTCCATAGCCCTTCCTGACTTATCTAAAAAAAAAAACTTATTAAGTTGGGGCTTTCTTGCTTATGTAATACAAGTATATTCAAACTAAAAACATCAAACTATTGTCTTGTGAATGCACTGAAATGAAATAAAGACTTTCACAAAAAAAAAAAGTTGATTAACCATATGGCAAAAAGTAAAAAGACTTCTCACAGGGGTGGATGAAGTACTCAATTTTGTTACTTAAGAAAGAGTACAGATACAGAGGTAAAAAGCTACTCAAGTAAAAATAAAAGTAAAAATATTTAAGCACCCATTTAAAAAATGTACTTTAAGAGTAAAACATAAAAAGTAAAAAGTATTTCACACGTGTTGTTAATTTGTTTAAAGGTAGTGATACTGACTTCAAAAAATGAGACATATTTTGGTCAACAGTATCAATATGAATCAATTTCTTAATTTTTTTCTTATGAATTTTGTATATTATTTTTGATTCCCCAAAGCTGAAGCTTGAACTCGAAAACAGGATTACCACGAACATGATAAACATAAACTGTATTTAATATGAAATCATATGAAAAGTACTTTTTACTTTTCATATGATTCAGTTCAGTTCAGTTAAAAATGTAGTGGAGTAGAGAGTACAGATATCTGCTCTCAAATGTAGTGAAGCAAAAGTAAAAAGAATATACTTTAAGATATACTTCAGTAAAGTACAGATATCTATCAATTCTACTTAAGTACAGTACTTTTACGTTCCACCACTGATCTCTAAACACAAGACTTAAAAACAGAAACAAGTCAATCAAATCTCAAACATCAAGAGAATATGCACTGGAAATGTGTGCTAAACTACCATCAACAGCATCATCTCACATCCTGGTCTCGTTTTACTTCTCACTGAATGCATTATGTTTCTTTGCTTCCGTTCACACAGACAACATCCGTGCATGGTTTAGCAAACAGACAAAGGGATTCTGAACCAAGATGTTACCCATATTGTATGACATCGCGCAGCCTTTGTTTCCCAATAATGAAATTTGAATATTTTGTGTTCAGTTGCGTAAGAACAATCACATTCATTTCCTGCCTGTCACTCAATCCTGTTTATAGCATTATTTTGCACTATTTTGAAAACGCATAAGCACACTGTGTGAATGCTCGTGCTTAAATGCTATCAATCATCCAATTTAAGCCCTGCATATTCGATCCAGAGTTGATTACAGGGGATTAGCTTTAGCTGTTGTAGCCTCTGACGTGTGACATGCTAACATGGTACATTTGTCAACACATACTTCAAATATTTCCTGTTTTGTGTGATCCAAAAAGGCCAAACCCCAAAACAGGTTCAAAAGGACAGTGACCCTATAACACAACCAAGTTCCTTGGTAGGGAGTGTGCGTAGTTGGTATAATCAGGGATTATTAGAGACAACAAGTGCATACCTTAAATATAAAGTTGACAACAGCTGCTGAAAACATAAGACACTGCAAATACTTGTATGCTATATACAATGAGAAAGGTGGCTGACAATGCTTGAATGCTAAAATGGTCCAGACCTGAGCAGCTGCAGATAACAAATGTTGTCTTTGAACTGTAGTGTGAATTTGGTGTTGCCTTGGTTAACAAAAGCACTGACGGCAACAAAGTGAACTCTCTTAACCTTTTCATATCCCTGTAATCCATGCTCTTGACATAAAAAACTCCATTTTGGTTAGTAACACATGCAGCCACACTTTGAAGTTGATGGTATGCAAAGAGATTTCTGGATGTTAAGTGGGTGTCTATTTTAGGACCCGAGAAACATACATATATTAGGACCAGTGAAAATCTGCCTGTATGCAAATTTTCTTAATAGTCATTTTAAATTGTATCTCCAAAGAAAATGCATTATGGTGAAATTAAATGCAAACTATTCAATAAATATATATTAAATGAAATGAAACTTAAAAAAATCTTTGACACCTGCACAAAAATATGATGCACTGCCGAAACTAAGTAACAAAATAATCAATAAAAATACAGATAAAATGGTATATATATATATTATATATATATATATATATATATATATATATATTATATATATTATAATATATATATATATAATACTTATATATATATATATATCTATATATATATATAATATATATATATTATTACATTTACATTTTTGCCCCTGTTTTCAATGTTGCTTCATCATTGGTGAAAAAATACTGGCATTTCTCTATGTTCCTCCTCTTCCTGCTATCACTACAGTCCTGAATACTTCTGATGTTGTGTAATGACTGTAATGATTAATAAACTATTCCTTAAACTGTTCTTATAACCTGTTGACACAATAATGCATATGATACAATCCAAGGTATTATAAAAATAAAATATCTTTAATAGTTTGATTTTCCTTCACAAACACTAAGTGCCTTTCACAGATACATCAAGAATCGCATGAGCTTACAAAAGGTGTGTTCAGTTTTCTGACATCAAAAGCCTGCATAATTCAAAGAAAAAGATGGCTGATCTTATATAACTGTGGCATGAGAAGGTGGCTAATGACTATTCTTAAGCCGACAGAAAGCTGGAGATCTGGTTACTAACAATAGGGCGAGGGATGTCAACACATTATTATTGACAAAACAACTCCCTCTAACTCGTGCAAATGGACCTCTAGTGGAGTGAATTTTTCCATTACATTCCGGAAGTCACCAATGGGCTGACTAAATGCTTTGTAGAGAGGTATCTTGTGCATAGTTTGCTTTTCACAATCCCGTTAATGACACCATAACAGTAGACTGTACTTGACTTATGAGTTTGCAGGATTACATAGCATTAAATATGTAATGTATGCTATCTCCAATTATCTCCAATTCCTGAGCAATGTTAACAAATACATTAAGGTTGTAGGTATTGTCATGGCATTCTTGTGTATGTCTATGGCAGGGTATTATTTTTAACAATCTCTAAGAAGAAAACAGTGTCTTGAATGTCTTATACCATTTGTACCAATGCAAAATTTAAGTATAAAGTTGTAAAACATTTGTACATTATTTACATTGAACTTCAGAGTTGTATTTGGTTGCCTTTTGCCTTCGTAAAACAGTTATTATCACAACTATGTCATTTTTGTAAGCTAATGTATCTGGAGTCATTTTGGACACACTGGGACAATAGCCAGTTACATGAGTTGAAAGACATAAGGCAGTAGTTAGCCAAAAAAATAAAATAAATAAATAAAAAAGAAATGGATCAAAATATGTATCTTTTTGTATTACATGACATGCAGCCACTTCAATTATCTTCAAAATTAACGGTGAATTGAAGTTAGTCATTGGCATTGGTTAGTTATTGATATATTAAATAATTTAAAGCAGACCTATTATGCACAATCAACTTTTCAGAGCTTTCAACCATTTTATAGATGTTTCCCACCTCACCATTTATACTCTCAAAGTTGTAATTAGATTGACTCGTGCATACTTGAGCCATCTTTTGATCACTATATTTTCAAGACACCATATTGCTCATCAATCCCTGTTTTCTCTACTTATTTTGTTCTCCAATTAAATTTCTTAATTATGATGGTCATTTTGGTACAAAAAAAAAAAATAATAATAAAATCTGCTGCTCGCTAGCGTGATGTGTAGTTGTCCGGCACCATAGGAGGTGCCAACAGCTACACTATTTGCTTTTTGTTGTGATGACTTTTATGGCAATATCAGCTCTTTTGGGCACCAGAGTTTTCTAATGTGCAAGTCAGTGGACTTTTTCTTACATTAAGTAATTTGCGAAATGTCTAAATTATAACATAATGATCTTATTATATAACTATATAGCAGACCACAAGCACAATAGGTCTTCTTTAAGGCATCAATACAACAAATCATGATAGTTTTAAACCATTATGAACATATGAAGAATGTTATACTAAAAACCATTAATTTTTGAATTAAAAAAAATGAATATAAATCGAAGATTTAGTTGCCAGGATAATAACTGTTTCACCAAGAGCAAAAAGCCACCTCTTGAAATAATACACTTTGTACATTGGTTGTTTTTGTAAACATTCATGTAAACAGCAGTGTTTTGGATATGGGTGGACATCAAAGATTTGAGATTTGCCTGATTTTTCTGTTCACAACCTGTACTGATTCATGAGTAATTTTCAAAGGTATTTCAGTCTCCAATTTTGTCTTCCTTTCGATGTTTTTTCAACCTTTTACAGCAAATATATGATGTCAGCATCACCACTAAAAGAAACAGCCCAAGACAAGTTGCAGAGAGAGCTATGAGAACGGGCTGGCAGGGGAACAACTCATATCTTTCGGGTCCTTCCTTCATTTGACCAGTAAACCAGGTTTTTCCTCAACTTCTATGTCTGCCTCCCTGGTTAGCAAGCTTTGGATGTAGCTCTCATTGCTAACAGTTTCATTCACAAAAAAGTTTACCATGACAGTTGAGTAGAGTGGCTCTGGTTGTCCGTGATCGCTTACTTTAACCAGTAAACTGCATAAACCCCTGTTGCTTAATTCACGTTTTAGAGTGATATTTCCAGTTTGGGCATCAATAGCGAAGGAACCTGGCTCACCACCTTTTCGTTTGATGATACTGTAAGCAATCACTGCGTTCATCCCTGTGTCTTTATCCACAGCGTACACTTCCGTAATAGACGTCCCAGGCAATGTGCTAGGTAGGACTAGCATATAAGACAGGTTCGACTGCGGAAATAGACGATTGGTGGATTGTCATTTACATCCAATAATAAACTGTCACCATGGTAACAGAAGACAGAGGCGGTTCGCCCCATCCACAGCTTCAACCCACAACTGATAGGTCCCTTGTTGTTCTCTGTCTAGCGAAGTTTTGGCTCTCAATATACCACGTCCTGTATCGATCATAAAAATATCGGTACCATTTAAAATCGATAATGCAACCCAACCGTTCTCCCCAGCATCAGCATCTCTAACCGAAAGTACTCCAATCTCACCATATCCTGGGAAGTTCTCCGGTACAAAGAAAGTGAAATCTTTGTTGATGAAACGTGGGCTGTTGTCATTGCAGTCTTGCACAGTTAGGACAACGGTTGCAATAGACTCCTTCCTAGGTGTCCCCTGGTCCAATGCTCTCACAATGAAACGATATGTCTCCTTTTCTTCGCGGTCCAATGATGTAGTGACTATAAGGACACCCGTAACCCGATCCAGTTCGAATATCCCCGGTGCATCCCCTCCTAAGAGATAGATAACCTCTCCTCTGCTATCGCTATCCTGATCCGTAGCTTGGAATTGCGTTAAGAACGTATTGGGTGGATTGTTTTCTTCAATGGTTAGCTCAACTATGGACTGTTGAAATACTGGGGCGTTGTCATTCTCATCCAAGACTTGAATTTTTAAAAAGGCTTTAATTACCAACCCTTGTGAATTATTAGCGACAATGATTAGGTCAAACTCTTGTGCTGTTTCATAGTCCAGTGCTTCTGTGGTTTCCAATAAGTATTCATTTTTAATCAGCTGGTAGGGGCTTAGTCTAAATGGGCCACTCCCCTCCAGATGGCAGTCGACTTTTTGATTTGATCCTACATTTTTAACCGTGTAAAAAGCTATCGGAGAAAGTGCTGGTTCTGATTCTTTCAAATAAACAACTCCGTCTTTCTCGAGCGCGATATATCTCGGTATGATAGCAGGAGGTCCAGTAAGCATTTTGATTATGTTGAGAGTAACAGTTGTAACAGCTGGGATGCAACCAGGCCCATTGGCTAATACTGTCAGTTTGTAGTGTGGGGCAGTGCCAGATTCTATTTTTCCCGCTAGCTTAATGATGCCCGTGTTACTGTCCAAATGGAACAAGCTCCTAGTCTCCCTTGGCACTCGCTCACTGTAGGCGTAGCTGATCTGAGCATTAGCACCCAGGTCAGGGTCGTAAGCGTGGAGTCTTGCTATCGGTGCTCCTTTACTTGTATTCCCATGGGACAGTAATATTCAAATGAGTCTCTGTGAATTTTGGACAGTTGTCATTCACGTCGGATATCTGGATTTTTAAAGTAGCCGCCCCAAGAAGAGGAGGTGCCCCGCCATCCTCTGCTATAATATCTGTTACATACTCTGCTTGGGTTTCTCTGTCCAAAGTTTCGGTCACAATGAGGAATGGCGTCAACTCTCCCCCATCGTTTCCTCAACATCCAGAGTGAAGACCCCAAAGTCATTAACAAGCCAATACGTCTGCACCCCATGGAGCCCCAAGTCTGGGTCAACCGCCGACTGCTCGACCGCATAACGAGCATTGACGGGTGAATTTTCTGGGACAGTTAAAATGATTTCATCCACAGGGAACTTTGGCCTGTTGTCGTTCACATCCTCAATAACAATCTTGACTTTGACAGCTGAAAGACTGTTGTGGTAGCACCAACACATCCAGAGACAAGACACAGGCCTTAACCTCGGAGTTGTCTGGACAGAGGGTCTCCCTGTCAATCTCCGTGGCAGATGTGTAAAGCTCCCCAGTGGTATTATTAAGGGTCACGTACTGCTCGTTGACCTTCTTTTGAGCCAGATTGAATAAAAAGGGGGGTTTGGCATTAAAATCCAAGTTTAAGTCAACTCCAATGGCCCCTATAAATGTCCCACGTGGTAATCCCTCCTTTATCTTATAGACGAGCTCTTTCGCTTTGCTGAAATTTGCCAAACAAGACAGAGGGCTGGTGTAGAGGAGGAGGATGCATAGGCCCTAGAAGAAAACAACAGATTTTAATTACTGCTTTGAACTTAAGATGCAATGGACTAGACTACAGTATACAGTAGGCCTATACACATACATTATTAACATAACATTACTCTTAAATGATGACTTAACATTGATTTATTTGTTGGTTTATTTAAATGCGCATTAAACAATTTCTAACTGTGATCGTCCCCCTGTAGTCCCCTTTTGTTTTTGTACGATTATATAAACTTAGTATTAGTAATAGTCTGGTACCACATATAAGTAGTATTTTCAGCAGTTTGGCAACTCTGTAAAATGTATAAACAAACTGGACTGAACAGACATACCATATCGAGAAAGTACTGTGCTTAGAGGCTATTACACACATGTAAAAATATATATGTAAAATCAATACACAATTAATGACATCTCAACGAACAATGACACCCATAGACGATTCCTCTGTATTTACATACCTTTAGAATATACTGCTAAAGTAGGTGAAAACTAAAACACACAACTTTGAAAGCACATTTGTCCTTCTAAACTATTAAGCTTATTTATCTGAAGAGAAAGCCAAACTTACCCATACACCTCCTCTCTTACTAAGGCAGGGGTGTCTTCTGTTGATCATATTTACGTTGAAGTGAAGTGCTGCCTCTCTTACTAGAGCCGGGAGCTCCTCCGCTGAAGTGGCCGGAGCTGCTGGTGTTGAGTTAAAGCAGGCATGTTGTTGAGAGCAGAGCCGCGCAGACCTCTGTAGACTCTCGTGCCTTATTGCAGTCTGACTTGAACCAGTCATTCATCCCCAGTGCCGTCTCTGGACACTCCCCCTGTATGCAAATTAAGCACTAATATTGACCAATGGAGGTGTAGGCTGCTGGGAAATGCAGTTCAAGCCACACATTGTTTTGTTTTTGTTTTTTTCCTCTCTATGCATACCAAAGGCACCTAAACTTTGTGGCACGCCCTTAGCAGATAAATTGCATACCTGAGTGTGGTGGAGGGAGAGTGAAGTTTTCGAAAGATGCATTAAGCAACTGCAGTCTTAAGATAACTTCTACTTATGATTATTAATGTTGCAGCTGCATGTGGTGATAAATAGTATTTGTCTTGCAACTGGTTTCTGGACAATGGTATATGCCAGACCTTTTGACACTCAATAAAGTAATGGAGTATGGGATTCTTCACATCTTACCAATGTATAGAGGTAGAACGATAGATATTGTATCCCACTGAAATACAGAAAAGACATGTTCAAGAAACTTTTCTTTCTGTACTGGATTATGGAGATATAATAAACATGAAGACTTCAACCTCTCCTTTGAAACCTTGAGATACACTCTTTCACTCAGTTTCATAATTCATAATTTAAAACCCATTACTGTACACTGTATGAAAAAGTAGGTTGGCCATCGCTGTCTGTCAGAAGAGAACAACACTGTATAAAATGTATTTATAATGGACTACTTCATAGACTGCCTGAATATCTCACTCATTTGTTGAACTTTGAGATGGGAACTTTGAATACAAGATCTCATGATTTTCTACGTCTAAAAACTGGCTGCATTAGAAGTGAAATTGGGAAAATAGGGAATTTTGCTTTCCCAAAAATGGAATACATTACAAGGACATGCAAAACTGGATACATAGATGCAAGTAATGTACTTTAATAATCAGGTGATAAACATATATACTCACACCTGCTCCTGTTTTTAATGTTTAATATGTACCTAATACCTATGTAGTTATTTGTTTTGTTTATTTTTGTTTGTAGGCACTCATGAAAAAGAGAGTCTGAGTGGTCTCATTGGGCTCTCCCTATGTAAATAAAAATACATGAAAAAAAGTTAAATAGATACAATAATTAAAAGTTTATGTAGCACACACAAAGTCCGTGTGTAGTGAAGTTTTATATAGTGAAGTAAAACAATAATCATAATAATGTATGTAATGAAATTAAATGTATGTAATGAAATTAAATGTAAATTTGAAGTAGCACTGATATTTGTGGTAGTGTCGCAGGCTTGTTTCCCTAGATACATTAAATACATACATACATAGGTATATAAGTTTAATGCCATTGAACATTCTCAACAAAGCAAGAAGATCTCCATGGAGACAAGTTGGTGGCGTCAGAAAATGTACATTTTCACACATGTAAGGTGTTTTTTTATACATAACTAATTTATTTTAACTTGTCTTAATAAAAAGCATATCTACAGATACAAAAGAAATACACAGTTTTCCTCAAAAGAAGTAGGTATAAACGTCATATATATTTACATACACATGATACACATAATTCCATCAGAACATATTGTCATAACTTTATATTCAATTTCACATATTAAAGTCTCAGGATCAAATAGACTGAAAATTATGTAATGGATAAAAATGCTTAAAATGCAGTGGAGGGATAACAAAAAATGTATCAAAATACATTGAGCAACTGCAGCCTTAGATAATGTCAGATAAAGTGAATACAGCTATGTTCTTTTGCACTAATATAACACATTCTTGTCTTAATTCCAACTAAAACACGAGACAGATTTCAATTATTTTGTTTATTATACTGTGTACTACTGATCATACATTAGGTGTCATTCATCTATAAAACATAACTAGTTCATTTTAAACTGTTTGCAGTGGTCCACATTATTGCTCACTTACCTTATGCATTCTAAGCATTCTCTATTCATAATAACCAAGTTATAGCTGTTATGCTTCATTCATTTACCCTCTTGAATTTATTTTTTGAGTGATTTGTGCATATTTGAGCTTATTTCAAGACACCGTATGGCCAATCAATCTCCATTTTCAACACTGGTGCATACACCCACTGCTCTTCTTCAAATTTATTTTCTTTATCGATGCTAAGTGTAGGACTCGGCAGCGTTGCATAATTATTTTGGTATAAATAAATGAAAAAAAAAACCATGACTTGCTAGTGCGATCTGCAGCTATCCATGGGGGGGCCGACAGCTCTACAGCTCTTTGTTGTGCTGACGTTTATGGTAACATCAGCTCCCATTGCATTGCATTGCTCCCATTCGTTTTCTAACGAAGCCAGCGATTTAAAATGGTAAATTATAGCATAATGACCCACGGATGTCATAGATTATAACTATAAAGAAGACACAAGCAAAAAATGCTTCAATTCAATTGCAAGGAAAAAAAATCTGGTACAGGCCCTTTAAGAGTTAATTTATGCTAACTTGCGGCTTTATTATACAGGGTTTAGTGAGGTGGTACAAATAGGACAGGAGTACAGGATCTATTGATGAACAGTGTGAGAGGTGATCATGTCATAATAAGTGTAGCAGCGGCAGTGGTCTGGGTTGAGCCCTTAACTAAATCATCGCTCTCTAATCCTCATGTGTGCTAAATGCCAGACCAGCTGTTGACCGGGATTGGAAGCATACTGCACAGAAAATAACTGATTGAGTGTCTCTGCCAAAGGGAGGGCCACACACACGCACACAGTCTTATTCTGCCATCATACACAGTTACAAGGGTTATGGATTTACAAGACTTACAAGAGGAAAAAATAGATCACAATTTCAAATTTCTTAAAGAAGACATATTGTGCTTGTATCTGTTATATAGTTATAATGTATGACACTTTGTGGATCATTATGTTATAATTTGGACATTTTACATCGGCAAAATAAATCACCCTAAACAAGTTAATAAAAGAAACAAGTCCATTGGCTTCTGCTCTAGAAAACTCTGGTACTCAATGGGAGCTGATGCCGCCATAAACGTCATGATCCATAGGATAGCTGCAGATCACACTAGAGAGTAGCGGATATTATTTTTTTCATTGTACCATAATGATTATGCAATACTGCTGAATCCTACACACATCATCAATTAATAAAGTAAAATTGGAGAATAAAATAAGCAGATAGCATTTAAAGCAGACCTATTATGCAAAATGGACTTTTCAGCGCTTTTAACCATGCTATAGTTGTTTTTTCTTATTTAGCCTCTCAAAGTTGTTTTTGGAGTGATTCGTGCATGTTTGAGCAATCATTAATCACTTATTTTCAGTGGATGTATGCCACCGCCATACACCCACTGAAAACTCAATACAAATATGTATGTCACTTATTCCCTTTTAGAATGAACATTTTAGTCCAAATTTGAATAGATCCAAGGGATTTGTGGGGCATCGTTTGGTCCTGAGAAATTTGAAGCGATATGACCTCACCAAAAATGTGTAGAATTTTGGCAGTAACTTGAGCTAATTCTGAATTTTTGTCTTTCTTGTTTTACTACACTTGGACTTGGCATAAAATGTGACCTTCACCTGGAATCACATTCTTTGACTAATTTTAATTGTGCTTTGCTGCGCTTCACTGGCTTTGCAGCAACAGCAGAGAAACAAAAACATACAAAAATAAACAACATTATGTACACTACACACTGTGGCACACTATTCTTACTATTCTTACAGTATAGGTGTGACTAGAGATGAATTTTTCAGGCTTATTATGGATTACAGAGAATACAATGGCATTAAGGGAGTAGCATTTGATTAAGCAGTAATCAGAACAATTATTAACCGTGATTACATGATGATCAAACACGTGACACAGTGAGAGCCCATACTAACAGCCAGTCTACTGTTTAGCCAAAATAGTAGTTTTTATAGAAGTATTACAAATTCAAATATTTCACAAATTTCAAACCCAGATACCTACAATGCACTTGTATTTTAGTCTTCCAGTTTCATTTTGATTTTACACTTTGAGCAGAAGTTTGCATTTTTATGTAGTACAACTCTTTAACAACCTGCCCAGGTACAGCGCTGTATTTCTTAGTGGGTATCTTCCAGCTCGCTCTCTCTCTCTCTCTCTCTCTCTCTCTCTCTCTCTCTCTCTCTCTCTCTCTCTCTCTCTCTCTCTCTCTCTATCTATCTATCTATCTATCTATATATATATCTATATATATATATCTATATCTATATCTATATCTATCTATCTATCTATCTATCTATCTAATCTATATCTATCTATTATTATATATATTATATATATATACTATATATATATATTATATATATATATATATATATATATACTATTATATAGATAGATAGATAGATAGATAGATAGATAGATAGATAGATAGATAGATAGATATAGATATAGATATAGATATATATATATATAGAGATATATATATAGATAGATAGATAGATAGATAGAGAGAGAGAGAGAGAGAGAGAGAGAGAGAGAGAGAAGGAGAGAGAGAGAGAGAGAGAGAGAGAGAGCGAGCTGGAAGATACCCCTAAGAAATAACAGCGCTGTACCTGGGCAGGTTGTTAAAGAGTTGTACTACATAAAAATGCAAACTTCTGCTCAAAGTGTAAAATCAAAATGAAACTGGAAGACTAAAATACAAGTGCATTGTAGGTATCTGGGTTTGAAATTTGTGAAAATATTTGAATTTGTAATACTTCTATAAAAACTACTATTTTGGCTAAACAGTAGACTGGCTGTTAGTATGGGCTCTCACTGTGGTCACGTGTTTGATCATCATGTAATCACGGTTAATAATTGTTCTGATTACTGCTTAATCAAATGCTACTCCCTTAATGCCATTGTATTCTCTGTAATCCATAATAAGCCTGAAAAATTCATCTCTAGTCACACTATACTGTAAGAATAGTAAGAATAGTGTGCCACAGTGTGTAGTGTACATAATGTTGTTTATTTTGTATGTTTTTAGTTTCTCTGCTGTTGCTGCAAAGCCAGTGAAGCGCAGCAAAGCACAATTAAATTAGTCAAAGAATGTGATTCCAGGTGAAGGTCACATTTTATGCCAAGTCCAAGTGTAGTAAAACAAGGAAAGACAAAAATTCAGAATTAGCTCAAGTTACTGCCAAAATTCTACACATTTTTGGTGAGGTCATATCGCTTCAAATTTCTCAGGACCAAAACGATGCCCACAAATCCCTTGGATCTATTCAAATTTGGACTAAAATGTTCATTCTAAAAGGGAATAAGTGACATACATATTTGTATTGAGTTTTCAGTGGGTGTATGGCGGTGGCATACATCCACTGAAAATAAGTGATTAATGATTGCTCAAACATGCACGAATCACTCCAAAAACAACTTTGAGAGGCTAAATAGAAAGAAACAACTATAGCATGGTTAAAAGCGCTGAAAAGTCCATTTTGCATAATAGGTCTGCTTTAAATGCTATCTGCTTATTTTATTCTCCAATTTTACTTTATTAATTGATGATGTGTGTAGGATTCAGCAGTATTGCATAATCATTATGGTACAAATGAAAAAAAATAATATCCGCTACTCTCTAGTGTGATCTGCAGCTATCCTATGGATCATGACGTTTATGGCGGCATCAGCTCCCATTGAGTACCAGAGTTTTCTAGAGCAGAAGCCAATGGACTTGTTTCTTTTATTAACTTGTTTAGGGTGATTTATTTTGCCGATGTAAAATGTCCAAATTATAACATAATGATCCACAAGTGTCATACATTATAACTATATAACAGATACAAGCACAATATGTCTTCTTTAAGAAATTTGAAATTGTGATCTATTTTTTTCCTCTTGTAAGTCTTGTAAATCCATAACCCTTGTAACTGTGTATGATGGCAGAATAAGACTGTGTGCGTGTGTGTGGCCCTCCCTTTGCAGAGACACTCAATCAGTTATTTTCTGTGCAGTATGCTTCCAATCCCGGTCAACAGCTGGTCTGGCATTTAGCACACATGAGGATTAGAGAGCGATGATTTAGTTAAGGGCTCAACCCAGACCACTGCCGCTGCTACACTTATTATGACATGATCACCTCTCACACTGTTCATCAATAGATCCTGTACTCCTGTCCTATTTGTACCACCTCACTAAACCCTGTATAATAAAGCCGCAAGTTAGCATAAATTAACTCTTAAAGGGCCTGTACCAGATTTTTTTTTCCTTGCAATTGAATTGAAGCATTTTTTGCTTGTGTCTTCTTTATAGTTATAATCTATGACATCCGTGGGTCATTATGCTATAATTTACACATTTTAAATCGCTGGCTTCGTTAGAAAACGAATGGGAGCAATGCAATTGCAATGGGAGCTGATGTTTACCATAAACGTCAGCACAACAAGAGCTGTAGAGCTGTCGGCCCCCCCATGGATAGCTGCAGATCGCACTAGCAAGTCATGGTTTTTTTTTTCATTTATTTATACCAAAATAATTATGCAACGCTGCCGAGAGTCCTACACTTAGCATCGATAAAGAAAATAAATTTGAAGAAGAGCAGTGGGTGTATGCACCAGTGTTGAAAATGGAGATTGATTGGCCATACGGTGTCTTGAAAATAAGCTCAAATATGCACAAATCACTCAAAAAATAAATTCAAGAGGGTAAATGAATGAAGCATAACAGCTATAACTTGGTTATTATGAATAGAGAATGCTTAGAATGCATAAGGTAAGTGAGCAATAATGTGGACCACTGCAAACAGTTTAAAATGAACTAGTTATGTTTTATAGATGAATGACACCTAATGTATGATCAGTAGTACACAGTATAATAAACAAAATAATATGAAATCTGTCTCGTGTTTTAGTTGGAATTAAGACAAGAATGTGTTATATTAGTGCAAAAAGAACATAGCTGTATTCACTTTATCTGACATTATCTAAGGCTGCAGTTGCTCAATGTATTTTGATACATTTTTTGTTATCCCTCCACTGCATTTTAAGCATTTTTATCCATTACATAATTTTCAGTCTATTTGATCCTGAGACTTTAATATGTGAAATTGAATATAAAGTTATGACAATATGTTCTGATGGAATTATGTGTATCATGTGTATGTAAATATATATGACGTTTATACCTACTTCTTTTGAGGAAAACTGTGTATTTCTTTTGTATCTGTAGATATGCTTTTTATTAAGACAAGTTAAAATAAATTAGTTATGTATAAAAAAAACACCTTACATGTGTGAAAATGTACATTTTCTGACGCCACCAACTTGTCTCCATGGAGATCTTCTTGCTTTGTTGAGAATGTTCAATGGCATTAAACTTATATACCTATGTATGTATGTATTTAATGTATCTAGGGAAACAAGCCTGCGACACTACCACAAATATATCAGTGCTACTTCAAATTTACATTTAATTTCATTACATACATTTAATTTCATTACATACATTATTATGATTATTGTTTTACTTCACTATATAAAACTTCACTACACACGGACTTTGTGTGTGCTACATAAACTTTTAATTATTGTATCTATTTAACTTTTTTTCATGTATTTTTATTTACATAGGGAGAGCCCAATGAGACCACTCAGACTCTCTTTTTCATGAGTGCCTACAAACAAAAATAAACAAAACAAATAACTACATAGGTATTAGGTACATATTAAACATTAAAAACAGGAGCAGGTGTGAGTATATATGTTTATCACCTGATTATTAAAGTACATTACTTGCATCTATGTATCCAGTTTTGCATGTCCTTGTAATGTATTCCATTTTTGGGAAAGCAAAATTCCCCTATTTTCCCAATTTCACTTCTAATGCAGCCAGTTTTTAGACGTAGAAAATCATGAGATCTTGTATTCAAAGTTCCCATCTCAAAGTTCAACAAATGAGTGAGATATTCAGGCAGTCTATGAAGTAGTCCATTATAAATACATTTTATACAGTGTTGTTCTCTTCTGACAGACAGCGATGGCCAACCTACTTTTTCATACAGTGTACAGTAATGGGTTTTAAATTATGAATTATGAAACTGAGTGAAAGAGTGTATCTCAAGGTTTCAAAGGAGAGGTTGAAGTCTTCATGTTTATTATATCTCCATAATCCAGTACAGAAAGAAAAGTTTCTTGAACATGTCTTTTCTGTATTTCAGTGGGATACAATATCTATCGTTCTACCTCTATACATTGGTAAGATGTGAAGAATCCCATACTCCATTACTTTATTGAGTGTCAAAAGGTCTGGCATATACCATTGTCCAGAAACCAGTTGCAAGACAAATACTATTTATCACCACATGCAGCTGCAACATTAATAATCATAAGTAGAAGTTATCTTAAGACTGCAGTTGCTTAATGCATCTTTCGAAAACTTCACTCTCCCTCCACCACACTCAGGTATGCAATTTATCTGCTAAGGGCGTGCCACAAAGTTTAGGTGCCTTTGGTATGCATAGAGAGGAAAAAAACAAAAACAAAACAATGTGTGGCTTGAACTGCATTTCCCAGCAGCCTACACCTCCCATTGGTCAATATTAGTGCTTAATTTGCATACAGGGGGAGTGTCCAGAGACGGCACTGGGGATGAATGACTGGTTCAAGTCAGACTGCAATAAGGCACGAGAGTCTACAGAGGTCTGCGCGGCTCTGCTCTCAACAACATGCCTGCTTTAACTCAACACCAGCAGCTCCGGCCACTTCAGCGGAGGAGCTCCCGGCTCTAGTAAGAGAGGCAGCACTTCACTTCAACGTAAATATGATCAACAGAAGACACCCCTGCCTTAGTAAGAGAGGAGGTGTATGGGTAAGTTTGGCTTTCTCTTCAGATAAATAAGCTTAATAGTTTAGAAGGACAAATGTGCTTTCAAAGTTGTGTGTTTTAGTTTTCACCTACTTTAGCAGTATATTCTAAAGGTATGTAAATACAGAGGAATCGTCTATGGGTGTCATTGTTCGTTGAGATGTCATTAATTGTGTATTGATTTTACATATATATTTTTACATGTGTGTAATAGCCTCTAAGCACAGTACTTTCTCGATATGGTATGTCTGTTCAGTCCAGTTTGTTTATACATTTTACAGAGTTGCCAAACTGCTGAAAATACTACTTATATGTGGTACCAGACTATTACTAATACTAAGTTTATATAATCGTACAAAAAACAAAAGGGGACTACAGGGGGACGATCACAGTTAGAAATTGTTTAATGCGCATTTAAATAAACCAACAAATAAATCAATGTTAAGTCATCATTTAAGAGTAATGTTATGTTAATAATGTATGTGTATAGGCCTACTGTATACTGTAGTCTAGTCCATTGCATCTTAAGTTCAAAGCAGTAATTAAAATCTGTTGTTTTCTTCTAGGGCCTATGCATCCTCCTCCTCTACACCAGCCCTCTGTCTTGTTTGGCAAATTTCAGCAAAGCGAAAGAGCTCGTCTATAAGATAAAGGAGGGATTACCACGTGGGACATTTATAGGGGCCATTGGAGTTGACTTAAACTTGGATTTTAATGCCAAACCCCCCTTTTTATTCAATCTGGCTCAAAAGAAGGTCAACGAGCAGTACGTGACCCTTAATAATACCACTGGGGAGCTTTACACATCTGCCACGGAGATTGACAGGGAGACCCTCTGTCCAGACAACTCCGAGGTTAAGGCCTGTGTCTTGTCTCTGGATGTGTTGGTGCTACCACAACAGTACTTTCAGCTTGTCAAAGTCAAGATTGTTATTGAGGATGTGAACGACAACAGGCCAAAGTTCCCTGTGGATGAAATCATTTTAACTGTCCCAGAAAATTCACCCGTCAATGCTCGTTATGCGGTCGAGCAGTCGGCGGTTGACCCAGACTTGGGGCTCCATGGGGTGCAGACGTATTGGCTTGTTAATGACTTTGGGGTCTTCACTCTGGATGTTGAGGAAAACGATGGGGGAGAGTTGACGCCATTCCTCATTGTGACCGAAACTTTGGACAGAGAAACCCAAGCAGAGTATGTAACAGATATTATAGCAGAGGATGGCGGGGCACCTCCTCTTCTTGGGGCGGCTACTTTAAAAATCCAGATATCCGACGTGAATGACAACTGTCCAAAATTCACAGAGACTCATTTGAATATTACTGTCCATGGGAATACAAGTAAAGGAGCACCGATAGCAAGACTCCACGCTTACGACCCTGACCTGGGTGCTAATGCTCAGATCAGCTACGCCTACAGTGAGCGAGTGCCAAGGGAGACTAGGAGCTTGTTCCATTTGGACAGTAACACGGGCATCATTAAGCTAGCGGGAAAAATAGAATCTGGCACTGCCCCACACTACAAACTGACAGTATTAGCCAATGGGCCTGGTTGCATCCCAGCTGTTACAACTGTTACTCTCAACATAATCAAAATGCTTACTGGACCTCCTGCTATCATACCGAGATATATCGCGCTCGAGAAAGACGGAGTTGTTTATTTGAAAGAATCAGAACCAGCACTTTCTCCGATAGCTTTTTACACGGTTAAAAATGTAGGATCAAATCAAAAAGTCGACTGCCATCTGGAGGGGAGTGGCCCATTTAGACTAAGCCCCTACCAGCTGATTAAAAATGAATACTTATTGGAAACCACAGAAGCACTGGACTATGAAACAGCACAAGAGTTTGACCTAATCATTGTCGCTAATAATTCACAAGGGTTGGTAATTAAAGCCTTTTTAAAAATTCAAGTCTTGGATGAGAATGACAACGCCCCAGTATTTCAACAGTCCATAGTTGAGCTAACCATTGAAGAAAACAATCCACCCAATACGTTCTTAACGCAATTCCAAGCTACGGATCAGGATAGCGATAGCAGAGGAGAGGTTATCTATCTCTTAGGAGGGGATGCACCGGGGATATTCGAACTGGATCGGGTTACGGGTGTCCTTATAGTCACTACATCATTGGACCGCGAAGAAAAGGAGACATATCGTTTCATTGTGAGAGCATTGGACCAGGGGACACCTAGGAAGGAGTCTATTGCAACCGTTGTCCTAACTGTGCAAGACTGCAATGACAACAGCCCACGTTTCATCAACAAAGATTTCACTTTCTTTGTACCGGAGAACTTCCCAGGATATGGTGAGATTGGAGTACTTTCGGTTAGAGATGCTGATGCTGGGGAGAACGGTTGGGTTGCATTATCGATTTTAAATGGTACCGATATTTTTATGATCGATACAGGACGTGGTATATTGAGAGCCAAAACTTCGCTAGACAGAGAACAACAAGGGACCTATCAGTTGTGGGTTGAAGCTGTGGATGGGGGCGAACCGCCTCTGTCTTCTGTTACCATGGTGACAGTTTTATTATTGGATGTAAATGACAATCCACCAATCGTCCTATTTCCGCAGTCGAACCTGTCTTATATGCTAGTCCTACCTAGCACATTGCCTGGGACGTCTATTACGGAAGTGTACGCTGTGGATAAAGACACAGGGATGAACGCAGTGATTGCTTACAGTATCATCAAACGAAAAGGTGGTGAGCCAGGTTCCTTCGCTATTGATGCCCAAACTGGAAATATCACTCTAAAACGTGAATTAAGCAACAGGGGTTTATGCAGTTTACTGGTTAAAGTAAGCGATCACGGACAACCAGAGCCACTCTACTCAACTGTCATGGTAAACTTTTTTGTGAATGAAACTGTTAGCAATGAGAGCTACATCCAAAGCTTGCTAACCAGGGAGGCAGACATAGAAGTTGAGGAAAAACCCTGGTTTACTGGTCAAATGAAGGAAGGACCCGAAAGATATGAGTTGTTCCCCTGCCAGCCCGTTCTCATAGCTCTCTCTGCAACTTGTCTTGGGCTGTTTCTTTTAGTGGTGATGCTGACATCATATATTTGCTGTAAAAGGTTGAAAAAACATCGAAAGAAGACAAAATTGGAGACTGAAATACCTTTGAAAATTACTCATGAATCAGTACATGTTGTGAACAGAAAAATCAGGCAAATCTCAAATCTTTGATGTCCACCCATATCCAAAACCACTGCTGTTTACATGAATGTTTACAAAACACCAATGTACAAAGTGTAATTATTTCAAGAGGTGGCTTTTTGCTCTTGGTGAAACAGTTATTATCCTGGCAACTAAATCTTCGATTTATATTCATTTTTTTTAATTCAAAATTACATGGTTTTAGTATAACATTCTTCATATGTTCATAATGGTTTAAACATATAACAATGATTTGTTGTATTGATGCCTTAAAGAAGACCTATTGTGCTTGTGTCTGCTATATAGTTATATAATAGATCATTATGTTATAATTTAGACATTTCGCAAATTACTTAATGTAAGAAAAAGTCCACTGACTTGCACATTAGAAAACTCTGGTGCCCAATAAGAGCTGATATTGCCATAAAAGTCATCACAACAAAAAGCAAATAGTGTAGCTGTTGGCACCTCCTATGGTGCCGACAACTACACATCACGCTAGCGAGCAGCAGATTATTATTATTATTTTTTTTTTTTTGTACCAAAATGACCATCATAATTAAGAAAATTTAATTGGAGAACAAAATAAGTAGAGAAAACAGGGATTGATGAGCAATATGGTGTCTTGAAAATAAGTGATCAAAGATGGCTCAAGTATGCACGAGTCAATCTAATTACAACTTTGAGAGTATAAATGGTGAGGTGAAACATCTATAAAATGGTTGAAAGCTCTGAAAAGTTGATTGTGCATAATAGGTCTGCTTTAAATTATTTAATATATCAATAACTAACCAATGCCAATGACTAACTTCAATTCAACCGTTAATTTTGAAGATAATTGAAGTGGCTGCATGTCATGTAATACAAAAAGATACATATTTTGATCCATTTCTTTTTTATTTATTTATTTTTTATTTTTTTGGCTAACTACTGCCTTATGTCTTTCAACTCATGTGTAACTGGCTATTGTCCAGTGTGTCCAAAATGACTCAGATACATTAGCTTACAAAAAATGACATAGTTGTGATAATAACTGTTTTACGAAGGCAAAAGGCAACCAAATACAACTCTGAAGTTCAATGTAAATAATGTACAAAGTGTTTTACAACTTTATACTTAAATTTTGCATTGGTACAAATGGTATAAGACATTTCAAGACACTGTTTTCTTCTTAGAGATTGTTAAAAATAATACCCTGCCATAGACATACACAAGAATGCCATGACAATACCTACAACCTTAATGTATATTGTTAACATTGCTCAGGAATTGGAGATAATTGGAGATAGCATACAATTACATATTTAATGCTATGTAATCCTGCAAACTCATAAGTCAAAGTACAGTCTACTGTTATGGTGTCATTAACGGGATTGTGAAAAGCAAACTATGCACAAGATACCTCTCTACAAAGCATTTAGTCAGCCCATTGGTGACTTCCGGAATGTAATGGAAAAATTCACTCCACTAGAGGTCCATTTGCACGAGTTAGAGGGAGTTGTTTTGTCAATAATAATGTGTTGACATCCCTCGCCCTATTGTTAGTAACCAGATCTCCAGCTTTCTGTCGGCTTAAGAATAGTCATTAGCCACCTTCTCATGCCACAGTTATATAAGATCAGCCATCTTTTTCTTTGAATTATGTTCAGGCTTTTGATGTCAGAAAACTGAACACACCTTTTGTAAGCTCATGCGATTCTTGATGTATCTGTGAAAGGCACTTAGTGTTTGTGAAGGAAAATCAAACTATTAAAGATATTTTATTTTTATAATACCTTGGATTGTATCATATGCATTATTGTGTCAACAGGTTATAAGAACAGTTTAAGGAATAGTTATTAATCATTACAGTCATTACACAACATCAGAAGTATTCAGGACTGTAGTGATAGCAGGAAGAGGAGGAACATAGAGAAATGCCAGTATTTTTTCACCAATGATGAAGCAACATTGAAAACAGGGGCAAAAATGTAGATGTATATATATATATATATATATATATATATATATATATATATATATATATATATATATATATATATATATATATATATATATATATATATATATATATATATATATATATATATATATATATACCATTTTATCTGTATTTATTTGATTATTTTGTTACTTAGTTTCGGCAGTGCATCATATTTTTGTGCAGGTGTCAAAGATTTTTTAAGTTTCATTTCATTTAATATATATTTATTGAATAGTTTGCATTTAATTTCACCATAATGCATTTTCTTTGGAGATACAATTTAAAATGACTATTAAGAAAATTTGCATACAGGCAGATTTTCACTGGTCCTAATACTATGTATGTTTCTCGGGTCCTAAAATAGACACCCACTTAACATCCAGAATCTCTTTGCATACCATACAACTTCAAAGTGTGGCTGCATGTGTTACTAACCAAAATGGAGTTTTTTATGTCAAGAGCATGGATTACAGGGATATGAAAAGGTTAAGAGAGTTCACTTTGTTGCCGTCAGTGCTTTTGTTAACCAAGGCAACACCAAATTCACACTACAGTTCAAAGACAACATTTGTTATCTGCAGCTGCTCAGGTCTGGACCATTTTAGCATTCAAGCATTGTCAGCCACCTTTCTCATTGTATATAGCATACAAGTATTTGCAGTGTCTTATGTTTTCAGCAGCTGTTGTCAACTTTATATTTAAGGTATGCAACTTGTTGTCTCTAATAATCCCTGATTATACCAACTACGCACACTCCCTACCAAGGAACTTGGTTGTGTTATAGGGTCACTGTCCTTTTGAACCTGTTTTGGGGTTTGGCCTTTTTGGATCACACAAAACAGGAAATATTTGAAGTATGTGTTGACAAATGTACCATGTTAGCATGTCACACGTCAGAGGCTACAACAGCTAAAGCTAATCCCCTGTAATCAACTCTGGATCGAATATGCAGGGCTTAAATTGGATGATTGATAGCATTTAAGCACGAGCATTCACACAGTGTGCTTATGCGTTTCAAAATAGTGCAAAATAATGCTATAAACAGGATTGAGTGACAGGCAGGAAATGAATGTGATTGTTCTTACGCAACTGAACACAAAATATTCAAATTTCATTATTGGGAAACAAAGGCTGCGCGATGTCATACAATATGGGTAACATCTTGGTTCAGAATCCCTTTGTCTGTTTGCTAAACCATGCACGGATGTTGTCTGTGTGAACGGAAGCAAAGAAACATAATGCATTCAGTGAGAAGTAAAACGAGACCAGGATGTGAGATGATGCTGTTGATGGTAGTTTAGCACACATTTCCAGTGCATATTCTCTTGATGTTTGAGATTTGATTGACTTGTTTCTGTTTTTAAGTCTTGTGTTTAGAGATCAGTGGTGGAACGTAAAAGTACTGTACTTAAGTAGAATTGATAGATATCTGTACTTTACTGAAGTATATCTTAAAGTATATTCTTTTTACTTTTGCTTCACTACATTTGAGAGCAGATATCTGTACTCTCTACTCCACTACATTTTTAACTGAACTGAACTGAATCATATGAAAAGTAAAAAGTACTTTTCATATGATTTCATATTAAATACAGTTTATGTTTATCATGTTCGTGGTAACATCCTGTTTTCGAGTTCAAGCTTCAGCTTTGGGGAATCAAAAATAAATATACAAAATTCATAAGAAAAAATTAAGAAATTGATTCATATTGATACTGTTGACCAAAATATGTCTCATTTTTTGAAGTCAGTATCACTACCTTTAACAAATTAACAACACGTGTGAAATACTTTTTACTTTTTATGTTTTACTCTTAAAGTACATTTTTAAATGGGTGCTTAAATATTTTTACTTTTATTTTTACTTGAGTAGCTTTTTACCTCTGTATCTGTACTCTTTCTTAAGTAACAAAATTGAGTACTTCATCCACCCCTGTGAGAAGTCTTTTTACTTTTTGCCATATGGTTAATCAACTTTTTTTTTTTGTGAAAGTCTTTATTTCATTTCAGTGCATTCACAAGACAATAGTTTGATGTTTTTAGTTTGAATATACTTGTATTACATAAGCAAGAAAGCCCCAACTTAATAAGTTTTTTTTTTTTAGATAAGTCAGGAAGGGCTATGGACGTCCAGATTTTGTTTATCACTTTTCTAATCTCTCCTAGCTTATGTGCTATTTATACAAAAATGTCAGAGAGAATTGCTTTGGTAAAATGCAGTTGTTGAAAAAGTACTCAGTTTTGTTACTTAAGTAAAAGCACAGATACTGGAGTAGAAAAATATTGCATGGACAATTAACCCACCTAAAATGTACTCTAATGAAGCTTCAAATGTAGTCATTTTGATAAAGATTTGTGCTGAATTTGGTTCAACAGAAACTGAAAAACTGAATAGGTAGTTTTCCCTAGTTGTTTTTCTCTGGGTATTTTGTTTGCTCAAACTACAAATGCATTAAAAATAACCCCCCAGCCTTTTCAGCAGATCTCAGACAATAACAAATAAGACTTTTACTTTTCAGTCCAGTTTAAAAATGTAATCGAGTAGAAAGTACAGATACAGTATCTGCTCTCAAATGTAGTAAAGTAAAAGAAAAAGTACCCACTTGAAAATCTACTTGAGTATAAATTTTAGGTAGCTGTACTATAAGTACAGTACTTTACTACTTTTACTTTGTTCCTCCACTGGTAATATGTACATTACGCAGTCAAAACACAGCCTGTGTCTTAATACTCTCTAAAATATGATGCTCGACACTGTTCAAACGTATAGGCTCATGTTGAGTCTACAGTAAACGTTCGTACATGCAATCCAGTTGAACAGGTTGAGGCCTCATGTCTGGTTTAATTTTCAGAAAATTGCCCTGAAGGATTTTTTTGGTGGATGAATTCAGCCATAAAGACAGGGATTACGTTCTGTCCACAGATCAAAGCCGAACTGTCTAGAGACAAAGCTATCTGGAATATGTGAGGTTTAAGACATTGCCATTTACAGTACTGAGGAAACGTGAAGAAAAATCACATGAAAATCCACCCATCACGCATGATCCAAGAACAAGTGCTTACAAAAATCATAACAGTAGCACAGTTGGTAGAGTGTTTGTTCACTGATCCGAAGGCTGGAGGCTTGAATCCCGCTCCCATCATAAAAACATCACATTCACTGAGCCACAGATTGGCAGTGAGATTCCAGCTCCCACAAATGAATGTTATTGTTGTGTCCTTGGGCAAGACACTTAACCCACCTCGCCCCCAGTGTCTGCGTACAATGTTGTATGAATGTATGTGTGAATGGGTGAGTGGTTCCTTGATGTAAAGGGCTGTGAGTGCCTTGAAGGTGACCATTTAACTTAACTTTTGCTTTGTACTATATATGATCATTTCAGGAGATGAATTACTGAAACCATGATACAAATGAGTGTGTCTGAAAAATGTTGAAATTCTCACTAATGATCCTAAATTAACTCATTAGGAGTCTGACTAGCAAAGAGAATTCACCTCTGAACTAAAAACTATCTGACACCATCATGACATTGGGTTAGTGCAATTACATGTTTTTGTTGCTTTTTTTTATGCCATGAAGTGTGTTAGTTACGTTTTATTTAACAAAATTAAACAAAACAACAAAATATAGCAAAAACTTTTATAACAGTCAAACATTCATCCAGTCATCTCAGAAGGAGCATTCTCACTTAATTTCTCCTTCCTCCTTCCTTCAAAGTTCTTTCAATTTTCCTTTTTTGCACATTACTACACCTTCCCCTGCTTATAATATGTCTTATATTATGTTATGTGTAAAAGGTTTGCAATGTTTTTTATGGGAAAATGGTCAACAATACATCAAAGTCGTCCATTCATCAAATCAGTTGATACTCAGTCAGTAAAATTATGACGTATTTTATTTCAGCTTCTGCTCCATAACACATCATTTAGAGGCAGAAAACAGGGCCAAATACCATAACATTTAAGACAGGTTTTGTGCTGGTTCACCATTCGTTTCACACAAAGCAAATAATTACACCATAAGATTAATTTCATGAATAACAATGGGGATTTTATTGGGTTATATGAGCTTTCCCTTTCAGCCTCTGCAGCTCTTTCATTATGCATTTTTCTTCATCTCGTACAGACGGGAACACTATCACACACAGCCCCGGGCATATTACTGTGTAGGCAGCTGTTCCTCTGACTAAGTGGGCTCTTCTGTGCAATAACTAACTGTGGGTTTTGTCATTTAAAACAATGGTCTCAATATGACAAGTCCCTCAGCAGATATGACAGCCTCAGTAATTATCCATTTGAACAGAAATTCAAGAATAACAACTTCATGGTTCTTTCTCAGTGTGCTGGTTACACATGATATACAAGCGAAACATACATAAATCCATTTTCTTCTGCTTATCCTGGGCTGTGTCGCAGAGGCAGCAGTCTGAGCAAGGACTCTCAGACAGACCCCTCACTCCAGATACTTCCTCCAGCTCCTCCGTTGGGACCCCTAAGCATTCCCAGGCCAGCTGACTTGCTACAGTGTATCCAGGGTCTTCTCCAGGGCCTCCTCCTGGTGGGATGTGCCCAGAATGTCTCCCCAGGGCGTCCAGGAGGCATCCATAACAGATGCCCAAGCCATCTCAGCTGACTCCGCTCGACATGAAGGAGCAAGCTCCTTCTGTCTGACTGAGCTTCTTACCCTTTCTCTATGGAGGAAACTCATTTTGACCACCTGTATCCACAATGTTGTCCATTTGGTTATTACTCAAAGCTCATGACCATAGGTGAGAGCTTTACCTTTTGACTCCTTTGGCTCCTTCCTCACCATAACAGCCAGATGTTTCACCGATCCACCTGTCAGGTTTACTGTACTACATCTGAAGTATGTAACTGTACATAATTACTTTTAAACAGTATTTTTTTTTTTCAAATTTACAGCGGTAATGAAGGCATTACCCTAAAACTTCTATATTTAAAGGTCCATTTATGTTTTTTAAACTATTTTCTTTTTTAGAAGTTTGTAATTAATTCAATTTTAAGTTACACCAACCATTAATTCCTGCAATAAACAAACATAAGTGTAATTTATGTTCAACAAAACTTTTCTGTTTTGTAAAAGATTCAGGTCACAAGCAGCCAGACCCATACTGATAAATGTCTTTCTTAACTGTTTATGTCTGCATACCTGACCCCAGTTCTGCTCTGTTGAAATTGATACAGGCTAACCCAGGTCACTGACTACTGACACATTTGTTTTGCTAACATTTAGAAACCCTCTCTGTAATGATTTATCAAAATTGTCAACATTTTTAAGTTTGGTCTGAAATGTATATTGTAAAATTTTGTAAATTTTGTAATTATAATATATATATATATATATATATATATATATATATATATATATATATATATATATATATATATATATATATATATATATATATATATATATATATATATATATATATATATATATATATATATATATATATATATATATATATATTTTTTTTTTTTTTTTTTTTTTTTTCAATACAACTGCTTGTAGCACAGTATTTGAAGTTGCTTTTTCCAGTATAACAATATGGGTTCAGTGCATGCTAACACTGTTCTTTGTGAAATACTCCAGCCTCATCTGCCTGAGTAATTAATGCAGTCTAGAGCAGATTTGATCTTACGTCACGGCATGGACCATGACTGTTCCACTGTAACCCCTCCACTTCCCGGGACTCCTACAGTAATTATTCTTGGCTTTCACACAAATGTAAATCTTTTGTAGATCATCAGACAGCTGCTGAGTTTAATAATGCATATTTTTTACTATGTGATCACTTCAGTTTTTGTTGTTGTTTTTTTTTGCAATCCAAGCAACTTCAACCTAGGTGTAAAAAGATGATGATGCATTGTTATCTTGTCAATACTTTTTAGTTTCTTTTATTTTATATGTTCTGCACCAAGCCAAGATTCTAACTATACCCCAAATAGGTACTCATTCAACACTTTTACTGTCAGAATGCAGATGGTTTCACTAGTGCTGGGTCTTTCTGCTCTTTTATGTCATCTGTATCTGTGCATTTTAAAGAACCATTCAAAACACTGGCTCTTTTACTATTTATTTATATGACAGAAGACAATGTGAGAACTCATTTTTAACAGCAGACTAATCACAGGGAGAAACCAAGGCTTAAATTTGTTAAATGGTTCAAACTGAGAGTGGGAGTATGTTTACCCTTTCGAAATATTCAAAATCTAAACAAACCGTTACACTAGCATAACAATAATTTTAAAACTAACTTTTGTTATGATGCCAAATGTGTTTTTCATGCACAAAGCACTCTGTCATGTCGCCTGCTCTGCTTCTGTGTTGATTGTTGTGTCAGTTCAGTGTTAATCAGTACAAAAATGCAGACAAATTAGAAAGAAAAGGCTCTTTTAAAAAATGAGATTCGGCTCCAATTGTTCACATTAAGGAACCTCTCAAATGAGCTGACTCATTCACGTATGGCACATCAGTAGTTTTCACCTGGTTCAAGTTGATCATCTTTTTCATCTCTTTGGCTTAGGAACATGGTGGCATTATTCTCAACTCTCAAGACGTGATTGTCGTCAGCTAAAAAGACTTGAAGTGGACTTACAATGGCAAGTTTGTGAAGCCAAGCCTTAACAAATAATGAGAAGTTTCAACATTTGGATATTTCTTCCAAGAAATGTAAATTCACCATAGAGTTATAAAGGGCCCTACCACCACCTGAAATTGTGACATACAACAAGTTTTTTTGCCCAGGTTTTTTTCAGTGATCCAAACAATTTCAGACCAACAATGTCTTAATTCAAATTCAGGGGTGTTTTGAATTATTCTGCAACATTTTTGAGGTACTAACTTTTCTGGTCATCCCCTGCTTCTGACCCCATTGATTTTCAATGATGGATCATTTACAAAGAATACAATTCCCAAAGGCAATGAAGTCTAGCTTAAGTCATAAACATATCTTCTAGCTTTAATACCCTACATTGTTGGCTAGGAATCAGGTGAACCAGTTTTTTTTTATGTGAGTGCTCATGTCTACAGCATTAATCCAACCAGACGAGTTCAGACTTGGGCATAAACAGGGAAGTAGTGCCTCCATCTTGTCTCTTAAACTCTGGTTGACCTGGCAGATTAGACTGGTGCCCCCTGGGGTTAATATACAACATAATTCCCAGGACTAAGAATACTTTAATCAACAGGACATTAGCTGTGTCTTTCTCAGTAACTTTTACACCCACAACCACAGTTACCTCTGCCCCAGCGGTCCCCCTCCCTCACCTCTTCCTCACCCCTCCTTCACCCCTCCCCTACTCTTTCACACAACAGGAAAATCTATCTGAAATTGCATTAAATTCTTAATGGCGTAGACAGCCAAGTAATTACCATCAGTCACAGCCAGATCTTGTTTCCAGATTGGTATTATTGCAATGTCCTGGCTTTGAAATGAAACAAATAAAGACACAATGAATGAATGGGCCGGGTTTGGTTACACAGATCTTGTGAATAGATATCAAATACGACCCCCACAAACACACTATAATGCATCTCCATATTGTCATAATGAAAATCTCAGGCTTTGATCTGAAACATCTTTTATTTGTGTGATGTAACACAGTATAATCCAATCACGCAGTCGGCACCCCCCTCTAGATTAAGTTACTTTTTTTTTTTTTTCTAATGTCTCGACCTTTCTCTGGGCTTCATCACGTTTCATCCAGTTTTACACACAGCAAAACCCCAAGAGGATAGTAGAGTATTAACGCTAGAGATTGGGCAGCAACGTCTATTCAGAGGAGCTACGTTTACACGTACACTGTTTTCAAAATGTAACTTGTATGATGAAGGTTCTGCTCCAGTGCCACATGCTTGTCTCCGCTGAGATGTTACTGTTTTATCATGGAATGCTCCACAATATGGCATTAAACTTCTGTCTGGAAACAAACAGGGAGTACCACCAGGCCAAATAACAGCTTAGCTCTCTGGTAAGGCAAGCCCAATTACCATGAGGATGCTTGTTTTTGAGTAATATTAACAATTGAATAAATAAAAGATAGAAAAATTGAACGCAGTACTGTGGAATTTTCCAGGGTAAGCACTAAGATCACCATGGCGACGGACAGGCAGCAGGCCCCCTACCAGAAAGGGCAGCTTTAAATAATAATATAATAACATTTTGCATTATTACTGATGAATGTACACACTCACACACACACCCTCACACCCCCCCCCCCCACACACACACACACTACAGTATTATTAGTGATGAATGCACACATACGCACTACAGCTTTTTAGTATGAATGCACACGCACACACTGCAGCATTATTAGTTATGAATGCACACACACACACGCTCACAGACACTTTATTAGTTATGAATGTAATGTATATTATGTTTACATATTTTATTGTACTCCAGTGACTCCTGTTAAACTTATATTTATATTATAGTGTACAGTATACCTCCATGTTTTAGGCTCCACCTCTGGCGCAGCTCTGCAACCCAATGTTTTTCCAAGAGCTTTGTTCCCATGACACCTGCAGACAAATATACTCATAATTTCTCCTAGGTACAAGTGTTCCAGTCAAGCTTTGATTTGTTGTATAAATGAGCTGGTTTTCCATTACAGTTTAGCATGTAACACACACAAATCAGGGCAGGTCACTACTAAGGAGTGTTATGATAAATATTCAATATGTCAAGTGTCAAGTGACTCCTCCAACAAAGGCAGTACATGTGAGTTCATTAAACACAGTTAAATATCAGTGTGCTATAATTTTACACTTTTTATAAAGTTCATTGAGGGAATTTACTCTCAGACCCTCTGCAGGCTTTGACTGTAGAGCTCTGTTATCAATCATTGACTATTAGTGGATTGGCTCTGTGCACAACAGCACCTAGCAACCGCACTGTTAGCATCATTACTTCCTATCCAATTGTAGCTCTATGAGGCCTTTGCAGAGTCACACTAAAATGAATAAATATTTAAAGATATGGCAGTGGGCAGGGAGCTGTGGGTGGATGTCACTGACAACATGTTAAACACTACACAAATAAAGTGAATATTTGACCAGAGGATACTTCTGTGTTTAGAAAGAGAGATGTTTGTGTCTCAATGCTAACGCTAATGCTAATTTTGAGGCATAATAAATATTTTATAAAACAACACCACAAAGTGAAGTGGTCATCATTTTAATTAATTATTATTTTAATTGGTTGTTTATTTTATGTTTTTCAATATTAATAAAAGTGACTGTTAACTCTGAGACGGTAGCTAGTGTACTTCTGTGCACAGAGCCAATTATAAATAAAGCACCGAGGGCTACAAGCCAAACTGTTAGTGTATCCAAAGTGATCGGATGAGCATCATTTGTGATAAAACGTGCTTGTGTGATAGTAGCCTGCAGGTGGGCTTGGCAGATGTAAGAGTTCTGATTTTTGGTTTGGCTCAAGTTAAAATGACTATAAAACCAACCGCTCTGTCTCACTTGAAAATAGTTCACCACATGATTGTCATTCCTTGGTGATGTTCTGATGCACTTGTCTAAGTAAATATGTACCTACACAGCTTTAAATTATTTATGATTGTCCATTTTTCTCAGTAGGAAAAGTGTGCTAATAGACCTCATGCAATGATGAAGAACAGGTCCAAGACACCTCAATGCAGTAACCAAGCAGTGGAAAAGGAAACAGTCCCTTAAAGGTGTTGAGTTTTATTGCCTGCACTTTTCAGCCAGGCCTATTGTATTCAGTTCACCCACACTGAAGACACCCATGACTCCTGCATGCTCCAGTTCAATAAATGAAGAAATAAGTTCTGTATAATTTCTGTAGTTCAATTTAAATGAAATTTGAATATTAATTTGTAAAATTCTAATCCCACTGCAGCCAGATTACCCTGGAATTCTTTGTTTTCCATCTGGTTTCATTTCACATTCTACTGAATTATACTGTTTTTTTCTTTATATTTGGTCACATGATTCAGGATCTAAATATGAATGCATGTACACAACTTAATGGATTTGACAGAAGCAGTTGGTTCAGGTTAATTATTTGTAGTACTTAATTATTTGCATAGCCCGCTGTTCCCAATGTAAACCAGTCTGACTGGATTTTCATAGTCACCTTTAACTAATGTAATGGTTTACAACACTTTAGTATTTGCATGTTTATTCAATTAGCACACAACTCTACACTGTAAAAAAGTAAATATGTAAACTCATGATTGTTCCAAAGACATATGTACAAAGAATTATATTTTGTTGAGCTTCATTGGGAGTCCGTGGCAGAAGAGAGGAGAGATATGATACTCAGTGGGCCCTTCTTATTGAAATAAAATATAAAATAAGTAAAATATAAAAATAATATAGGTTAAAAGGAACTTCATGTAATATTTAGATTTTAAGTGTTTATGTTTGTTTAAATGTTTACGTTGTTTGTTGTTTGTTTATGTCATAATTTGGGTTTTTTGCTCATAAGATGATTATCCATTCAGAAAGCAGAACAAGCCTTAAACCTATCTATCATTTGGGTTGCCAGTTTCAGTGCTAAAATCCAGTTGGTTTGAGCGCCGACTGCATACAGTTCCATTAAAAATGGATTCATTTTACAGTGTAGCTGCATTCCAGCTTGACAGACAGCTCTAGCTCTAGCATTTGTCATGTTGTTTTAGCTAAGTCCCTGGTTCTTGGTGTTTTAGGCAGGTGGGACTGTTAAGTGACTTGTGTTTGTTTTTCTGATCACAGCAGAGCCACATGAAACAGTGACATTTAAAGTCCAGGCTGAATGCACCATGCTGCAGACATTAAGTGTGTAAGCCGACGACGCTCGCTTGTGCCTAAGCTCCGCCCCCTGACAAGTCAATAATCAACAGCCACCTGCACCTGACAGCTGTGCTCTGCTAATGACCATTTAGACTGTTAGTGCTCGCTTACCTCCTCTCTCTCCTTTGGATCTTCTTTCCACTGCTCTACTGAAGAAGACACACAGACTTCTAACAGTTTAGACCAAAGAGACTGTATCTACAGCTGAATAAATGAACTGAGGTACTTTTGCTATATTTGTAAATGCCCGATCTCATCAGATTGGAGCTAACCTATACCCTAGGCACCTTCATGTATGACTCTTTCATTAATTCACCTCTTGCATTTTTTATATATTTTCTTTTCAACTTCCAGTTCAAACCTGTCCCTAAATTTTTGCATGGTCTGTTAAAGTAGTTCAAATGCTAAATGCCTTTTGACATTTTAGATAAAAAGGACAGAAATCTTAACCTCTCAATATAATTAGTCTCTGTTCTCTGTTTAGCAATGCCATTTACCAATGTCCCATTGGTCACATTTATATATTTAAAATATCTCAGAGCACAAAGTGTTTTAAGTAAGAGTATACAAAAGCTGGTGTTGGCATAATAAAAATTGTGTAAGTTTTGTCTCATGTAAATGGCACCCACCATCAAGGCACTCAAAGCACTTTACATCAAAGAACTACTCACCTGTTCACACACAAATTCATACAGCAGTGATACATACATACACAGACACCATACAGTGCACATATAAATGGAATAGCTAACCTGGTAGCTGTTGTGTTCCAAATAGGGAAGTGATCATGGGGTGTTTCCGGCTCCTTCAACTCTGGCTTTAATTCGCTTTGCATTGAAAAACTGTCACCCCTCCCTCTGTAACTGCTGCATTTTGGCGTTAAAATATTTGTATTAACCCGCTCTATATGATGTATTTTTTACTTCGCTATTGTGTTTGTAAATCAAGATATGAACATTAGTAACAGACGAATCAGGCTTCTTTCTTCTTTCTCCGAGGTTATATTTGCAAGCGTTAGCAACAGGTTTGATTGACAGCATTGCTAAATGTGCAGGTGGCATTACATTCAACACCCTCGCTCTGAATTGGCTCTTTGGTCGGAATTCCAAATATGAAAATCTGCTCTAAATTCGCCTCTATAACTGCTAGCCTTGATAATCTTCACTTGACTGGATCCGAACTCTATGGGTGACGTCACACTCCTTTAGTCTACTTCTTTATACAGTCAATGAGCCAGACACTGAGGGAAAGAGAGGGTTAAGTGTGTTGCCCGCGGATTGAGCAGCATTGATCTGTGGGACCTAGAACCGCACCGCCAACTTGCTCAGTGGATCAACTGCTCTACCAACAATGTTTATGTTGAGAGCAGGAATCGAACTGCCAACCTTTGGGTCAGTGGGCAATGTCATGGATATACAAGTAGTTAATGTGTATGCTAATTAAATTTGACCTACTGGAGCACAGCTGACGTCAGACAAGCGCCTGCTGTATTTCCCCAACCTTATGATGATGACAAATGACTATGTGCAAACAGATCAAACTTTTATGGCTCATTTTTAATTAACTGCATATATTTATTTAATACATGTCCCTTCCACCCTCATCACCATGAAAAGTCAAGTCAGGCAGATTTTTCCCTACAACAAATGATATTACGCCTGGGCTTTTTTTTTATGTATGTATAATTTTGACGCTCCAATGAAGGTTTTAACTTGTGATGATTACAAACATGGTCCAATAATTCCTCTCCAAGGACTATTATCCAGTTGAGAGGCGTTAAGTTTGGATAAATCTGAAGTAATTTGCAGTACAGTAGACATTAATTAGAGCTCCTCCATGTGAGTGCAGGGAACAGGACTGTACCAGGGATTGGGTTTCCAGGCAACTTCACCTGATCCACCAGCGTCTGCTGTGCTTAACAGCTGTCATCTGGGATACTGGATACACTACAGTGTTTCTTCAAAGTGTACAAAAAAGTCTTTAAAATGTATAAGGAGCCATGAAACTGCTCAAGTAATTCTAAACTACAGTGTGATAAATTAATAAATTCTGATTAAATGCAGGTAAATAAAGTTTACCTGCATTTAATCGCAATTAGATTTATGTAGTAAAAGGAACTACATAAATCTAATTAATTTCCTTATGTAGTAAGGTAAAGATGTGTAGTATTACGGACTCTTAAGTGTCTATTATGTGTGTCTATTTTAAAGGGCACATATTATGCTGTATCTGATCTATGTTGCTGTTTCCTCATCACAAGCATACCTGGAGTTCTGTTTTGTTTCATTCACACAAGCCCTGCGTATTTAGTGAGTGAGTGAGTTCTTCTCTCAAAAGGAAAACACACTGTTCCACCTTGTGATGTCATGTGGTAATACAGGAAGTGCTTCACTGTTTTTTTAAACTCCATACACCTTCACTAAAATCATTTGGATTGTTTTAGCCCTGGAATTGCGCGTCCCTACCGGACTAAAGGTAAAAGGTAGCTGTTAGCCGTTAGGTGAAAGTTATTAGTAGACAGACTAATAATCAAACATGTGTGAATGAAATAAAACATAACTCCATGTATGTTTTTGAAGAGGTAACAGCATTCTAACATGGTTTAAAGTTCACAACAATAATGCCAGGTTTATTTGAGTTGTTAGATAAACTCCTGATTGGCGGAGGGAATCATAGAGCATGTTGTTTTACATATTTATAAATACATGGTGAGTCTAAGCAAGCATTAATTAAGCAAGGATTCATTTAGTTGTTGTTCCGTTCTGAAGTTATCTTCCTTCTGCATGTGCGGTTGTTAACACAGAAGAAGTACAGATTTTAATAATGATTGAGGGGAGGGAGGGAAGACCCAGGACATGTTAGAGGGACTATGTTTCTCGGCTGGCCTGGAAGTGTCTGAGGTGAGGGTATGGGAGTCCCTGTTTAGACTGCGGTTCCTGCAAACTGTCCCAGGATAAGTGCAAGAAAATGGATGGATTTTGGCTTATATTGCACTTTACCATTTGAAGTGCTATACAGTAATGCTATAAGGCTAATTAAGGTGTCGGCAATGTTCCCTCTAATTTTTCACGAGTCTGAGCAAACACACAAACTCCCTGAGTGGTCCCATGGACCACTGTGAGCAATATCAGACGTGTGCACTGTGGTCATGCTGCATCACATCCATCCAAGTTAAATGGTTTATTAAAGAATCAAATTGCCGCATTTACATTTCTGTTATAAGACTTTTAATTAAGTGCTTTAGCCCACTTATACAATGAAAATGACAAAAATCTTGCTCATGACCTGTGTAGTATGTTAATGCTATTGAAAGTATAAATATTTCATTTTAACTATGGCAAAACATCAGCTTCCAACCAAACCAAGCCAACTGTAAACTCCAATGTTGAAAACACACTTAACATTTTTATTATAAAGCTCTGACGTATAAGCCATGTGTGAAGCTTTTGCTGTGCACTGAGTGAGATTGTCCTACTGTGGTCTGGGAGACAGTCCGGTAACTCTTTTTCAGTATATGACATGATCATTTGATGTTTACAACTCATAAAGTAGTGACAGTATTCAATGACCAATACACACTGAGAGGAATCTGTATCTGCACACCCAGCTCCTCTATTACTGTACATTTACATATCATATCAAAACACAATATATAATGTGTATTTGTATATAAAATATATTCAAACCAAGTGGTATGGGTCAAAATAAATATATATTTACAAACCACACACTGCAAACAGTGAACAAACACACACACTTCAAAATGTAAACAAACACACACTGGAAACTAAAAACACACTGTACATGTGACAGTGTGACAGTCATTCTGTGACAGAGGTTGGAGGATCGACCAACTTCAGTCATTGTGTCCTTAGGCAAGGCACTTCGCCCAAGTGGTGTGTGATGATTCGTGGTGGTCGGGGGGTGCAGATTGGCATTAGCTAATACTAATGATTACACATAATACACATTTGACCCACAATTAAGTCAATAGCAGAATAAACCACGCTTACCGATCAGGAACAGCATCCAGTCCATCAAAACATAAGGTCCTCTACTCTTCAGTCCATCATGAGATCTTCACTTGGTTCCACGAACCGCTCCAGGTCCGAGATGCCTCTAGTTTAACTTGTACAAACATCCACAGTGTCCTCGGTCGCGTACTTCCTTTGTTTTGTCCGTTTTGTCATGTTTAAAACGCAAAACTGCTGCAAAACAGTGTGTAAAATTACGCAATCACGCGTGCGTAATTTTACGTGCGGATCTTTGCCCGACGGCGGGCCGTCGGAACGTTAAGGGGTTAAACACTTAGAATCATTAGCGAGTCTTCACTTCACGGCCGTGTCTCAATTCGCCAAATGCACCCTTTGAAGGGTCCCTTCGAAGTACTCTTCAAAGTGTAGTTTGAAGGTTCCGGTCGAGAATCTGCCCTCCTCAGTGTAGCCGCCATCTTGTTGAAGTGGGACAGGTCTACACCACGGACCGCACTTCCACCGTTGTCTTTGAGCGTACGATACGTACGTTACGTACGTTATTTTTAATGATTTATTATTTAATAGAAGAAAAGTCAAGATGTCGTCGTCACAGCCGTTTCTTTCTGTTTAGATTGAATATCAATAGGCAAATATAACGTTCGAGGTGATTTTTTTATTCAATTGTAGCTACTTCATAACTTAAACAAAATATACCTTGTGAAAACGTAATAACAGAGACAGAGGTAACAATATCATTTTGACATTCATAGTCTATAAACCAGAGGACACTGATTAGTGGTACATATAGTGGGAAATTGCAGTTTAATGGTTCGGTATTTTAGCCAGTGGCTACACCACTTTAATAACAGTAGAGGGCACTGTTTCCCTTCTATGCCGTGCCAGTTCTTTTCATCTGATTATTATAAGTTATTTTCTAGCAGTGCAGCGCTACATCAAGCTAGTGTCTTGATTTACTAACACGAAAGTAAAAGACACGTGCCCACGAGGGGGTGCAGACCTATGGAATGTACGGAACTCATGAAGATTTTGTGCACGTCTCAGGACTCTTTTCTGTCCTTTCTGGAGAGTCCGTTGCTTCATTGTTCACATTACCTGTGTGCAACTCATTAAACCCTTCTGACTTTACGTTTCAGTCTCTTGGTCTTTGACGCTTACAATAGAAATGAACATTCTTACATTATTCTTATTGCAGTAATAATTTTTAATGATAATAATGTCTTCTTATTGTCTAGCAATAATTCCACATTCCTTTATTCCATGTAACTCCCCTCCGTTTTAATCATCAAACACACTTTACAGATCTTTATTCAGATTTAACAGTTTCATGTCGCACTGATGAGGTAAACCAGTACGAACATTTGAACGTGTATTGCGCAACAGACTCCATTTTCTTCTCTTTTTTGCGTAGCCGCGGGGGATATAGAAGTGTGTGAAGTGTGCACGGATGCACGCTTCGGTTACGTCCGATCTCCATGGAAACGGTGCAAAGGGAAGGGCAGGTTTGTCGGCCCCATTCAGTAGGGTGCGTTGAAATGGGACAGCCCTTGTCGCGCCGGAAATTACGTAACTGCCCTTCGATGCACACTTCGGATGGTGATTCTAAGGCCAGTTTGGCGAATTGGGACACGGCCCACGTTGGCCACATCAGCTAAAACTCTGATAGCGGCGCATGAGGACGCCTGTCAATGACGTTGATGAGCTGCGCAAATTGGCTGGAGCAGCTCGTCCTCAGTCACACTCACTGACTCACACTGAAAAATAGCGCAGAATGAATTGTTGTGTGTTTATTTTATTTTCAACTCCGGTTCGATTTTTTTGTGCGCAGCACAGATTTTCTGTGTGCTGAGACTGTGTCAGCAGTGCACAATTGCGCACGCGCGCAGCTTAGAGGGAACAGTGGGTGTCGTATTATAAAGTAATATCCCTATCTGCAATCGCTTCTTCAAATTCTACCAATCACCGTCTTGTGCAACACATTCACACAGGCAAGGCGGTCAAAGTGTCTTGCCCAAGGACAGGCAAGAGCTGAATTGACCGGTTGGTAGTTTGAAGGCGATCACTGTAACACCTAAGCCACTGCCTCTCCTAAAAGCCTTTGATCGAATTAGCTGATGTACTTAGTTCCCCCAAATGAACGAATGGCTTCCTGAAATGCATGAGGGGTCGATATTTACAAGCAGGACGCATCTGGCACTCTATTACCCCAGTGATGCAGTGGTCAGTAAGCCACAAGGACCACCATGCTGGACATCTGCTTTACCCACTTTTAAAACAGAAGAGATGTTTACTGACACAAAGCATGCTCCTAATGTCCAGACAACATTTGGGATGGCAGTGATTTTTATTTTAGATCCTTGTTGGTTCAGTCTTTGTCAGTCCCATGTCATAGGAACAAATGGTCACAGTCTGGACTTTGGCAGAGTGGAAAAACACAAATGTCCAATAACTGCGGAGAGTTGATGCAGAAGCTTGTAGCACAACCAGCATTAGTGTCTACAGAGTGAACTAAAAATAAACAGGGAGAAAGAAATAATACTTGGTACTGCGGACTCAAGAGATGTTAAATGTTGCAACTTGGAAACTGTTGCTAACTGTTACTAAGTCAGTCTTTTGAATGGATTTTTACATTTTTACAGTGTAGTGACAATACTGGATTGACATTAATGTAGACACATGTAAGAATGTATGTATTATAATCATTCAAGATAATTTGTAATGAGTTGAATGACCAAATTATGACGCTTTGGTCTGAGTATATTTCATGTAAGCCGTATGCCTTTATATTTCACTACATGCAAAAGTGATGAGACGTTGACAAAGGCTGTTTTGGGTTGAGTTCAATTATTCTCCTTTATTTAACCAGGCATAAGAGATTTTGAATCTCTTTTTCAGGGGAGTCCTGACCCCAGAAGTGGGCCAATTGTGCATGTTTTTAGTGGTGGAGGAAACCAGAGTACCCAGAAGAAGCGTACACGCAGGCACAGGGAGATGGAAACTACATACAGACAGGCCCCACACCACTCTAGAGTCTCAAACCCAGGACCATCGTGTTGTAAGGCGAGACTGCTAACCTTGCCAGCCACCAAATACATGTCTTGATTCATTTTGCAATTAAAATCAGACAAAAGGACGGAACAGCCTTCTGTCAGCAGCTGAGCAGCTGAAGCACTAAACACTATTGGAGGTGGGAAAAATTATAAAAATTTAATGTGAATGATACTGGAACATCTGAGAAGAGATGGCTTCTATAGCAGATGAACGGCTTTGATTGGGGTCATTCACAAAGTTGAGGGACCATTGATTTGGTGTAGGTTTTGGCACCAGACTGTCCAGCTTTCTATAGAAAGTAGTAGGACTATCTTGCAATGCAGGCTCATGTGAAACCAAAGGAGTAATTAACCATCTCTGAATTAAAAATAAACTTCAGAACAGATGTGAAGACCAGTGCCTCATTGGCGCTCAGTTTGTCTTATTTCTGATGGACAGTGAGCACCATATGGTTTGGGCCACTTATCAATTAAGCATGAGCATAATGGGTGCATTATGTAGCACTTTCTACTCCCCAAGTCCTCATTCAAATTCATATAGACCAAGCCAAACATGTAAACATTGCATTGACAAACATTCCTAAAACAATACAAATATCTACCAAATTACATTTCATAATTATGGTATTTCACTGGGCTTTTCAAACTGACCCCCCAGTTGCTGTACGTTTTCTCCACTTTATAGGTATTGTGGTTTAAATCCAAGGGGAGAGCCATGGTTCTGGAGGAAGAATGCAGTTCAGTGCTCCCAAATGAAAAACATGTTTTAGCTCTTTGCCAAAGTGAGTGCCCAGTATCGCTACAGATCATTATGGCCCCTGACCTCTGAGGATAATAGAAGGGAGACATTTGTTGTGTAACACCGGTCCCTTGCAGGATTTGTCCATCTCCTCTGTCAGCTTCATCAGTTAAACTCTCATTACAAGGCTGGCCTCTGGCTCTGTGCGTTTCCTAATTAGGTGATTACTGTATGTTGTGGAGGAAGTGAACTATGAAGCACAGCTTTACTTTTGACCCTTTGGGCCAAAGAGACTATTATTTTGTTCTGCCTCGAGATTTTCATAACTTCTTTCCCACCACCAACAGTGCTCTGGGTTCATTTAGAAGCTCTGCTCTTTGGGTTTGACACTTTTAAAATCCCCAAAGTGTCCAAAGTCCCAAGCTCTATATCTATATCTCATATTAGTCCAACTCTTATTCAAAAGGTTGGACCAATGTATATCGTTTAAATCATAATGCACAGTTAAGTTTAAAGTATACTTTTTTAACCTGTAGGGAAATTTGTTCTCTGCATTTGACCCATTCCTCAGTGTCATTGGACCAAGTTTTCAGGAGTAGGGGGCATCTACAGTGCAGTAGCCAACTACTGAAGTGAGTGGATGCACTTAACTATTAAACATTTGTATTACAATTGTACTAGAACAGTTGTAATACTGTAGTTCATAAATCAACTTATGAGTTTTATGTAAAACATGCTATAATAGGTTGTGGTGGAGATCCAAAGTGTAAGTATTTGTTATTCACTACACTGCGAATGTTACTTACAGCCTGCTTTCTCCTCTCTAAGTCCAGTTGACTTTTCGGCCTTTCGGTGTTTCATCTGTAACATGACCGATAGAGGAAATAAAGCTATTGCTAGCTATTGACAAAGTGGGATGTGCTGCTTTTATTTCTATCTTTTAAGGAGTTGGATTTGAAATATTTTGTATTTCAACACAGAATCAGAGGGATTTTAATCTCAAAGTCCACCAATCATCTTTTACTTTCAGCTTCTGTTAGTGTCCTACGTACAAAGGAGTCAAAAGTTTCTCACAATCAATAAAACAAAACTGAAATCAGCCAGACAGCCTTTGGTCAATAGACATTTTCAGACATCAATGAATCAGAGCAAAGGACACTTTAAAATGTCCCTGGAGCTGACAGAGCATCCGTATTTCTAAAACCAGACGCTTCCATGGAGGGGATTTGTGAGAGCTTTGTCCCCAGGTCTCCAGTTACAAACCACAAAGTGACCTTGCCCTTTTTCTGGACACAGCACAGGTCTGGTATCACAGTCTAATATGGGACTTCATTCACACATGTTCTATATTAAGTGAGAAGTCATTAGTGCACTTAGAAATAAAAACATTGTAGATTACAATTGATTAGGGGCTCTGGACACTCGTTTCATCTTGAAGAACTATGCAACTGCTTAGAAATTTTATTAATATAGGATTATTACTAGATTATTATTTATGTAATTTTGTTTCCCATAAATTGGCTAACTATATTTTAAACTCAGAAAGTTTATTGTACTTAGAAAACATTTTCTCTATTGCAGACTTGTCAGAAAGAGCCATATGAGTCTCTAGATGATGCTTTGGAATGAAAGTTGATTGTTTAAAGGTGGTCCACTCTGCTTCACTTTTCTGTCTGAAAAAAAAAGTTGTTCTAAAGCTGTGCTAGTGGCCATAAATCTTTGAACGCCTCTCCTAGTTTGCAACTAATGTAAATCGGACTGTGCTGTTACCTGCTTCTCCACATGTGTTATTGGGATCTTTGTGATTTGAACTATGACACCTCAATCGAAGTTCCCGGTTAGATGAACCTTGAAAAAGTTTAAATTGGACAAGGCCAGTTATCCAGTTATGTAGTTTTCCTGGCATGCAGAAGTGGTAGAAACATAACAGCACATCAATGAGCCTAGTTTAGTCCTGGTGAAGTGCTGGCTAAAAGTTTAACTGACATAATGTATATAATGCCTTTTTTCTGTTTTAATAGCTCTGAGGTGCTTCTTGCTATGGCACATCTGAGCCCCTGATAGAGAAGACATAATCCAGTCACAGTTGATGGGATTGTTGGGATCCTGCTCTATGTGCGTCCTTCAGCTTTGTCCCCGTCCTCTGTCATATAATACAGGACAGAAGGATTTGAACGGCAGCATTCTGTGATCACATGTGTCCACAAAGTCACATTCAACTGAACTTGGTGCAAAAAACAACTCTACAACTAAGGGCTTTTACAAGTGAAAGCATTGTTTATATTATTATTTATTATGGATAATGTTCCACCTTTAGAGATATAATGGAGAGATTTAAGCTACTCTCTATTATATCTTGCCCCATAGGATACAGTGGCCCAAATAATTTTCATGAATCACAGGGTGTAAAACTGAAGAAGCGGAATTACCACCTATATCACAATCTTTAAAAGTAACTTACAGTATGTACAAGAGGGCCCACCCCTGCTTTTCTCCTTAATTATCTTATTGCTCTGCTGATATGTTGCTTTGAAAAAATGTATTGGTTTCAATGGTCTGTGCCCATTTTGTGCATGGGTCAAACAATAATTTTCTCTTCCGTATTACTTCCTTAATATGGGCTAGCGCCTCTCACCATGTGACGTCAGAATAAGAGCGCTAGCTGCTAGAGCGGAGCTAGCCTAAATCTTGCAAAGCTAACATTTAGGATCTTTGAGGATTTACATTTTTTAAACATTCATGTTGTGAAAATAGAGAAAGATCCCTACAAAATCTGACCTTTGTGAAAGCTGTGGATGCCCTGTCAGCCAAACATGGGCAGTTTGAATTCCCCAATAAATGTGCTTGCGTTCCACGGGAGAATTCTTTCTGGGCCCAAGCTCCTGGGAGCTGCAGGACCTGGAGAGGCCACTGGTCGATCTTGCCCCAGGACAGAGGGGGAATGTCTTATCCAGTTTTTATGATAAATCCATGCATTAAACATATTTATGTCTTTGGAGGCAAGCAGGCCAAGTTTCAAGTCAGATCTGTGGAGAGGCAACCCCCTCACAATAAGAATGCATGTGCTTCAAGGTATTATTGAGCAATGAAAACACCTGCAATGAGCTAAATGCAAGTTACTGCCATATTGTGGACCATCCAAGGAAAAGTTACACTTTACCTTTAACACACTCAAATATTAATGGAAGAATATGATGCCCACTCTTGACTATCCTCTCACCTGTGTTATTTGCTTCATGTTAAATCCTTTCAATTCATGGATTAAGTGGCGAACAATAGCGATCTCCACGGCTTCCTCAAACCAGGATATACAGAGATGATGAACGCCATAAGGCTCTTGTGCTCATAAGAGGCTTAAAGCGGCACTATATCAGAGGAAGGCTTTTAATTCTGCCTCTGTCTGTTTGAGAGTGTGGCTTTTCAATGAATCCAAAGGTCATCAGAGAAACAACAAGAAAAGGGTTGTTTTTCCCATAGACTTTTTTTTTTTTTTTTTTTTTTAATGGCATGATGTAGGGTAACTAGTGCTAACTAATGTCTTTAACTTGTTCAAATAAAAGTATTGACCTTGTGATCATTAGTTTCCCCAGCTGAATACCCCCAGGAAAGCTAAATATAAAATCAGAATATAATTATTTGCTTTGGATTAACATAAAATAACACATAGACTGTATATATAAATGGACATAGCTAACCTTCTAGTCGCTGCGTTCCAATTAGGAAGTGAGCATGGGTGCACTTCTTGCTCCATCTGGCCTGTTATTCATGTTCATATCTTGATTCAAGGACAAAATAGCCAAATAAAAACCCCAGTATCATGTGGCACAGATTAATACAATCATTTTAAGACCAAAAGGGGCGTTACCCCTTTACAAAGCCTCGTTCCAGAATTCCAAATATGGAACTCGGCTCCAAATTGGCCCCTATAGCTGTTAACCTTGGTGAGCTTCATTTGGCTGGAGCTGATCGCTATGGGTGATGTCACACTCACTTAATCCTCTTCTTTGTACAGTGTATGGTTGAAATCCAAACCATTTTGATCCAGTCCTTGTATTCCCACTTTCTCAACTCAGTCTAATCCAGGCCTTCTGCCTCTGATCTACAGTACTTATCACCGTTATTATTACACACCAATAAGCCAAACACTTATTACACATTTTTCTATAGGGAGAAAGAGGAAGACAAGAAAAAGTTTAACCAAACCAGAGCATTGTTATTCTATTTTTAACACGATGTCCTGATGGTAAAAGGTTTTTAGTTTGATCCCTGCTAGAATTTCATTTCATTCCATTGTTGTATCTTTGGGCAGGATAAATATAGTGTGAGATGTTGGTCACAAAGACCATGCGGAGATCAGCAAACGCTTCAGGCTAAAAAGAAAAAAAAACAGTGGAATAAATTCTAAAAAGAAAACTGGAATCACTCTACAAGTAAAGTGGTTAATGTACATTTGATGCCCTGCTATAAGTGCCTGCACTGAAAAAAAAAAAAAAAAAACAAAACTAGAAGAGAGCTATATAAATGCAGCTATTTGCTTGGAGAATAATGGACCAAACTTGCATTGCTTTCAGATGCTGGGCTCTGATTGTCAGTACATTTCCATATGGACAGTTCCGCAGATTTTGCATCCACTTTCCCTGCCTCGCATCGGCTGCTAGCTGTGGACTGGCTGTCACATGCTACATTGCACCTGGGCCTGTGTTGTGGCCGCATTTCAATAGATTTCAATGTCATTAGTGAGAGAATAACAATGGACGCTTTAGGATGGGATCTGATAGTGGGAAAAGTATAGCGAAAACTAATACACTGGCAGCTGGCTCAAAAGGTTGGGATTTAATCCTCTTTGACGCCATTTCCTTGGGCAAGACATTTGACTCACGCTTCATTATGGAGTAGTTTGCTTGTTTGTTTTAGTTTAGTTTACTGGGGCATTTTTACATTATACATTGCATTGTCCATAGTAATCATTAAAATTCATTTATTCATTAAAATACACTCAAAGGAAAATCAAAACTGGATTCTTTGGCAATTTAATAATCTGGTAACAAACTTATACACGCACCAGCGCTTGTTTTTAATGTTATATATGGACTTGTATATTTGTTTGTTTTGTACTCACATTGGGTTCCTCTGTATAAATAAAGATAAAAAAGAAAGAAAAAAGCAATAGTGCACCTATACTTCCTACAATACAATACAAGAAAAAAAGACTGATATAAACCAGATTTGGTGACAGTTCCTGCATACTTTCCTATCAGTAGCTTTCTTGAGTATCTGCCACCTACTAGTTTCCATGGAGATGCAATTTTTGGAACGTTTAACAGTATGACATTAAACTTATCTTTCACCATGGAGACAAGCAGGTGATGCCACCAGGCCAAGTTACACATCAGACCTGTAGAGAGACAACCCTGTTTCTGTAACTGAATACATGCAACATCTTCCCTCAAGATACTAAACCGGTTACTATTGTCAAGAGCGCTCAGTTACATCTTTACATAACTGGGGGCATAACTGTTTCTGATTACTTTTGCTTTGCCATTGGTCCCTTCCTCAAATTCCTGTTGGATTGTGGTGCTTGGGAGAGCTGAGTGAAATGGACTTATATGGGCATCTGCAGGTGTTAGACAAAATATTTAAGACAGGGCTATGAGAATTTCTGATCTTTAAATACAACTGTGGGAGTCCAGTTTGAATAGCTGTGTGGCACGATACAATGCAGGATTTTTGCAGTGAAGTGGAGTGAAATTGTTGATACTTTGTTGGCCTAGCCCATTTGTAAAAGTGGAAAATGCATTTTGTGGCTTCCATTCTCTTCTGAGCAATTAGGCAGGATGTGAAACACTGATGCACAAACTATGACAACTAATGCACACACAGTTATTGCTTTGTGTTGCGGTTTTGGCTAATGGCAAAGTGCAATGAGGCTGCAACTACGGACCAAAAGTCGTAGATTTCTCATTTAAAGGTACAGTATGTAACTTTCTGGAGGGGGCATTTTACCTGCATGACTACGTGGAAATAGGAAGTTTAAACCATACTGCAGAACATTCTGCATCGAAAACTTACATACTGCTGCTTTAAATGTGAGTGATTGGTGTGTTTTATTCATATATATTTGTTGTGTAGTGTTTTTTTGTTTTTTTTATTTTTTTCTAGTCTACTGTATGACTGAAATTATGTGTAGCCGCATTTATGTCAGATGTCCATGGTTGGGAAAACCATAGCCACTCCACAGTGGCACTTGTGAGAGTGTTAATGGCTGCATAGTGTTATAAAATCAATATACCCATGTAATAATTCTAATAATTGAATAAAAATGTAGGTTTTTGATATTTTGACAAAGCACTTTTGCAAAACATGATTATATCTACTGTTAAATGAAATGATCCCTGTGCTATGCTACTGTAGCTGCATGACATTCCTATTTCCTTTAGATCTTACATGTAATTTAAAAAATATATATATATTTTATAACACTAGAATCTCCTATACTGAAGCATGTTTTCTTAGGATTAAAGAGACCTATACGTATGAGAAATGTTTTCATATCCAGGGATTTCAACACAAACTACAAAAACACCCCAGAGCTCTGTGTTACATGATCAGCGTTTCTCATACCATGTTTTAATTCTCCATCTCTTCTCATTTTCATTTTTCTGAGAACTGACAGTGTACATTAAGACTTAACAACACAACCATCTGTTGTATTAGCTTAGGCATGAATATCAGCACCCTGTTGTAAAAACAGGTAGAACAAACATGTTTTTATGTCTGATGTATCCCATTAAGCCCTGTCTAATTGAAACCTTACACTTCTTTAGCCTTTGACACGAGCAGAAGGACTCCTGTTTGGGCTCAGGGAAGAATGCAGCTTTAAATTCCCTGTCTTCTTTGATCATGAATATTGGACACAGTGGCACTGGTCAAAGTCAGAGCTAGGCCATATGCTCATGGTGGCACACTGATGCTTTTTTGCTGTAGTTGGAAAATGTATGACTTAATGGTGGACAGTAGAACCAATGTTATTTTCCACACATGATCAGTGCAGTCTGCAACCTGATTTAGGGACCCAAAGCAATTCTTAATAGAGATAAAATACAAGTAATAGTATTTAAAAAAAAAAAAAAATCTACAGGAGACAGACACGGTAGCAATGAAGAATTGTTAACATGTTTTATGGGTTTTGTGATGTCATCCATAGCCTTCAGCTCCAGCCAAATAAAGCTAATTGAGGCTGGCAGTTCCGGGATGAATTTGGAGCCACCTTCCATATTTGCTATTTCGACCATGAGTATCACTGCAACAAAGGAGCCAGTTTGGAGTGAGGCTGTGAAAGGTAACGCCATCTTCACGCCGGCACCGTTAGTTTAGCAGGGAGCAGGGACTTAGCGAAGCTGTCAATCAAACCTGTTGCTAACGTTAGCAAGAGCAACCTCGAGGAAAGAAGGCGCCTGATTTGTCTGTTACTGATGTTCATATCTTGATTTACGAACACAAAAGCGGGTCGCATAGGGGGTTAATACAAACATTTTAAGACCAAAACGATGAGCCTAACAGAAGCAGTTATAGAGAGAGGGGCGACAGTTTTCAATAGAAAGTGATTTGGAGCTGAAGTTGATGAAGCTGGAAGCGCACCCATGCTCACTTCCTATTTGGAATGCAGCGGCTAGAGGGTTAACTATGTCTGTTTATATATACAGTCCATGCTCTGAACACAAGTGATGATTAAGAGGAGGCGTAGAAGAGATAGAGGATGCGGATGGCCTTCTACGGTTGCAATAGAACTGCAAAATACTGAAAAGCAATTGAAACTCAAGGATGATTTAGGGGAGAGAGAGTGCGTCTATATGAATGGACTGGCGTGTGATCAATGTGTTGTCTCTCTCCTAATCACCTAAGGAGAGATTAGATTATTATGTAGGTAAAATTCTCCAACTAAAGTAGTAGTTTTTTAATTTTTAATTTTTTTTATTTTTACACAGTGACAAAAGGAACTATAAACATTAAAGAGAGAAAAGTACATAAGTGTAGCAAGAAGTATCTGGACAATGTTTGGCATGTACTGACACATGACATTTCTGAAGTTCTGTCTCTTTGTACTTCATCTATTACTAAAAGAACTGGCTCTGAACCCCAGACAAATGTACTGTTCAAACCACATTAAGATGTTGTTAAATTTACTCAGCAGAAAATAGCGACACTACAAACGTTTGCAGCTAAATCCACCAAAGCCAAAGGTAAACCCAGATTAAACCCTTCGTCGTGGTTAGCCATTAGCTTCAGCTGGACAGGCCCATAAAAGTGACAGAGAGGCACTTTAGTCCATGTTTGCTTTAGCCTCTCTGCCCCATATGTGGTCAACACTGCGAATCAATACAAAAACTCCTGATTTATCATTCCCCCCGAGTCAGTACTGTCTCGCACCAAACTAACTGGCCCCATTCGCCCATTATATTGTCATGTGTTATGAGGAGTGCCCGGCAACAAACGCTGGCAGGATGTTTGAAGAATGACCTATGTAAGGCATTGGTCCACTGCACACTCAAAACAACCATTAGCACTGACAAGCAGCACCTATCTCCCTCATTACGAGTGTGAACCACGACGCAGTAATAATCCTGAACTCCAGACACCAACAAACTTTATTAAAGACACTTGTACAGAAGTGCTCCACAGCCTCAGTGCAATGGTTCACTCAAATATCACTCTCAGACATTTAGACCCTCAGACGTCTAGTTAATGTGTTCAGTAAATTCATGGTACATTTAGATTACTACTATAATAACTATTAGCATACTACTGTAATGCTAATGTTTATTTCAGATATTATTATGGAAGACAGTAAAGGTTAAAAAGCAGAGACAGATGAAGCAGTTATTATTCTTACGCTGGGAACAGACTTGGTGGAACGTAACAAAGCAAAAGTAGTAAAGTACTGTACTTAAGTAGAATTTTTAGGTATCTGTACTTTAATTTTATAGTGGATACTTTGTACTTTTACTTCACTACATTTGAGAACTGGATTGAAAAGTAAAAAGTACTTTTTTATGATTTGAAGGGTTCTTTTTTACCATGTTTGTGGTAACATCCTTATTAAAGTTTTTCAAGTTCAAGGTTCGTGTTTGAGCAAAATAAATAAACAAACTTCCTATTGTCTTATTATTGTCAACCAAAATGTGTATCATTTTTAATCAATGTCACAATATTTAACAAATGAATAACACTTGTGTGAAATACTTTTACTTTTTACTCTTGCAGTACATTTTTACAGGAATACTTATTTTACCTAAGTAGATTTTTTTTTATTTGATACTTTTACTTTCATTTGAGTAACTTTTTACCTCTGTATGTGTAGTTTTACTTAAGTAACAAAATTGAGTACTTCATCCACTGGTGAATATGAAGTGATATTTTGGGAGGTTATGCTTATGAGATTATGAGATTTGTAATCATCTGAATGGAGGAGACCTGCACATCCATCAGGGACCCTTAAGTTGTGCTGTTTAAACTAGGGTTAATTAATTGGTATTTAATACGTTCCTCTGCACCTCTGCATGGGCCCACATATACACCACCTATCACTTATCATCAACAAGACAGGTACTTTAGAGAGATGGAACCATTTAAGTTGACAGCTGCAAATGTGATCAAATCAAGTCAAATGTATTTATAAAGCACATTTTAAAAACAACCACAGCTGCTCAAAAATGCTGCACAAAGGCAATATAAAGTGCAATCTTGTAAAACAAAACATGCAAGAACACAATAAAATAATACAATACAAATGTCCCGCTCTGCTTGTGATCAAATATGGGTTGAATAAAATGTCAGAGGCACACAGATTCCAAAAATAAAAGTCATCTATTATAACAAATGAGATACTTAATCAAATATTCTGCAAATTTTGCAGTTATAAATTACTGAACTGCAAACAAAAAAAATAAAATAAAATTAAAAAAAAATGACAATGAGTATAAGCATTGATAATTATTCTGTCATTTTAACAGAGCCAGCCTCACTACTGACACATACAGATAAAAGAATCAAATAAACTTGAACAACTGAATAACACACAATGGGTATAACCAGTGATAATCATTTTAACAGAACAGGCTTTAACATATACAGATAAAATAAATAAATAAATAAACTTGCAAATAACACACAGTATAAATGCTGAAATCATAAGTCATGTGTGAAGCCATGATTGAAAGCTATGACTTTCAAATGTCATTATGAGCCTTTAGAAAATCTAATTCTATGCAGCTATTCTGGTTTGTTATCTTTGAATTTATCAGCAGACATGATAATTCCTAATTGGATTGCATTAGCTACTGTGACAGAAATTGTGTTCAAGAAAGGTAACAGAAGAAGGCTGTAACAACAATCAAACAAAAATACAAATGTGGAGAGAAGCTATATACTGATATTTGAAGGGTTCTACTTTTACTGAATAGAAACAAAAAGGTAGAAAAAAAAAACAAAAACGCTTATAAGGCCAAACTAAAAAGTAATTTGGAATTAGATACAGCTCACTCCTTTATCTGTAAACAGCATCAAATTCAAAGCTAAAAGCCGATGTGCTCGTGTTTGTCCACTGTAGAGACAACTGTAATAATATCACTCCATGAACAAGTGCCACGCTTTGCAACACACATGATTTACATAGGCTGCAGAGAGCCGAGAAGCACCTCACAACACTTTGCATGTCAGTGGTACCTGAAGGATTACACAGACGTCAGTTGTACTGCCAACTCCCAGATGGTGGTAAGGCCTCCATGTTTATTTACATACAAACCAACAATGAAACACCTGGTGCTGTTGAGGAAAAGTACAAAATCATTCTGTTTAACAAGTTTAGTCATATTTGTGATGGGATGTATCCCAATATGGTGGATTCTTTATTAGGCAGGGCAAGGCAAGTTTATTTTTATAGCACAATTCATACACAAAGTAATTCAAAGTGCTTTACAGAATAAGAAGGACATTAAAATCACAAAAATAAATAAATAAAAAAAAATCACTGAAAATTAACATTAAAACAGAAGAATGCAGAATAAAAATCTTTCAGTCATATGCACAGCTAAACAGAACAGTTTTGAGCCTGGATTTAAACTTTGTCAAAGTAGAGGCCTGTCTCACATTTTCAGAAAGATTGTTCCAGGTTTTAGTTGCATAAAACTCAAATGCTGATTCCTCATGTCATGGGAAACAGCAAGAGGCCGGTCCCTGAAGTCCTCAACGTGTGAGATGGTTCAATTGGCACTAACATGTCGGAGATGTACTTTGGTGCTATGCCAGGGAGAGACTTGTACACAAACAGAGCTGCTTTAAAGTCTATTCTTTGAGTAGAACACATTATTGCTGCGTATTAACTGGCCTAATGTCAGCAGGTAGAGATTGAACAACAGGGGTCCCAAGATTGACCCCTGTGGCACCCCACAGGTCAGGGACATTTTATCTGAGACACATTTTCCAACAACAGTACTCACATTATCAACAAAGTACTCCCTGTTTTCCAGATAGGACTTGAACCAGTTTAGTGTCATAACAGAGATGCCCACCCAGTCCTCTAGTATCTGTAACAGGATCCCATGATCCACTGTGTCAAAGGTAGCACTCAGATCTAGCAGGATCAAGACTGAGACTTTGCCCGCATTAATGTTCAAATGGATGTCATTTGTACCTTGATAAGAGCAGTCTCAGTGCTGTGGTGGGGTTTAAAACCTGACTGGAAGACATCGAAGGAGTTGTTCATTTGGAGGAAGCTAAGGAGCTGTAGGTAAGCAACTTTTTCTAGGACTTTGTCTAAAACGGCAGATTTGAGATTGGTCCGTAACTGTTCAGTATCATGGTATCAAGACTGCTCTTCTTTAGGAGAGGCTTGATAACCACAGTTTTCAAAGCTCTTGGAAATGTTCCAGATTGAAGTGACATATTAACTATGCAAGCGAGTGGTGACAGCAAACTATTGAGCACAGACTTTGGAAATTTTGTTGGTAACACATTGAGGCAGCATGTAGATGAACTCAGATTGGTGACAATCTCTTGGACAGTTTTGTCAGCTACAGGTGCCAAGTGAGTGTTTAGGTGTGTGCTGGGTTGTTATTTGTGTCATGGAATTGATGGCATTTTTAATGCCCTGAACCTTGTCAATAAAGAATACTGCAAACTCATTGCACTTAGGTGTGGAAACATCAAAACAGCAGCGGAGGGCTTGTTAATTTGTTTACCGTTGCAAACAGGCTACGAGAGTTGTTATTACAACTTCCAATAATGTCAGAAAAATACATCCCCCTTGTTCTACATAAAGTGTGGTTGTACATTTCTATCTTTTCTCTGTGCATCTCATAATGAACCTGGAGATATGACTTGCGCCATTCCTGCTCGGCCTTCCGGCACTCCCTTTTCTGTGGCCTGACTGGGTCATCATTCCTTCATGGCGTTTTCTGCTTATCTTTAACCATTTTAACCTTCACTGGGGCAGTCCAGAATGTCCAGAACATTCAAAACACTCGAAGTCACAGAGTTCAACAAATCATCAACATTAAAACATGAGGCATTTTCAAAGTGTATCATTGCCTGTGTTATCATTTATGTGTCTCCTTCGAACAACTGCAGGACCACCCGCTGGTTTGGAAACAGACAGGTCAAAAAAGACACAGAAATTATCAGACAGAGCAACATCCACCACACTGACATTTGAAATATTTACTCCTTTTGTAATGAGCAGGTTCAGGGTGTGCCCTTCGTTGTAGGTGGGCTCGCTGATATGCTGAGACAGACCAAAGGTTTCAAGGACAGAACTGAGTTCTTTAACATTTCTGTCAAACACATTATCCACATGTACATTAAAATCACCTGTGATGACTAAACCATAAAGTCAGTGCATATGACTGAAAGCATCTCAGTAGAATCATCAATAAAACTTTGACAGTGCTAGGGAGGTTTGTATATGACTAAGTTTTGGGGCTGTGGAGCGTCCAAAACAAAGGCAAGAATTCTGAGGTTTGAGGCTGTTGCCAAGTAGGCTTAGCATGTGCTGGGGGCAGTGAAGTTTCAGCAGATAAGTTTGATTATTTTTTTGTAGTTTTTCCGATGAGCAAAACCCAAAAGTGATAGCGTGGGTATTTACCTTACAGAATGGGAAATGAGGCCAAAGAGAGACAGTTTTAGTGTATGTAGTGTAGTGTAGCGAACTAATACAAGAGACAGAGCCATAGCAGTGTGGTGGTTAAATAAGGGGAGGAGCGATTGATCCCAGCTGGTCCGTGTCACACACACTCAAACCACGCCCACAGCAGCTAAAGAACAACAAGTGTCAAGCTGAACAGGTTATGATGTTTTAATAGCGTTAACCACTGTTCCTAGTTTGCTTTTTAAAATTGTTTTTAAGTGTAATTTTAGTGCATACTTGACTGATTTGCAGATTTGTGTTCTTAAAGTCTAAAACTAAGGATGTGCTGCTTCTATTGCCAATACATTTTAAAGAGGAGTGATGAAATTGATGAGAGCCAATTATAAACACTAGGCTGCAGGAGGAGAATTTGTGGCATTCACACCTGTCTGATCAGTCACACTGCTCCTCATACATCCATGTGATATGAGCAAACAAACAGCCATTCACCTGTCTCCGCCCATCTGTACCAATCTGGTGTAAAAGCCTCATTTCAGTCATTTGTTTCAGTTGTAACTGATGGGGCAAGAGTTTCCCATAGTAGGCCTATAGAAAATCTCCAAAGCTGAAAAACGGTTGGATTTGAAAGGATTGTCTTGCATTCACTGCTGGGTCACCTATACTTGCAAAGCTAATGTGGAAAATGAGGCCTATGTTTTGTTTTCAAATATTGCTAGGATTTTTTGAATAATACATGGCATACATCAAAAAGAACACTAAAAAACACTGTTGTTACAAAGCCCCAAAGTCCAAAATGTCAACTGTCAAAGCCTTTATGTAAACCTATGAAGAATGGGTGGAGCCACAAACACAATAGCCGCCTGTTATAAAAGTACTACAGTATACAGCCAGCCTACCAAGAATTACACTCTGTTCTATGGGCTTTCAAGTCGCCTCTCTGCTGTTCTCCTTTTTCACTTGTACCACAGCAGAAGAAAGGCTGCACTTGTGAGGGGCCGAGGTAGAAATTATGTCCGAAAGAGCACATTTAACACGATCACAGGGTTCAGATGTCAGCGCACAATGGGACTGGACCTGGAGGACGGGGTGAAGGGGGGCAAAGGGTCAGGTACACAGCAGCAGAATATAAGAGGTATAAAACAGCTCTGAACTGGGTCTAAAGCAACTAACAAGAAGGAAATATTTAATAGTGCCTGACTTAAGCAAGCAACGATAGAGTTTTTTTAATTTTTATTTTTTTTAATGAAACGCTGTATTTTAACGGGAGGGGCTTACAATTTAATATGCAAAAGCGGCTATGTTTGCTTAATAATAATATCTCTCTGATAGCACATACATATAAACGAAAATGGAGGGCAGCATGATTCAAGTTTATATAAATGTTGAATAAATGCAATAAACTACTTGACTGGATAGAATTACCAGTATTTCCTCTTACGGATTAATTAATGATGTAAACAACATTGTTAGAGTGGTCAGACCCACTGACTCACAGGTTGTTGGTGTGATTCCAGCTTCCACAGATAAATGCTGTTGTTGTGTCCTCAGGCAAGACAGTTAACCCCCCTCACCCCCAGTGTCTGCGTACACTGGTGTGTGAATGTGTGTGTGAATGGGTGATTTTTTTTTCTTTTTAAAATACATTTCAAATTAATTTCAGGAATGAGGCTTTTAGTGGAAATTCCAATGTATTCCTCAAAGACTTTGCTCGGTTTGGCTGTCTTACTGAGCTTTACCTATTGACCTTTCAAATCTCTTTTGAATCTCAATATGATTCAATTATGACTAATTGCACTGCTCTAGAAGCAGGTCCAAACCCCCTGTGAGATGTCCCTGAATATTAGCTCAGATAAGTCAGGCTTACCGGTGGATAACCAACTTATGTAGACTTAAGAATTTATGCTTTGCGTATTCCTCAAAGCTTACTAAGGGCTTTTCCAGTCCAGGCTCAGCTGTTCCATAAATTTCCACACTGACAGAACACAAAAGGTCAATTTTAAGGAATAAAATACATTTAAGAGAATCCAGCTTTTTGAGTTAGCTTTTTTTCCCCCTGAAACAAAAGCCTGTTCATATGTCAGCTCACAATGGGGCAGCACCAGTGGGACAGGGGTGCGGGGGGTGGGGTGAGGGGTGAGGGGTGAGAGGTCGGGTACATGCAGGAGCAGCGCAGAGGCCCTCAGAGCTGAATGAGGTCCATGGAGAGAGCAGGTGGGAGACTCACATGGAAGTCAGAGGGGAAAAGTCTGGCCCTTTCATGGTGAAGAGAAAAAAGCATTCCTGAGCCACTGGGATTATCAAGTTGCATAATAAACACTGAGGATAACGATATTACATAGATATTTGAGGAATAATAGTACTCTAAAAATGAATGAAAAGCCACATAACATAAGAGAAGTTATTTTGCATTCAGACTGTGCTCACCCCTGTCTAAAAACAAGCTGAAAACTGTAAGAAATCAAATATGGGCATTATATTTATATTTCAACTCCAGTTATTGTGTTAAATAAAAGTACTGAAAGAAAGATTGTAAAAGTATTTCAACCAAAAAAAGTCACTTCGGGGCATTTAAATGTATTGTGACAGTAGCTCAGTTGGAGTGTTTGTCCACTGAAGGTTGGTGGTTCGAATCTCACTCTTGACCTAAAAACAAAAGCAGTCAGATCCACTGATCCACTGACCCACAGGTTGGTGGTGCAATTCCAGCTCCCACAGATGAATGTTGTTGTTGTGTCCTTGGGCAAGACACTTAATCCACCTCACACCTAGTGTCTGCGAACGTAAAGCGCTTTGAGTGGCTTGAAGGTGGAAAAGCACTATACAAAAATGTAACGATTTACCAATGTAACCTGTTAACTCAAAATTCTGTCCATTCATTTGTTCACTGAAACATTTTTAGACATGTTTTTTTTTTCATTCATGCATGCATTTTGATTATAGACATTTCAAGTGACATGGACTTGATTAATTCCAGTATAAATAATTGCTATTTAGTGGCTTAACTATGACGTGCTCTCCTTAAAGAAACATGCCTATGTTCCCAGTCTGAAAAAAATCCAGACTACAACATAGAAAATTACAGAAAGAAAATGCAATAACAAGCCACAACTTGACATTTACAAAAGCTGGTTTAATTTAATCTACTATTCATCTAGGCTATATACATCTAGGCCTCTATATGTTTCTTACATATCAGTGAATTGTTACATCAAAATTATATTATACTGTATGCCCTGCTCTTGTCTGTTATTCATTCAGTATATGTCCACTCCATTTTTCCAAGAATCAAATCCCTTGAACTATTCTCTATGAACTGACTGCCTGCTTGGACCTTTGTGCCTCCTCAGTATTGTATTATGCTCAAGACAAATGAAAAGACCTGATAATTTGAGGCACAACACTTCAAGTAATAAGTCCACATTGATACGCTCGTCCTTTCATAACACATAAGCACTCTTCAAGTAAAATCCAATCATTTCCCCAAGACTCTTTTGATTGCTATAACACAACGATCACATTACAATACTTCTGTCTTCTCTCATGCACGACCTTATCTTTTTGAGTGACACAGGAAATTAATATAACCCACATCTGGCATTCTTTAATCTATTAAAGTTTAGATCTTGAACCCAAATATCAGTTTGTCTGATTGAAAACCAATCCTCCCAAGCTTATCTGGGCAGCGTGTCTGCACTTTCAGTTCCTCTCTAAAGGGATAGGTTTCCATATTACCAGCTGTTAATTATTCATTGGTGCTTGCTTGGCGCCTCCGTTGGAAAATAAAGCAAATCTATTGAAGCAGTGATACAGAATAGCACTTTGACCTTTCGGCTGAACCAAGAACTATTGTCCATTTGACTCCCACAGTGGGTAAGAGTGAAATCGTACCTCAACTGGAGATTATTTCTGGGATGTGTGAAAGCAAAATGCATATAGACACAGCACTGCAGCCCATAACGTGGCAGGACACTAGCGCACGTACTGCTTGACGAGGTAGGTACAGTTCCCATTGTAATGTGCAAAATGATATCTCTCCAGTGTTACCATCTCTATTACGGGGGAAGAGATTGTCTTACGCTTGTGGATTTGCTTCACAGGACACAACAAATGAGCTAGTGCTGCCTGGCATTCACTGGCAGTTGGTCCACACGGAGATCCAATCCATAAAACACTATTGATACAAAAGGGTTTTAGAGGAGGTGTCAAAGTTTGAGTTGAAATAGAGGTGAAACATTTTGGGTCAGCATCCAAACTAAAAACATAACTACATGTATACATCATTATGGTATTTTCATTATAAATTATGCACTTGCATTTTTACATGAAATTTGATTGGTTGTGATCATTACTGTAGTTATAGTCATAGTACTATTTAAAGACGGTACTTTATTCTCAACCTGTGAAAGGAAGGAGTAGGTAATTAAATCTACCCAACTTGTTCTTAGCATTTTCACACCCTTTGGCACAGACTTTTTGGGCCATTAGCATAGCTTTAGAACTGCTTTTTTTCAGACCAAAAGGTGAAGCAGAGTGCAGGAGTTTTATCTCAAAGTTCTGTTTAAAAAAAACAAAAAGTGTAATGTACCTTAATACACCAGTACTTTCCAAATGCAAAAACTTGTTTTACAGTTTAAGCCATTCATGTAGTTCACTCTGTGGTGGTGTCAGTCAGATGTAGCCTGAGGTACACTGTAAAAAGCAAGGCCACCAATTTGCACAATTGGCCTCTCTGCCCACTACCAATCAATTCTTCACACACCACCACATTCATGTAGGCCTGGCATGATAATTACTATATCGACTCAGCAGTCAATACACAATAGGTGGAACCATTTTTTGGGGGGGTCAATCTTTATTGTGGGTATTTTTTCTTTGTACTAGTTAGGAGGTTTTTGTCATTTTTCTGTACTATGGTAAGATTTGAGCTGTAGATGGTTGAATAAATAACTTATATAACTCAATAAGTGCTTTATTTATTGCGGCTCATGTTAACGCAGCTGTGCATATAGAATAGTTTTTTGGAGGTAATCCTGATTTAGTGTTATCATATCAATGGCTTAATTTCACTCAGAATTATCATTTATCATCAATATTTTCAACATCAATATATCATGCTTTGTCTGTTATCATGACAGGTCTATATTCATACTAAGCATAGTGGATGAAGTGTCTTGCCCATGGATAAATCAACAGTATTCATCGGTCAGAGCTGAAATCAAACTTTTGACCTTTGGGCTGGTGGACAGACAGAATCAGTTTACTGATAATGGCATTATGTTATGCCATATATAAAAACCCTTTTACCATGGCTTCAAATAACGGCATAGACCTTTTTCTACTGTTATTTATTTCATTTAATCTTTGTCAAAATAAAGCAGCACATTAAACCAACAAGTCCGCTACTTTATATTTATAATACATTAAGTTTATTTTAATGCATCCAGTTAACTGGATCTTAATCTGAAGACCATATACAGTAGATATGTCTTAGACCAGATCAACAGGTGCTCATTTGGGGATATTTTGTTCAGTTGACATTTCGTCTAAGCCCTTTATGTTTAGTGTCCCAGCGAAGCAGACACTTAAAGTTCAGGAAGCACTCTGGATCAGTGCGGTCAGCCAGATCTGCCATGGACGAGGCGGGACAAGCTCTAGAAGAGAGAAGAGATTGTGTGAATGTAATAGTCTCACTGTTTGAATGTGTTTAACTCTATCAGTGCACTTATAATGAGTGTGTCTTACATTCTTACATTCGGTTGGATTTTAACCTACTTTTACTCTGTTAATTGGTCCTGTTGAAAATTGTATTCATATAATATTTCCACTTTAAACTTGCAGTAAAACGTAACAGTAACAAGATCTAGCTATAACTCCTTTGGAAATACAATCCTAATGATATCATAAACAACACAAAATTAAAAAGCTATACTCCATCTCTGTGACCTCATTTTACACAACAAAAAAGGGACATTCTGAAGTCATATAATCTTTGACTAACCGGTCATTGTTTAACCATACGAGTTTTAGTCTCGTGCTCTGGGCGGCTGGTAGTACTGCTGCGTGGGTCTGCTCCGCCTGGGCTGCCCATCTCCCCCGCGACGGAACTCCAGTGAGCTGTCATAGTAACCATCTTCTTCATCCTGATAATTCATCAAGACAAGAGTGTTTAGAGATGTGGGGAAATATTTTAGTAGACCAATAATTCTTATGTGTGACTCTTCAAAAGCATGTCACACATAGCTTGCATGTTATTAGCTTGAAAATTGCAAACTCATCTGTAATCCATAGGTGAAAAAATATCTGATCTAGTGGGATGCATTTATCTTATTTACAAAGAAAAAGAAATAGCTATCTAATATCAAGCTATTCATGGGTTTCAACTTCCTATTAATCTGCAACATTCTAAGAACATTTGACAATTCAAAAGATATGACTTTTTATGTTGAACGGTTAATTGCTATGGAAACAGTGCTGTTTTCTATAGCTCTGTAACCCATGGATGAAGTGGCTATGAGTAAGCTTGTTGAGTTGTGTAAGAAGTGAAAACTGAATTGGTAACTTGCCCCTTTCTTACCAGACCATCAGCAGAAACAGGCTTGATGTTGTCCAGTAGGACTTCTTCACAGTTTCCATAATCACTGAACACCACTACGGCTGTGGAGCCAGACGGGTGCACCGCGTCTATGCTGGCGTGGTAAAACTTCACACAGAGACAGAAAATGGAGAGTTATTTTTAGAAGCGAGCAAGAAACTGTTGCCAAGATAATATTTACATAACTGTTTTGACATATCATCTATAATAGGATATCTACCAATATCTGCAAAAAAAAATCTGATAAAAATAAAATCACTGCCTGAAATCTTCCAAACAAGGGTATAAAGTGATATTTCTTCACATCATTCTGGTACGTCAATATAAACCATGACATTTTACAACCAAATTTAAGCATATTTCTGATGAATATTAAACCTATCATCTAACTGTCATCGGCCTAATGCCAAAAATATAATATTTACTTTACATTTAGTTTTTCCTGTGTTCACATGATTAGTCACATGATTTTTTTTTTATCTATGTATTAAGGGACACCCGTGTGCTTTTTTAAAATTGTCATGCTCTGACTAAGACCAGCCAGGTGGTTGAAAAGCATTATGCATTTAAGTAACTACTGCTACTACTACTACTAGTTATAGTAATAGTAATAATGGTGCCTTATGCGATAAAGAGTATTTATCAATCGTGTGCCTCGGGTTTGTACTTGCCCATTTTTACTTTACTAAGTAAGGGCAACATTTGGGAAGATGTGCATAATATACTTTTTATTCCATACTTATTACTTCCATAATTATTTTAAAATAATAAATGCCAATAAAAACACAGTCAAAACTAGCAGAAAGAAGACTGGCGAAAGTCATTATTCTATGGGGGTTTTAAAAGTTATTGGACTAGATAGGTCCTAAGTGTATAAAATAATACCTTGTTGTCTTCCCAGTACAAGGCTAGACACTGATCCCCAGGTCTCCAAATGTGTTGTGCATTATGACTCCTCTCCTGTGTTCGTTGACCTTTCCCCTGCCCTGCCTGGCGCCTATTAGACCCCCTGTTATTGTTACTGTTGTTCTTCCTGGGGGGAGCTTCTTTATTGGGGGGCACACTTGAGTTTTGTGGCGGCTTAATTGGCCCAGTCCGTTTGTGTTCAACGTCCCCATTTTGAAAGCAAAATTGTTCCCCTGCATTGAATCCTGGGTTACCTCCACCTCCTCTTGTGTGAAAGTTTGCAGGTCCGTTATCCCGTGGTACCTTGTCGAAATTTTCAGAATTTGGCCGTTCACCTTTGCCTTTCCTCCTGTTGTTGGGATTTACTTCGTCAAATTTGCTATCGGAGCGTTTTGGCCCCCCTCTTCCCTCTGAGTCATTGCTAATCGCAGCGTTATTAGTAATTCTGGGAGCATTATCTTTTGGCCCTTTTCGGTGAGTTGTGTTCACACTGTCTACATTTCGAGAATGGTGTTGTTGGAAAGACCCGCTAAAGTCCATCTGCTGCTGGGGTCCCTTTGATCGGGAGAATGTTTGGGAGAAAGTAGAAGCAGCCTGGTCTTCATGTGACCTCTCTTGACCTTTCCAGTGCAGAGGTTGCACAGTGGTCGGGGGTGTGGGGTTGGAGACAGGATCTTGGCCCGGTTTGGGAAAGTCTGTGTCTCTATGGAAACGAGGGGGTCTGTCGTTCCTCTGCTGCCGGTGGTCATTGTGGGAGGAGAAGCGGCTGTGAGATGGGCCTTTAGAGTAAGGCTCAGAGTTTGAAAAGTTTGGTTTGCCATCATGTTGTCGCTGTGATGCGTGGCTCTTTGGCTCTGAAAAAAACCCCAAAAAAAAACAAACAACAACATTCATTTATTCCTCATAATTAGCTCATACTGTGGTTAATGGTTCCAGCGTTTCTCCATCAGAAATAATACACACAATTTGAGGTACTATTTATACAACTAGTGATTTATTATATTAATGGTTACACTTGTGACAACTTGTGCATTTATTATGTTGTATTCTACCCAGATACTTCATACAGCTTAGTTTGTCATATGTTAGTTTTACTACAGTTTTGAATAAATACTTTTGATGCAGCTATGGAAAAAAAAATATTGTAAATATTCTGTTATATGAACTGTGTGGGTAATGGGTTTGCAAATGAGTTCTGAGCTAGATGGCCTATGAACATGGAATTAGCTGCACTTAAAGCTGTCTCTATCAAACAACTAGAGTAAGACCGATGTATTTAGTCAATATTTGCTCTTTTCACCATATCGGCCATCGGCCTTAAAACTCAAGGAGAGGCTGAGATTTAGTTTTGGCCGACCTGCTGCATAAAGCTTCATTTGAATACTTTAATATAAACCATAACTGCATCGGATTGCCTGGATTCTAAACAATCGATATCAGCCATGAAAAAAACATATCGATCGATTTCTGAAAACAACCATACATAAAAAAGTGAATATGAAGGAATCAAACCAGTTTTAGTTCTATATATTTGCTACTCACCATCAAGAGAGAGATTCCCCATCTTAGACTCCAAAAAGTCAAATAAAGTGCTTGGTCCAGACGGCCTTCCACCTCCCTCCTCTGAATCATCATTTCTAGATCGGCCTCTTCCTCTACCCCTGGCTAGCAACAACAAGTGAAGATAACAAAATAAGTGATTTTACAGAATGAAACAGCCTACATTTGAAAAGCTGAATTACCTGCAGCTACGCCAATAAAAGCTTTATAATAGCCCCCGTTCACACTTGTTTTACCACATAATAAAACCCACTTGCTCGTTTACTATGATCAAACATGTTGCCGCAGGTAGATTTTCAGAGCAGAAGTAAACAGAACCAGTTTCTGCAGGTACTCTCCAATGCCTATCTAAAAACAGCTTATGTTGTGAGCACTGCAATTTGTGGTAAATGGTCTAAAACAAGCAAGACTGTGGACCTTTGAGCCATTTTCTGTGCATTTGAAGAGCTCTATTCTTCACTCGTCCCTCCTCCTCCCCATTCGACATGAACAAGGTGCATTTAAGGCCACGCTACATTTGTCTTGGGGTCAAAAGAAGAACAATTTGTGTGTTTTTGTGTGTTGTTGTTGTGGCATACTGACCTCTTGGCTGGAACTTGTTAGATTCGGATACGGTGGGGCTTGCTCGGCTCCCACACTGGCTGGTCAGAAGGCTGTTAAGTGCCACCTCCAGGTTGTTGTTATTGTCCATCAGCGCTTGCCGGGCGGCCTCCCTGTTAAAGCCCATCTCCATGATGTCTCTCAGAGCACGCTCGTCCACCTGAGCACAAAGACACAAGGACAAAACAAACAAAAAACATGTCCGTGAAGAAGACAAGACAGACGCTTCCTGGAATCAGAAGGCTGCTTTGAGTGTTTCCTTATAAAGAACAGGCACACAAGGGACTAGCTTTGTTTTGTATGTCCATTTGAAAAGGTGGTAGTAACTGCATTATAGCTGAATATAAAAGCTGCATTGAACCTACGGATTCATAGGAAACTAGGTTAAGCTTAGACAAATGCAATAGAAAAAGGTACACAAAAGAACATTTCTGACAACAAATACATTTTAAGAAAATATTTAGATTTGCAGTGTAAACAGCCATGAACTATTCTGAAATAGTTCACAATAATAAGCAGGAAGGGGAAAGGATCTCTTCCATAGAATACAATAAAATACATAATAAAACTAAAAATAAATATGTACATTGCCAATGTTTGTGTTACATAGCATTTTGTTCGATTAGTTTTGGCTTGAGCTGGTTAATGTTCATATGTTTCTAATACCAGTAGCTCCATTTACAACAAACGCCAATGAGAATATATAGGCCTATCCCATGTGCCGTGGAGTAAATATGTTCCAGAACATGCCATAATAGCAGAGAGCAGACTCCAGTGTAATGTTATGTTGTTTGCATTCATTCAGGTCCCTCCATATACACTCACCAGCTCTCTGTAGTTGCTATCGGATCTTTCAGGTCTTTCTTCTCGTCTTCTCTGTTGGAACGAGTCCCGATTTCGAGAAGAGGTGGAAGTGGTGGATAAATTACTTCCTGCATTCCCACCTCCGCCAAATGTACGAGGACCCTGGCAATGCAGAACCATATATAGAGAATGAACATATAGTTGTGAATGTACTATAAATGCATTTTTTTCAATTTAATTTCACGACTTTTGGGATGGAAAAACAACTTTCCTAAAAAGTCTACCAAGAAATACAATAACTTTCACATCTTCATGCATTTGGGGCAATCTTGATTAGGGATTATATTGAAAGATTAATGGTTATAGAGGAAATGGTGGCAATACACACCTCTTTGGTCTTAGCCACCTCAGCAATGGCTGCCGTCCGCTGTTTTTCAAACTCGTCATTTTCGTCAACATTTTTGATGGCAGTTTGGGACTGTAGGGTCTTTTTATTGTCCAGCTCCCTACTGTCCACTTCCTCCTTACGAGCACACTTCTACAAAAAAATAAAATAACAATAATCCTCTCACATTTGTCTGATACTTCTTTTTTTCAAACTGAAAACGCTCTGTTTTGTGGTAATAAAGGATATGATACACTGTTTTTAAATGGAGGTACACTTTCACTAGAATCAGTTGAATAATTTCAGCCATGGAATCTTTACAAAACAAAATTAACATGTAGCTATTAACTTGAAAACTACCACTAAGTGACATGGCAAGGTGGAACAAAGCATTTTGAGCTTTAGGTATATAGACAGCCTAATAATACAGGATTACTCATGTGTGAATGAAACAAAATACATCTCTAGGTATGTTTTGATGAGGTAACAACATTATAACGTTGCGTAAGGCAAACAAATCCATTCCAATCCAATCTGAATCAAGAATCCATTGTAATATAGGACCTTTAAAAGCTTAACTAATACATTTAAAAGACATTTAAGCACATTTCTATTATACATAAAAATGAGGAATAACAAGATATATAGTTACATTTAGAAATGTATACAAAAGTATTCATTATATTCAATCTATAATAAAGTGGTCTGTTCATTTTACAGTAACCAAATCCCAATTCCACTTATGAATTTGTCATAAACGTATTGGGCTGTATTGAGCTGTGTTGAGTTTCAGACCATCAATGGTGAGTCAGCAAGAACAGCGATGGAAATTGAACTCAGGCAGAGGACCAGATGACTCACGTGTACAGGTGTGAGCTCTGCTACTAAAACCATTCATCTTCTGTTGGTTAAACCTGCTGTTGTTGCAGTACACAAACTAAAGACAGCTCCATATATTCTAGAGGAGGATAACCTACGAATCAATTTGTAGTAGTAAGAGTATACTGTTTATATGTAATCAACAGACATAATGGAGATGGTTTTTAGTTCCTAGTACAGTGTCTCCATGTAGAAATTATATATAAAAATAATAACATTGTTTACCCTAACACTGACTATGTTTTACCAAAGAGCTATTATTATAGAAATGCCATGTAAAAAGTTATGAGTAATCTTTCTGATTGATCACTCCCATGCTAGTTTTGTCAAGGAATAGTATGGAAAGGAGCAAACTGATGTGCCTTTGGCACATCAGTTTGCTCCTTTCCATACTGATGTGCCTTTGGCACATCGGTAGTGGCGCTGTGGACCACTGTTAAATCAGCAAACAGTAATGTGGGTAAGAAGTAGGGATGGGACTACGAACAATAATATTGTGATAAAAAGGGTAGACATTAATCATTCATGGGACATTTTATATAATTATGATAATCTCCAATAAAGATAACTGCTGTTATATTACCAGAATGTGCAGGGGAAAAAAATCCCCAAAAAACCAAAACACTTCTGCCTGATGATGTCTTCTGAATCATTGTTATAATAATGTAATTTGTTATAAGTGAAAAAAGCCGAAACCTATTCATAATATTAAAATTATAGTTTTTCATATCCAGAAGATTAGAGACAGAGGTAAATCCAAACTCAAAAAAGGTCTAGGAACAGACACATATGCTAGACTTATTATGCTACATATTCCATCAATCTAATGACTGCATGCACTTATTAAGGTTATAGTTACCACGGAGATAGATGATTGAATGAATGTGAAGGAATAACAGAAACACAAAACAAAATACAGTCATTGTGTAGAAAATTGCAGTCTATTGCCTAAGAAAGCATGTTTAGTCATACCAAAGTCTTTTTCTGAATATGCATTGAAATCTTAATTTTGTGAACGGCACTAGAACTGCACAAAACAACAGTTTCACCCCTGGAGGTAAGCTTAGGTAAGAATGACGCATCTGGTGCATCAAGAACAGAGTGATGAGAGTTTCAAATGTGAAAATGCTCTGAGTAACAAAGTGTAAATTGGTCTCTGACAGTCAGCCAACTATGAAAAACACTGTGATTGCCCTACACCACATTTTGACTAATAATAAAGAGGGATGCTACTGCAGACATCCATCATCAAAGTCCTCAAGTGGCCAGTGATAACAAAGTTTGCTCCAAAAACCCACAAAAGAGTGAAACTATTCCCAAAGTAAAGCCTTTCAGGTTTTAAAAGAAAGAAAAAAAAGGTAAAAAGATGAAAAGATGCAACTTAGGTTTTGATGGGATACTGCTGTAAAATCTATTTTAGGAACTGTATAAATATATAGATGTAAAAAGGCTTGGGATAGATAATAATTTACTATGCTTGATGCTCAAGTTGGAAGTGCTTTAAAAAGGCAAAGCCAAGTCTTTCAAAAGGGCAACGGCTTGAAATGTTCAAGAAAAATAAACAAATATAAACAAGGTTATATTTTATGACAATAGAATGTGATTTTCAATATAGTAGTAGTAGTAGTAGTACTTTCTTGTATATTCCCACGTGGTGTTATATCTATTAATCCTTCAGTCATCCAGGTAGGTTCCATAGTGGTCCATGGGTGTATACTAGTCTATGTGGTCATATACTTGTTCTGATAAAACTCAAGATCATGCTAAAGCAATTCAAAACAGGTAAATTTTTGTCATGGAACCACCATCTAATAATAACTGTACGTCACGTACTGTTTTGTCTTGTTACTTAAGAACCTTCCCAACACTAAAAGTAACTGTAAAATGTTTTTTCATTGTTGTAATTGGGGATGATTTACAACAAATTCTTGCATTTTTATAGATTCATGATTCAGCCCTGGTTAGTTATTTGAAATCAGAAAATAAATCTAGCCCCTAGCGCATATTATGAGGATGCAGTAACTTCTATTGAAAACCAATCTATATTTTTGTGTATTTTTCACATTCTTCTGGAGTTTGCATTTAGAGTGAAGAGAGTGCAGCTCAAGTTGTTTGTGTGGTTTTACAGTGAACGTACCTGACCAAAAGGCACAAAAGGAGGAGGTCCGCCTTCTGCTCCAATGTTGTTCCTGCTGTGTTTGGCCAGACTCTGTAGGACGAATGATAAAGAGAAAGGGTTTATTCTGGGTAAGGCTGGCAGAGGAAACGTCACAAGATTAGCATAGCTTCGAGTGCACTTGCTTTTAGATGTAAAATTATTATTATTAATGTCAGGACATTGTGTCATTTAACAAAAGCTGAGTCATCCTTAAGGGAAAATATCACACTCACCCTTTGAAGTTCCCATTTCTCAACCATGTGATCTACCTCTCCACCAAGGACACAGATTTTAGAGTCATCGAGCAGAAGGAGGCCATTTTTAATATGAACTGTACCAAGGAGCTTTACTTTAGTGCCAGGGGGAGTGTTGAGACTGTAAAAGAAAACAAAGTAGTTTTTAAAATGTATTTTCATTTTTTTATTTAAAGGCACACTGTGTAACTTTTCTGGTGGGAATTCCGTCATCTGTTTGTCTGCTTCGACATGTTATTGCCTTGGTAAAGCATGAACATCTTAATGAAGATAAGCAGATGCACTATGGAACTTTTCTGATGGAAAGTTCCATAGTGCAGCTTTAAGAAACAAATGTACAAACATGCTTTGAGGATGGCACGTGCCAGACCTCACACCCGACTGCTTCACCCGCACCACTTTGTAAATGACATGGAGCAGTGCCAGGGGACGGGCTGCTGAGGCTAGGAGAGACTATTAATAATCCCAGCTGCGCAGCCGCCCTCATGCTAAATTAAAAGCCCCTCTATCTCATCAGGTCTGATAAGGCCTCTGCCTCTCTCATTAAGGAAGCACAAGGACTTAGAGGGATTTCCAGCTACTGATGCCGGACGCCAAAGCAACAATTATAGATTTCACTCGGAACCCCAGGATACATGGGCTGCTCTCCTGATACCAGACGAGGCACGAGAGAAGTACTTTTGCCTCTGTATTCAATCAGAACAGAAATCTAACAATGATACTATTGAGACTGTTATCAATGTTACTGCTTAATACCAACTTGTCATCAGTTCCTATCACTGTCTCACACGCTGTAGCAATCCCCAACAGGCCTCCTAATCTATTTCATCCTTCTCTGCCTCTCACTTGTGGCTGCACGCACGGTCTGATTCAGCAGACAGTTTAGAAGCATTAAGCACTGCTGCTGGCAGAGAACGCTCTGCTCATAAAGAGGGCATTTGTTCTGCTCTCTCCTCTGCTCCCATCAGGAAGTCCAGGCCCACACTCGGTCATTCCACCTGTACAGTCGCCATGGCAGCGGTCACCAAGGCCACCAGTGCTGCGAAGGAGATGCAATTAACGCTGCAAATTGTCAGATCAGCTGCCACAATGTGGAAAGTGCAGTTAAAGGGAAAACCGAGGCATGTGCTTGGGTTAGAAAGATGACAAAAAGGTGAAGGAGACTCACTGTGTTTACTTATGAGACACTGGAAAAACATCTGACCTTCAACTATGTAGATATTACAATGTTGTATTTTGAAAGTGCCACCTGGTAAGCACTTAGCTCACATACTATTTTGATCATGTGAAAAAATGAAATAAAATTGGACAGCTCACAGTGAACAGGCAGGAGAGGGTCTTGGTTACCTTATCTTGGACAGGTGTTGAAACTCCAGCCCCACACAGGTGGTATGGCCATCTGTCATTTGGAGGCGCAGCATTCGAGGTGCGCCCTGGGACTCCTCGTGGTCTTTAGGAGCAGATATATTCCTCACCTTCTGCACCTGGAGAACACATGGTCCCTCCAACTGCAAATGGTAAAAAGAGAAATCTGACATTTAAAGACTAGAATGATAAAAGTTCAGGTTAAAAGATCAAAGACCATAACTATAGCTTAATGTGAACACTAAATTGCATTATGTTACTGTGTGCAACAGTTTCTGTATATTCATTAAAACTCAGACATCTGTGGAATAGTCTTTTTTTTTATAAAGGTAATGCATTCTCAAGCAGATTCAGCTGTTTGCCAGAGTATCAGGGCCATCTAGTGGCATTGATGTGAACATCCATGGTTGTACATTACCACGACTGGCTGGATTAGGTTTGTGTAAAACAGACACTTACCTTTTCAACTTTTCCACTGTTGATGTCTGTTGGTAGAAATTTCTTCCCAATAGGCCTGAGATCACTCTAAAACAAGACAAGAAAGGGCAAGATTAAAGCAATCATCAAATAAAAAACAAACAAAAACAACATTTTATTGATTCAAAATAATTTAACAAAATAAAATAGTTGTACACAGACTTAAAGGTAACTTATGCCAAATAATGTTTTAAATGCTGACTTTGTTTATCTATACAGTGGAACTATTATGTGGCAAATGGTAGATAAATCTATTTAAGTCATACGACAAGGAAGCAAACAAAGCAGAAAGTTACTGCTCTTGCCAGTGAGAAAGTAAGGGAAATATGTGCACAACACATTGACATTCAGTTTGTTAAGCCCCTATGAAGACTGCTGTTCCAATATGTTCCACCTGATCTTGTGTCCAATCCGAGTATCAAGTGACTAAAGCAAACCCAGTTTCAAATGTCAATTCTGTTTAGCAAACCATGCATCAATAATAATTGAGAGGTTGTTGATTCTGTGAGAAAGCAATAATTCACAAATGTCAAACATATTCAGGCATACGATTGTAAATGTCATAATAAATTTGTAACTACAAAGTGATATTCAAATATAAAATGTCAGTGAGATGCGGATGTGGGTGTATTTGTAGTATTACCACTTTAACAGGGTCACAACTAATTAGGTACTGTTGGTGCATGAAAAAAGGTGTATGAGGCAAATCTGTTTCAGTAACATGATAACACGAATATCCTCGTTACTCATTAAATTCATTAAAAATTACTGGCAGGTTAGCAGTCTTTATTCTAGGGTTGCAGTAATTGGTTGACTAATTGTGACTAGCCAACTATAAAACATGTATTTTGATAATTGTATTTGTACTGTACAAACACAGTGGCATTATTACATCAAAATGTCAAAAAATAAACTATTTCTCATTTTCATCAATGATTATTCATAAATGTTGTCTATTTAGACGTCTTAAGTCAAAACAGCTCAACCTCTATTTGGCTCATAATGAATTTCTTAGTCTCAATGGACAATAGAATATAGGGATATATTTACAAAACCTTTGTGCATGTGCTAAATGCATTGGACACAATGGACACACACACAAAAAAAACAAACAAAAAAAACACAATGAGATTATTGTGTTTTATCGACGCAGTGCCGATTTTGCTCCTGGGTCCAAGTGAATCTGCAAAATGGGGCATTTTGGCCAATATGCAAAAACAAGGAGAAGAAAATGCAGATGATGTTGTTTAGCAGGTGCTGCTTGATCTATCAAGATGCTGAGAACAAAAACTTTGTGGAAGTTTAACATGTTGGATAGATGATCTGCGGAGGATACAGTTACAGTTTCTGCAACAACGGTGCATTAAAAGTGATGTAAAGTAAATGTCTTACAAGTCTACACTTGCCAATTCAAGTTAAAATGATCTAATAATTACACTGTTTTGAAGGCACTTGTCACACTTTGGCTCTGCCCCTTGTAAGTCACAAAAGAGGAGAGTGTCTCAGCAGCTGCTCTTTCCAACAAATCGGGCTTTCACGTCTGTCTCTCGTCCTTAAAGTCCTGAATGCAGATATTGGTGGTTCATGCAGTGTACGGGAGGAGATCACTAATCTCCTAGATGCAGTGCTGGTCCCAAATGGCCAAGCCGTACGTGCGACAAATTCGTTTGTGCATCTTTTCTTCCACTATACAGTGTCCCAGACTCAGTATTTTCAGCAGCTCTATGGACTACAGTAAAAGTTTAGCCTGGGTTTCCAAACATGTCTCTTGTGCACGTACATCAGCTGTTTCTCTTTACGCATCTTTGGTTTGGCTCTGGATGATGCTGGGGACGTGCACAAGGCTTGTCTGTCTATGGGCAATCTAAAATGAGCACGGTATAAATCTGATGATAAAAAAAAGGGAAATTGCAGCTATTTTTAATTGTTTTCAGTGAATGAAAAAAAAGCTAGACACAAATAGGAATAGCAGTGAGCATATGTCAAAGTCATCATATTGTGTAGACCTATGCCAGTGAATTCACTTTCATTCATTCATCAGATGCTTAATTCTCATTTACATATTAGAATTGCAGTAGGAATAAGAGGTAGTTTCTAATGGCAAATCAGGTGCAACACGCCCACAAATAGCACATGCAATTTTTCAGTTTGCACTCGTAATTTTGCACCTGGCTTAGTTAATAATCCCCATAGTCTGGAACCTGTTCTTTTGACCCAGAGTTCTGATGGCCGTGACTATATGTGGTTTGAGAGCTCACAAAAAGTAAAAAATAAAACTTAAAAGTTCAAATTTACTGATAATATTCAAGTCAAAAGTGTTGTGTTTTCCACATATCAATAATATACCAAATATAGGAGAGAGCTTTTACTGTACTGTACTTTATTCTGTATTGTTAGGGTAAAATAGTTATTATCACACAGGAATTGTCCAAATGAAGGACGTGTGATTATTGACTTCAGACTTTCCTGACCAGGTAACCAGCCCAACAGACCAATATGACAGTATTGCAGCAACAAGTGACATAGAAAGAATTAAGTGAAAGAACAAACTTACATCCAGTGCAATACGTATGATGTCATTGGCTGTTACTTTTTCTGCAGCACCTTTGAGCTCTGATATGCCATCATCACTGAGGTACCTGCAGAACAAAAGCAAAGATGTAAGAGAGCACAGAGAGCTAGACTATAACGATATGCAAGTTTCATTCAAAACAGATGACAGCTATTCATTTTGAATGTAATTCACAATGAAATATACACCATTAAGATATAACCAACCACGTATGAGTATATTTCATTGCAAGTTAACCAAGACTTTTCTCATGAAATAATAATAATATGGTAAACAGCACATTTGTTTACAAACACTCTACTTCGTCATTTGGAGCAAACTTATGGCGAAAGGAATGAGAGCTATTAATGAACAGAAGCATCTAACATTTGTAAAAATCGAACGTTCATGCCTCACATGCCAACAGAGACACAGCGGGTGTGGATTTACAGATAAACGAAAGCTAACTGCATCATTCGCTGGTAAGATTAGCTAATGCTGTGATTAATTGTTATTGCCATATTTGTTTGAGCGCAGTTTCCCCTTTATTCACCAACACGCTTAACAAGGCGGCCTACATCTGTGTGTAGCCTATAAAAACAATAAGGTGTAAACAATGTTGTTGCCCTCTAGCAATCAAACAGGCATCATAGCACCCTAGTTAGTTAGCATGCTAGGATTACACTAGCCACAGTGGCACCTACCAGCCCTCGTTTTTCAGTAAATCTGATAATTCCGTCATCTTCGTCCGATCCGGAGAAAACCGGAGGTTGATAAAACGAATACTTCAGTAATAACACAACTGATGTGACTATCTAAGTCTGAAAACCATGTTATTCGACCTATAAAAGAAATGAAGGCTGCTAAACATGGACCATCCCAACGTCAACTACGTCATTGACCAAGACGCATTGTACGAGTGCCGAAAAGGAAAAAAATATGTTACACGACGCAATCATGTCGGCTTTTTGTCTAAAAATATTATCTAACAACGAAGTTCTAGTTAATTGCATTTTGATTGCATTTTCAAAAATGCCGCATTTGGCCATAAGCTACATTTATTTAACACAGCATAAGTGTGCAAACGCAATTATCAATACCACCACACGATGGCAGCAAAAGCACATACAATAAGAGCTTGAACAGTTTATTATCATACTATTTATTTATGTACTTAGATTAAAAGATTTCATAAAGACAAATGACACAATTAGTTCATGGCTGATTCTAAATGTAATGTAATAGTTGAGAACCATCCATGGAGTCTTTTTTTGAGATGGCATGAATTTGTGTGTCATATGTTGTGTGATTAATTTATGTGTCCCTTTATAGATTTCAAATAAGGGGAGATGGGTGGGTAGGTAGGCTATATTTGCGGTGAATCTAATCTACCAATTTACTAGTACTAACCAACTAATAATCACTGGATTGGGAATATTCAGTCTCAGTGTGATGTGTCTTTCTAGTCATGTCTTTCTGCATATCTTTCATTCGTGTCATCTGCTTCTGTTGCCCTTTGTTGCCAATTCAGTGACACTGACATCTTTTTAAATTAAATAAAACTGCTTGTTCAAAAACTTTATCCTGTTGTGGGCCTAATGTCTGACGGCTTGGATCGTTGTCCTGTTATTTACAGGAAACGTATACTCTGAATGAGAAACAGAGAGTTATAATGGTTGTAACTGACTCTTTAAAACTGTACAAATTTTGTGCAACGCTTAATTTTCCGACAGTTTCCCTTTCTACTAGGGATTAGGATTGACAGTTCTATTGTCCAATCAGAATCTGTATTATTTGTAAATAAAGACGTTTGCCCAATCAGAGTGAAGCGTTTCTACGTCGGCGAGCGCCATTGGTCGAATCAAACGCTCAGAGGCGACAGCCAAGGTGCGCGGGTCTGTCAAAATCGTGCTTCACAAGACTCTCTGGAAAGCGGTAACTATTTTAAAATGAAAATAATTTAGATCCGAGTTACCAAACCTTTTTGATTTATCTGTTAAAGAGATTAGGATGTTTCGGAGCGCTTTGGGGAGTAGTGGAAAGTTTCCACTGGAAACTTCTGCGTATCGTGCAAGCATATTAATTGGATTAGCGTCGGGTAAAGCCTGCGCTATCAAAGGCTAGTTAGCTCAACTAGGTAGAGGAGCTAACGTGTTTTACAGTGAGAAAAAATATGTCTTGTAGATGTACTAACGCCAGACATCGGTTACAGCAAGGATTAAATGTGACCGTGTTAAATGTGTAGATGACATTTTGTGATTCTTAGGATTTCAGTAAGATTTTGACTGTGTCTCTTGTTAGAAGCATCATGGATAGTTACGGTCCTCGGTTCGACTCCTATGCTGGACGAGACAAATCTCAAAAGAAGAACGGCTCTGCCCACAGTTCTTCCTATTATGATGAACGAGATCGCAAGCCTAAGTTTGTAAGTAATTCTTTAATTTATCTCATACTGAAAGACGGATGCAAATTATGTAATTTATGTAATTTATGTAAATGTACGTGGACAGTAAATCAGGTTGGGTTAGATCTCAAACTAATGGAAAAAAAAGCACTTTTTAAGTCTACTGCGTGGCATCCTAAAATACCTCCAAGTACACAATTGCACAACGATATGAGGACTGCAAAGACAGGAATGCATTCTATTTCAAAATTACAAAGCACTGATATTTAATTCACACATTTTTATACCATTGTTTGTACCTATTTTATAGACTATTTTTGAAGTTTGACCTTGACTGTTGACTGCCTTTGTGAGCCGGACACTTTCAATGAGCTCAGTTCATCCCTTAATCCACATACCACCTACGGCAACAATAAGATTTCCTTGTTCTCTTTCTGTACTTTTTGATACACTGCTAGATTTAAGATGTAGACTCCCTTCAAGGTCCATTATTAAGGAATAGATGCTCTGAATAATCTAGCAAACTAGCACGCTTAATAGAGGGCACTAATACATTTCTTAGTTGTAATAAATAAATAAATACTTATATTTACTGCACAAATGTGGAAATGTGCAGTAGTTGAAGATAATAAAACTTAAAAAAAAAATATATATATATAACATAATGCATGATTTTATTATCTTTTTTATCTTTTATTATTTTCAATTCTTTAAATTGATTAATTTTATTTGAGGAATCTAAGAGTTACATGGCGAAACAACATCAGCATAAAAGTATTAACTAACTTGGAAAATAAACTGCCACAATAATATAAATAGGTAAACTAAATGTTTGGCATTTGGATCACTTTGGCTGATAGCACAATTGGATGGTGTATGACATTTCCATGGCATTTATGAAATATATCTATAGCTTAAGGTTAAGGTACATGTTATTGAATGTCTTCAGCATTTGACCCATCCTTAAATGCCGCTGGGGAAACCTGTCAGGAGCAGTGGGTGGCTGGGTGCAGCAGTGCTGTGACCAGGGACCCATCTCCAGAGCTAGGCTTGCTCTACCTTAGCTGAAGGATTATACCTATGGTGCATGTTTTACCTATGGTCTATACAGTGAAGTTGCATATTTTATTATGCTTAACAAAAACAAGTAACTTTTTTTTTTTTTTATCTAAAATGATGTCTGAACAATCTGAACTCTTGAATTATGGTGCTGGAGCCTTCCGCTTTGGAATATTTCCTGCTTGTTTTTCTCTATAAAGGATAACTATATACAAATCTTTTCCAAAAGGGGGCACTGTAATACCACTATATTATATGTAGTTTGGAGCGGGAGTTGCCTTCAAAAGCTTCTTCATTCTGCTCAGTGCTGCCTGTCCTTTCGAGCAGAGCAGTATCAAAAGGAGAAAAACACACTAGATATGGTAATGAACATAATGAAATGTGTTAATGTCCTTTTGAGATGCTTTGAGAAGCCTCGGCTCCTATATATAGAGCAAAGGAAAGTAAGAGACAGGCTTCATGTTAGACAAAGCAGCAGGTTATTTAAAGCTCTGTAAAGACTTTAGAATTACATTAATAATACCAACTCAGTCGTAGAGTAGCAGTCTCCAAAATCCATCCAAAAACTATTTACAAGTAGGACTAAAGACAGCAATCTGTATAGGTACAACTAAATGTCAGTATTACAATATTCATAATAATAGGATCAAGAGGAACTTAGGCCTGTCATGATAATTACCATATTGACTTATCTTTCAATACATGATAGGTGAAATCTTCAATAACATTACTGTACATATACAATATTTTTGGAGGTAATCTCGCTTATCGGGTTATGGTTATCATGTCAGGGTTATCATGTCAGCAATATATCGAACTTCATTTGGTATCGTGACATGAGGCCTGTCATGATAACACATTTTGAAGCATGCTAAAGAGAAATATTGCAATAAATGATCATATTGAACCTACCCTATGCCACTAATTAAGAATTAAATAATGCAAGATAATCCCAGTAAACAATTAAATTTCATTAAAAGACATGAGCTGCAACAAATAAATTGCAGAATCTACCATAAAAGGGTCTTATTCACCACTTCGCAGCTCAATATTATCGTGTTGCAGGAAAAATACCCAAAATCTCCCCACTTTTGCAAAGAAAAAGTGCTCATGATAAATATTGAGGCCCAAAATATATGATTCTAACATTCATATGTTGAACAGTAATTACATGCTAGGCCTATTCCATTGACCATGAAACTTAAAATCCATAGTCATGACGTACTTTGCCCTATATCAATTGCTTCAAAAACATAACTGTCAGCTGGCACTTGTGTCAGCATTTTGATTGTTCTGCTTGCTAACTGACTAACACGTTTCTGGGTTTTCTTTTTAAGCATTCCTCCTTTTCCCGCTAAGTGTGTGAGGTTACTTGTCTGAGTTAATTGAAAAAGATGTTATCGTCATTTAATTAAATGAACAAGGTGATAACAGAAGGTAAAATGAGTTCAGTGGCACTTACAAATTACTGTTGCCGGGTTTGTCAGCTGGTTTGTCCATTTTAGGATTGGAAATGCTGGGGATGTTTTGCTCTGTGCCAGTTGGCTAGATATAATGAGCTATAGTATATTAAAGACACATGTTAAATTGCTGGTCTTTAAGTATCTAATTAGAGATGAGGCTGAATTAATAATGGATCTGAGCTAAGGCAAGTGTCCCCAGTTTCCCCCAAATAAAATGGCACAGTGGACTTTTAATTATTGCGTTTCAGCAGCAATGGCTTTATCACATCCAGTGTAAGAGATCAGAGGGGCATTTTAGCTAATGATAAGAAATGGCATAGCAAAGGCTTGACAAGAGCTGTTTGGATTGCAATACGTTGTTCACATAAAATCTGATTACTAGAAATTAAATAATTATTCTCAAAATCAATTCATTTGTCTTCGCTATGATTCACTTCGCTTGTCTTTGCTATGATTCACTGCTCAAGACTTAATGCTTTTCTACCTTTTTACCACACCTGTAAATGTACATTTATTTTTATTTTATTCTGTGTCCTCTGTAAATTATTTAAATTTGCAAGGAGCCATCTGTACATCATGGCAACAGACAACAGATGAAAACTAGCCTCTTGGCTAATTCTGGCATGTTAAACAGTTACTGTTGGTCAACATGCACTGTCCGCTATAAATAAATAAATAAATAAAAGAGCACGTGTTTATCTTGTTAGCATTAATATTTCAACAAACATTGCTTTTCACTTTTTTTGGGGGGATTGGTGCAGCGAATCATCTGCCCTCATTTAACCCCATTCTTTCTGCATGATCCTTCACACCAGCTGCATTTTTCTTATCTTTGTTTTTGCTCTTGGTCTTCTGGTTTCTGGCAGCTCTAGTGTCAGCATCCTTATATATATTCCATATCCCTCCTCTGCCCATAGCGTCAGTTTCACAATAGCCCGGTTATTGTTATATCTACTAGGAATGCAACAAAATATTTTTTTCACGATTAAATATATCTTACCTGTGTGTTCTTCAGGCTTAAATTGCACTGGAATCGCACAGATATTTTCAAACATACGATTCCCCTATTATTTGAAACCTTTCACTCAGCCCTTCATTTCATAACAGGTGATGAGTTTAAAACCCATCACAGTACACTCTATGAAAAAGTAGTTTGGTCATCACTATCTGTCAGAAAAGAACAACACTGTATAACATGTATTTATAAGGGAATACACTGCTGGAATAATTAACTTGCTTGTTGACCATTGATATGGGAATTTTTTATTCAAGATCACATGATCTTTATAAGTCTAAGGACTGGCCACACCTGGACTGAGATGGGGAAAAAGGACTTTTGGTTATTTTGCTTCCCAAAAATGGAATTTAATAATCTGGTGACAAACATTTATACTCACAACTATTCCTGTTTTTAATGTTTTAAATTGTACTTATGTAGTTATTTGTTTTGTTTGTTTGTCATTAGGCTCTCCCTGTATAAATAAAGATAAATATATGAAATAAATGAATTTTTAAGGTTAATTTCCAATAATATATTATTCTGTTTTACTTAACTACTGTCTGTTTAAATATAGCAGAGTTGGTCCTTTATGTCCTTAAGTTGGTTTTGTACAAATCTGTGAAATTATGGCTGGATTTGCGAGCTGGAGGAGTGACTTAGTATTGAACACAATACACAAGTGACTCAACATTGAGTATTGAACTACTGAGTATAGAACTGAGTATTGAACTACTCAGTATTGTATTGAGTATTATTGTATCCCCATTCTCTACTGTACTTTTTTTCCAGGTTGGATGGATGTCTTGATTTCTTCATTTACTGTACTAAACTCCAATGAGCAGATAATTTTGCCTCTGAATAGGCCTGTCGTTCAATATATGAAAGCTGGAACAATAGTTTTTTGGGGTCATTATTTCTTGTGTGTACATTTTCTTTGAACTACTGGGGAATTTCAGGTTATTTTTTATCTATGATGATATTTAAGCCATAAAAGTTGAATTAATAACTTCTATGACTTCTATAACTTCATTACAGATGCACTAAAATGTTTAATTCTGCTGTTTGTTTATTGCAGCTCATGACTTTTTAAGAATATTATAGATTTAGAATAGTTTTTGTGGTTTAAATCTGCTCTTGGATTATTTTCAGTGGCACAAATTTGTTTCTGTATTATTGTTTATCGTGTGTATATATATATATATCGAACATCAGAATTTGTTATTGTGACAGACCTCTCTGGAAAATCCCCTCCAAAAAAGCATTACCAATATTTTATTCCCCAACCTGGTCAAAAAGTGTAATCGAATATCTAAACTATTTGTCAGTCTACATTGCTTCAAATTGACCAGGGAATAGGTGTCCGTACATTCTTTTTATTATTGCGATCCTTGTTATCATCTGCTCACACATTCACTGGCTCGCTGCAGAAAAATCTGAAAAAACAAAACAAAGAACAAATTCATAGCTTCAGCCCTTACTGGCCCTTATGCTGACAGCTTGGCTCGCTTTGACGCATGTGTAATTGCTTCTATTGTTTTTTTGGGGGGCACGAGGGTGAGTTCAGGTGAGCACTCTGGAAGGCTTAAGTTGATGGCATTTAAGGAGTTTGAACAAGCAAACAAGACACAGGATCCAAGTTTAAAGGAAACATTAATGCAGGCGGTCTGAACACTGTTAATTCTACCACAGTAATTAGCGGGGTAGCCTTCCTGACAGGTTGACATATTTAACCCTACATAATATTAATTAAACACCAACCTGAATGGCTAATTGGTTTCTTTCTGACCTGCTGTCACTCCTAAGATATTAACCTTTCTTTTATATGTGTATCAAATCAAAGTTTGGGATGTTTTCAAGGTTTTTTTTTGTAGAATACCAATTAGATTTAATCCATTTTTCATTTTGACTAATAAGAAAGTACAGATGGCAACTTCCCAAGCGGGCTCTGGCAAACACAAACCCAAAAAACCTGCTGGAACAGAAGCCGTAGGACTGAACAAGTTGTCTGGCCGAAGATATTTCTACAAGGCACGCTGATGACAACTTGCCAAATGCCAGTCACATCTTTCGCAGCTAGTAGTTCCTCCTTTCTAATTTGCTGGCAGCATTTGGAAGCTCTTGTTAGAAATAAATTGTACTTTAATTGAAAAGATAGAAGTGCTGTCCACAATCATGCATCCAAGTTCATTCTCTTTACTGCCAAAATGAATGTCTAGGTTTGTTTATCAAGATCTTTCATTTGAAAATGGTATTAATTTATCAGTGTGTTACTTCATCTTTGCAGTAATTACAAAGTGCCATAACAACTCAAATAAAAAGGGAGAGAGTATCAAAGTAAAGTTCAGATTTTTTATGAAGTTAAAAATTTCTTAAAAGTAAGCAATGTAACTTTTGTGGTTGAGGGCTTGCCACGTCTTTGTTGTCATGGAGATGTTATTTCTCTGCCTAGAATATTCCACAGCATGGCATTAAACTTGTGTAAGACAAGCCAGGAGATACTGCCAGACCAAGTTACTGGTTAGATCTGTAGCGAGGTGACCCCTTTCACTATGAGGATGCATGATTTATAGCAGTTAAGTTAAAGGCATCTCCATGGAGACAAGCAAATGCTGTATCCCCAACCAAAAATCTTGTGTACCTTTTTAAATACGATTAACCTGTACACATAACCAGTTTATGAAGAAATGGTCCAACCAAACTGGGTGTGTTAACCGGTATAATTAATAATAATATGTGAACATTTTTAACCCTACTCTAGCCTACATAAACTGACATACATTTTTGTGTTTTTACTTTTAGCATTTGCCATTTAAAAAGATGATGGCAGATGATGTGGTAAGATGTTTTACGTTTGTGTTTTCTCATTGACTAACAAAAAATCTTTTCATATGCTGCTTTTAAAAACTCATTCATTTCATGGTCCAACTGGTGTAAAATGCAAGTTATGTACCCAAAACACCCCATAATAATTTCCAAAATGCACTAACCTCCTGTTTTAGGTCCTTTTAGCCTAATCTCAAGACATGCTTTTCTATATCATACTGTTTATTACTAAGTTCACTATACTCATTTCTTTGTTTATTTTATTTATATTTTCGTTCTTTCAACAGTTGGACAGATTCGCCAGCATTCGTATCCCGGGCAGCAAAAAAGACCGCCCCCCTCTGTCCCATGTCAAACACACCTCGAGTGACTGGTCCATCCCTTCATCGTCATCTTTGAATAGATTTGAGGAGCTTTCATCAAAAATCACCTCTGAAAAGGAGATCCTGGCTTTGTTTGAAAAAATGATGGTAAATTTATTTAGAATTAGAATTGCAATAGCCTGACATATTTGCCTGATACCTGAAAGAATAACTTAACTTTTATCCTTTGCAAATAGTGCAGAAACTTTTGGTTTGCCGAATTTCTCTTTTGCACCTACCACGCTGTTTCCTTCAATTTTTAAGGGCATCTCACAGGTTTGGGGTTATATTCCTGTGCATTTTAGATGATAGAGCTAAAGACACCATCTCTTCAACAGACTTTGAATGCCTGACTGATAATCTGGTGTGAATATTTTCAGTGTTCAAAGTCATTTTAACAGTGGGAAGTATCACATCTTGTCTTGGGCTCCACTGAGAAGGGCTCTGGCTGTGAAAGCTTAACCAGCGAAAGGGAGCTTTGCTTGCTTTGCTTATATTCAGCCCTGGAGTTGAGGATTTGAAAGACAAATGCAAGACGCTGCTGTCCGTTTGCATCAGCCTCCTTCTCTTTGTGACCCCAGCTGTACTACACCTCAGTACAGTGTGGAGTTGCATCATGGTTTAGCTTACTCACAAAAGACATTCGGCCAGAAATAAAAAGAATGTGTTATGGGCCATATCTACCCCATGTTGTGATTAGAAACACAGCGCAAATATGAGCACACTGTTGTCTCAGACATAATCATATGTTGGTCTGCTTCTCTTTCCTACACAGCCCAGGCATCATAAATGTTAGATCTATTGTCAATAAATCCTAAGATTACATTTTTTGTAATATTAATGTTTTGCATCACAGAAATATATTATGTTTTGCATCCCCAGGATATATTATTTCACTTCATGAAGCACAACCTCCAAATCTTTAATTTAATGCCTCTAGGCTTAATGGTAAGGGAGGTGGGTGTGCTATATATTTAAAAAATAAAATGTCAAATGGTACCTTTTAAGAGCGTTTTAATGACTTTTAGCTTTTAGACTTTTTAATCGTTGTATGTGGACTGTGGTGATATATAGATTAAAATGTATTCCGGGGATCTTTTAAAAAATATTTTGTTGTCTCTTCAGGAGGACATGAACTTGAATGAAGAAAAGAAGACTCCACTGAGAGAGAAAGACCTCAACACAAAAAGGGAAATGGTCATTCAATACATGGCTTCTGCAGCAAAAACGGTAAGTTGTATCGATAAACACGTGTTGGGTTGTCTTGGTAGTATGAGATTTTGCTTTAGTTTTCTGTGATTTTTGGAAGTGTCATGTCATGTTATCTTCAATGTGACTTTTGCCATTAACGGCCCTCATCATGCCTGTGGGAAACCATCATTTTCAATTAATATGAGTAAAAAAACCTTGTATGTTGTATTATATTTTTTATTATGTCAGCTCCTACTGCACTATCTCTCTTGCTCCATTTTTTTTCACTTAAATCTTGGCCAAACTGAAGAGCATTGATTTTTGTTCTCCTGGAGCTGAAAACCGCTGACCTGTGTTGTGTAGTTGACACAAAATCACCCTTTTACCTCTCAGTAATGCTATTACTGATTCGTCTGCTCTGCCCCTTGTTGCTCACCACATGTAGTACAAGCCTGGCTTTATTGTCTGCGCACAAAGAACACACTCCAGACTGAGCCGGCATCTGTAGACCAATGCAAATAAATACTGTAACATTCTGTGTGTGGGTTTAAAGAGAATCTTATTGATCCGCCTCAATACTATGGCAATTATGAGCAACTAAAATGGAAAGCATTGTTCTTATTGTTACATTTTGCAAAGAAGCACAGCAAGCCTCATGTATCATTATAAATATTTAGTTTGCTTTCATGTCCTTTTTATAAAATATGTTGTTTATTATTTCATCGAACATACAATTGGGCATAACAAAAATAAAAAGTGACTTATTAAGTGAAGTTTTGACAGATTTCCCCTCCCAAACAGAGGCTAGAGCATATTCACCTGAGAGCAAATATTGAAATGACTACAGTTTGGGGCTAGACGTGTCAGGGGAGTGACAGACTGGGCACACTTCCATTGTTTTGGCAGCTTGCAAGGGTTGGGGATTATTTATTCCTGCCAGCAATGATACAGGCTGATTTCTGAGGCCTTTGATGAATCAAAAACATACCCAATGATATGTGACGTCTTGGCATTAGTGCAGCTGGCTCTCACACGGAGCTATGTACACCACCCTCAAGCACAACAGACACTGGTAGTGGTAGTTTCAAATGTGATACGTATTGTATATGGGTCTACCACAGCACAGTGCATGATGTATGGCATAGGTTTAATTAATCATACTTCACCTGTTTTCTTTGGCCTCCTTCACTGAGGTATGAATTCTCTGCCTTCAGCTGTTAAATTAACAATGACTTTGCATTGGTTTTATTAGAGATTTACCAATTCAGCTTTTTTACCTTTGATACTGATAGCCATACTTTGACTTTCAGTATCTACCGATACCTGATATTTGCTAATACCAGTTTAGGGATCAAGAATCACCTTTTTCCCCAAAAAACACAGTTAACATATTAGATGAAAGATCCAATCGTGTTGTTGTAACTGTTACTTGTCCATCAAATAACTACTGAAATTTAAGTGCGTAACTTGTATAATGAAAAATAAACACTACCTACACCACAGCACCTGTAGCCAATCATTAATCAGTGCTAGTTCAGCCTCTGCACTGAGTGATTTCTGGAGGTTCTGCGCTTTCAGAAGAGGTATAACTTTTCCATATACTGGTTTCAGTTCAGATGTATATTTTGTTTACTTTCAGGAAGGATATTGAGTCTGGATTAAATCAAAATAAAATAATCCTGTCACGATAATAAATTTTGAAGTGCAATATATTGCTGAAGTAAACACAGATGATAAACTATTATACTAAAACTTATTTATGCCACTGACACAATAACCTAAGAGCAGATTTGAACTGCAAAATCAATTTTAAATCTACAATATTGTAAAAAAGAGAATCATGAGCAGCAATAAACAAATAGCAGAATAACACTTTAGTATTTTAATTTGCATCTGTAATAAGGCAAAGAAGTTATTAATTAAACTTTTTACAGCTTAAATCTTATATAAGCAAAAAATTCCCAGCAATGCAAATAAAATGTATACACGATAAATACTGACCCCAAAAAACATTGTTCCAGCTTTCAATTATTGAACAATGAGTCAATATAGTGATCATCATTACAGGCCTAGCCCTAAATTGACAAACAGTACTTTTTAGAGTGGAAGTAGAATTTGGTGGAAAAGTTTTAATTTTAAGATATTTTCTGTGAATCTTGATCCATTAGGAAGTAAAATGGGATGTCTCTTGGAGAAGTGTCATATTTTGTATAAATATTCAGAGTTTTGGGAACTAATTAAGAGACTTGAATATGTGTCAAATTAAAGAGAACACAAAATAAGCTTTTGGGTTTATCTGTAACCCTAGGCTTTAAGTAAGCCTTTTGGTGTCTTTCCAAGGCTCAAAAATGAGGCGACCACAAACTTGTCATAATCCTGAAGGCTTAGTCTTTGCTTTCCCAACTTGTACAGTTTCTGTTTAAAAAGTCATTTGGACATACCACGTGATGTAAATATTCCAATACAAGCCTGTATTCAATGAATATTGAATGAGATGTTGCAATACAGTAGTTTACATTTATGTATTTTCCTTGGTATGAACCAATAAACTCTCACAACCATAGATCAATATTTTGTATTATTTTTACTTTTCATTGTAAGAAAACTGCAGAACTGATTCTCTGCTGCTCTTTATATTTTTTATCGGCTGATTGCTTTCATTGTTCAACCAATTTTTTAATCAGTGTTTTTATTTTGATAATGACCAAGCAGCATTTTTAACTGTATGCATTTGTCCTAGTTAACATTTTTTGGAAGAATTGCACGTAAATGGAGGGCTGCATTTGAACACTCAATCTACAATTCCCTGTAAGCTAATGATGTGATAGATAGGGATGGGTGATATTTCGGTTCTAATATTGGTATCAACCGATATCAGAGTGTTTTCATAAGTACTAGTTATCGGTCAATATTGACACACCTGTTGATATTTGGCAGGAATTTTGGAAAGACCTTAAAAATTTAAATACAAATGTGGCTGTATGTTGACGCAGCTCATTTCAACTAAAGAACTTCAACTAGTGGACCTTGCTAGGGATTTTAAAAGTTAAATATCTGTACAGTATTTTAAATTTTGGTTATTGGCTACAGCAGCAAGCCAAATATTGGACTCAAAAAAATTCATATTTAACATCCCTAGAGATGTATAACATGGTTAAAATCTTTATTTTGCCATTTGCATTTGGATTGAACAATTAAACCAATATCAAAGTTATCAAAGTGAGTATATTGAAAATATATATATATATATATATATATATATATATATATATATATATATATATATAATAATTATATATATATATATATAATAATTATATATATATATATATAATAATTATATATATATATATATATATAATAATTATATATATATATATATAATAATTATATATATATATATATATAATAATTATATATATATATATATATAATAATTATATATATATATATATATATATAATAATTATATATATATATATATATATATAATAATTATATATATATATATATAATAATTATATATATATATATATATATAATAATTATATATATATATATATATAATAATTATATATATATATATATATAATAATTATATATATATATATATATAATAATTATATATATATATATATAATAATTATATATATATATATATATATAATAATTATATATATATATATAATAATTATATATATATATATATATATATAATAATTATATATATATAACAGAAATTCTCTTGCAGGGCAGTCTGAGAAGCAGCCATCAGATATCTCCTCAAGAGTTTGTGGCAGAGCTGAAATCAGGGGTGATGGATGAGCGCCTGTTTGCCTGTTTGGACTCTTTGCGTGTGTCTCTCACCAGTAACCCCGTCAGGTAAGGACCGCAGCTATCAGAACGCGCTTTCATCTTACAGGCCTGTCTATTACAAAAATAATATTGGTACTTTTCCTGTTTGGACTATTTTGTAGAGAAGAAAGGCAAAAATTATCCATGATTGCTAGTCCTTACCTAAGATATAACATAATGCACTGTGACATGCCTGTTGTTACATACAACAGTGTGAACATGTATTTCAGTACTTTAACTGAAACCCTGAGCTAATTAAACACATAATTATCTTGTAATACAAACAGAACGATTTATATACATTGCATATACCAATCAAAACAAGGTATTTTCTACATTAACATGCTTTAGAAAGAAATGATCCTGTCATAGAAATACTATTCAGTAGTTCTCTAATTTATTGCTGTGTGCTTTGCTGCCTAGAGATCTGATGTTCAAACAAATGTACAAGAGGCTTATGTAAATGTAACTATTCTGTGAAGTTACTCATGGTAATTTTAGATGACTGGGGTCTTGCATCATGTGGTGGACTATGAATTTTTAGAGGTTTTTCTGTTGTATAATCTTATGGTTTTTGTCAGTGGAATAAATGTGTCTGGTCCATCCACTATTTTATTTTTTGCCTACATTTAAAACAACACAGACAGATAAAGCACCTCTGGAACCAGCTTGCATTTACCTCAATATGAAGAACATAAAAACATATTTCAGAGGCCAAATACGAGTCAGTAAGTTTCAGAAAATTATTACTTTCTTTGTTATTTTATATAAAAAGGTAGCTATACTTTTGTCTTTCTAATAGAGACTGGCCCTTGTCCTAACCTCCATCTATTATCTGGTTGTTGTTGCACTCCCCACTTTGTCAGTCTGACTCATATACCTCCGCACTTGGTCTCTTGTGGTGAAGGTAATATGGTCCGCATGGAGGCTCTGAGCATTGCCCTATGACGCCTTCACTGACCCTGGGACACTTTTGCTATTCCAACTCTCCCACACACTCATCCACAGAGGAGGCCACCCTACCAGACTCGAGACCAACAAGGCTACCGAATGTAATTGTATTAAAGGGATTTGATAAATGGACGTGACAAACAAGTGGAAATTGGTTTTTGATATTGTATTAAAAGTGACCTTCGGGTTTAGTATGAAGTTGAGGGTTCTTCTTTTATGCAGGTTTTAATAAACCTTGGGGCGTCTTCATGCACCTGCTGCAGAATTGAGCACAAGCTGTGCAAACTGTAAGAGTATTATCAATGATTTTCTTTGTTTTTTTTTTGTTTTTTGTTTTTTTGTAAGAATATTTTCTCTTTATTATAATTATTTACATTAATATATTCCAGTGGCACCATGTAATTTCATTGAGGTGTATCAAGTAAGTTGTTACTAGGTGCACTGTTCATGGAAACACTTGCCTCATGTTCTAATGTTGATGATTTGTTGAACTCTGTAACTTCGAGTGTTTTGAATGTTCTGGACACCATTGACCCAATGAAGGTTAAAATGGTTAAAGATAAGCAGAAAGCGCCATGGAGGAATGATGACTTGGTCAGGGCAGAGAAAAGGGAGTGCCGGAGGGCCGAGCGGGAATGGCGCAAGTCAAAGCTCCAGATTCATTATGAGATTTACAGAGAAAAGATGTATATGTACAACCACAGTTTATGTAGAACAAGGCAAAGGTATTTTTCTGACATTATTGGAAGTTGTAGTAACAACTCTCGTGTCCTGTTTGCAACGGTAAACAGACTAACAAACCCCCCCCCAGCTCCACTGCCGTTAGAACTAATTTCCACATCTAAGTGCAATGAGTTTGCAGTGTTCTTTAATGACAAGGTTCAGGGCATTAAAAATGCCATAAATTCCACAATGCAAATAACAACCCAGCACCCACTTAGACACTTAGAGCTGACTCACTTTGCACCTGTAACTGACAAAACTGTCCAAGAGATTGTCACCAGTCTGAGTTCATCTACATGCTGCCTCGATGTGTTACCCACTAAATTTCTAAAGCCTGTGCTCAACAGTTTGCTGTCACCACTCACTCACATAGTTAATATGTCACTTCAATCTGGAACATTCCCAAGCGCTTTGAAAACTGCGGTTATCAAGCCTCTCCTAAAGAAGAGCAGTCTTGATGCCACAATATTGAACAATTATCGACCGATCTCAAATCTGCCGTTTTTAGGCAAAGTCCTCGGAAAAGTTGTTTACCAACAACTTATTAACTTCCTCGAAATGAACAACTACTTTGATGTCTTCCAATCAGGTTTTAGACCCCACCACAGCACTGCGACTGCTCTTATCAAGGTGACAAATGACATCCGCCTGAACACTGATGCAGGCAAAGTCTCAGTCTTGATCCTGTTAGATCTGAGCGCTGCCTTTGACACTGTGGATCATGGGATTCTCTTACAGAGACTAGGGAACCAGTTTAGTGCAGTACCAGAGATGCCCACCCAGTCCAAGTCCTATTTAGAAAACAGGGAGTACTTTGTTGAAATTGGAAAATGTATATCAGATAAAATGTCCCTGACCTGTGGGGTACCCCAGGGTTCAATCCTGGGACCCCTGCTGTTCAATCTCTACATGCTGCCGTTAGGCCAGTTAATACACAGCAATAATGTGCCTTACCACAACTATGCAGATGACACTCAGATCTATATCTCACTGGCAGCAGGTGAATATGGACCAGTGGATTCACTCTGCCACTGCATCGAGCAGATCAGTGTGTGGATGCAAAACAACTTTCTTCTGCTAAACTCAGACAAGACTGAAGTCATCATCTTTGGCCCACAGAAACATAGAGAAAGTGTCAGCAGTCACCTCTAGTCTCTCTCTAAAACCTTCAAATCAGGCTAGAAATCTAGGGGTAATAATGGACTCAGACTTGAACTTTAACAGCCACATCAAATCAATAACATCTGCAGCTTTTTACCACCTGAAAAACATAGCAAAAATCAAAGGTTTACTGTCAAAACCAGACTTAGAGAGACTTATCCATGCATTTGTCTCCAGTAGGTTAGACTACTGTAACGGCGTGCTCACTGGCCTCTCCAAACGAGCCTTAACACAGCTGCAGTACATCCAGAATGCTGCTGCTCGGTGTCTGACTAGAACCAGGAAGTACGAGCATATAAGTCCTGTGCTCAGGTCTCTGCACTGGCTTCCTGTAGCTCAAAGAATAGACTTTAAAGCAGCTCTGCTTGTGTATAAGTCTCTCCATGGCCTAGGTCCAAAGTATATCTCCGGCATGTTAGTGCCATATGAACCATCTCGCAATTTGGGGACTTCAGGGACCGGCCTCCTGCTGGTGCCCAGAGTCAGGACTAAACATGGAGAATCAGCGTTTCAGTTTTATGCAGCTAAAACTTGGAACAGTCTTCCTGAATATGTGAGACAGGCCTCTACTTTGACAATATTTAAATCCAGGCTCAAAACGGTTCTGTTTAGCTGTGCATACGACTGAAAGGTTTTTATTCTGCACTCTTCTCCTTTAATGGTAATTTTATGATGACAAAAGAAACATGGACTGATGGACTTTTATTAGACAAAGTAAAGTGACAGGAAAGTATTTGAGAAGTGACAGGAAAGTTTTTTTGTAAAGTAATGGGAAAGTTCTTAAACTGAGCAAGACAGTGTTTAAAGAGTGCGAGAGAGATTTTAAAGGGTGCAAATGAGTGGGTGAGAGAGTTGCAGATTGGTTGATTATTTATGTTTTGATTTGTGTGATTTTAATGTCTTTCTTATTCTGTAAAACACTTTAAATTACCTTGTGTACGAATTGTGCTATACAAATAAACTTGCCTTGCCTTACTTGTAATCAGTATTTTATGTTAACTGGACAAAAGTGACAGAATTAGATTTTCTTTTGCTATAGAACCTACCTGGATGACTGAAGGTTTACACAGACATACATTCATAATGTAAACAGATTATGCATTACACTCAAAACATGATATCTCAGAAATGGTGCAGCAAATCAAAATTCAAGGAAAAACATGACTAGTTGACGGCATCCTCTCCCTAATGAATGAAATGCTCCTTGTACCTATCCCATATAGTGAGACTATTCTTCCTGCTGTCTCGGGAGAGCCATGATGTAGTGAGTTAACTGGTTTGCTCCAGAACACCATTATAAAGTTATTTTTTTATTTCTGGTTCATAGCGGCGTTGGCGAGCTGCAACGCTGTGCTGTATTACATGAGAATCTTGGAGGCATTCTCCCGAGACGCTGTTAGAAGTCAAGCTACCTTAGCTGCGAAGTTAGCCTGATAAGACTCCTCATTTTTCTCAATGATTTATGACTGCTTTTGTTTCTTGGGGAATGGGATGATGAATTTGTTTTTCTTATTTTTAATGTTTTTTCTAACACAATTTCTTGTATCTATGATGATCCACAGTTGAGTAAGAATAGGATTTATTCAATATGTGTGTGTTCCAAGTATTATGCACGTATGATCCACAGGTAATATATTAATATGGTATCTAAATACCAGAACTGGGGGAACTGGGATGTCAAGATTATTAAGTTAATTGATAAGCGACGTATAAAAAATTGATAAAAGAGGTATAATAATTTGTCACATAATGGCTGACAGAAGGGGAGATGCTTCTTGAGCCTCGGCAGCCCAGTTTTTGCAGCGGTTGTAGTTTAGCAATTAGAAAGCCTTGGAATGGACTTTTTCTGATAATTTTGCACCTCACAGCTCAGACACTAAGGACGCTGGGACTTTGAATGTGATTGAAGTTTCTCATTTGGGATGTGGGAGGGTGCCAGATGTTACAGCTAATGAAACCCAAGGGCTGGCAGAGCACGCCAGATTAGCAAACACAATTTAAAATGCTTTAATCACAGTGCAGTCTTTGTAGACCGCATGTCAAATACTTACAAACCACTTAACCCACGCCGACAGAAAAGTGGTCAGGATTTTCAGAAACAACCCAATTTTTGGTGTGGGACACAGTTAACTGAAGTCACTACTTATTACTATTTGTACTGTATTTAAAACTGACCAAAAGCAACAAAATGCTCTATATAAACAAGGGGTCAGTTAATGGTTAAAAGCAAGACTGAGATGAAGGGAAATGGAAATGCAGCAATAAAACGTTTAACAAAATTTTAAGTTCTGTATAATCAGTCCTTGAGAGTGCAGAAAAATGACTGACTGTTTGACACTATATGAATCACAGTTCTATAGAATAAAATAGATTTTCCAAGGCGAGGTCTTTTATTCAGTTTTTATAATAATGTCCTGAATTTCATCTGAACATTATTTAAAAACCATATAGAAAAATATGATTAAAGGTTGAAACCAATGACATCTGCTCTTAGATCTGAGCCATATTGCGACCGCATGTGTTGGTGTATATGTTTTTCTCATCCGACTCACCCCAGCTCCGTCTGACCTTATGATACTTTTATTTCTGCTTTTGTCCTGGTCCTTTAGATGAGATTTTCTGCAGAAACCCATCAGATTGCCTTGTTTTGACCTTTGCCTGTTTGTACTTTGCCTGTTTGTACTTTGCATGGCCTTCACCAAAAGTGTTTGTGAGCTTTGAGTCAAGTCACCTCCACATTCTTCAACTTTTTCATTTTTGTGTTTTAAGGTACAGTTGGCATCTTTTGAATTTAGCCACAGACCTTGAAAGAGGAATGCCTTTTGTTTCCAAAGTTCTGCTTCAGATCAAACGATTATTTCCATTTGCTCCGCTGCCCCACTTACTGATGATGAAAAAGTAGCATGCACTAGCCACCGAGCTATGCATTTCAATGAAGCACTTGTCAAGATCTCCACCCCTCCCACTTTCTTACCACAATGGCTCGGGCCTTGACCTGGTGAGAAGTTTTAAGCTAAATTGATTTCTCTCCTCCATGCAACAAGAGTGCCTCATATCTTGGCTACCTTAGCAGAGGGCTCTCTTCATTGGTATGCATGTGACAGATTTTGTCAGGCCTCTTCATTCTCTTGACCCTGTCTTTACATACTGTCAAACTTCCTGATGTGGACTCCTGCAGCGCTTTTCTGCTGTTATTACCAATTGTAAGCAGAGCTATAATAAGAAGGCCTTTTGTTGCTGATTCTTTTCATGTTTTATTATGCTTTGTGACAGTATAAACAGCTTACTCAGACAGCCTTTCTGTTTGGTAATAAATCAACCTGTTTCAGACATATTGTGAATTTTTATGTCATAATATGTGACCTGTGGTAAGTTAACGAATATCTATTGCTAATGCTGTGCTGGTACATGTTTAAAAAACATGTACCAAATGGCTACTTTTTTAAACTTTCACATTTTTGCTGTGCGTGTTTAAAACTAATCAAATGATACAGACAAGCATAGTTTATATTACACTACATTGGTGGTTGTCAGATGTCATACTCCCAGATGAGGGCAAGAGATTTTTTCCTATTGATTACATTGTAATTTGCCATGAAATATCTAAAAGGTACTCACAAATGTTGAAACAGGTCATTTCTACCTTACATGACCCTATAAATCACTATATTACAACAAAAATCTGGATTTTAACAATATTCATTTTAGCTGCCCCCATTTGTATTAGATATTATTAGCCTCTAGAATGTTGCGATATCATCTGAAACCCAGCAATTCATCTCTCAGGTACTACATTTTACTTGACAATTATATATTTTCCTATTCGCATTGTTAACCTTACACAAATAATGCCAAAGACTCATTCAGTCCTTGTCCTTCTGTTTATGAAATGAAATTCAGATAACCACGTCCCATTTTGTGTTGTCACCTTGAGAGTTTCTGTAGATTTCAGCCTGGGAGGGATGCAGCTTGTTGATTAGAAACAAACTGACAAGGAATGCTAATGCAGAGAAAGGCTGTTCATTCTCAATTAGATGGAAGGTGCATTTGCTTATGATCTCGCTCACGCTGTCTTCTTTTTGTCTTATGAATACCTAATGGGTTTTATTACGCAAACAACATTATGAGTTTAGCATTTGGGTGATACAATTTGTCTATTTTAAGTGCCTATTTACTCCAAAACAACGCCATATATACATACTATCTGATACCTCTCTGCATGCATAATATAACTTTATTCTGCAGGCCCGCTTCTCTTTGGCCTTTAAAAGTAAGTGTCTTTACTACACAAAAGAAACATGCCCTTTAAAAGAAAAATAAATCTATATTACATGCCTGGTCCTAAATTGTCAATATGACTGCTATTACTCCACAGGCAGCGGTCAAGTCCCTCGACCATCAAAGGCACCTTCTCCATAAGATCAGGCCAGGTCTACTCTACTCTTGCAAAGAGCAGCACATTTTTAATTTGGTTGTGTTTTTATGGAGATGTGTGTCTGTGAGGAATACAAATCAAAAGGGCTGGGATGAGCTTTTGTTGTAGATTCTTGGTACTTTTGCCATTGTTTTTATGGCTGTTTGTGATTTTGTTTTAGTAAAATTGTCTCGGCAAAGTCTGACATTTAGTTTTAGCTTTGCAATCGTAAAAGGTCATAGACATCACAGCGCTGAAGCAGATTTCATTGTATGTATCAGTGTTTCCCATTAATAGAGGAGACTAGGGTGGTCCCCCCCCCCCCCCTTCCTTACCTTGTAATTCTACCTTGTAATATCATGAAGCTGCCTTTTACTCCTTTTGTTCAGTAGAGACTGGCAATTCCAGGGCTGAAATGATCCAAAGGGATCAGAGTGTGAACTCAGCCTAAATATGGAGGATTTGTGTGTTTAAATATTGAATGAAACAAAACACAACTCTGATGAGAAAACAACATTATAACCTAAAATAGTGTAATATGGACCCTTTAAAAAATTGAGATATAGTGACATGCTTGTGGTATTGTTATGATCATAAAAGTACATATTTTATCATACATACTCATGCAAAGGAGTGGGTGAGAGAGTTGCAGATTGGGTGATTATTTATGTTTTGATTTGTGTGATTTTAATGTCTTTCTTATTCTGTAAAGCACTTTGAATTACCTTGTGTACAAATTGTGCTATACAAATAAACTTGCCTTGCCTTTATCAGCAATTAGTACCAGTAGAGGCAATAAATGAGTTAAAAAATGTATTAAATAAAATTATTGAAAATATGGATCACTTGTTCCACCATAGTCTCAGTATAAAACTGGGAAACCTTATAGGTTATAAAGTCTGGATTGCATGCATTTGTTGAAAGAGATGCTTAAAACAATATCCTCATTTGTTGTCACAGCTGGGTGCAGAGCTTTGGACATGAAGGTCTTGGACTTCTGCTGGACATCCTGGAGAGGCTGTTGCAAAAGAAACAGTGAGGATATTCAGTTTTATGTGATGCTGAAAGATGCAGAAAAGCCCATTTTACCATCTGTGTTCTTATTGTTCTCAGGCAGGAGAAGATGGACAAAAGGAACCAGCATAAAGTTGTGCAGTGTCTTAAAGCCATCATGAACAACAAGGTAAATCTTGTATGGCTGTGCCAAAAATCAAAATATCGATAGATCACAAAACTTTGGTCAATCTAGATGATATGTCAAGTGCACTTTAATTGACCTACAGGCAATCTACTCTTTTCTCTTCTCTTGTGCTTTTTATCATTATAATCCAAGTTACGGAAAGTAAATTGCTATTTATCAGTGAAATTTAAGACTTAATTCAGTGCACGAACATCACATGTGTTTCTGCTGATAGCGGTAGCGCATGCATGCTTTTAGATTCAATACCTGCTCTACTTGACTATTTTTCAATAAGATCGCATCGAAAAAATCGAGGTTGATCAATATGGGGAAAATAACCGTGATACATTTTTTTTCCCATAGCGCCCAGCCCTAACGTCTCGTGTTTTTTCTGCATCCTGTATTCTTTTCCTCAGAATAACAACATTTGATGCCATTACATTAACACCCCTGTAATGTGATTTTTAACTGGAAGCATTAACAACATATCAACAAGTAATAGAGAGTATTGCATCTAAATCAAAGATTCGGTATTTTAAATATGACTAGAGTATAAATGAAACAAACCAAGCAGACTTATCCTGACTGATCAACAAAACTGTGTATTGTAACTTTAGGATCAAGGTATATATATATATATATATATATATATATATATATATATATATATATATATATATATATATATATATATATATATATATATATATATATATATATATATATAACTTGTAGAGAAATCCATCCTCTGTATTTTGATCCATCCCTCATTTTTACCTCTAACTGTAGTTTAGACCTCTTCAAACATGTTCTGAAATGCAGGTGATTCTTGGATTAGTTCATCAGTTCATATTTCAGTGTTCTTCCAAATGAGTGGTTTACAATGTGTGCTCTGAACAGAATCCTGTATTTTAAACATAAATCACAAATCTAATCCCCCCCAGTATCATGCAGTCCTACCCACTGGAGAATTTAAAAAAAGTCTATAGATTTAGCCTTCCACTTTTGATGGTAAAGCTCTCATGCATCCCATCTTTTGTAGTGCGTTGTAACAAAAAAAAAAAAAGAAGCTAAATCATGCCACACGGAGCTGAGGCCCGGCGGAGGCAGATACAGGCGCACTGGCACAAACGCCGCTGTAAGGTCTCGTGTAATCCGGCATCTCAACAGGAGCCAGACGCCAGCTCTTACCCGTAGGCCGCTCTGTCAGCCCAGACCTTTCCCTGGCTGGAGCGTGTCTGGGGATGGGATGTACCAACAATGCCAAGAAGACAGGTGTTCTCTGCCAGCTGTCACTGCAGCCTTTTCTTATTCCACATTTCTGCTTCAAGACACACAGCTTCTTTGTCTACCGTGTGTCATCAGTGGCATTGTGATGGTTTACCCAAAGTTGCCATGCCATAAATCTGACTTTGGGCTATTTTTATGTTACGTGAATGACAGTTGAGCAAAAAAACAAAAAAAAAAACAACCTTGTAAATAAGGTTGAGTTTTCCACATCCCTTGTTATGTATGTGGCATTATTTCAGGCTTAAGTAACACTTTTAACACTGTTATTAGTGACATGATCCTTTAATAAAAAGCTCATGCACATTTATAATTCATTTACACATTTCAACAGATATTTCACTTCAATACACAGTGAAAAAACTAAGTTTAGTTTTTTTGCAAAGTAATTACATATTTACAAATAGACCAGGGGGCATAAAGAATTATTTGGCCCACTTAAACTTTTGTTATTTTAAAATTATTCATGTGTTAAAAGTGTTTGAATAACTGTTTTGTCAACTGGGTAACGAGCAATTAACATTTCATACTGATATGTTCTCAAAGTGCCACACTTATGATATCACATTAGTTTGAAAGGTTTTTGTCCTTTTGGCTCTGGCTGTAGTGTTTTTTGGTGAGGGGTTTAAAAGGGGAATTCTGAACATTTTAATGATCCATTAGGCCAGGGGTGTCAAACACATTTTCACCGAGGACCACATCAGCAAAATGGCTGCCCTCAAAGGGCCAGATGTAAAATAGATGTAACTACTTTTTTAACTTGTTAATTAACTGTTTGTGTATTTATTACTTATTCAAGTTTCAAATATTGCATATTCATTTGCATAGATGTAAAAATATGTTTGTGTAACAACATATCTCTTGATAAAATGACATGTTAAGACCATCATACCTTTTAATTTACCATGTCAAGGGCCACATAAAATGATGCGGAGGGCCACATTTGGCCCCCAGGCCTTGAGTTTGACACATGTGCATTAGGCGAAATGGTCATTATGACACTTATGATACTTATTTTCATGTTTAATTTTGAAAATTACTCACGTATACAGTGATGCCCTCTGCCATTATTTTATGCAATACTACCAAATATTTAAGGAATTATGACCCAACTGGGTAATGTTACCCAACTGATGCTCCACTAATGAGTTTTTCAAACGTATTTATATCTAAAGTCTATTGAACATAAGTGACGTTGAACTCAGAGATTATTTCAATCTGGGTTCCAATTTCTGAGAGCTACTGGAACACAGCATTAGCCTATCATCAGACAGATACTGTTCTAGATATTGAAAGTAAATAATTTCTCATTTTTTAACAGTAAACACTCTCTCAGATTGTATTCTGAAATCATTCTATGATTTGAAATAGAAATAGATTACTTCTGTGTTTTAGCAGAATTAGAGCCTGTTTGGTTGTCTTTTTCTGATTTCAGTATGGCTTGGATCGCATTTTGGCAGAAGAAAAAAGTCTTGCCTTGCTGGCAAAAGCCATTGATCCCAGTCAGTCTGCCATAATGACTGATGTGGTGAAGCTGCTCTCGGCCATCTGCATAGTGGGCGAGGAGAACACGTATGTTACTCACCACAGCTTCAGATACTATAATTTATTCTTTTTTTTTTTTTTTTTTTTCTATAAACAATTACACATTCATCAAGGCTTAGATGTTTAGATATTTCCCTTATTTTTATTTAGTGTGAAACGTTTGAATGTGTTTCAGTCTTATAAAATTGCCATTACTAAACAGGACTTAAATTGGATAAATACGGTAAATGACTAAGTCTTGCTGATGTCCTGTTTATCTTAGTATCAACAAATCATGGAAGAAAGTAAATTGCTGTTATAATCTTATGAAACATCTGATGAACATAGTCATATACTGTCCTCCTGATTGGCATACATCTGTTTGCCATTTGAAAGTCCAGGCTCAGAGATTTGCAATACAGTTTGTTATTTAATTAAGATATCATCAACTGTATATTGTATTGCTTTGTTATATTGTGTGATTCAGTTTGGCTTGTGATTAGATTAATTTATATTTTAAACATGTGCCAACTCATGTACTTTCTTTTCTGCTCTAGTTTAGAGAAGGTGCTGGAAGCCATCACGACAGCAGGGGAATGGCAGTCCATCGAGAGATTTGGTCCTATTGTGCAGGGACTCAGAGATCGCTCTGTTCAATTACAAGTAAGTGAAAAGTACATGCAAAGCCCCTGACACTTGTTCTTTTCAAAATGGAAATTAGGAAAGGTCATTTTCCCCATAATATAACAACTGTATCCTTTAGTTCTTTGAGACTCTAAGCCAGACTGTAGTTAGATAATGTCGCCTTATGAAGTATCTTTTTAATGTTAAACTTCTCTAAAATATTTAGTTCCGAGCTCTCATTATTGCAATATTTAATGGTTAAAGGCATTACGCTATTGTTGTTTCCTCATCACAAACATACCTGGAGTTGTGTTTTTGTTTTTTGTTTTTTGTGACACATGTTTAAAGCACAAAATCATCTGAATGATTTTGGCCTTGGAATTGCCAATTTCTAGTAAACTAAAGGTAAAAAGGTAGTTGTTAACTTGAAATCTAGCTTTTGATTTTACCTAGCTTAAAGCTCACAAGAGCCAAATTTGTGTAATATAGGACCTTTAAATCTTACGCTCATATCAATATTATATATTATCTTCATCTGTCACAGCAACATAAACAAAAGTGTATTTTTTGTCACAGCAACTGTGAAATTGGTTGATAAAACACCCAAGCAAGCACTGAAGTTAGTTCGATGGTGTCCAAATTAGTTTCCTCTCAATTTCAAAATAAATTTATTTGATGGTCAAAATCTTGGCTTGCACATGCAGAAGCTGGTGTCCTGCCCACCTGCAATTACAAGGTTTGAGTGACAAGGTAAAGAATAATGGCAAATATAAGTGTGCTATCAAACGGAAAATGAACCTGTAAACATCTGAATATCCTTCCCGGGCGCCCGCATTTGCTATAGCCTCTTTTTACACATGAGTGAGCCGCTCCACTGATCAATAATTGAGTTTTCTGTCTGTGTTTGCTGGGCTAGTTGAGGAGTCACAGAATGCACCGGTCTCTGTGCAGTAAACCAGGCTCTAAGGGGAGAGGAAAACCTGCTTCCAAAAGAGCGAGTTTGCCCTCAAATTGACTGTTAGTTAGGTTTGTGTGTTTGGGTCTGTGGTTGCTGCATTAATATTAAAATCAGCCCCCCACCACAGTTGGCGACTAGAGAAAATAGACATGCATTAGTCATGGTCCTTGGCTTCCCAGGGACATGACTCGATTTAAAATGCATGCCAGCGTGCTTTTCATCAACTGGAAGAAGTTGTCCATCTCTCCCGGTTCATTCTGCTCATTGTTGTGTGTCCTCTTCGTGTTTGCAGGTGGCGTGCATGCAGTTTATCAATGCGCTAGTTACGTCTCCGGAAGAGCTGGACTTTCGACTGCACCTAAGAAATGAATTCATACGCTGCGGTCTCAAAAAGATCTTGCCTGTAAGCAAAAACACACATACTAAACTCTCTCCAACCTCATATTAATATTTAAATGAGTTGTCCTCTCCACTATAATATTATGAATTTGTTCCAACAAATAATTTATACATCATAGAGAAGGGTTTACGCATGCGTTCTCTGTCCCAGTGCCGGGGCTAATGATCTTCTACTTGCATTATGATCTATAACTCTGTATGATGTTATGTATTGCACTATGCATTGAACTCTACAGTCGTATATTGGAGTGAAGTTTACAGGATTCTCTTGCTCTGCTTCTTTCATTGAAGGTTTAAATGCCTTTTCAGTCATCATAAAAAAACATTATGTATTTTTTTGTATTTTGAACAGTACTTTTTTGTTGCTGCCTCTCACACACTTTCTTTTCTGTTGCAATTCTGTAGCATCTGGCGACCATCAGGAATGAGGCCCTTGACATTCAGTTAAAGGTATTTGAGGAACACAAAGAGGAGGACATGATAGAGTTTTCACATAGGCTAGAGGACATCAAGGGCGAGCTGGAATATCCTTGTCATTTTTGCACATACTGCTTGTATCTTTATGGTGTGAAATGGCATCTGTTATTTAGAAATGATATTAATATGCAGTAAAAACATTTATTGCTCCTTTATAAATATTTCTGCTCTACAGCAAGATTACCAAAAAATCGAATTAAAACCCACAGAGCATTCATTCCTTTCACTTGTGTATCTTTTCTGTGATTCACTTTATGTATGAATCCTTGACTCCCTGCACAGATGCAGGGGAGGTGTTCAGTATTGTGCACAGAATGGTGAAGGACAGCAGCGCAGAGTCCTATTTTCTCTCCATACTGCAGCATCTCATGCTCATACGCAACGACTGTTTGGTCAAGTAAGTCTTTCTCACTCAGAATTAATACATGCATTTTTACTTGATTTAGTTGAATTTAACCACCCACTGTCACACATTATAAAATACATTTAGTTAATTTACCTTTTTGTCGAATAATTATAGTTAAATAGATTTGCTGGTGATTATACATTATACATTTTCTTTTGTCCCATTGTAAAACAATATACAATATGCCGGCTTAGGTTCAAGTGATATCTGAATCTTCTTTCAACTATCCAGATTTCAAACAGTTGTTCTGAAGGCCACTGTAATGGAGGGGAATTTAATGAAAGAGAATACACCATCTTTCATCTTCAAACCAACGCAATTGTACACAACACTCAGTAGCTTGAACATAAGTGCTCTCTCTGAACATTTCAGTTCATGTTAAAAACACCTTTCAAAGGCTTTTTGTGGTGGTTCATTTGGACATATGTGTTATTTTTAAATATAATTTAATTTTGTTTTCACATATAAATTATGTTTTGATTATTATTTCATATTGCACTTTTCTCCTTAGACCTCAGTACTTCAAAATAATTGATGAGTGCGTGTCTCAAATTGTTCTCCATCGAAGTGGCACCGATCCTGACTTTGAATACCGCAAACGCCTAGATGTTGATTTCAGCCATCTTTTAGGCAAGCTGGAAAATGGAAATAATAACACAAAATGTAAATCGACTAAGTTAATTAAATTAGTTTTTGTTTTTGTTTTACAGAGGTGTGTATTGATAAAGCTCAAATTGAAGAGTATGAACAAAGTGCTTCAGAATGGGCACAAAAGGTATGGATGAATTAAATAATATTTGTTTTTTGTATCTTATAGTTTGTCTTTTTTAGATAATTATTCTTGTCTTACATAAGGCCAAGCTATTTGGCAGAACAGTGTGTATCTTACAAGCCACGATGCCAGATCTACCCCTTAATGTATCGTTTACGAAGACAGGGAAGAATTTTTAATATAGAAATTTATCAAAAAATTTTAAATTTAGTTAAAAAAAAAAAAAATGTGATCACTGCACTCCACAAACATATCTTCAAGGAGTTACAAATAGCACTGTTAACTTGGAGATAAAATAGCTTTCCCTGGAGCGTTCCACAGTGTGGCATTAAATGTGTCTATTTTGTATTAATTGGATTACACGTATTTTTATTGCTCAAACAAACATTCTTATTGTGCATGGGTTTGCTTCCCCATATAACTAACCATTAACTTGGCCTGGTAGTGTCACATGCTTGTCTCCATGGAGATGGATAAGTTTAATGCCATATTCTGGTCCTTTCCAGACAAAAAACTGCTACCAAAAATGTTACATAGTGCATCTTTTGTCACTAACATTAGAAATTACTTAACTATCCATACCTCATTCTTTAACATTGTAATATCCTATATACTATTAGCAAAACCCAGCATTACATTGCGTCTTTTTTAGTGGAAGAAATAGACATGTTTATTGGCGTCTGAGGTCATCAGTGTTGACTGCTATTCTTGAAGTCTGAAAACAGCAGGTTGTGGTTTCTGATTAGAATGATTAGCACACTGATTAACATTATGTATGGCTCTTAATACTTTTATTAATAAATTGATGCTCAAAAGGTTAAAATGCAATCAGTGGATAATGTTAATAGAGGCGAAATGAACTTTGATTATATAAAATTGTCCATTCATTTAACAAGCTTAAACTTTTGAGTATGTAAGTCAATTATGTGTCATGTTCTTCTGTTGATTATTGCAGTTTTGTTTGTCCCTTTAGTTTGATGAGGAGTGTTTAAGCCGACAGGAGGCACAAGCACAAGTGACAAAGTGTGAAGAGAAGATTTCTGAACTTCAAGCAGAACTGCAAGCATTTAAGGCACAGGTAATTTCATACAGAAGAAAATCCAGTGATAAAATGTTGGAGTGGGTCTCGTCAGTGTTTGGGCAGGGCTTTGTTGGTCATGAATTATCATTAGAATGAAAAGTAACTACTGCTATGAAGACTCCTTGATTACGAAATATAGGGAAAAGTGACTTTATACTTCGCAAATTCTATGAAAGGAAATTACGGTATATTAAATAAATATTTTTAAATGAATGCATGAATTAAGTTTATTTGAGCAGGCACAAGAAAGAAAGTAAGCGATCACAATCACATTTATCATACGATAAGATTTGCACAGAGCTCAAAAGGAGTAAGCAGAAGTAGATACTTATATTAGCTTACCCCCTACTTTCTCTACAAAAGCAACACAGCAGTTGATTACTGACAGAAGCATAAACAAAACAAAAAAACCCCCAACATAATAATAATAACAATGAAAATTCCTCATACCAACAATAGATGCACCAGATGCTTGTACTGTTTCTTAATTCACCTTGTGCTATGTGTGCGTGTCAGTCTTAATTGCACATGCCCATACACACCACGTGTGCGTGCGCATGCAAATGTTATGTGTAAAGTGTACGTGTCTGTCTGTGTACATAGATGCACACAGATTTGGCCCAGCCAGAATGAACAGAATGAACACTAGTAGTACACTAGTAGTGTACGAAAACGGTAAGCCTGATAAAAAAAATTACATTACAGAACTTGTTACCAAACCATAGGTGAGTATTCATAGTTTTGACTATGATCCCTCTTCAATGACAGTTTTTAAATACATTTACCTTGTACATTCTTTTAAAGTTTACTAATGAAACACTGCATTTTAAGCTTTCATTTAGTTCATTCCATAGGTCAACTCCACGTCAAGTAATCAACATACTTTTCAGGGTAGTGCGAATGCGCTGTTTCTTAAAGTTCATTTGACCTCTCAGATTATATGTATTATCTCTATTTAGGAACATATTTTAGATATTTGGAAGAAGATTGTAACGTGCTTTGTACATAATTTGCAGAGTTTTAAATTTAACTATATCTTCAAATGTCATTATTTTCAGCTTAAAAAACTGTGAATTCGTATGTTCCCTGTACCCAGCATTACATATGATCCTTATTACCTTTTTCTGAAGGATGGTGATATTATTTACATTTGTCTTATAAGTATTTTCCCACGCCTCAGTACAGTAATTAGGGGCAGTTTTAATGTGCAATATAAAGTATAAAGTGCTTTCTCGTCCAACATACATTTGGATTTCCTCAAAACTGCTATAGATTTAGCTATTTTATTTTTCACACTAGTAAACTGGCTTCCAGCATAGTTTATGGTCAAGGAAATTATGTTCATCAACACGTTCAGTTATTTCATTATTTATGATCACTTTGAGTTCAGTGTCAATTTTTTTATTTCCTATAACCATAATTTTTTTTTTTTATTTTTTTATTTAGCAACAATTTATTACAGTCAAACCATTGTTTTAATTTAGTCATTTCCCTGGAGACCTCTGACATCAACTGTTTCAGGTTTTTCCCAGAACACAAAATTGTAGTGTCATCTGCAAATAGTGTTTATTTTTTTTTTTTTTTAAATGAAGCACAAATCATTTGTATATAATAGGAAGAGAATTGGGCTGAGCAAATGTATTAATATAAGAATATTTGTGCCACCATAGTTTGAATGGAATCTATGATAAACATTGATCAATTGGTTAAAATAACAGTATCCAGTGAATGTCCACAAATGTAGAATATAGGGATTTTATATTAAATAGAAAGAGGTTTAACATATGGTAACAGTTATACTGTGCTTTTCTACCTTCAAGGCACTCAAAGCTCTTTATATCAAGGAACCACTCAGCCGTTCACACAACAGTGTATGCAGACACTGGGGGCAAGCCAGGTTAAGTGTCTTGCTCAAGGACACAAGAGCAATATTCTATTATCTACCCTAAAAGTTGAGAGCCCAGACTGTAAAGCTAACAACAAATACCATGTGAACACGCACTTCCTGATTATCGAAAAATAAAACACTTTGTAATTAGATGCAGACAACATGCAGCAAACTTGTTTTGTCCTCAAGAGTCTGTGCTGAGGCAAGTCAAATTTGGCTCAAATACATGGGAAGAAATTGGGAACAGACCCTATAACACTTTCAACGACCAAAGTATTCATAAATTGCGTATGATATCAAAATGTATCTAAATTCCTATATCTACCTATTTTCACCTGTCTTCTATTTTAATTTAATCTGTTTTCTGTGTACAACGCTTGCTGTTGTAAACCCTTGTCGTACTCTCCACACCTATCCCTTGGCTGTTCCGGTATTTTCTCTTTTTACACTTCTTTCCTAATGAGATGCATTTTCTAGCTGTGTTCTGATACTATGTGTGGGGTTTTTCCACTGTTGTTTGCTTTGACATGGCGGGCCTGCACCGCTGGCCAGATCTGACACCAAGTCTAACGAGAACACTGACCAGCACTCTTTATTGTCCATTTCTAATTCTCTGATCTCTATCCCATAAGAGCATGTGTTCCAAAAGCAATTTATTCTGACAACCAGCTTCAGCCTCTCTTCTGGGATAGTCTTCAACCCTCCCTCCCCAACCCTCTTTCCACCCCCCATACACTCCAGAGAATCGCTCCCATGCCCAGGCACTGCGAGATAACTACCCTCTCGGAAAATGGATGAAAACTTCCCTTTTTATTTTTCTGATAATTTTTCAATTTGGATGAGCAAACATTGAATGAATACTCAAACAGTACCTTGGCAGAAATGTTGAAAAGGCATGTTCTGGCATTGAACCAGTTTTAGCCGTTTTGATGGTATATACGCATCTCCTACACATTTTGTGTCATTGCTTGGGCCTCGGTTTGTGTGTCGTTTTGACTTTTACAACATTGAAGCGCGCTCACTTGTTCATTCAGTAAAGGTGTTGCTCTCTCATGAGGCAGCTGGAGAGCAAGGGCCCAGGGCTGACCTTTAGTGAATTCCTTTAATCTAAAACTGGTGCATGGATCAATAAACCATTTGCTCCATATGATACAATTTACAGAGCTTTGTAGCCTCCACTATAACATTAGATTTTTTCAGTTTTGGAAAAAACAAATAATGCCCTGCACAACCTGGACCACTTATGGGGCATTGGCCTCTGCTCAGTCGTTGAGTACTAAGTTATGTGATGTGGAGGTAGAGCTTGGTATCATACTACCCCTTACATTTCAACCGTACTTTTTCCCCACAATTTATCGATTGAGTTTTTTGGTTTGTTGTTTGTTTTTTTTTTTGAAAATGAGTGATGAGTGTTACAAAATGACTGTGAGGAAATGGCCAGTTTCCAAAGTGTACCCAGACTATGGGGCATGTTTTCTGACAAAGACTCCAGCCAACAAACACCTTACTAAGCAGAAACTAAGGATTCATTAATGAATACATGACAAGTATAATAGAGATGTAAACGGCTAACAGGTTTCAACACAGTCTCAGTCAGGCACAATGCACATAAAGCACAACATTTTATTCATGTGGAAAAGGTATTATAGGTACTTTTGAAGTCTTATCAAGTGTTTCTTGCACATCCTTTTGACTAAATTTCTAATGCTTTGTAAATGAAAATAATTAAGCATTGTGTTGTGTGTCCATATTGTATTCTGCCTCTCCAGTTTGGTGCTGTTTCAGTCACTCCTGTCCCAGTTGGTCAAACGTTGCCTTCTTCACCGTATGGACCCAGACTCCAGGCTCCTGTCCCGGCTCCAGCAGGCATACCGCTGCCCCCTCCTCCACCACCTCCTCCCTTATCTGGATGTCCCCCAGCTCCTCCTCCCCCTCCTGGAGCGCCTCCACCGTTTGGTGCCCCCCCTCCACCACCTCCTCCAGGGTTCGGAGGTCCTATGGGCTCTCCCACACCCCATGTATTGCCTTATGGACTTCGACCCAAGAAGGAATTCAAGCCCGAGACCTCCACGAAGCGCCTGAATTGGTCTAAGGTACGTCAGCTCGAGACCTAGAAGTATTTATAGACCCTACTTGAGGCTATTGCAATGGACTTGAATCCAAACTGCTAGAGTTCTTCTGTTAGTCTTTAATACAAATTTATAAGTTCCAGTGTTTAATATTTGGTATTTAAAAACAATGCTATACACAGTGATCTTTGTTTGTTTTCCAATTAGAATGTCAGTTTGTATTACCATTTGTGGATAGATCTCACTAAGCAAGCAGGTAAGAGCACTAGATGTTTTTTCTCTAAAGAGTTATAATGTAAATAAAAATTAATAATACATTCAGAGATGCAGTAGTGCAATATTCTCATTTAAAGATACAACATATATATGTATATATACACACTGTGTGTGTGTGTGTGTGTGTGTGTGTGTGTTTTCTATATGGTTACTATAAAAATAATTCTCTTTAGCCTGGAATGTCAATGCAAAACTTGTTGGAAATTCAGGTCAGGTGTTGCTGTTGTTAACTTTGTTCCTGATGTTTCCTGGCATCACTTCACTGTATTGCAGATGAAAACTACAGATGTTGTCTTCAAAATAAACAGTTCATCTTGTATCTTTGCCAAGTCAGTGATAATTGGAAATAGCAGATGATCAGATGCTATTGTTGGCCTCTGTGGTGCCTTTTACAGATGTTCCTCTCATGAGCACAATATCAGTTCACACACTCATGGTGTCATAGTGGTCTGTTGAACGATTAATAATTTAATCTCATTTGTGCTATACAGGTGTGAGAGAAACTTCTCCATATGCCGCTGTTGTACATTTGGGCAGCACATAAGGGACTGTCTGCCCAATATCACAGCTGTGCAAGACCCTTACTGATGCCAAAGTTTTAGATTTTTGATTATAATAGGGTCAGATATTTGAAGGAAACAGCCCTAATATCAAAACAGACAAACAGTATTTTTTTAAAACAATATGAACAGATCTCATCAAATCGACCTCAATTTCCAAAGAATATTTTTTTCATTATTCATTTATGCGTAAACTTGGGTATTGGTGTAACTTTTCTGGCATATGGTCCACCATCTGATTATCTCCATTGATCTCTGATTATCTCCATTGATCTCTGATTATCTCCATTGATCTCTGATTATCTCCATTGATCTAATTGCTTTTCCTGGAATGTTCAACAGTATGGCATTAAACTTTTTTCTCTCGATGGAGACAAGCAGATCAGACCACCAGGTCAAGTTAGGTCAGAGGTGTGGAGAGGTGATCCTGCTAACATCAGGAATGCATGTTATGAAAGGTAAGTTTAGCAATAAAATCACCTGTCATTTTATATGAAGTTTAATTCCATACTGTGAAACATTCCAGGCAAAGCAAAAAAAAAACAAAACTTGCGGACTCCCACCAGAAAAGTTACAAATTCTACTTTTAAATAAACTGTTAATGAGGGCCACTGATGAACCATTTCTTGATCTGTTATTTGGTCTGGTTTCTGAATTAGACTTGATACCTGTATAGACACTGGTGTATCTCTAAAACACATCTATAAGAACAGTGTAAGATGAAGAAATAGGGACCAATTGGTTAGGTAAGCCAAAAAGGTAGAGGTAGAGCCTGAATAAAAAATGTCAAGATTTGAAGCCCTGTCAGCCAACTTTCAAACAAACTTTCTTGTCTCGCCACAATGTCTGGTGGGTTTCAAAATCTCCTTTCTTCAATAGACATTTTTTTACTCCCCATTTGCCATTCTCTTGTGGTTGTATGTCTTTTAAAACGGTTCACCTGGTTGTAGCTCAAACTGAATCTATTTTGTACAACCCAATAAACCAAAAATTCCTTTACTGTCAGAAGGAGGCACAACACCTGTAAATTATCCCAACCTAAAGTATATGTTTTATCAGCCACATCAGGCCTATTTAAGTCTACTGCAAGATCAATTTTTCATGATTTGACCCAAGGCTATGGATGTCCCTTTTACTGCAGCGCAGACACCCTCTGCATGAACTTGAATCTCAACTTTCCTAAGTTTTGTTTTACAAAGTTATTTTAACTTGTAAACTGCAGCTGTGATTTGCTTCTTCACTGTAGTAAAACACATGCAATAGTGTTCTCCCCTATGGGAACAACCCCCCCCCCCCTTCAAAACCTCACTGCTTACATAAATGATGAATAAATAAAAAATATACCAGTATTGAAAACGGTACCTGATTTACCCTACCAGTACAGGTACAGTTACCATGGGTAGGTGGGTATTCTGGGGCCTGGGTACTAACCATTTGTTGGGCCCTCAAAACATGCTGTAAACTACAGATTTTGTGAATTGTAGGCAAGGCAAGACACGTTTATTTGTATAGCACAATTCGTACACAAAGTAATTCAAAGAGCTTTACAGAATAAGAAAGACATTAAAATCATAACACAACAAATCAAAACATAAATAATCACAAATAGTCACAAATAGTCAATCATAAAATTAACATTAAAAGAAAAATAATGCAGAATAAATTCCTTTCAGTCATATGCACAGCTATAAAGAACCATTTTGAGCCTGGATTTAAACATTGTCAAAGTAGAGGCCTGTCTCACATCTTCAGGAAGGCAGATCCAGGTTTTAGCTGCATAAAACTGAAATGTTGATTCCCCATGTTTAGTTCTGACTGAAGTCCCCAGAGTGCGAGATGGTTCATATGGCACTAACATGCGGGAGAGGTACTTTGGTGCTAGGCCATAGAGAGACTTGTACACAAGCAGAGCTGCTTTAAAGTTTATTCTCTGAGTTACAGGAAGGCAGTGCAGTGACCTGAGCACAGGATTTATGTGCTCGTACTTCCTGGTTCTAGTCAGGACTCAAGCAGTCGCATTCTGGATGTACAGCAGTTGTCTTAACGCTCGTTTGGAGAGGCCTGTGAGCAGGCCATTACAATAGGCTAACCTTGACAGTGTACTTTGATTTTTGCAATGTTTTTTAGATGGTAAAAACGTGTAGATGTTATTGGTTTGATGTGGTTGTTAAAGTTCAAGTCTGAGTCCATTATTACCCTAGATTTCTAGCCTGATTTGAAGGTTTTAGAGAGAGAAACTGTGGGCCAAAGGCTAACTTCAGTCTTGTCTGAGTTTAACTGGAGAAAGTTGTTTTGTATCCAAACACTGATCTGTTGGAAGCAGTGGCAGAATTAATCCACTGGTCCATATTCACCTGCTGCAAGTGAGACATAGATCTGAGTGTCATCTCCATAGTTGTGGTATGAGACATTATTGCTGCATATCAACTGGCCTAATGGCAGCATACAGATATTGAACAACAGGGGTCCCAGGATTGATCCCTCGGGCACGCCACAGGTAAGAAACATTTTATCTGAGATACATTTTCCTATTTCGAAAAAAAAACTTGTCTTCTAGATAGGACTTGATCCACCTTATTGCAGTACAAGACATGCACACCCAGCCATCTTGTCTCTGTGAGAGGATCCCTTGATCGGCAGTGTCAAAGGCAGCACTCAGATCTAATAGGATCAAGACTGAGACTTTGCCTGCATCAGTGTTCAGGCGGATGTCATTTGTCACCTTGATAAGAGCAATCTCAGTGCTATGGTGGGATCTAAAACCTGACTGGAAAACATCGAAGGAGTTGTTCATTTGGAGAAAGTTAATAAGGCTGTTGATAAACAACGTTTTAAGTACTTTGCCTAAAAACGGCAAATTTGAGATGGGTCGGTAATTGTTCAGTATTGTGGCATCAAGGCTGCTCTTCGATCGGAGAGGGTTGATAACTGCAGTTTTCAAAGCTCTTGGGAATGTTCCAGATTGAGTGACATGTTACAGTGAGGGCAAAAAAGTATTTAGTCAGCCGCCAATTGTTCAAGAAACTCTTAAAAAAAATGAGAGAGGCCTGTCATTTTCATCATAGGTACACTTCAACTATGAGAGACAAAATAATAAAGAAAATCACACTGTGTGATTGTTAAAGATTGTTACTGACCAAATACTTATTTTCCACCATAATTTGAAAATACAAAGTTCATCTCAATACTTTGTTATATACTTGTTGGCAATGACAGAGGTCAAGCGTTTTCTGTAAGTCTCCACAAGGTTTTCACACACTGTTGCTGGTAGTTTGGTCCATTCCTCCATGGGCTGTCGCTGGGCAACATGGACTTTCAACTCCCTCCAAAGATTTTCTATGGGGTTGAGATCTGGAGACTGATTAGGCCACTCCAGGACCATGAAATGCTTTTTACCAAGCCGCTCTTTCATTGCCCGGGCAGTGTGTTTGGAATCATTGTGATGCTGAAAGACCCAGCCACATTTCATCTTCAGTTCTCTTGCTGATGGAAGTAGGTTTTCACTCAAAATCACACGATACATGGCCCCATTCATTCTTTCCTTTACACAGATCAGTCGTCCTGGTCCCTTTGCAGAAAAAGAGCCCCAAAACATGATGCTTCCACCCCCATGCTTCACAGTAGGTATGGTGTTCTTTGGATGCAACTCGGCATTCTTTTTCCTCCAAACACCAAAAAGTTCTATTTGGTTTCATCTGACCATATGACATTCTCCCAATCCTCTTTTGGATCATCCAAATGCTTTCTAGCAAACTTCAGACGGGCCTGGACATGTACTTAAGCAGGATTTGAGTCCCTAGCGGAGTAGTGTGTTACTGTTGGTAGCCTTTGTTACTTTAGTCCTAGCTTTCTGCAGGTCATTCTTTAGGTCCCCCCGTGTGGTTCTGGGGTTTTTGCTCACCGTTCTTGTGATCATTTTGACCCCACGGTGTGAGATCTTGCATGGAGCCCCCGATCGAGGGAGATTATCAGTGGTCTTGTAATGTCTTCCTTTTTTTTTATTTAATGCTTCCACAGTTGACATCTTCACATCAAGCATGGCTTGTGGAAACTCAGTCTTGGCTTGTGGAAACTCAGTCTTGGCTTGTGGAAACTCAGTCTTGTGAGCATTAATTGTAAATAGGTATTTGTAAATGTACATATTTTTAATTATGTCCATATTATATTGTCTTTCAATATGTTTAATTCTTATCTTTGAATGTTTTGATATGAATGTTCTCTTAATTGTAGGTTGCCTTGTTACATCTGGCCTGGGGACAACCGATAAAAAATTAGCTCTAGTCAGCTAAACTCGGGCACATTTACATTTTTTTTGTAATGTTGATTAATGTGCATTGTCCCTTTTTTAAATAAGTAAATAAATAAATAAAGCTGCTTACCTATTTCAGAGTCAGTCTTCCCAGTCTGGTGCAGATCTACAATTTTGTTTCTGGTGTCCTTTGACAGCTCTTTGGTCTTGGCCATAGGGGAGTTTGGAGTCTGTTTAAGGTTGTGGACAGGTGTCTTTTATACTGATAACGAGTTCAAACTGGTGCCATTAATACAGGTAATGAGTGGATAACAGAGAAGCCTCTTAAAGAACAAGTTACAGGTCTGTGAGAGCCAGAAATCTTGCTTGTTTGTAGGTGACCAAATAGTTATTTTACCAAGGAATTTACCAATTAATTCATTAAAAAAATTCTACTATGTGATTTCCTGGTTTCTTTCCCCCATTCTGTCTCTCATAGTTGAAATGTACCTATGATGAAAATTATAGCCCTCTCTCATCTTTTTAAGTGGGAGAACTTGCACAATTGGTGGCTGACTAAATACTTTTTGCCTCACTGTAACTATGCAAGCGAGTGTGATGGCAAACTGTTGAGCACAGGCTTAAAAATCTAGTGGGTAACACATAAAGGCAGCATGTAGATGAACTCGGACTGACTATCTCTTGGACAGTTTTGTTATTTACAGGTGCAAAGTGAGTCTGCTGTAAGTGTCTAGGTGGCTGCAGGGGTCTTATTTGCGTTGTGGAATTGAGGGCATTTTTAATGAACTGAACCTTGTCATTAAAGAATACTGCAAACATTTAGTTCTAATGGTATTGGAACTGGAGGCTTTTGTGTCCTGTTTGCAACAGTAAACAGATTAACAGAGTTGTTACTGTAACTTCCATTAATGTCCAAAAAAATTCCTTTCTTGTTCTACATAAAGTGTGGTTGTACATGTTCATCTTTTCTCTGTAAATCTCATAATGAACCTGGAGTTTTGACTTGCGCCATTCCACTCGGCCCATTTCTGTGCCCTGAGTCATCTCGGTCCCTTCATATCGCTTTCTGCTTATCTTTGACCATTTTAACCTTCATCGCGACAATGATGTCAGAACATTCGAAATGCTCAAAGTCACATAGTTCAATAAATTGTCAATATTAGAACATGAGCTACTTTCAAAGTATTATTTCCGTGAACAGTGCACCTGTGTTATCATTTATGTGTCTCCTTCGAACAACTGCAGGACCAGCCGCTAGTTTGGGAATTACAGAAGAGGTCAAAGAAGACACAGAAATGATCAGACTGGGCAACATCTACTACATTAATATTTGAAATATTTACTCCTTTGTAATGAGCAGGTCCAGAGTGTGCCCTCTGTTGTGGGTGGGCTCGCTGATATGCTGAGTCAGACCAAAGGTTTCAAGGACAGAACTGAGCTCTTTAGCGTTTCTGTCAAACACATTATCCACATGTACATCAAAATTACCTGTCGTGACTAAACCATCAAAGTCTGCAAATACGACTGAAAGCATCACAGTAAAATCATCAATAAAGCTTAGACAGTGCTGGGAAGGTTTGTACATGACTAAGTGGAGTATAGAGGGTGATTGTTTTTAGCTCCATTTTAAGGAAGCGAGTAACTAAAATTGTCTCTAAAAACTGCACATTTTTAAATACCAAAGGTATACTATTTGTATCATAGCTTTTATTTTTCACTACCACTGGTATCATTCAGTGGTACACAACACTTTTTAGCAGTATCAACAAGAGTGTGTTTATGTCAGATTTGTATTCTAAAACACTCCATTGTTCTGGAAGTTAATAGTTCAATATCTCAAATTATGTTAAAATGACATTTTGTATGCATTTTAGAGTTTGTTCTTTACTTTTTCTCCATAGATTCGTCCCCAGGAAATGTCTGAGAACTGTTTCTGGGGTTGCAGCTGATGAAGATCGCTATGCAAAGCCGGATTTACTATCTAAAGTCGCCCTTGTTTTTGGTTCCCAGAAATCAGGTGAGACAACCTAATCTATACTTTCCATTACCTTATTTGTGTTTGTCCTTAGGAATATGCCTTTATATATTATGACCGTACAATATTACAAATACTGGTGCAGGTTACACATTTCTTTCTTGGAGGGCTTGGCAAATTTACCATTGTTGATTCACTGTCAGGATTGAATTAAGAAGATATTTAATTAGGAGGGACAGAAAATACTGTGAAGCAGCTATTGTGCTTAAGCAACCGCCAACATCCTAAGGGCAAGCTGAATGAACAGGTACACGAGACTATGGATAAAAGGGAAAAAGAAAAGAGAAAAGGTTTGTTGAGCTTTTGGTATGCATCTTAAAACCACCATTCTCACCTATCTGTACGGCTTACATGTTGAGGACTATTCATGTACTAGGTTGTTAGAATGATTAAAGCCAGAACAAGGTAGCGTGATGTTATCAGTCTTGTCCTGCGCGGCTATTAGTCCCCTCTCTGATGATTTATTCACACATCTCGTCTTTGCTTTCTTGTCTTGTCTCTGATTCAGCCAGCTTACACCACTTTGAATTATTCATCCAGGTGTTATCTACCTGTCACAACTGCATGTCTTAAGGTACACAGGAACCCCCCTTCCTGCGCCCCTGTCCCCAGCACAGTGGTGCATTGTCTCTACTTAAGACATGTTAAATAATGGAGGCACACTCAATAACAAAGCACTATAGACAGGGCAAGGTATAAGAGCAATGACCACATCACACAGTGTTTCATGTAATAAAAATAAATGTGTAGCACTTAGCTGTGCTCTCACCATTTATTACTTGGTATCTGTCGGAGTGGTCTCTGGCTCTTTTGGACGCATGGAATCTAGTTTGTTACCTGAAATATTAGCTTTTATTTGCTAAATCAAAGTTTTCAATAGTTACATACTTTTTTTTTTTTTTTTTGGGGTGCCCTGGTACCATAGACAAGCCTCATCTGTTTTCCAAATAGTAGCCTCGTGCCAATATGCGTGTGGGCTTGTCTTATTAAATAAAATGGCCATGTGGCATCATTGTTTTATCTCACTTAAGACAACAGCATCTGGATCATCATTAAACATTGAAAGGGACACAGTATGAAACAGTCGTTGCACAGTTTTAGTCATTAAATATTCATTTGTATATCTCACAGAAGTTTATATTCGTATGTGGTGGTTTTGCTTCCATGTTCCTTACATTAAACAGAGAAAATCTATTTCATGGAAGCTTCCAATTACAAAGAGTTAACAATTGAATGTTGTTTTTGTGTGTACATTGTTAAAAGAGTTAAAAGTTATATGGATTGTTATTCACTGGGCATATCAGCCATCACTGGGATCATTAAGATATAATTTGACAAAGGTTTCAGTCGTTTATTCGTTTAGGGGCTGAAAACGTCACTGTGCCACATGGTCAGGATCAGCTTTTTTTATTGATGCAAGCCACAATGACCCTTAATTATTTGACCCTTAAAGTCTAAGCTCAGATGATCTCATTTTGTCTGAAAATTGCTTTTTTGGGTCTTTCAAAAGAAGATGAATATACAACCCTAATCAATTCAGGTAATTTTGCCTGCCCAGTTCTCTATAATCCGAACACTGTATTTATGGAAGTCGGGTGTGAGTCGATACTCTGCGAGATATATACAAGTAAGGCTCCTAAAATTGCTAGCACAAATGTATGCCTATTTTACACATGAAATTGGGTATACATATGGGATATCACGTCTAATTGTGAACACTTACAGGGAATCAATGGCAGTGGTGAGATTGGTTTGTTTGATTTTCTATTTCCTCAGTCATTAAATAGAATGATGCTCCTCCTGTGCTGTTAATTATGAGACTAATGTAGACAGCCAGCTTCCCTTTGTGCTACTGATATTTTTGGGCAATGACACTGGACATGAAAATGCTGGCAGTTTAAAGTGGGTATCAGTTTAGAATATATAGCTCAGATAAACTTGATAAGCCTTAATTTTTTATGTTTAAATACAAATAAATATATTTTACAAAACATTTTCTCACTAGCCAAATACTTAATTGGGTTTGGGCTTTGAATTATTGTCTAATTAGCTACCAACGTTGTGATGATACTAAAATATACTGTCCTCTTTTGATTTTCATGCTTCCAAGACAAATTTGCCATTTCTGCATAATCACACTTTTATGGCATAATGTTACTTGCAGCGCAGGTTCATTTTACAATGCGTTAACTTAAACTGCTTTTGCAAAAGATTCATAACAATATCTGTAACATAAATTTTTATCACATTCCCCTTCCCACACGTGCTCTTAAAATCAAAACGTGATGGTGGACAGCTTTGTGTGACCATTTGTGTGCAAATAGCAGCTGTACACTATTGAATTCCATAACTTACCTACAGAAATCCCATCAACTTTTCAAGCTTAAGAAATTGTTGGCTTCATTCTCTGAATACCAGCAATTTATCCACTCTTTCTCTTTCTCATACCTTTTCAGTTGATGGTTTCAGTCAGCTGATTTTTTTTTTTTTTTGCATTCCAAAGGCAGAACCAAATACCTAAAAAGTAGCATTCATAGACCTTTCACGACTTCTATATAGCTTGCATCATTAGTAGCACTTAAAAATGTCTCCAAAATTATGGTATACACACGTGGATAAAATTGTTGGTACCTTTCGGTTAACGAAAGAAAAAACTCACAATGGTCACAGAAATAACTTGAATCTCACAATAGTAATAATACAAATTCCATGAAATTTAACCAGTGAAAGTCAGACATTGCTTTTCAATCATGCTTTAACAGAATTATTAAAAAAATAAACTCATGAAACAGGCCTGGACAGAAGATGATGGTAACCCTTAACTTAATATTTTGTTACACAAACCTTTTGAGTCAATCACTGCAATCAAACGATTCCTGTAACTGTCAATGAGACTTCTGCACCTCTCAGCAGGTATTTTGGCCCACTCCTCATGAGCAAATTGCTCCAATTTGTCTCAGGTTTTGAAGGGTGTCTAGGCTAGGTTGGGGCTCATAGCAGGCCCCTTTAGAATAGTCCAATGTTTTCCTCTTAGCCATTCTTAGGTGTTTTTAGCTGTGAGTTTTGGTCATTATTATTTTTATTTTTATTTTTTTTATTTATTTGATAGGGACAATGCACATTAATGAACATCTGTTGTAAACAAATGTAAATATGCCGGATTATAGCTACAGAGCTAATTTACATCCGCAGTCCCCAGGCAGGTAAAAAGTACAACAAATACATCACATTCGTACAATATACAAGAGTTAAAAAGTGAGAAGTAGAGTTAAAAAAAAAAAAAAAAAAAAGGTAAGAAAAGTAAGGAAGGGAGGTCCATGTATTGATTAGTGATCACATGACTGATTTGATTTCAGCCAGCGTTTGAGTTGAGTTTTAAAAGTGGATAATGTGGAGCACTCTCTTATTTGAAGTGGAATGCCGTTCCAGATCTTACTCGCCTTCACAGAAAGAGCATTTTGTCCAAAGGCAGTTTTTCTATAGGGCACCTCACAGTCTCCTCTGGACGAGGCCCTGGTCCTCATGCTTCGGGTGTTTTTTGTTTTGAAAAGGTCTGACATGGGAGGCGGGGCTAATCCATGTAGCACTTTGTAGATAAAACATGCATATTTAAAATGTTTAAAATTATCAAAACTAAAAAGATTATGCTTTTTTAAAATATTACAAACATGGAAAGAAAGCGGTTTCCTATCAAAGACCTTTAGGGATTTTTTGTAGAGTGATTCCATTATTTTGAGTGTATTTAAATTTGTTAAAGACCAACTTGTGATACAGTATTCAATGTGAGATAATATCATTGAGTGGAGAAACACTCTGGCAGCATCAAGGGTTATAAATGGCCTGATTTGCTTAAAATTTAGGAGATTGAATTTAACTGTTTTGGTAATTCTTTTAACATGATTCTTAAAACATAAAGTAGAGTCAAGTGTGACACCAAGGTACTTAAATTTGGTTACAATTTGTAATTCTTCTCCTCTCAAGAACACTCCTGAATGTTTTAAATCTTGTGGCTGCTTTGTAAACATCATACAAACAGTTTTTTTAGTATTTAGCAACAGACAAGATTTAAGCAGCCATTCATTTACAGACTCCATTGCTGTAGTTAAAATGGAGGATGCCTCTTTTATACTCCTCGCATGCGTGTAAATCACGGCGTCATCGGCATACATTTGAAAGTCAACATTTAAACAAATTGAAGGTAAGTCGTTAATATACAGTGAGAATAAAAGCGGGCCAAGTATTGATCCTTGAGGCACACCAACTGGAACATCTACAAGGGACGATTTGACACTGTCAATATGTACACATTGCTTCCTGCAGAGTAGGTATGATTTAATCCATTCAATTGCATCTGGAGAAAAATTGAAGTTTGTTAATTTTGTCAATAGTATGTCATGATTGACAGTGTCAAACGCCTTTTTAAGATCCAAAAACACTGCACCAACACATGTATTATTGTCTAATTTGCTTTTCACCTGTTCAATAAAAAAACTATTTGCCGATTCAGTGGAATGATTTACACGGAACCCAAACTGCATCGGGTGTAGAGCAGAATGGCCTTTGTTTAAGTGTTCATTTATAATTTTTGCAACCCACTTTTCAGCAACCTTGGAAAGTACTGGAAGGATACTAATTGGCCGGTAGTTGGTTATATTTGATCTGTCACCAGACTTGTAAATTGGGGTGACTGTAGCCAGTTTCCAAGAAGATGGGACAGCTTTTTGTTTAATTGATAGGTTAATCATATGTGCTATTGGTGCAACAAAAGAGTCTTTGCATAACTTTAAGAAATGTGTATCCAGCCCATAAATGTCTTTGGTTTTAGAGTTTTTTAATGAACCAATAATATTGGCAACTTCTAGCCCTGTTATTTCCTGTAGATTAAAAACAGGCAACGCTTGGTCAATGGGTCTAATGCTGAGCTCAGGTGGTGGAAACAACTTTGTTATCTCTAAGACAGAGTTAAGAAAGAAATTATTGAATTCAGTGACTAATTGATTTGAATTCGACACTATAGTATTGTTTATTTTAAGCTCAATTTCTTGTTTTGTGCTTCTTTTTTCTTTTCCAAGTAATTTGTTAAGATTTTGCCAGACCTTTTTGCCATTTCCCTTTGCTTCAGAAATAATGTTCATGAAAAATGTAGCTTTCGCTTTACGCAGACATTGTGTCACTTTATTTCTCAAGGAGGTGAATTTTTGTCTATCTGTAATAAATCGAGATTTTAAATATTTTTTAAGTTGCATGTCTCTGGCTTTCATAAATTTCCTGCATTCATCATTTATCCAAGGTAGTGAATTTTTCTTTCTATTGTGTTGATGCCCTCTTTTGGTAAAGTTTGATATTATTTCATTAATTTTAGTCAAAAACCAACAGCTACTTTTTTCTGTGTCCTCACTTTGTATTATTTCATTCCAGTCAATTTCTTTTATTGTTGTCACAAGACTTGATAGTTGATTTTTTGGAATAAAACCTATATTTTTTGATAAGTCTTCTGAAGGCCTATATGAATTATTGTAACGTTTTTTTGAAAGTTTTCTGGAGAAGAAAATGGCATTATGATCAGACAATCCTGTCATATAGTTAAAGGTTTTAAGAATCCTTTCAGGATGATTTACAAAAAGTAGGTCTATCAATGTTTTAGAATGTGAAGTAATTCGAGTGGGTTGTTCAATTAACTGACAAAAATTAAAATGGTCTGTGACTTGTTTCAAGTGCTTTCTGGCCTTCTTATCAATCCAGTTTATGTTAAAATCACCAATAATTATTATTTCTTTGTTTAAATCACAATTATTAAGAAGAAGTTTTAGTTTATCATAGAAATCCAACTTGGCAGATGGCTTACGATACATACAAATTATGGTGAAAGACATTCCTGTTGACAATGAGATGTCTACACCAACACACTCAAGTTGGACTTCTTCTGGCCATTCAATCTGTTTACATTTTAGAGTGCTTTTAACATAGAGTAAAACTCCTCCGCCCCTCCCATTTGCCCTGTCATTTCTGTACACATTATACTCAGACATAGTAACCACGGAATCAGGAGAATTATGCGTTAACCATGTTTCAGAGAGACCCAAAAAGTCTATGTTGGAGTTGCAGAGCAAATGTTCCAGCTCTTCTCTTTTAGGTGTCAAACTCCGTATGTTCAGATGACCGCCTAATAAGCCTTTGGGTTTGGCTTGCGGATCCCAGATTGTTTTTGCTTGATTCAGTGTATGAAAAATTTTCGATGCCCTGTGCTTTTTAAAGACGGGATTTCTAAAAGTTTTCGCTTTTATTGTCTGAGAAACATGTGAATGCAACGTGGGACACTTACCACTAGAGGTCCCGGTCCCCTCTGGGCGTGTGTCTGACTGTGTCTCTGGTAAAATCCGAGCAGTTTGAGTTTGTGAAGCGTGTGAAAAGTTCCTTGACATCTTGTGCTGTGCCGGTACACTCTGCGTGCCACTATCCACAAATCCTAAAGGCGCTGTAGAATAATGTAGAATCCCACGCGATCCGGAATCATATTGTGGACAGCAGGAGGTGGTTGTTCCCGGATCAGCTGACAGTGTGAAATCAGCTGACAGATAGTGCAGCGGTGCCATGAGTGTTGCCCCGACATTTACCACAGAGTGTAATGCTGCAATCCCGGGACGATTACACCTCTCTGTTATCACGACGGGCAAAGCAGAGTCTCCTCGCAGGCACGGGAGTCCTGTCACCGCCTGATCCACACCCAGCCCACCCTGCACGGGGCCACTCCACACCAGGGTGCCTGTTGTCACCGACGCCGCAGGGTACGGAGTCCACGGGCCAGCCGCTCCACGTTCATGAAGAGCAGGCCACCGCAAGGCGGGAGGTGATTCCACGTTACTCATAGGTGAGTGAGCCCAAACGGCCGCAATGGGATGATAGTCCCAGAATGGAATCACAAAGGATGTCGGGACAGTGCCTGGAGTTGAAGGCTTATCGTACTGTTGTGGACCCGGATTCAGTTCGATGTCACCAGCAAGAAGTAGTATAATTGCGAGCTGAGAAAGCACACGGGTCCAGTTGTTTGAGCGTTCTTGTTTGGTTAATTGTGCCTTTGCGCGTAAGTCTGCGCGCCCTTCTTTCAGAAAGACTGAGAACAGAACATGCTGGCTCCTCAGGTTCGGTAGATAGACCTCGTCGGTGGTCCTTTTTATCAGGCAACATCTTAGGGTTAACAAACATGTCGCAACCACAAACAAGAGGGTAAACCAGCATTTAGATGGCCCAAGCAGATAAGAAAAAGCAGCAGACACAGCACCTGCCAGACCGTGCGAGCGCCCAGCGGCCATCTTCTCTCTTGAACACGTCACTCCATTATCTTGTTGCAAGACCCATGACCTGCGACTGAGACCAAGCTTTCTGACACTGCCCAGCACATTTCTCTCTAGAATCCCTTGATAGTCTTGAGATTTCATTGTACCCTGCACAGATTCAAGATGCAGCAAAGCAGCCCCAGAACATAACAGAGCCTCCTTCATGTTTCGCAGTACACACAGTGTACATCAAGGCACATCTGTGAACATAAAGCTGATGTGCCTTGGAAAAAAGTTCCATTTTTGTCTCATTTGTCCATAGGACATTCTCCCAGAAGCTTTGTGGTTTGTCAACATGAAGTTTGGCAAATTCCAATGTGGCTTTTTTATGATTTGTTTTCAACAATGGTGTCCTCCTTGGTCGTCTCCCATTAAGTCCACTTTGGCTCAAACAACGGATGGTGCGATCTGACACTGATGTTCCTTGAGCTTGAAGTTCACCTTTAATCTCTTTAGAAGTTTTTCTGGGGTCTTTTATTACCATTCGTATTATCCTTCTCTTTGATTTGTCATCAATTTTCCTCCTGCGGCCACGTCAAGGGAGGTTGGCTAATTTCTGAATAACATGTTCAACTGTAGTCTCAGGAACATCAAGCAGCTTGGAGATGGTCTTATAGCCTTTACCTTTAACATGCTTGTCTATAATTTTCTTTCTAATCTCCTGAGATAACTCTTTCCTTTGCTTCCTCTGGTCCATGCTGAGTGTGGTACACACCATTTCACCAAACAGCACAGTGACTACCTGTAGCCCTATATATAGGCCCACTGACTGATTACAAGATTGTAGACACCTGTGGTGCTAATTAGTGGACACACCTTGGATTAACATGTTGCTTTGGCCACATTATTTTCAGTCTTTTAATTCTGTTGAAGCGTAGTTGAAAAGCAATGTCTGACTTTCATTGGTTAAATTTCATTGAATTTTTTTTTATTTTTATGTTTGTCAGCTTCAAGTTATTTCTGTGACCATTGTGAGTTTTTCTTTCATTTACCGAAGGGTACCAACAATTTTGTCCGTGTTTGTTATATAATAGGCTGTAAGTTGGGAGGTGCAGCCACTGTTCCCTTTCCTATTCCTTAGGTACAAATTGAATTCATGCATTCACTTCACATTGGGTGAAATCCACATAACCCAATTTTAAAGCAGGATAGCATTACATGGTGCAATTACAAGATATGGAAAAAACTTAAGGTTATACCAATACTGAAAAAAAAAGTAAATGTTGATATTGATGTATGGTAGGTCCTCTCTCTACTCACTCCTCTGCTGAGTTCTTGGTCAGTGTAATATGCAACTCTAAGCACGCAGTCCCATTCTCCCACATGGCTTTCTGAGATGTTATCATTGTCCGGTAGTTTGCAGTGGAAATAGGCTATATTAGTTTATGTTATGTAGATTAAATCACAAATTGTAGGGTAATTTTCTTACAAACATGCATAATGCAACTTGTACACTTTTACATAAATGACTGTTTAGTGAAATATTCATGTGTTATTGTTGCACTCTCTCCTGGGTTCAGGCAAAATGAAAACGGCCATGAAATCAAGAGAGGCGCAGATGTCACTGGAAAAATGCATTATTTGTAAATGAATGGATTTTAGTGTAGTTTTCTCTACTGCTGCTCGAAACACTTTTGCATCCTCGCAATATTACAATAGCAAGTTACCTGATGCTGTTGTGCAGGAAAGAAGCCGATAAGGCTTTATATATTTTTGCTAGAAGTGATTGAGGTTGCAAACGTGAGGTAAACTGTCACACAAAGTCTAGATGTGGAATGTTCTGTATTATAATTATAAACTCCTAGTTGATGAAAGTGAAAAGTTTGTTGTTTAAGTTTATTGCTCGCTTTTCAATTTAGTTTGTTTTGGTCTAAGTTATACCTCATCAAATCAGAATATGATGAGGAAAATGTGAAGTGAAAAACATAACATAAATTCAGCATATTGTAATGTGCAGGGTTTAATTAGACAAAAGTTATTTAAATAATTTCAAGCTTTTTAAATAACAGTAATACATTATACAATTATGGTTAAAGATTTTACTGCCTATTACACATTGCATTGTACTAAGTCAGTCAATTCTATAATAATTAAATTTATGAACATTTATAATTCCATAGTTATAAATGTTATTTAGGACAGTTGTTTTTCACCACCACAGATGTGCTCAGTTGCACCTTGAGCCGCCATATGCCTCTGCACATATTATGGGTATTGTAACAATTAATGCTCTCACACTTTTACTATAAGTGCTTATACCTACAGTGGCTTGCAATAGTATTCATCCCCCTGGAACTTGTTTATATTTTGTGAAGTCACAACCAAAATTTTTCTTCATATTTTTTTATTTGCATTTTATGTGAATAAGTAACACCAAATGTTACATAAGTGTGAAGTAGAAAGAAAATTATACATCATTTCCAGATTAAAATGAAAAGTGCAGTGTGCAAAAGTATTCAGCCCACCTATGTTAATACTTTGTGGAACCGCCTTTTGCTGCAATTACAGCTGCAAGTCTTTTGGGGTATGTCTCCACCAGCTTTGCACACCTACAGACTGAAATTTTTGCCCATTCTTCCTGGCAAAACAGTTCAAGCTCTGTCAGATTTGATGGAGACCGTTTGTGAAGTGCAGTTTTCAGATCTTGCCACAGATTCTCTATTGGATTTAGGTCTGGACTTTCACTGGGCCGTTCTAACACATGAATATGTTTTGCTTTAAAACATTCCATTGTCGTTTTGGCTTTATGTTTAGGATTGTTGTCCTGCTGGAAGGTGAACCTTTGCCCCAGTCTCAAGTCTTTTGCAGACTCCAACAGGTTTTCTTCCAAGATTGCCCTGTATTTAGCTCCATCCATCTTCCCATCAACTCTGACCAGCTTCCCTGTTCCAGCTGAAGAAAAGCACCCCCACAGCATGATGCTGCCACCGCATGTTTGACTGTGGGGATGATGTGTTCAGAGTGATGTGCAGTGTTAGTTTTCCTCCACACGTAGCGTTGTGCTTTTAGGCCAAAAAGTTCAATATTGGTCTCATCAGACCAGAGCACCTTCTGCCACATGTTTGCTGTGTCCTCCAAATGACTTCTAGCAAAATGTAAACGAGACTTCTTATGGATGGTTTTCAACAATGGCTTTCTTCTTGCCAGTCTTCCATAAAGACCAGATTTGTGTAGTACACGACTAATAGTTGTCCTGTGAACAGATTTCCCCCACCTGAGCTGTGGATCTCTGCAGCTCTTCCAAAGTCACCATGGGCCTCCAGGCTGCATCTCTGATGAGTGCTCTTCATTCTGTAAGTTTTGGTGGACGGCCATGTCTGGGTAGGTTTGCAGTGTTTTAGATCCAAGCCCCGCTTTAAACTTCACCACAACCTTTTCTCTTACCTGTTTGGTGTGCTCCTTTGACTTAATTTTGTGGTTTGCTCCCCAACACTCTCTTAACAAACTTCTGTGGCCTTCACAGCACAGTTGCATTTATATTTAGACAAGATTACACACAGGTGGACTCTGTAGTCATTAGGTCAACATTCAATCCCTCCAAAATCATCAGGCAACTTCTAAAAGCAAAAGAAAAAAGGGGCTGAATACTTTTGCACGCTGCACTTTTAAGTTTTTTTATTAAAAAAAACAAAAAAGGAAATCTTGACAAATATTTCCTTCCACTTCACACTTGTGAGCCATTTTGTGTTGCTCATTCACATGAAATGCTAAGAAAATGTATGTAAATTTATGGCTGTGATGTGACAATATCTGAAAAAGTTCCAGGGGGATGAATACCTTTGTATATATTCTTTGGGGTACTTTATGGAAGACTGAGAAAAGCAGTGACTTGAGCTGTCAGGTGAATGCTGAATAGTGAGGGGTTAACTAAATTTAATCACTAAGATCCAGGAGCGGAGGTTATCTCATTGTGATGTATAATCGCAGATAATGAATTAAGCATAGCTAATGACGAGGAGCGCTCTGCCTCTGAACTCTTGAGCTTCAATGTTTTCCCTTGACATCTGAGGGCTTTAATTGGACTCTTTGTTGTTGCTGTGCATTATGTAAAGGGTGGGACACATATGGGGAGGAAGACAGTGTTTCCATTCTTGACAACTTCAAAAGAAACAAGCAAAATTAATATGACATAAGCTGGAGAACTTGTAACAAATTATCATCTGACCCATGGATAGAAAAAAAAGTGACTGAAAAAACTCAGATTTTCTACTGGGGTAAGTTAACACTTTGGAATAGGACAGTTTTCTTTGTTTTGACATCAAAGCATTTTAACTTGCCCTCAAATGATGTCTTAAGCCAGGGGTGTTCATTACGTCGATCGCGATCTACCAGTCGATCGCGAAGGCATTTTGGGTGGATCGCGTCCTGTCATCCATCCAGTCACGTGACTAATATCCAGGACAACCAGTCAGATTACACCTGACCCTAGGTCATATCATGGGCGCTGCACACACATAAACAAGCGCGAGTTAGCTTAACCCTATAGCGTCAGATCCTATCGTCACCGATAGAGCACAGTTGCGGACTTTCCAGCAGCGTAACTCCGCAACCAGTCGTGCTCTCATTCAAATGCAAATGGCGTCTCAAAGCGGAGACATGGGGCTATCTAAATATTTTACCGTCATTACAGTAATCTGCCTCTGTTGTCCCTCGAAGGTGACGAATGAGAGCGTGGGTGCTGCAGGGATTTTCCCAGTCATTTATTTGATGCGTGAAAGAAAAAATATGGATGTGTAAAATAGAAGTAGTTGTGTGAAAAAATGCAGTAAATTCTGATACTTAGTTTAACATGATTTTTATGGCTATAAAAAAAGACAAAACCGTAATCAACATGATTAGCTCTGTTATCGCTTTCAAATGAAAAATGCAATTTTACTCCTGGCTGGCTGTCAGAAGCTACTGCCCGAACTATACATCCCTCACTGATTCCATTCAGTGCAAGTCATCAGAGCAGTAATCATCATTCAAGTAATTATGAACATGTAAGAAGTTCAGTTGCGTTGTGCAGTATTATCTCATGATGTTGTGCAAGGTACATCAAAATGCACTGTACATGTAAGAATTCATAATACATTTACAAATAAATATATGTTTAACATTTTTGTATTAGGCGGTAGATATTTCAGACATGATCATTTTAAAAGTAGCTCACATACTGAAAAAGTCTGAGCACCCCTGTCTTAAGCCTTTCAGAGGGACTTGTAATGTATGGTATCTCAACCTTTTTGTGTCTACCACAGACTGTATTTCCTCTATGTAGGCCCGTCTCTATAATTACCATATAAAACTTATCATTCAATATAAGAAACTTGGAACAATATCTAATGGGGCTCAATATTTATAACGTGCTTTGCTATAATATGGAGATTTTTACCATTTTTATGTAATAAGGTAAGATTTGAGCTGTGGAGGGTAGAATAATATAACATCTATGCCTAATTATTTGCAGCTGAGGCTTTTTAATAGGTTCACTGGCTTTAAGTGTGAGTGTGACATCACCCATAGCATTCGGCCCAAGTCAAATGAAGTTCATCAAGGCTAGCAGTTATAGGTGCGAATTTGGAGTCAAGTTCCGTATTTCGAATTCCGACTGAGTATCATTGCAACCAAAGGGCCAATCTGGAGCGAAGCTGTTGAAGGGAACGTCCCTTACCGCCAGCTAGCAATACTGTCAATCAAACCTGTTGAAAATGCTTGCGGGTACGACCTCAGGGAAAGAAGACAGCTGATTTGTCTCTTGTTAATGTTAATATCTTGAGTGACAAAATGGTGAAATAATAACAGGATTGTGTAGAGCGGGTTAATAAGACTAAAATTATGTTCACTGGAGCCAGAAGCACGCCCATACTCACTTCCTGTTTGGATTGCAGTCCATTTATATATACCCTTTATGGGTCTACATCTATATATACTCCTCATTTCATTGTTCATTATTTGCTGTGAAATCTGATGATGGTATTAATTTGTGTTAAATGCTGCAGTGAAAGTAACAACTGTCTCTATTGCAATGTTCATTAATGACTTAATGCATTATGTGGAACTTTAATGCATTTATTGCGTTATTTCTATGTCTGAAGAATTAAAGCCTGCTTCCTTTTATAATGCTTTCAAACAAAACTAACCATTCTTTTCTTTCTTCTGCTTTTCCTGCATTTCTAACACCTTTGCCTGCACCCTTGGCTTGGCTTGACTGCGTGGTCTGGTTCAATGTGTTCCAGCAGATATCAAAGGTTAGTACTGTTTTTACTGGCTTTGGGTGTTCATTGTGTTATCAAAAACAATCATTTTACAAACAAATATATTGCCCTCTTTAGTTAAAATGGAAAATAAAAATAAACTGATATGTTAGCTTTGAAATAGTGTTTTTGTTTAGCAAAAAACTTCAGTTCTATAATTGCAAAATGTATTGATCGTATGTCTGATGTGGCTTATCCAAATTAGAAATAGGAATAGAAACAAGAAATTGTTATTATTTTTCTGTGGTTAAATCGGCCAACTCATATATCGGTCTATTTCTAGTGTACACATCACATGATTGGAGTCTTTTTTGTAATTGGTTAGAACAGTACATTTTCCAGAAGGGCCCATTTTGTAGCACTTGAGCAGAACTATTGTAATTGTCATACAAAATAAAGCATCCTTTTCTTCCCGGGCTGTCAGCCTGTTTATGAAGAGGTGGTTACATGGCCATAGTTCCAGGAAACTGAGCAACAACATGAAAAGAGGTGCCCTTTACTTCACCTTCTTTTCAGCAAATAAATAACATCCAATTAGTTGGAGCCCTCAAAGATCAGAAAATCAGTTTGCCATTTCACGCTAGAATACTGGTATCTGCTAATAATCTGTCAAGATGCAAAACAAAGGAAGAAAAACAAACCTGACTGCTTCTGTTTTATTTACAAATTATGACCAGCGCATTTAGCTTTTATACGTTTTGCTTGCTAACATTTGTTGGCGTTTTCAGTTGTAGTATTACATTGAGGTACTGCATATTTGGAATCACAAAAAAATATGAGATTAATATTATATTTCATTCATTTAAACAATTAGCCCATTATCTAAACTAATCTAGTAGTAGTAGAGGTCACAAATCATTCATGTCCATTCTACTTATCAATTACCCTTTTCTTTTATGAAAGGTGATTTCCAATAAGCAGCGTTAAAGCAAATTTGATATATTTTAGTAGGGTGTAGGTGTGTGTAAAAAGGGTGTACAAACAAGGGAAAAAAGGGCACACTTTTCCCTCTTTAACTTATCAAGCTCAGAGCAGGCCCTGATTATACCCACATTATTTGTATGCCTCGGTTGCTTTTAGTAAATAAAATGATTTCGAAGCCTCAAGGTGTGAGGTAGGTGGAAGAAAATAGACCTCTAATACTAAAAGCCCTCGTTTACGTCAGGACCATGTGAATTCAAATAAAAAGAATGGTCCATGGGGTCATGCTTTTGAAGTATGAAAGGAATAATGGTTTTGTATTCAGTTCTGTAACTGTCAAAAAGAACTGGCAAATACATATTTTATTAAGATCCAAAACTTGGCTAGCTACTGTTATTAACATCTTATTTTTAAAACATTTTTTATTAATATTGATTTATGTTGTGGTCTCTGATCTTCTTCTGTGAGGCCAAAGCTGGCACACTGTCAGACATCAAGCAACCTAGATAGCATCTTGTGGTGATATGGGAGAATACAACAAGACTAGGTTAGGCAATCTAACTACAAACGGTACCTTAAGTGTTGTATACAGACTTGCCATTATTCCACCAGTAGTCAAAGCAGTAACTTGTCATATTTAAATGTTTAAATTTCCATACAAATTATCCAATGCTTAATGTTATATATATATATATATATATATATATATATATATAAGTATTGATTGGTGTAAATGTTATTGTTGTATGCAAAGGGGGATGGGCTTGTCACAGAAATCTGAAAATACTTCTCTAACCATTGCCTGACTAAAAGGAGCTTAATTTTACTGTCAGTGTGCTACAGTTAGTTTGACACAGAAACAGACACTGCATGGGCCTGTTTACATAAAAGGACTGTCTCGCTTTGGGTTCTCACTTTCTCTCCCCATTGCTTTCTGAGCTTTGGCAGTGACATTTTGAAGAACACCATTAGTCCTGTAATGACTTTTCATGTGGCTGCAGAAATTTAGTGCCATTATGAGAGATCTCATCAAATGCAATCATTAATGGCTCTTTTCACTGTTGTTGAAAGGCATGGACTCGCCGCACAGCGCACACACCGTGAATGGATGGCCTATTTTCTGCTGCTATCAACCACCATATGTTTCTAATTTTGCCTTTAATGTACAATTTGGTTCTGCTTCACCAATAAAAAGTACACTAACCTCTACTGTTTAAAACCAAATACATTTAAATCTAAGCTAAATGTTACAACTGTACTACCACAGTGCCAGTCATGCATATACACGGAAATGTGTTCTGTTGCCTTGATCGCATTTCATACTGCACCACTCACCATCAACAGTCATCAAAGTTTTCCACCTCAATATTTACTGTGAGTTTGGCAAGCCTTTGCTTTTCCACATACTGTAACAGTAGCAGTTTAGTGTCCTGCCCAATGACACAGTTGGTGATTCAAACCGATGATCCTCTTGTGGGTCCTTCATTCTCTCAAATCTCAAAAAATAATGACTTTCCTCTGACTTGCAGAATGCCGATTAAAACTCTTAATGACATGCTTACAGTAAGAGATGTCACTGTTCAAAGACATAAAGATTTCATAAAGACTCTAATTTTCTATAGTGAATTAATATAAGAGTGAATTTATGCGTGCACTTCTGTAACTTGTTGGACTAATGCCCATAGCTGGTGGGATTCTATTCTCTCACAGGGATAATTTAAAATGTTTCCATGAACCGAGGAATAAGGAGTGCAGTTCCTGTTTAATGTCTTGGTTTATCTCTACCTTTTGATGCAGTAGCTTTGTTTGCCCTTTTCTTGCCTAACCTTCTCAGACTTCATACCTCTTCTTCTATTCCTTTATTATTTTCCTTTTTTACCATCTTCACTTTCAAACATCAGTGCCACATCTCATTCCCAATTTGTGTTTTTATGTTCCCATACCAGTAATGGGCTGACTCGTTAAAAACAAATTTGCTTTCGCGACTTTGCTTTTCTGAGTAAATTTTTCATACAAGGATGCACGATTATACATGGGGTATTGTGGAGTGGTTTCAACTGACAACAACAGCCAGAGAGGAGGAGGATAGAGGGAGGAAAATGACAAATAGCAAATGACTGGTGAGATGAATGAGTTAGACCGCCATCAATCCATTGAATGACTTGGGAAATGTTAGGGTGGGCTTAACTACTATTCCGATCGGACTGGGGCTGTCACATAGGAAAATGAAATGGAGATAATAACGCCTCACCCCATACCTGCATTGACAGAGTGGTGGAAAAATACTCATTTCTGAGCACTAGGGGCGGTTGGTGAAAAGGCCTTTAGAGGGCACTAGTCCATTGAGAATAAATCCACTGGTGAGCAGCGTCCCTTAAGGCCATTTTCCACTGATTAAACCCTTTCTAATCAATTAAAGAGCTTTTGATGTTGTAGCTATAGATTTACTTTACATTTTTAATTCCGCTTTAAAATTTATGTTTTGGTCTTTTTAATGTAAAATTGACCATGTTAATGATTCATAGGAACATGATAGACTCCTTTGAATGAAGATTTGTTTACTTTGTCTTGCTGAAAAATTTGGGCAAAGGGTTTCCCATCATATTTTCAGATAGTAATTGGATATTGAGTAGTCATTGCATGTACCGTTGTATTTTGATTGTAATTATTATTTTTTTTATTACATGTCAGCAGCATTCCAGTAATATCCAAAATGTATTTATTTTAAGGCATTTTACCTACCTTTTTAGATTTATTTGTAGAATTGTCCACAAAAAAAAAAAAAAAAAAAAAATCAGGAAGAGTTCTCATCAACTCAGCACTAAATAGACCTTGCCAGTCTGGTCCCTTTACTGCTGCTTGAAAAACACATGACTTTTGCATGTTTCAGCATCAAGGATTCTTATGTTGTGAATTTTGATTGACAACTATGTACAAGGCCCCCCTGCTTGTCGGCGTGCAATTTTTACTGCTTAAAGACTTAGAAACAATCTTGCTGCAAGAAAAGGGGAAGGAAAAAAGCCTAATGAAGTTTGTTAATTTGCTACTATCGGAATGAAAGCCTCACACTAATTATTGCCCTGGGTCATCTAGTCTGAATCACAAGAAGAGGTGGCCCTGCATGGTACACTTTGATTAGCTCACTCCCAGCACAGCCACTCACTTCATTACTCTGATCTCCATCTTTGTCGCACAGTGGATGCTACTCACTCACCCACCGCTCTGGATGAGTGCCCCAGTCTGTGTGCAAACATACTGCTCGAGCTGTCATGGCCTTGCGAGGGTGAACTGATATGGCACTAGGAGGAGAAAAGGAAAGAGGTGGGGTCAAACACACTTGGAATGGCTTGTTTGAACCTTGAGTACTTTTGTAATGGTTAAATTATATCAAAATTCCAGACAGCCTTTGTGACCACCACTCACTTCCTTTGACTTGACTTGACGAAAAAACATGCCCTCTGCATTGATTAGTTGACTAAAAGGGGATGTATGCTGGCGCTGGCAACATCTGTTACGATCTGACCCAAATTGAACTCAAAAGACCACAGGCTCACAGAAGTGCATACAAAAATATAAATACAAAAAAGTACTAGTAAACAGCATCTACTTGTATGAAGATATCCCCATTCACACCCACGTCTCTAACTCACTCCATGCCTTCATCTGTCTGCTTTATACATCTTCTATAATCCCATTAAAATAATTGGTTGGCTACTAAAATGTTGGCCCACCTAGACAGCATTGAACAATTAATCGACTAAATGGCTAAAGGCCTATACCCCTACAACACTATGGTTATATTTCATTTACAATACAATGTGGTGTGCCCCTGCATTCTGTACATTTTGTTTTCTATATAATAAACGTCACAATAAATGATAATCTTGAACACCACTGCTACAATAATGTATTAAAAAGACCTATAGGCTTACCACAGTCACTGGCATTGACGGCCTTGCTGCTCTGTTTTATGTGCTTTTGGTGATGGCATTGATATGACAGCCTGAGATGGGGGAGAAGGAGAGGTCAAGCACGTTAGTTCCAGGTAGTTGCCGGATACACTGTCTGTCAATCTGAGTGAAGCTTTTTTTGGGGGGTTTGCAGCCGGGATCACAACCACAATCCACTGAGTCAATAGTCAAAGGCACTGGGCTGGCTTGGCTGTTCGTCTCATCTGTTGACTGTAGCGTTGACAGATGTGCGGAGAGTGGTGGATTTGTTCACTTGCTCTAGACAGCCTCCCTCCTGTGCATCAGATGTCTCATAGTGGATTTAGCTCGAGGCGCGGTATATCTGTGCGTATTAAATGTGTCGAGTGAGCTCTGGTACTTTTGCAAGAACCCGCATTATCCCTGCTACAGAAACTCGTCTAATGGTTGTGATTTAAACTTTACCTGCATGACTGCTTTGATTGGCTATTGGACACAAACATGGTGATTTAATTATACTGCCTTCCTATTTTTTCCCCCTTGCAGCACGTGTTTGTGCATTCTCATGAGGAGACCATCATATCGCTGTAACCTGGCATAAATAACGGAGGTAAAAAAAAGTGGTGTCATGTGATATCCCTCCAGGAAGTAAGATTGTTCGACAAACGTTCAAATCAAATGACATATAGACTATTCCGCCTAAGCCTATTTGGTTGACAGTAATAATGCAGTGATGAAGTCATCCTTACAGTATGGTCACGTTCTTCTTTAGCGCTCATTTAGACTTAATTTAGTCTTGGTTTAGACCTAGTTTATTGTTTTAGTTTCATTTAGATCTATAACTCTCCCCTTGGTATTATCTCACCCCCACTTCACTTGATTACTCTCTTAATAATACTAGTTTATCTTCTTTCACATTCATGTCGGCAAAAGGGGGTCATTCCAGTAAGATGTTTCCTTTGATTAGACTTCCCGATAAGATGGACTGCCGGTCAGGAGGAGGGAGGAGCAGTAGCCGCCAGAGTGGGAGTGGATTTGAGGTGTTACATGCTTGTCTCAGAGGCCTGCCTGTCATGTACGCCATCAGTCATGCTCTTTCGCTCGCTGTTTTATTTCATCCACCATTCCCTTTAGTGCTTTGACGGTTCGATTCACTGATACCGCCTAGTGGGAAGTGCTTCTGTTAGGGAGAGCATGCAATCAAGCAAGCAATGTACAAGCTGACATATTTTTGATATATCTTGAGTGCCTCCAATTTCTTATAGAATTAGTTTAAAATAACACTCTTCCCCTGAAGGCTGTCCCACAACATGCAGATGCAAATTTTCATTCACATTCATGAAATGATACAGAATTGTCTTTATCAGCCTAGTTTAAAGTAGGTCCTTTTTCTAGACTTCTGAATTTAAGGCGTAGTACCTGGTTTCCTTTCCATCTTAAAAATGTGGAAAGCAAACTAGTTCATTTTAAACAGTTTGTAGTGGTCCAAAGTTATTTATCACTTTACTAATGCATTCCTAGCGGCCTTGAATTACTATGTTTCACAACTTTCAGAGGCCTGAGTGGAGTCTGTACTTCTAACAAAAACGAGTATGCTAACAGCTCACCGGCCTTACTACTTGGTTTACAGAGGTAAAAACGTTTTATAGTGGACTTCCTCTTGCTATCATGTTAAAGAGTTGTCACTCAATATTAGGGACAAATGATAATTGAGACATTGCTTCTTTGCTCTTTTTTTTTTTTTTTCAAACTTATCTCCCCTTGCTGACATATTACAGGCCTCTATTAGGATGTCTTAACTTAGATGTTTAGATGTTCGACAGCCTGAATGTAGAGTGCTGTGGCAGAGCAGCCCTTTCAACTGAGAGTTTGTTTTGCAGCTTTAGTGTCGGCCTCGTCTGCACCGCTGTCCCGTCCTATGATGAACACCGCATTCATTTTACTCCCCGTTTGATGGTTACTGTGGTTTTCTTCCCTCGCTCTTTTGAAAGTTACATATTTCAGACTGATTTTCTCTTATTCTGAATGTTTGCCTTTAAAATTGTCTGTAGTGCCTCTAGTTATGTGCTTGTCATATGGATGGTAGTGCATCAGCTGGTCAGGGTTCAAAATATCTGAAAATAAAATTCGCTTAAAACGGCCGGATTTCCCTTTTAGCTATATGAAATGTAAACAAAATGCAGTGGGCACAATGTTAAGCCTACAACAAAAAATATTTAGAAAGCTAATTTTGATGTACAGCAGAGAAGTGTTTGTAAACAGACTGACATCAATGGCCAAACTTCCTTGACAAAAGCCTGATCTCGTCAGATCTCAGAAGCAAAGCTGGGCTGGGCCTGATTAGTATTTGGATGGCAGACTGCTGGAAATACCAGGTGATACAGTGGGGGGCCAGCCATTGCGTCCTGAGGCAAGGCACTTCACCCATATTGCCTTAAGTATTAGAGTGGTGTGTGTATTGGTGATTGGTGAGTCCGAGGGTCTAGTGGCACAGATCGGTAGCCTCGCTTTTGGGTAGAGTTGCTGCGGCTACTACTGTAAAGCAAAATTGCAAAGCTTTGAGTGTCTAGAAAAGTGCTATATAAGACCAATGCATTATTATGAATAAACAATACATTTAACGAAAAATGCAGCCCAACTTTGGAGAAATGTTAATTGATCATACTCGATAATGAATCAAACATGTATGCTTTTTAAGTGATTATTATTGGTCACATGCTGCACATATAGACCACTAAAATTGTGTTTGTTGTTTATCGCTTTTCTTATCTCTAGAAACAGCCATTTACCAAAGCCAACACTCAGCAACTTTTCCTTCAACAGATATTTGAAATGATTTCCCATATCACATACTGAGATTTTACCTGTGCTTCCACACGCAAACTAGCCATTTTGTGATGTTTTTCCCCCATTGTCAGCCTTGCAAAATATAAAAGTGCCAACGCTAGTTTCTGTTTTTGTTCAAAATCCTGAAGGTTGCAGCACACACACATACAGCCTGTGTGTTCCTAGCTTGGCTCTTTTCGCTCTGAGACCTTGTGATGTGATGCGGACTCCCTGCTGATATACGCTTATCTCCAGCACTTCCTGGTGATGGCTCTTGATAAGTACAAATGTTGTCGCTCCCTCGATTGATTAACTAGCCACCTTTTACCCTTTATAGAACATTTTAATTGGCTGATACAGGCAGAACTGGTCATTGCTTGCCTGGAAAAGGAGTTTTAAGGCTAGGGATGTTTAAGTAAGATAAGATCTACTTTATTAATGCCCTTTGAGGAAAATTCATTTTCTGCATTTGACTCATCCTTCAACCAGTGGCGCACAGTCAAGTGCCGCATGTCAAGAGCAATTTTTCGCCACAGGGGACCCCCCTGTAGCTCATCTTGGGCAGGATCACTTAGCTGGAAGATTGCGTAATGTGCGTGTTTTGGGTGGAGGGAGCAATCAGAGGAAACCCACCAAGTGTGAGATCTGGGATCTGTTTCTTAATCCCATATATTGATCAGAAGTACTGTAAAATAATATTTTCAGATGCACCTGTAGTACAAGAAAAATGTAAACAATCCACTCCGAAAGGGTAGCATGCACACCACAAGAAAGGAGGGCAGAACTCTTAGATCCTGAACACTTTGCCAATAATTACCATATCACAAACTATTTTTGTCAGCTATCTTCTTAAAAAGAAAAGTTCATTTGTTTTTTTTGTATTTTGTCGTTGTCTCCTTGGTGGTTGGCTTCAAAAGAGGAGAAGCTGTTATAGTTTTCTTTCAAAAATCCTGAAAGTTGCCGCATACACATACAGTCTGTGCATCCCCTGGCTCTCTTTTTCCAAGACCTTGTGAAGTGAAGTGGCCTCCCTGCTGCTGTGCTCTCACAAGTGTACCCTTATCTCAGCTAGTTCCTGGGGATCACACAATCTGATAAGTACAACAGTTGCCGCTCCTTCTTATTGATTAACCAGAAACCTTTGACCCTTGCTGGGACATTTTAATTGGCTGACTTATACAGAACTCAACCTAGCTTCGCTGAATGTAGTGTTTTATGGAAAATGAAATAAAGCTGTGATGCTGGTAGGTGGAGATTTAATTAGACAGTTTAAATGATAACACCTGTGGCAGATCCGTGGGGGTGTACTAATACTGTACTGCATATGTGCTATTTCCATCTCATAGCAAACTGTATGATTGAGGGTCGATGCAGAGTTTCATAGTATGGAACTCGACAATTCCACCCACTTCAAAGCCCACTGTGGTTTCGGAAGTAATTTTTAGGCCCGAGCCCCTACAGGGCGTAGGGCCTATTGCTTCCGCAACGATGAGTGCGAAGCACTCATCGTTGCAGACTGTCTTCACGAAGTTGCGCGCGAAGCGCGCAACTTCGTGGCAGCACCGCGACCTTGCACAGACTCCTGTGTCCTAGCAACCCATGCCGTAGGCATGGGACATGCATTTTTGTTCTTGCTAGCATGTCAGCGTCAACAATGTTGACGCTGACGCAGCGCGAAGCGCTCATGTTCCCAAACACACTCCTGACATCGAGCCCTATCCAAGCCCCCATGCCGCAGGCATGGGCCATACTTATAACTGCTAAAATGAATGGAAGTCAATGGGAGGTCAATGGCGGAGCCCGACGTCATGGCGAATGACGGGCGCGTCAGCGCCCGTCATTCGCCATTGACCCCACGGTGACGTGGGGAAGGTCGAGAGCTTTCAAAAAACGTATAATATGTCATTCTAATGTTATCGGATATATTGTTTTTGCTAAAATTATTATTATTTTTGTTTATTTATTTATTTATTCTTTCTCCTGCACTTTGAGCAGGATTTTGACCCCCTAAACGAATTTAAAAACTCACCAAATTTTGCCCAAAATTCAGGTCTGGCGAAAAATTTATTTTTTTATGTGGTGCATCATTGAGCATAAAAAAATGGCGCGACAGCGCCCCCTGCAAAAGTCAAAATACATTGCGTCAATGGGAGACGTCCCGACGTCAACTTTGCCGTAGAGCCACGAAATTCGGTACATGCATTCTTCAAGTGATGCCAAACAAAAAAGATTATTATGGCCACGCCCTCTGACGCACCAGAAGTCGGCCATCTTGGATTGAACATTCCAAAATGCCGAGTCAGCGTTTTCGCTGACCTCGCATTTTCGTCAACTCCTCTGAAGGCGCTTCACCTGCAGGGCTGAAATTCACTGTACATCATCTAGACAAGTGGGGCATCAAAAGTTATCCAATTTATGATGATGCCTATTATGGTTTCCGTGCGGCGAAGCCGCAAAATTCCATCGGAATTTTTGCAATTTTCAAATTTCAACATTTGCTCCCGTTTGCGCAAGCAAAGTCCGATTTGGCTCAAATTCGAATCAGTTGTAAAACTTTCGGGCCTAATTCTAATGTTTGTGAAAGAAATAAATTTGGCGCGACAGCGCCCCCTACAGAACATGTAATATATTTGTATGGATGGCCGAAAATTTAGTTTTCCCAAATGTTACCAAATTTGACACAAAATTCCATTGGGTCATCCCAATCAATAAAGTCAATCAGACCTATGTTGTCTTTTGCACCGTGTTGCCATGGTGATGCACCAAACTGCCAATGTTATCCTAATGGGAAATCTCCAAATTTTTCCCATTCATGGGAAAAATATTAGTTTCATGGAATAATGTGAAATTTGGCACCATGACTCGTCATGTCATCCTGATCAAAAAAGTCAATCAGACCCATGTCATATTTTTCACTGGGTTGCCATGGTGATGCGCGAAAGCGCCCATGTTATCCTAATGGGAAAATTTCCAAAATTTCATGCATTTCAAAGTCTTATAACGACTTATTACCGTCAACGACGGACATAAAATTTGGCACAGTGATTCTTCAGGTCGTCCCCGTCAAAAAAGTCTGGGGGGCCAAGTTTGTATTTTGCACGGTGTTGCCATGGCGATGCCTGGAAAACCCATGTTGTTGCATTTTGTGCATCAGCACAAATTGACTTAAGTGACAAGTGCAGCCCAAAGCCGCAATAAAAAAGGGACAAGTGGCGCGTTAGCGCCACCCACAGGGAGTGCGGGGTCGGCCGAGTGCGAAGCACGGCCCGCGAGGGCCGTTCGATGCCGCTTGCGGCTTTAATTTGTATTCCTTTTTTCCCCAAAGACTTTTTTAAAAATTAAAATACTAGGAGTTTAAAGGGATGACAGAGGCTAACCAGCTGCGTGATAACTAAAGTCCATAATGTGGGTGTTTTCAGTCCCAAAAACTTAAAATAAAAAATAAAAAAAATTAATAAATTTATAAGTTTCAGAAAGTTTTTCAATAAAATTATAGTTTTTGTTGTCATTAGATACCACATACCACTGATTAGCCCTGAGCAAGCATTCAAACTTTTAATATGCTTTTGTTCGAAAGTTTATGGGGAAAATGAATGAGAAATTTACTTCCAGAAGTGGTGGGCGGTTACTGTTGATCTTCATTATGGGGAAATTAATCATGTACTATATGACCAGGCCAAGTATATTTATATGCAGTGAAATTATATCCTGCCTACTACAGTGTGTGTATGTGTGTGTGTGTACAAGCAATTAGGTTCTGCAAAGCTATGTGCTTATTATTCTGTGATGAGTTGATTAATATGTCTTCATTATTATGACAAGCGGTGTTCTTTCTATAAAAGTTTAATGTAGTACTGCTCGGGAATCTATATTTCTTTTCTTTCTTTATCTTTATTTATACACTATACCGTTTATCTTAGTCTCATTAGTATGGTTCATGATAGTATTTGGCAAGTCTGTGAACACTCGATAATCTTTAATCTATGAAGAAACATACATTTACTCTAATCACTCTGGAAGGTCAAATCATTGAGTACTGTTGTCAATACAAAACATTATGTGCTCAAATAAATAATAATATGTAATCATTTTGGATTAGTGATGAATTTTGTACTGGGAAGTAAAAAAAAAAATCCAAATTGGTCTCTGCTGTTTCTGCAACAGTATAAGACAAATCCAAGACTACCCAAAAGTTTAAGATTAACCAAAGGTAAATTTACTTCTAGCAAAAATAATAAAAAGTTCCATTTCTTATTTGTGGTACTTATTGCCCCTCCTTTGTTTTCCATTAACAAATTGAAAAGAGTGCGAGGACAGTACACCACCGGAGGAGCCATGTAAGTCTGGGGAATGTGAATATGTTATGTGCATTTGATCCTTGTGTTTGTGGTCCTTGCTAACAGCCCCGTTTCTGCAGGGGCACCCAGTGTGCCTCCCGCCACTTTTTAATTAGATTCAAGATATCTACGGGAAGCCCAAGTTGACCACAGAAATATATTACCTGCGTATTATCTCTTCTCTCTTATCCCTCCACCTCCTCATTCCTCACCATTCCCCTCTTCTCTTACCACACAGACACGGCATAATTACAGCACCAGACAATTACCCAGTGTCCTCCCGGGATGCACATTTTGCTCTCTTAATATAGTGTGTTTAATAATTAAGTTCAACCATGTACTGATCTTTGTAAGTGTGGCTTAAGAGGTTTGTGGATCCTTGTATTTACTTTATACACTAGTTTTAACAGCACATCCAGTATCTAAGTCACCCTGACCTGTAAATTTACCTTCACCTACGAGCCTGATTAAGCTATGTGAAACAGTATGTCTGTGTAGCACATACTGTATTGAATAACCCACGCTTCAGCTTTGTTAGTGGACCCAGATGTAATCCCATTTTCTGTGCTTGTTGCTAGTGTCACAAATGGTCACAGTCCATGCCTATTGTTTTTGGTTTAATGTGTTGTCAGTATGCTAATTAACTCCAATTTTCAAATTAAAGTCGATGAAAGTGAGCTTTATACACAGTAAATTCATATTATTTTACATAATTGCAATTGTGAGCGTTTAAAAAAGGAATACCAGCCTTGTTTAAACCACAGACATATATATATATAAATGGACACAGCTCACCTGCTAGCTGCCGCGTTCTAAATAGAGATAGCCATACACACTTTAGTACAAAGAGATAATTGTACAAAATGTGACTACACAGCTCTGTTATATTAAAAAGGGCTGTGGGTGAGTTTGTAGTAAGTATATAAATTATAGAATTTGGGGGTAAAAAATCAAACTGGCATCATCTATGAAAAAAAAAAAAAAACTCTATAAAACGTCTCTAGTTTCAAACAGGATGCAAGCATGGGTGCGCTTCCAGCTCCATCACCTTACCCAATTCACTTTCTATTGAAAAATTGTCCCCCCCTTTCTTTATAACCGCTGCTGTCAGGCTCTTAATTTTTGTTTTTACCCACTCTAAATGATCCTGGTATTTTATTTTGCTATTGTGTCTGTAAGCCAAAATATGAACATAACAGACAAATCAGGCATCTTCTATCGCCAATGTCACTCCTGCTAGTGTTAGCAACGCTGTAAATCAAACCTGTTGCTAAGTACCCACTCTGTGTTCAACCAGCTCTGTGGGCGGGAAGGAGCGTTACCTTCAGCAGCCTCGCTCCAGATTGGCTCTTTGGTTGCTATGATACTCGCAATCAAAATTCCAAATATGGAACTCGGCTCCAAATTTGCCCCATAACTGTTTGCATTGAGCTTAATTTTACTGGAGCCAAACATTATGGGTGACGTCATACCCCTTAGTCCTTTTCTTTATACAGTCTATGGTTTAAACACCAATGAAAAAAAATATATATGGCGGAGGTGGAGTCCTTCTCTTATTAAGCCGCTTATGTGTCAACCTAATAAGTACATGCAGAATATATTTTCCAAAAAATCCAACATGCAATTAAAAGCAATTTTATATACTTCTTCTTGTAAAAAACAATGGAATATGTACTGTATATATTCCATTGCTTTCAAGCTATGGAATATATATACAGTACAGTATTTACGTTCTGAGGATAATAACCATTTCTTTTCTCCACCAGTAAAACAAGAAGAGGACAGCCTAGAGGACAAGAAATGCATGAAGAAAAAAATCAAAGAACTCAAGGTGTTGGATCCAAAGATTGCTCAGAATCTGTGTAAGTAAACACTATTATCTTCACTAGATAGGTTACAGCTATTATTTGCTTTAACACTAAATTAGATCTTGTTTTAAAATGTAACCTTTTGGAGCTTTTAACCTAGCATCCAAACTTTTTCACCATTTTGGAACAGAGGCATCTGAGATTTTTGTACAGATCTTTTGGCAGTGTGTACAGCAGCTGTGCAGACTTGAAAATTCCCAGCAAACTTGAGGACTGCGGTTATGTGAATGGACAAAACTAAGCCTTTTGAAATGAAGTCTGCTTCCACTGTTTATTTCCTATCCAACTTCCTCATTATTCTGGAAAATTTTGTTGAATATTGAAAACGAGATACACAAATTGCACAGTGCCACATGGTCTAGTAAGTTTTGTAGTTCAAAACAACACATAATAATTATTAAGCACATTTCCAGACATTCAAGGTCTCTTACATCATTGATTATGGCAACTCTACCAGCCAATTTACTTCAATTGAGTGCGATCTTCATAAAACAAAAGTTTGCATGCAGGTAGCAAAGACAAAATGTCCAAAATGTGAACACTTGAGTTTATCAGACACATTTCAGAAAATATTGCACTTCAGGCTTGTTTTCAAAAAGACAGAAAACATGCCATTGATGACCTTGTTCTTTCTGCTCCTTACTTTGTGATCCTCTTAACAATTTTGCACTGCCCTTGTTGCTTTAGCAAGAAGTCCATAATGCCAGCAAGCCCTCTTCAGCAAAACTATTTATATTACATTACAGATCTAATTAACAATCCCCAACATCTATTAAATGAAGGAGCATAACAGTATAATCATGTACATTATGCCACTGATTCGCCTCTGATTTGCCGGTCGTAGCCTCTCACCCACATTCACACTCACATGCTCTTGATATGACCATTTAAAAAGCACAGACATTAATGAGGATCTCTGGAGCACTCCCGGATGTTAGCACCTCATTGGCTTATATCAAGTGGAGCTGTGACCTTTGTTTCATGCATTAAAACAAAATGAGTCTAATCAGCCCAGTAACAGTGATAAATCATGCAGTGTAAAACATGGATGAAGAAAGAGGAGGCAGAAAGAAGTGGGTGGTTTAGTTTTTCAACCATTGCAAGTAAAAAAATTAAAATAAAATGAGGCTAAGAATCGGCTCACATTAGTGTACCTCTTATTAATATGCATTGCAAATTATTAACAGGGGATGTTTATACTTATACTACTTTATTTTAATTATAATAGTACAAGGTGTTCTTATAAAATGTTAATGTTATTTTGACCTCATTTAAAATACATGCAATCCTGTACTGTCTGTCCTTTCGAGGTAATGAATTCGCATACTGGCTAACGTGTCTTGAATACTGGCTAATGGTTAAATTGTGTGTGTGTGTGTGTGTGTGTGTTGTGTGTGTGTGAGAGAGAAAGGCTAATTATTTGAAATATTAATGTTTTATGGTAACATCTGGCAAAATAACACATTTGCTTAAGTGTTTTCAACTTTCCAAATGCATAACAAAATTTTAAATACATGTCAACCAAATTAGTACCGAACTACCTCTTCCCATAGTTGCAAACACTTAAAATCCTTCCATTGCTGACTCCATCTTAATGCTAAATGTGTCTCTCTAGCTATTTTCTTGGGATCATTCCGAATGCCTTATAAAGAAATCCGTCGGATGATTGTGGAAGTGGACGAGGACCAGCTCACTGAGCCTATGATCCAGGTACTATAATGCAAAATGTATACTATACATTACAAATATGGCTTATATTGCTATCATAAGTGAAGGACATGACTGAGCCCAGACAGTTTCTATCTCTGGTAGTGCAATATTGTGAGCTTTAAATAAAAAAAAATATATATAAAGATTGAATGTCAAGTAACAGATCTGTTGTGGGTCTTTTTAATAGTTGTAGATAGTTTTTTCTGCAACTTGCACATTATCATATCAAGAAAGAAAAAGGACTTTCTTGCTAATTAAATATTGTTTATTGTTGTCTTTCTTTGTAGAACCTTGTGAAGCACTTGCCAGAGCAGGAGCAGCTCAATGCTTTGGCCAACTTTAAAGATGAATACCCAAGTTTATCGGAGCCTGAGCAGTTTGGAATTGTGGTGAGTACACGTTTGAAGCTAGCGTTAGACTTATACTTTTTGATAGTTGTTATATTATTATTTTTTAACTACACCATATTACCATATACCTGTAACTTGATAAATTATTTTGTGGTTCTATGCATTAACTGTCTTAAAACTGAAAGAACCCGGTCTGGGAACCCGGTCTGGGAACCCGGTCTGGGAACCCGGTCTGGGAACCCGGTCTGGGAACCCGGTCTGGGAACCCGGTCTGGGTCTGGAAACCATAATCCGTTAATTCTAAATAATTACTCTTCCTGTTTACCCTTCAAAATATGGCAACAGTGTCTTCAGAAGAAAGAAAGAAAAAACACACACTTTTTCACCACTACGCAAGCCCCCCCCCCCCTTCCCCCCTCATATAAATATCCTAATCCTAAGCTTTTTTTAAATCCTATCGCCTTAAGCCCTGAGAGGAGAGACAGGACACCTGCGGACCACCACGCAGATTTATTCACATTAAAGAGCAACACTGCTGGCTAATTATGTCTGCATCGTTTTCTTAAAGACGTTTCAAGGATGGTTTATTTGGAATTATTCATGAGGGCTGTATCTTAATCTATTTTGTGTGCCTGCCTAGCAACCAGGCCATTGACTTAATACAAAAGCTTCTCTGTTTCCTCCATAAAGCCACTTGTTCTCTAATAAGCCCTGGTATGTATCTTCTCAGTGATTGAAAACACAATGAGTGGGTGATGAGAAGGAAAAAAAATATACCGTGTTCAGCTGTTGTGTATAGTTCATCAGGGAGTCGTAGAACAATGAGGTCATGAGAGTTGTATTTGGCGTGGGCCAGAGGATCCTGTGTGCTTTCACCTGTAACAGAAAAGCTGGGGTTCAAAGAGAATTTTTAATTTACTATTGTACAAACAACATTTCATCTACACTTTTATCTATATCCTTCAACCTTAGTATTTGAACTTCACCTTGTGTGTGCTTCTGAACTGTACATTGAAGAGACTGAAATATTTCACCTAACATTGATTACATGGAGATATTGGCGACAGTAGTTATATAAACTGCTAATGTCTGTCTACACATATTGGTAAGAGTAATGTTTATTGTTGAACAAAGGACCTTTATTCAGTGAAAGTTCAAGTTTATTATTGGCCTAACTTCTTACTCTACAGCTGAAAATATTGCAATTTTGGGATTAGAATTCTTCTGAATAGCAAGGATTTGGATTTATATATATATATATATATAATTTTTTAATTCTCAAACTTTCTCAGCTGAGTGTATCCTATCACACAGGGCTTTCATTGTAGGTATGGTAGTTATTAATAATTGGTTCAGTGTTAATCTGTAGAGTGTTTGTACAATTTATTATTACTGCTTTATAATGTTGAATAAATACAAAATATTTAGATTTTACCATTCTATCAACTTGGATTTGATTGATAGATTTCAAGCAAGTCATAACCTTACACATTCAGCTAACACTTTCTTAGCATATTTGCATTTTTTTTTTTTTTATCACACATGGCTATTAGAACAGGTTATATGTGTTATTGACATTCATAACCATCTTTGCCTTTGTGTTCAATGTGAGTTGATGGTGTCTATATAGTCTTATTTACACCCAGTTTGCAAAGTTTACTCTTCAATAACTGCACTGCCTCTGTTCTATATGTTTTGTACAGAAATAACAGATGCACTACACTTTTAGCTGTGAACCTAGCTGCTCTGACTTTTCTCATTCTGTGTATGTGTGTACTTTGAACTCTGTGTTTAGCTGCACATTTGCCCCGTCTAATTTCATTGCTGTTTTTTCTCATAACGGCGTGTTTTCGGTCTCATTTCTACAGCACACCAACTCGCTGAACTAGCTCACACAAATGCACTCCCTCACTTAGGGCCTGAAATAGTCATTTGATAGCATTACAGTAGCTATAATTAAACCCTTGATGGAGGACATCAAAACCATAGGGCCAGCTGTTGTGTGAAAGACACCATTCAGACCTGGACAAATCCAACCCACAAACACACACATAAATTCAACTGTGTCCAAGCCCACGGCCCAGTGCAATATTTTCCAATTTTCTCTAATTGGGTGAGAGTGGTAATCCAAGGCAGCCTATTGTATATTCCACCTCCTCCGCGGCCTGCCCTATATGGACACTAACTCCACAATTAACTCGCCAGACCTGAAACCCAAATCAAATCAATGCCAGCATCTATGACGTCTAGCCTAGCAACGCTCTTTAACATGCCAAATAGATAAATGTCTTTGAAATTGGATCGCTATTGTGTACATGTTGATCACATTTTACTTTGACTGTGTTCAAAGGCTATTTCATTAGGCTTTCCAGTTGCAGACTGAGACAGAGAATAGAAAACACCAAAGCAGCATTTGTGCTTATATCCCCTTTCATTGCAGCATATATTTTGACAACGTAGAGTATGTTCTAACATGATATATTACCTACACATAGGCCTGTCATGAAAAATACTATATTTACTTGGAACAATATTTTTTGGGGTCAGTATTTATTGTGGGTACTTTTTCTTAGTACTAGTCATGAGCATTTTGGGTTTTTTTTTGTTTTTTTTAAAATAAATAGCTACTCATTATAGTTGAATAAATAGCTACTCATTATAGATACAAACTAAATACCTAAGTGTTTCATTCTGCTATCTGTTTATTGCCATTATTGTACATTTAGAATAATTTTTAGGGGATAATTCTACTTTTTGGTTATTGTATCAGTGACATAAATTAGTTTCATTATTATCGTTTATCATCTATGTTTTCTTCAGCAATATATTGCACTTCAAATTTGTTATCGTGACAGGCCTACCTGCACCTAATTAATATAATAAGACTTAGAACATGGATGTTTCGAAATTTGTTATTGACGTTATTCCGGAACTTGCCACTGCCACCATTATCATTTTGGTTGTATGATTTTGCATGGGGCTGCCGGCAGGCCTGTCACCATAATTATTATATCGAGTTATAAATGTATAAACTTATACTAGATATAAGATGGATGGAAAAATATTTTTTAATATATATTTTTTTATAATCTGTTCTGTGTCCTTTTTTTCTTTTTGGGCTATTTTTTTATTATACAGTAAGATTTTAGCTGTAGAGGGTTGAATTAATAACGTCTGTGACTCGTTACAGATGTTTACGCATTGCTATTTCATTCTGTTATTTATGTACTACAGCTCTGTTGTTTGTATGTTTTTGTTGTTGTTTTTTTTTGTTATTTACAATATTGCAGGTTTAGAAGTTTTTGTGGTTTAAGTCTGCTCTGGGGATATTATGTCACTGGCATCAATTGGTTTCACTATTATCGTTGAACATTTTACACAAATCAATCTACTTGATATATTTTAGGCATAAGACTTTTCTTTAGCTTAAATTAAATTGTTTTTTTTTTTTTTGCTTAAACGGCAGTTCCAAAGTAAATGGAAGTGTTTGCCTGTTGCAGTCAGAGGTAAAACTGGGCATGGCAGAATAAGGTGAATAGCAAAACTTTAATATTGATTATTCAAAAGGTATGACTTTCCAGATCAATGTAATTGAGACAGATTTACAACTACAGTTTAATCTGTGCTTTTACTGTAGGTGTTTGGTTAATATTTTGATGAAGACCATATCATATCATATTATTTTTAGAACCCACCTTTTGTTATGGACTATTTCCCTGCTGTCCGACAGATTTTGAATATGGGTATCATCTGTACTTACCCTGTCAAGACGTGTCTGGAAGCAAAGCCTGTGTTACCTTCAAACCTGTTTTTTAGCCATTACATTCCCCATTTTGCTCCAAAAGTCTTCAGCTCTGAGTGGCAAGACCTGGAGCCCTTTTGTTTACGTTGCCTTATTTTGTTTTGTCATTTTTTGTCTGCTTTTTCAGATGAGCAGCGTGAAGCGTCTACGTCCACGCCTCAACCACATCCTTTTCCGGCTACAGTTTGAGGAGCAGGTCACCAACCTCCGTCCGGACATCCTCTCTGTGAGCACGGCCTGTGATGAGGTCAGGAAGAGCCCTGCGTTCGGGCGCTTGCTGGAACTGGTGCTGCTGCTGGGCAATTACATGAATGCTGGCTCCAGAAATGCCCAGTCATATGGGTTTGACCTCAGTTCACTGTGCAAGGTGAGAGGAGCGAAACTGACCTTAACAACCATTGCACAACTATCCCTTCAGCAAATGTGTTTTTGGATATTAAAAATAGGCTTTCTCATTTGAGTTATTAGGAAAACGATCTACCTAAAGAAATATTCGCCCTTTTAACCTAGACATAAGATTGTGAAATAGTGTTGGCTCTTAACACCTTTGATACTTGGTATAAACCCATAATAATGCCTTTGATATTTTTGTCCATGAGGTAATGAATAGGCTGATAACAATATCCACTTTTCTATCATTATTCTATGAACACAGCCTCAGTGTGCATTTTAAATTACTCAGTAGAAATAAGGCATGTTATTCTGTCAGAATATATGTTTCGAGCCCATATGCTGTTTGAGTTTTTTGCACATTTTATACAAACTAAAAGCTTATGTGAGATGGACCAGAGACAAGAGTGAAGCCTGGATGCTTTGTGGTAAAAAGACAGGCATTTTTATTGTGTTAAATCTGTGTTGACAGAGAGGGAAGTGTACTTGTGGAAGTGGGGCTCTCTCAGTGCTTACATTACAGCTGATGGGTCTCTGTGCAGTTTCCACAGTAACAACCTCTGAAGCCATTAATCATTGCCACCTCTGTGCCCTGTTCAACTGTGGTGCTTATGTTCATATCAACACTGCATGTGCACATACAGAAGACTTTTTTATTTACATATGTGGAAGTATTGGCAGAAGCACAGTTGTATTAATAGAATTTGTTTACTAACTTGTTGCTCCTTTGTTAGCGCCCCTGTGTCTTTATCTTTTGTCAGACTCATGGGACAAGGGTTAGATTCAATGTCACAGATAGGAAATTCAGAGGAAGACATCACCTTCTGCCTGGCCCTCAGTTTGACAACTTAATTCCAAGGCACACTCCGTGGCGCAGGAAAATTGCACCCAGCCCCACCGAAAAGCAAAATGTTTACATTGTCAACTATGATTACCATCCATCTAAATTCAGAAAGAAACCTTTTGTGAGAAAACACTTGAAGCTTTTGAAAATATGGCAAAACAGAAATGAAAAGAGATGAGAATGTTTGATTAGGGGAGATAATACAAACATGATTAAACTCTGCGGGGCTGAGTGCACTGCTGTCTACCAATAGATCACCTAGAGAGATACGCAGCGACGCACTCCATGGGAGATGTGTTTGGCTGGAATACTGAGGCGCATCTTGGAATTAGACTGTAAAAGAGCACGGACGGAAATTTATCCGGCAAATTGAAAAATTGTTGTGTGAGGGGAAGATGGGTACAGAGCACAAAAGTGGTCATCACAGTCTGAATATGTCAGAGCAGCATGAGTACAAGAGAGAATCAGCTGCGGTACAGTCAGTCACTCAGCATTTATAAAGCCTATGAATAAACCCTAAGAACATTTCTTGTGCTCCAATGAAATTAAAAACAAATATACTATAAGTAAAAATGTTATGTATTTATCCACAGCAAATATAACAAAAATGCTCCCATGAAATATTGAGTTTTGTGTAGTAGACAAGAGAATACGCTGATTCCAATACTGCTAAACTTTTTGATACTAGTGTTAGGGCCATGATATAGCTTCCATATAGCTTCCATAGCTGGTTAGTCTTTCACTCCCTATTATATGGGGTCAATATGGTATTTTGATGCAACTTTAAGATTAACATTCAAATAATGGCTTATAGAATCAATATATACACTGATTACTTTTTTTTTTCTCCAAACAGCTGAAGGACACAAAGTCAGCTGACCAGAAGACAACATTACTCCACTTCCTGGCTCAAGTGTGTGAGGAGGAATTCCCAGATGTGATTAAATTTGTTGATGACCTGGAGCATGTGGACCGCGCCAGCCGAGGTAATTCACAATATAGCCCAAATCTACAGAAAGAGGCATTTGATTATCAGACAGCTTGTAATTAAACAGAAAATAATTGCACATAGGACATCATTAAGTTGTAATGTGGGTACATTGAACATCTTGTATTGAGCCAGACAACCAAATTAAGTTCTGAATTGACGTGCTGCTTACTTGTTAAGCTGCAAATATACAAAAAAGACATGTTTTCCTTTTTTATCGACTTGTTCTCTCTCAGGATATTGCTGCTTATGATTTCCTTTCAAAACAAATTACTAAAGCGGCAAGTGTACTCCAATGTATGTAGTCTCAAAATTAACTTTCACGACCCAGCTCTGTATGTTTGTGTTTATTCATGGAAAATAAATCCATGCATGCTGCACAGTGTATCACAAATTCATCTTAGCATGGGGTTCAGAGACTTCCATTGGCTCTGTGGACGTTGCTCATTCATCTATGGGAATATGAGAAACTAGCATGGAGCCAATTTGGGGCTGTGGAGTGGATGGGCTAGAAATTTGGAGTGTGTTCAGCCAAAAACTGTGACTTGGTGCTTTGTTGTGAAGAATTCAAGTTGAGTCCAATTTCAGGATGCACTCAAAAAACCTCATTTTCTCAAGCAACCAAAAACCTCCTGATACAATTTCCTAAACATGAAGAATGTTTTTAACTCATGAGAATCCATCTTGGCATGCACCCACTGTAAGGATAAGCGGATGGGAGGACCAATCACAGAGCAGAATTGAGGTTTGTGTGGAAGCCAAAGGCAAAGTGCTCATGCAAACCAAAACAAACATGATGACGCTGATAGATTCAGCCTATTTTAGCGTCAATACGGACAATTTTTATTTTTTGTGAAAAACGTGCAGAAGGTAAGTGCTTTTTTACATTTGTGAACAAGGAAGAAGTCTTTTCTCTCAAATGGAAGTAATAAAAGTTAGATTTTTTCGCTTGTCCACTGTTATGATATTTCAGCCAGTCAGATTCAAATACCATAAATTTCGGTCTATAAGCTGCTACTTTTTTCCCACACTTTGAACTGTGCAGCCTATACAATGGTGCGGCTAATTTATACAGTTTGACTGGCTAACAACCACCGGGGGCTCTCTAGCTGTAAGTACAAAAGTGAGACAGATGTGGACAAAGATTATGTGCTGCAGAATACACTAGTTTTGATTTTGAACAGTCATTTTGCATCTCATTCACACACCCTCAACATGGAAAACACACGAAAAAATGTATATGATGCAGCTTTTAAGTTAAAGGCAATTGATCTGGCCATCAAATAAGCAAATAAAGCTTGCATGTAAGTTTGCAATCAGTGAATCGATGGTGCAACGTTGGAGGCAGCAGCGGGAAGAACTTAGTCAATGTAAAAAGATGGCAAAAGCTTTCAGAGGAAATAAAAGCAGATGGCCCGTGTTGGTGCGGTTTTATTTTCTAAACATGCAGGCATGTTCATCCCATTTTACTATCGTGTTGGTGCTATTTTATTTTCTAAACATGCAGGTATGTTCATCCTGTGTTGATGGCGTGTTGGTACCGTACTGCTGATTTTCAGGCATTTTTTTAAAAATCGTGTCTTAAATTAAAACAAAAAAAAAGCTAAACCTAGCAAAAGTAAATATCTCACGTTACAACATGAAAACCTGCGGCTTATATAAGCCGCACATGAATAAAAGCCCTGCTTGAATATATGTACAAAATTTATTTTCTTTTCAAATTTAGCTGGTGTGGCTTATATTCAGGTGGGTTCAATAGTCCGAATTTTACGGTAATACGTCATGATGTTCCATGTTTTCCCATTGCTTTCGGTGAGAGCCATCCCAGACTGATATTGTTTAGAACTTAATTCAGAGTGCTACACATATAAATCTGGCGTGAGCTGGGTTATCAGTTTGTTGCCGTGGATCAACTCAAAAAGCCTGTAACCAAATCTCCAAACAGCACAGCACTGGAGAAATTTTTAGAAGGAAATCTCAACATGGAGTAAGAATGCATACTTCAAAAGACAACTTGTTTATTCTCAATACATTATGACTAAGCATATTATACTTAAATTTACTTTTAACATGGAAATAAAGATATAGCACTGTAACTCATGAAGTCAGTTCTCAAATCACATCTGATCATTGAAAGGTAATTGGGGAAGACAACAATTTAAATCTTAATAGTTCCAAATCCAATAATTGATTTTATAACAATTTGCTAATGCCTGTCATTGTTTCATTATCACAATGTTCAGCTAATATTCCCTTAATATTATACAGCCCGTTTTGATGTCAATTTAAGTCTTTGTTTATACACTCCTTTATATTCCTCGGTGTTCCTCTCGGGGGAATTTTCTGAGATCAGATGCTAAATGGACTTGTAAACATCTAATGTCTCTCACTGCTTTAATGTTAGTTACACTGTTGTTCTTCGCTTAGTGCAACATAACAGACTCTTTTGTGAGGTCATGTTTCCTATTTAGCGGAGACAATACTCTAAAAAAGGCTGACAATCAACATCATCTACTATGGACATCATTCCAGTGTAGAGCTTGGCCATAGTGCTAAAGGTCACATGCAGGCTGACCAGGGCACCTTGTTTATATTGCTACAGGCACAACTCAAGAGGAGGCGTTGATTATGAGCAAGTACGGAAATTGCAGTATATACAGTATACACACTGTAAGCTCGATCTCACCACAAGTGCCTCTTCAGAATAGGTCCAAACCAGGTTCATACAAGGACTAAACCAGACCACATTAAGCCAAGGTGTCATCCTAACAAACCCAGGAGTAAACCAAGAATTTAAGGTGGGCGATAATGACTAAAATGTATATCTCTCAAAATATTTTTTGTAATTATGACTATAGGACTATGATTATGCCCATAAATCAGTGGTTCTTAACCTGGGTTCGATCGAACCCTAGGGGTTTGGTGAGTCAGTCTCAGGGGTTCGGCAGAGGTCAAGACACACACCCAACTCATATGATTCGCGGACTGCAAGCGTCTCCAGACGCTAGCCGTGTCCCAATTCAACAAATGCACCCTTTGATGTGCCTATTGAAGTACCTGCCCGGTTAAAAATTTAAATAATTTCAGTGTGGTAGTATTAAAAAAGGTCATGTCTTTGTAAAAAGGTATGTATGTAATTTGTTGTGAGTTCATGCATTGTATTGGTTTTATTCTTTGAACACAGTGATGTTAATGCACGGTTCATTTTGTGCACCAGAAAAACATACATATGTCTTGAATTTGAAAAAATAATGTTTTATTTTTCAATAAAGAAGGGTTCGGTGAATATGCATATGAACTGGTGGGGTTCAGTACCTCCAACAAGGTTTAAGAACCACTAGCCATAAATATAATGGTTGACTGGTTGGTTCCAGTATTGCAGAAATTATAAATGGACTGTAAAATGAACCACAAAATTGCATAAATATTGCCTTTTATCTCTGGAAGATGACACAGCAGATTTGTTCTTTTTACTTTTGATCAGTACAATTTGCAACCTTCTTAAAATAGCTTTTAGTACAGTGTTTTTAAATGTTTAAATTCTGCATATCCTCAAAACACATTTGCGATGTAACATTTTTTCACACTTCTCCCAAGCTCTACCCAGAATCTAAACCAGGCCACACTTAACTCTCTAAACCAGCAACAGTGACTATTTTTGGTCGTTACCCAACCCCTTACCAAAATAAAGCTAAATAAATAATCAAGGACTTAATACAGAAGTGAACCAATGAGCAATAAGAAATCAGTAGGAAATTAGGACAAAACTAGGTCTCAACAATGGGTTAAAACAGAATTCCATATTTGCTTCCTGCAGACTCCCCACACTGTGTGGTATGTGGGAGTACAAGAAAAACATGACAAAACGTGGCTGATATGTGTGTCTTAATTGTTTGGACTACCTCTGGAGAGCTCCTGTGGCGTTTCTTAGGGTTTTGATAATCTGCATATAATGATGCTCCAGTGAGGTCTTTATTCTCATGCATAAAAGCAAGTGTGTCCTCCTCAAGCCCCTGGCGAAATGCACAGCTGAGATAAAACAGGATCCTTGAATTACTCTTGAGCTATGTCCATAGTTTTTTCTTCACACTTTTGAAGAATTATAGCTTTAAATATATACATCTTGCCATGGTCTTCTGTATGTTTGTCATTTACTGTTTACTGAACGGCCAACTGTAGTCTTTAGTGTCTTCCTTTACTTAGTTTGAGAAGGCTACGCTATGCACTACGTGACCATGGTACGGTTGGAGGCTCAATAAAGAGATTACTTGGCCATGAAAACAGCAGGACTCAAAACTGTTCCTCTACTCAATACCGATGAAATCTTTATTTCGCACTACCCTTTTATGGGGCTACCGAAGAAAATTAATTACTGTGAAGCATTCCTGGCTCATGTTTTGTATAGCTCCGATTGACTTTTTTCAAAACAGGAGAGAACAACTTATAACGTTACTAGACATTGCACATCACTTTGGGGAATTGGGGTGCTTTGTGCCTTTTTATCATCTAGATCTATCCGTTCTGCCACTGTGAAGGGCATGCTTAAATTTGTAGATGCATTATCCAAGGTTAAGTTGACACATGGCTTTTTGGGAGATGTTTAATATAGTGAAATAGATGCAATGTACGTGATGTAGAGGATGGCAGATTAAAATGTGCCTTGAGACCTTGAAAGGAAGTTGTTTTATTTTGCAACAAAGATACAGCAGTTTTGGGTTAAATTAGTTAAGGTATTTGGCCTTGAGGAGCTGCTAATGTGAAAAGTGTAATGCCAAACAACACGTCTGCTTTTGTTTGGTGGCCAGGTTAAACATTCAATAGCTCCAATGACATTTTCAGTGACCTTCATTTTTTTATATATATATATATATATTATATATATATATATATATATATATATATATATATATATATATATATATATATATATATATATATATTATATATATATATATATATATATATATATATATATATATATATATATATACTATATATATATAAATAAAGCTGCCACCGCATGTAAAATATATGTGGCCTGCTTTTTCATCTCTACTCCTAGTCCCAGCTGCTGGCCCCATCAGTCTAGTCACACTTTTCTGTCAGGCTGTGGTCTCCAATGGCACATCGTCTTTTTTTCCACTTGCTTAATTTCCATACATCACAGGCATGATCTATGGAGGAGCTGTGTGCGTTCCGGGCTGGGCTGTTTGCGAGTAGCTATGCATACTCGCGTTCTACGGTAAGTCTCATTTATAGCCCAGCAGGTAGGCAGAGTAATAAAGCGAAGTCAATGGGGGATTTGACCTCTGCAAATGTACCCATTATTATTTGTTGAAAATGTCTTATATCTCTTTGCGACTGCTCTGGACCACTGGGGCAGTCCAGGCCCCGTTACTCATAAAAATAAAAAATAAAATACAGAAAGACTGATAACTCAGGCCAAAGAGAGCAACCAATAGAAATGTCTTCATTGTGAGAAGGGTTAATGTATTCACATAATTGTATAGCACCTGAGGGAAGTCTATACTCCTCTCAACATTCAGGAAAAATTCTAATAATCTGTAGTAGTTTGTAGTAGTAGTTATAGTTAGTTTTTGTATATTACTTTATTATTTAAAATTCTGAATCATCACCAGGACTCCCACCATTCACTATATTCACTATATCAGCTCCATCCTCAAACAACTTCATTGGCTTCTCATAAAACAAAGATTCAACTTTAAAATTCTCCTCACTACTTTCAAAGCTATTCATAACCTTGCTCCATAATACCTCTCTGATCTTCTCCACATTGCCACTCCCTCTCACGCTCTCCACTCCTCTTCTCTCCAGCTCTCTGTTCCCTCTGCCAGTCTCTCATATTGGGGCGGTGGCGCCTACAGCTGCTCTGCTCCCACCCAACCTCTGCAACATCAACTCCCTTCCTCTCTTCAAATCATGACTCAAAACTTACCTGTTCAGACAATTCTACGCTACATACTAAATGAAGTCCCAGTAACATGAACTATTAAAATAATACAGCAATAATATGAACTGTTTCACTGATACAAGAATTGTATGCCTTTCAGGGCATGTTTGTAGAGGTTTGCGGAACTAAAAGGTTAGCTGGGTTTATACTAAACGAGCCCCAATGCATATTTTACAGATGCTTGAAAAAAGGTTAATTTGAACACTTTAGTGCAAAGAGGGTACTGCAAAAAATGTCACTACACTGCTCTCTTATCCAGTTTGTGTTAAAACACAGCTGTAAATGAGTTTGCAGTGAATCAAAATGACATAATTTGAGGGGGAAAAAGAAAAAAAATTAGCGCAGCAAAAATATTGCCAGAGCTAATCAGATATCGGTGTCTCTGGATTCTAAATAATCAGTCTTGCATCGGCTATGATCCCATTTCCATTTATCTCGTCATATGCCTTTGTATTACCCACATCACCAGTGGTTTATTTTTAATTCTAAGCTACAAAACCACTCCTCCCTTTTTGCTATAGTGCATCATCAGTGGGATTTAATAATTTCTATTAACAGACTGCCTGCCTGTCCGAGCTCCACTCCCACACACTGCCCACACCTCATTCAGCAGATTGTGTCTCTTGGATATTCACACAGCTTTAAAACCAGAGTATAATGAAAATGAGACAGAGAGAAAAGATCCCAGATTCACAGACTGTTTGCTGATACAGTGTTTAATTAATTATTCTATTAACTAAAGGTTTAGAAATCTTGGAAAAGGAGAGGGCAGAGGCTGAATACACAACCCTGAAATTAGGTTTGTTTGTTGTTCTATTGGCATTCAATTTTAATTCAAGTTTTTGTATGCTCAGAGTCTCTGTCTATTATCAAGGTACTATAGGCAGAGTAATGGTAAGGCTTTTTGTGTGTCTAGACTGGAAATGTCACAACCAAATTTCACATCACCATTTCACCGTTACAATTACTGACACAAAAAGACAATGAAATCCTCTATTCACTTTCACTCACTCTGTCTAAAATATTCTCATTGCTCATGTGAACAGCTTCAAGAAATCAAACTTTATAAATTATAAAATAGTAAATGTAATGTGACATAAACAGAGAGTGAGGACCATCTTTTTTTTACAAAATATGTACAAATATTGAAATGACTTAATCGTGGAGATTTTAGAAGCAAATTTATTATTTCGATAAATCAATCATCACAATTAACAATCAACGAAATAATCCTTACATCACAACAGACATTTGTAATTGGCAGGAGCAAGAATCACACGACAAAACAAACATTTCTATGAATACACAACTACAATATAATTGTTGTTTATGTTAGAAAAGCAATTCAAGTAAAGGATAGTAGCACAGTGAAGTCACAATCCAATTTAAACAAAATAAAGTTTGCTTTTAAAAATGTAGCAACCAGTCCACTAAACTTAAAAAGATTTATTCCATCATTATGAGTTAAACTTTGAGGCGCTAGAAATAGAGATTATGTATAAAGAAGGAAAATATGTGTTACATTTCTGCTTATAGAGGTGAATTAAATCACCTATGTTTTAAATCATCCTGTTAACACTTCATTAGACATACAGTGGGAAGAGAAATGGCTCAGTTTCCGCATTAATGTTAGCGATAATATACAAGTCCTCAAGTCTTGAAGTTTGTTCCTTTTTAATATCTTTAGCATGCTTAGCGGCATTGAAGTCTTGGCTTTCTTCCTTTTAAAATGGATGATGGCGGATCAAGGGAAGTTTTGAAACTACTTAAAATAAGCAGCTTATGCCTCTTTGTCATGCACAGTATAATCAGGGTAATTTCAGCTATATGTTATATTCTGTGGCTTGCTCAGTGTGTCAGCAGAGACTAAATAGCAGCAATACAGGCTTTAAATTTTCACCTCTATGGGATACAAAAACTATGCTAAGAGTTTTTAGATAGAAAATTGTAAACATAGCTCAAAAAAGCGACGTGATTTCTTTGTCAGCAGGAGCACTGTTATTGCATTATTGTAATTGCTGCCCCAGCTACAAGCATAAAAGGCAAAATACAATAATAAACGCTTTGGATATGTTTTGTATTGATGTTTTTTGTCTCCTACCAACATTTATTTGTAAATTCATATAATAAGCATGCATAAGTGTGTCGCATTCTGCTATAATTTCTGCTCCTTGTCAAAATGTTTTTCTCCACAGCAGCCTCAAAATAACAATGCATTTGATTGAGTGTGCAATTGAGTTGTACTTTTGCTTACATTTTTCCATGACTTCTCTGAATATGCCTTGTCTGTGCCTATGTGGATGTGTGTCAGTGTCTGCAGAAAACATAGAGAAGAGCCTGAGGCAGATGGAGCGGCAGCTGCTACAACTGGAGAGAGACCTGGAGACCTTGTCCTCCTTTGGTGACCCCAGTGACATGTTCTTCACCAAAATGACAATATCCTTTTCGCATCTGTGTGGATCTGGTAGAGCTGTAGGATTTTTAGATTTAGTCAGTTGATGGTGTCTTTCTCAACCAAAATTTGTACTGGTCAAGTAATCATTTTGTTTAGATTATAAGGATTTATATGGGACAGCAGCAGAAAAGAGAGTGAATTAGCTGAAGATTTTGTATTTTTTAATATTTAGTATCTGTAAAGCAGATTAAACTCATGATTCACAAGTTTACTCTGTCTATATAAATACATCCTTTCCTAGCACTTTCTTCTGCATAAATAGTTTTTTGCATCAACTCCCGTACAGGTGTAATCTTGTGAGTGCCACAGCAAGAAAACAATCCAATTTTCGACTACTCAGTCGGCAGGACATGTCTGTAGTTGATTTCCCCCCCCCCCCCCCCCCCCCAAGACATTTTTAGTCAACTACAGCCCACAACATTTTGGGCAGCTAACTTTAAATGATGAACATGTGAATGTATAACCTTTGAAAGTGAAGAGCTGATATGGGGAGGGGCATGGTTGGTTGTATATACATAACATATATATATATATATATATTACCTTGGGAATATTCTAGTAATGACATCTGCATGATACTTCATGGAGAACATAGTGACCAGGTACTAGTGTAACTGGAAAAATTGAATTGAAATATATATATTAAAAATAAGATACACTTTTTGCTGTGTTTTTCACAAACAACATGAAGATGATTAATGAAAAACAGATGGTTACACATATTGGGTTGTGACACTGACTGGAGCTTGTGAAAAGGCATTATAGTTTATTATGTTCATCTACACCTGTTCACATCGCCATGCACAAGTTTAAAATCTTAAACATTCAGATTAAAAGATTATGCCATTATATGAAGGCTCACAAGTAAAAGCAGAAAATGTACAATTATTTCCCAAACATATAGAAATATAAATCAATTGGTATATTAGTATTTTTATTATCAACACATCAACAGATTATATATATGATAGGATGAAATTCTGGTATTCACTTTATGCATTATGTAACTTTTCTGGTGGAGGGTCCGGCACGTTCTTGTCTCCTTGGAGATTTGATTGCTTTTGCCTGCAGAATGTTCCACAGACTTGCATTAAACTCTCTTTAACTTAACCTGGTGATGTTAACCTGCTTTTGTTTTATCATTTAATGCCATACTGTGGAAAATCCCAGGCAAAGCATTAACCTTTCCATGGAGATAAACAGGTGGCAGAGCCTCTACCAGAAAAGCTACATAGTTCACCTTTAACTTTTGGCTCATCAAATGTATTGTTTAGATATTTTTTACATCTTTAGCCTAACAGTTTTCTCTCTATTACAGCAGACAGATTGAAGCACACATCCCCACTTTTATCATTAAGCTGTGAATGTTAATTACACAATAGCACTCATATTTCACTGACACCTGTCCACTTTGATTGGCGTTGCATCATTCTTGTATCATCTTGATTTTCTCTATCTCTCTGACAGCTGAGTTTTAGTCAAGTAAAGTTTGTGTTCAATAATACAGCGTGTGCCCATAGCCCCTCGGCCCTGCCTTCATGTAGTTTTGATCAATTGCCTTGGGGCTGAGCTGCTCAAGTCTAGGCTGTTGTAGTTGCTGAAAACTTTCAACACAGAAACGTTCACTGAGAATGGACTTGACAGCTGTCTTGCAATTTTTTACTGCAGCTGGTTCTTCATCAGAAATGCCCGAGTTATAATTAAAACATTAAGTCAACATTTTAGAAAAGTAAACGAACAATACATTGGTTAGGCAAAACATTAAGAGCACCTGTTTCTTACAAATTTTTCATCAAAACTAGCAATAACTCAGAAGAAGATCAACCCACAACAAGAAAGCAACCCAGGCCATGGCAAAAAAAATTCTGAATCAAAGCTCTCCACTTCAGAACTTCATTAATGAACTTTCTAAACACAAGAATCCAAGAATAAATTTCCTCCCCAATATCTTTTTATTCAATTCCTCATAATACTTTGCCTAATTATTGTTTTAAGTTTTTTTTGTTCTTTTTGGTTTTTGGCATCAAACTTGCAAGTTGTGCTCTCCTCTAATTTGTATAATGGTATGGCCAGCTATTAAGCCTTCTTAGCAACCCTCTTCCTTATAAAGATTAGTAGAATCTGTAAAAAAAAAAAAAAAGTATTAAAATAACACAAAAAATAGATGGGTAAGATGTAGAGGGCACTAGATTAAGCGAGTGAAAAGGAGAGATTTTATTCACTATGATGCTTATCTGCTTTGATCTCTTTGGGGTCCCTCAGCCTTGACTTGTGCCTCTTTCCTCTGTCACTGCTGCGGGGGCTGTGACATGGACAGACAAGTTAATCTGGAACTCAGTCTACTGAACAACTTTTAGTTTGTTGTGAAGAGAGATATTTGTATTCTCTACCACATACGACTCAGACCTCAAATTGGCCAATCAATTGAGCCATGATCAAGGTGGACAATTGACCTGAAGTGAAGCTGTTTAAGTGCTTGTTTTTATCTGCAAAAGAAGTAATCCTTAGTCATTAACGGCAAAAGTTGGAAATATACTTTGACTTCTGACTTCTCCAATACTTTCACAGTTGTTTTTGCTAAATATCTGCTTGTGTTCAGTGGTAAACTTACATTTGTTTAAGACAAACCTTTGAACATTATTGAAAAAATAAATGTACCATGACTCAACGGCATTATAGTAATTACTACATCTGCTAGTTAACCTGCAGATGATAGGGTGGGGAGCTCGGTCACATGGGAAGAGCTTGGAGTAGAGCCGCTGCTCCTACACATTGAGAGGAACCAGTGGAGGTGGCTCGGGCATCTGCTCAGGATGCCTCCTGGACGCCTCCCTAGGGAGGTGTTCTGGGCATGTCTCACCGGGAGGAGGCCCCAGGGAAGACCCAGGACACGCTGGAGGGACTATGTCTCTCGGCTGGCCTGGGAACACCTTGGGGTCCCACCGGAGGAGCTGGAGGACGTGTCTGGGGTGAGGGAAGTCTGGGAGTCCCTGCTTAGACTGCTGCCCCCGCGACTCGGCCCCGGATAAGCGGAAGAAAATGGATGGACGGATACATCTGCTAGTGTTTAAAGGGCCAATGTCGTGCTTTTTTGATCCATGTTATAACGTTGTTTCCTCATCAAAAGCACACCTGGAGTTGTGTTTTGTTTCATTTACACATGTTTAACATACAAATCCTGCATATTTAGGCTGAGTTCTTCTGTCAAACTGAAAAGACTCTTTTCCACCTTTGTGATGTAATATGGTAATACAGGAAGTGCTCCACTGTGTTTTTGAACTCTATACGCCTTCACTAGAATAATGTGGATGATTTCAGCCCTGGAATTGCCACTGAATTAAAGGTAGTTGTTAACTTATCACTATGTGGAACAGAGCATTTTGAGCTTTGGAGATGTAGACAGACTAATAATGCAGAATTAAACATGTGTGAATGAAACAAAATACAACTCCGGGTATGTTTTGAGGAGATACCCACATGGCTTAAAGCATCAGAATCCATTTTGTGTAAAATAGGACATTAAATGTTCTTTTTTCTGAGACCTTTGCATTGCCAAATTATTTTCATAAAGTTAGCAATCATTTAACACTTTGACTTATAGAGATTTTTAATTACATATTTATTTTGCTTTGGACATTATATATTTACAGTGAAATGCCTCATAAACTCCATTTGCTAGGAGCCAGATGTGCTTCACAGATGCTGTAGGCTGCAGGGGGTTATGACAGCTAACACAGTGTAGCAACAAACCACTTATATTACCAGGTCTCCCAATGCTAACATTACAGTACACTGCTGACAAGAGGTTTCTCAAGCTTCACCTCCGCCAAGCAACAAGTAGGATTTACCATAATGCTGAAAAATACAAGAAAGTCAGATGTTACATGATGGATGTTAACCTTGACCGTGACTTCACAGCTTCAGCACGGTTGCGCGAGAGCAGTATGCCAAGCTGGTGATCATGCACAGCAACATGGAGTCGCTCTATCAAAATCTCCTGGAGTTCTTTGCCGTTGACCCCAAGAAGACCTCTGTGGAGGAGCTGTTTACGGATTTGAGCAACTTCCGTGCCATGTTTTCTGTGAGTATACAAGAGTGTGAGGGAGATGTAGTTTGGAGGTGCAAAATATTACACCGTAAGTACAAAATAACATTTACTGTTACAATCACAATACTACAATTTCAAACTCGATTTCAATAACAAGGAATAAATACCTCAAAGATAATAGACAATAGAATGCCATTTTCAACATTAAATTGTAGTACTTTCTTTTATATTACCATGTGGCCTTATGTCTGTGTAATCCCTCTGTCGTCCGGGTATATGTGCTCTTATGAAGCTATTCAGAAAAGGGTCATTTCTGTCATGTTGATGTGACTTTTTTAACATTACTAAAAAAAAGATGTATCAATTAATATTAGTAGTACTTTTGACAGTGCTCAGATAGAGACATAGTTATATCTTGATTCAGTATTATCACATTATCCTGACAGCTACAATGGGCCTTTATTCTTACTACTTCTATTATGTTCCTAGGGCAGAGCAATTAATCGAGAGATCGAAATTCAGTCATGTGTAATTGCCAATAATAAGGTTTGGGTTTTTGAATCAAGAGGTCTACATCCAATCTTCTGTTTGTAAAAGCCAGAGCAGAGTTCAGACTTTAGAGGAATAAATTTGATTAGTTTTTGTGTTAGATGGGAGAGAGTAAAAGTCTGTATTGTTTATGTTCTTGAAATCAATACTAAGCAATTTGTATTTTGTATTAAATTTTAGTCTTTTCAAAAAACAAAATCGAGATGGCTCAATATGAGGAAAAAGTTGGAACTTTTTTTTCCCCCATATCATCCAGCCTATACCGAATAGGCACTAAGAGTGTCCAGCAGCAGTAGTTTCTGGGGTAAAATTTAAATCAGTACAATACCAGTCGGAGGTTTCTGCTGTGGAGACCAACTGTGTTTAATCAGTGGGATTAGTGGCACAGGCCACTGGGTGATACAGATAATAGCAGCTAATTAGCCTTCTGAAGTTCCTACCCTGCCCCCCATTTAACATTTACCACACTAACACAAATGCATTTCATGGCATTCTTCCCTCCATAGTCATTCGGTTTGCTTTAGATTTTATTATGCTATAATGCTCTGACTGTACATTTGTTTTAGTCAAAATGGACTGGGTTGCTATCTTGTAATCAGTGGCTTTTTGGTGTTGGCATTTTGATAATATGGTTGCCATTTTAATATTAACAAGTTTATTAATTTTATCATTTTTTTCCTACCCCTTAGCATTGAACTTGCCGAAGCTATAGCAATATAGTCTTTCCTGACAGGCAAATAAACACAGTCAACCACGAGCATCCCTCTCCACCTGCCTTCAGGCTGCTCAAGAGGCAGGCCATGATCATTTTGTGGTTTAATATTTCGGAGAGTTATTCGAGTCTTCGATTTCTCTGTGGTTCTATCCTTGAGGTTAATAGCAAGTCTAACCAACTCACCTCCAGACTAGACTTGTGCGCATATGTCTGCAGTAAATGATTTCATACACTTCCCGAGAGTCTTTTTTAAAGATAATTTAAAGTCTCCCAAGAAAAGCAGTTTATATACTCTGCAAGTTGTGTTCAAGCCAATCTCTGTAGAAGCATTTCCTTGCACCAACAAGAGTTAATGACGGTGCCAGTGAAAGGTGGAGTGGCCAAGTGTTTAAAAGACTAGCATTATATGGTCAAAACTCCCTGGGTAGCTATTTACTCCCCTGTGGTAGGTCAAGGTGTAAGCTGCTTCACCTCAGCAATTCGTCCAAATGGGCTCGCCGTGCAGTGCAGACATATCCAACAGAAGCCAAGGCTGGGTCAGTCAACATGGGCACACAGTAAATCTCCCCAGCACAACCTCTGGGTCAAATCTGTGTCAGCATTTACACTGCTGTGCCAAGGCCCATGTTAATAGCCGTGTGCTGTCTCAAGGAGTGAATATAGCCATGCGTTCAATGTGTGTAACCTGTGCTTGTTTACTTGTGTGTCTATGTGATTTGATGTTGACAGTTTTTATACGGGAGAGATGCTTAGCCGTTTCATGCACAAGGACCCACACCAGCACACACATACACACGCACACATAGAGCCTGCTCAGTCACCCGTAGAAAGGAGACCCAGGGCGAGGCCGTGCATCTGACAGGAATCCAATTGAGCGTGTCTAATGGCGGACATCCAGGAGAGGAGGAGGGGGAAGCAGACCTGCAGTGATGAAGGAGAGCTGAGGGCAATTTCCTCTGAGACTAGGCAACACCACCCCCCACCACCCTCACACACACAAGCCCTCCACTCACTGCTTGTAGCCCTATATTACACTCTAAATGGATGCTTCGTCACAACATGAAATCACATGACACTTCATATTTCTGTGACCCAGTTTTCAGTTACTTTTTCTCTACATCTCAGCAGTTTGATTTGAATAAACTACCTGCTCTTAAGTACAGTTCTGGGAAATTGTAGATGGAGAAGTTTTAGAAAGGTTTGATTATATATATATATAAGTGAAATTAAGTGAAATTTATTTTCAAAAATTCAGCACTCTAAGACCAGAGCGAACAACTAGCATGCTAACGTGCACAAAATACCACAATAAATATTGACCCCAAAAAATGTTTATTCCAGCTGTCATATATGGAACGATAACTCGATATAGTAATTATCTTGACAGGCCTATTTCTAATAAAATGCAGAGAGAACACCACAGACTTATTTTGACCACAAGAGCTGCTTATACAGTGTATCTGTACTTAGGCAAGACAAATTTGGCTCAGATACAAGGGAAAAATCTAATAGTTGTTTAATTACATGAGACAATGTGCTTATAACATTCTATTAAAATATTTTTTTTATCATCAATGTAGGTATGCTTGAAAATGTGATGATACAGTTTGAAAAAGTCATAAATGCAAATGGGGGCGAAAAGAGCCTTATAGGGACTATAGAGTATGATACCCTGGAGAGCTACATTCAGCTTAACGTCAGTGTTTATTTTAACAAGCATGTGTATGGCCTTTTCCGCTCTAATTCTTTGTACCTTCTTGCTTAAATGGCTGCGCTTGTACTATTGACCGTTTATTGACTTATCATTGTTTTTCCTGGGAACTTGCCAGCAGTTAAGAGCCTAGTTTTAAATAAGATGTCATTTTGTCCCTGAAGACTTCTCCTCTGCTGTGTAACGCCATACCTCTGAAACCACCTGCTACATGGTTTTGAGCCAAACAAGAGCACGCCTGGGATGGCTTGGACAGGTGGACTATTATACCGAATTTGCCTATTTCTAGAAAAAATTTAAATGTTAATTGCATTCAGATTGGATTATTAGAATTGTTGTCCCCTTAGGAAATAGTCTGGCAATCCAATCTTTGTTTTTTCTATGTGCCAATAACTCCATACAAGCCTTTATCTTTTTGGGAGACATTTTGTGTTATCAATGTTTGCTAATTTCAATCACCACTATTACCACAAAATTATTGGGTATTGGGTATAATTTTGAGCTAATACGCACTGGAAATATTGATCAGATTTCAAATACGATATGGAATATGCAAGTTATAATGCACTATAACTTCCAGACTGACTTTTTATCTTCTATCACCTATTTAGTTAAGTGAAGTCCAACTCTGGATTTATTGTGGCCACATTTCCAGAGCTCAATATCTTTGCCACCTATTTTGTTCATGACACAATATTATTCCACCTGATGTGAGACCTATATTTAATGCTCATTATTTGTTTCATAAATGCCACAAGGTCTTTACATTTTGCAAGCTACATGGGAGAAAATGACTGTAATTGCCTTGTGTACCAGAGTGGTTTAGATGATAAGAAGGAGGGGTCATTAGTTTGATGGATGCATTTCATCCTGTGTCTGTGTATCGATCTCGATGTCAGTCACGTAAACACTCTATTAAATCACATGCAGTCTGTCTGGCTCCTGTTATTGAGCAGTTGACACTATTGTATGAGTTTAACAGCACTTTGGCACTCAGATTATAAAGCCAGTTTCGCAAAGGATGACATAGTAGATACATATCCCTCTGCCCACACAGCAAGCCTCCATGAAAAACAATACTCTACATACAATGATGAATGATTGCAAATTTGATTGAGGCTGACCGCCAGCTTTTTAATATAAGCATTGGCTGCTTTGTCTTTATCATTCGTGCCAAATGCATTTTACTACAATGTAGACGAATGGAAATCTGTCACCGCCCATTTGTAAGATGTAAATCTAGTAACATGGTAATATGAAAAAGCACACTTGCATCAGCACAAAATCCAAGAGGTATTTATACACACATGCCAATGGAGTACTGTGTATTTTACATGAAGAAGCACATTTAGTTGCATATACAAATGATAGTATTTTCATAGTTTGAGGTAAACTTTCCTGCTGTGTTAAGGTTTTGTACTATGTGTTGGTTTGATGAGTTAGAGGAATTTTGAAAGGCATGCAAAATATTATTAATACCTTTGGCTAATGCCCTGTGTGGCAGTTGATTGTCTTGGAAATGGATAAAAACACTGCAAGTAAAAAGGCACGGCAGACGACACTGCTTACCCTGATAAACTATGCCAAAACAATATTTCATGCCAAGTTTATTCCCCAGGCATGCAAAAGTAATACAAGGTACTAATTCAATATTAAAACTAGTATTTAAACTAAATACTCAACTGAACTGGTACCACACTGCAACAAAAATATGTGAAGACAAAGTTGGCCCTTTTTAGATCTTTGTATCAAAACGATTACTAGAGCATAAGGTAATATTAAGGAAACTACTGGGTTTGTGTTGAAAATTACCAAAGTATCTAAATCAAGTTTTAACATTTTAGTATTGTGACTAGTTGACACTAATTTGCAGGCAAAGTACAAACAGTGTGATTAATAGCTGCGTATAATGATATCAACTCATTTTCAAACCAAACAAATTTCTCCAACTTCCAAAACACCAGATGCAGACTTCTATAGTCTGACAATTGCCAATGACTTTGACAGACTTGTGCAATTAACCTCCATTAGCAATGTGTCATGTTTTCCCTTTCTTCTGTGTGTTTCTTTGCCTTACTATCTGTTCTATTACCCCCAACACAGCAAGCACTGAAAGAGAACTTGAAACAGAGAGAATTTGAGGAAAAGCAGAAGAGGGCACAAGCTGCAAAGGAGAAAGCTGAACGTGAGAAACAAGAGAGACAACAAAAGAAGAGGAGGCTGCTAGAAGTCAACGCAGGTAAAGGCTATCTGTATTGTTTTTCTAGCCCTGTACAGTGTATGAGTCTGGATAGTATATCAATCTTTAAATAGTAATTGAAGACAGATCCAAATTTGAGCAGAATAAAAATAGTATATAGCAAAATCCACTTTTGACTACAATAGTGACATAATTGTTAAGATTAAGTTTTGTAAGGCCGGTTCAGAGATCAACCTGTAAGCCAAGACAAGACAAGTTTATTTGTAGCACAATTGTAAAGTAATTAAAAGTGCTTTTCGAAATAAGAAAGACATTAAAATCACTATACAAACAGATCAAAACATACATAATCATTATAAAAGCATTAGCATTAAAAGAGAAGAGTGCAGAATAAAAACCTTTGAGTCATATGCATAGCCAAACAACTATTTTGAGCCTGGATTTAAACGTTGCCAAAGTATAGGCCTGTCACATCTTCAGGAAGACTGTTCTAGGTTTTAGCTGCATAAAACTGAAACGCTGATTCCCCATGTTTAGTCCTGACTCTGGGCACCTGGGCAGAAGGCCGGGCCCTGAGGTCCTCAAATTGGAAGATGGTTCATATGGCACTAACATTTGGGAGATGTACTTTAGTGCTAGGCCATAGAAAGATTTGTACACAAGCAGAGCTGCTTTAAAGTCTATTCTCTAAGCCACAGGAAGCCAGTGCAGAGACCTGAGCACAGGACTTATGTGCTTGTACTTCCTGGTTTTAGTCTGGACCCAAGCAGCGTTCTGGGTGTACTGCAGCTGTCTTAAAGCTCCCTGTATATATCATTAATTTGGCTGAATATACGACTGCTGTGCTCTGTATTTTAAAAGATAAACATAATTAATTGAAGTACATAACAATATACAAAGACTATTGCCATTATATCTAAGCAAGTCTATTCTCATTTGGGTGGTAAAATATTATTCTGAAGCGCAATATTGACCTTGACCTTTGTCCAGCCTGACCTCTGAGGGGTCAGAGCAGAAAGGCACTGGTCTGAGTTTCATTTCTACTGCTGGGATCTTAACACTGAAAGGCTGCTTGGTTTAATGGCCTAGCTTATCTGAACAGCCCATCCTCAGACTTGGGTCAAATGAATGTAACTCTAGATTACAAGCCTTGTTTGTTTGGTAATACACAAATTTTGTTTTTGTTTGCAGTTGCAGCATTTTACAGTGGTTGAAGTTTAAACATATTGACATGGCAAGGTTCAGTACTCAGTACTGGTTCTCAGTGATAAGGATTTATTTACCTTCACCTGTTCAGACAATGTTCATATATACCTTATGCTAGCATCTGGATACAAAACAGTTCCTTTCAGTAGCTGTTTTGTTTCTTTCTTTTTACCGTAGCTGCTGCCAGAAAGTTGTTCAACAGTGCTGCCTCCAGGCCAGTGTCTATTGCCAAGGCTAAAGCTGGCAGAGTGGTTGGTCCTGGCTGTCCCAGTCATGCACCAACATCAGGCTAACAGCTCCATGCCAACCTCTGTAGCACCAGTGTGCACAGTCAAGTGCATTTAGAGCAACCCACTATATTCAGGCCAGAGCACTGCTGTGGTCCTGCCATCTGCTCCAACTAACTCACGGTTGTCTTGGGAGTGCTAAGTGCTACTGTTTAAGGTAGCTTTGACCACGGCCCAGATGTTTGAGTACCAGCTATATTGAAATAGACAGGGATTTGTTTTGGCATTGTATATTTCACACATGCATTTGAATATACATTTGCATTCACAGAGATTATTGGGATGAAAGGAATATGTGATAGAGATTTTGCCAAGTGCTGCCAACTCAAGATAAGATTTAGTCCTTCTCTCTTCCTCTCTGTCAAGCAGTCTATTTATTAACTAAAAAGCTTCCGCTTTGTTTGTTATGGAGGATTGTCCTCGATGGAGATTCCCTATGTAAGATTCTTATTATCCATCAATTCCATAAAAAGCCCCAGAGAGCCTACTCATATGGACCAATACCTGCTGTTTGACTCACACCCTCCACTGCAGCACAAACTCGGAGTGATCCGGACACTACACCACAGAGCTCAAGTGGTGCCTACAAACACAGAGGGAAAAGTAAAGGAGGAGCAACATGTGGAGAAAGCCCTCTCTGCTTGTGGATATCCAAAATGGGCCTTCAATAGATCTAAGAGAGCTAAAAAACAGGACAACAGGGAATCTGAACCTAGAAGGAGAGGTGTTACCATCCCTTACACTGCGGGTGCTGAAAAACTTCAGAGAATCTTCAGACAGTATGAGATTCCTGTCTTTTTCAAACCCACAAACACTTTAAGGCAAAAATTGGTTCACCCTAAGGACAAAACTCCGAGCCATAAACAAAGTAATGTAGTCTACTCCATTCAGTGTAGTGAAGAGTGCAGTGAGCGTTACATTGGAGAAACTAAACAGCTGCTCCATAAGAGAATGTACCAACACCAGCGGGAGAGTTCCTCTGGACCCCAGTCCGCCGTGCATCTCCATCTTAAAGCCACTAACCACTCCTTTGAAGATAGTGAAGTTCAGATCTTAGCCAGAGAAAAGAAATGGTTTGAGAGAGGAGTTAATGAAGCTATTTTTGTTAGGAAAGAGAATCCTTCCTTAAACAGAAATGGGGGCCTGAGACATAATCTCTCCCCCATCTACAACTCCATCTTCAGACCCAGAACAATGAGAACAATAGCAGGGTCGTTAAGGGCTGAATAGGGTAGTTTCAGCTGAAACTGGAGACAATAGCTGTTTACAGTTTCAGTGTAGTTAGCCCCTCCCTTCAGTTAGATTTAAAAGGCAGTGGCCACCAGCAATCTGACCAGAACTGAAGAAAGCGGCTTGGATGAGCACCAAAACGTCTTCACTCCTACAAGGTTTGTCCAGTTGACAGATTTAACTTTGTTGTTTGCTATGCACTTAGTTTGGTTTTAGATGTTGTCTAATTGTGTATTCTTGGATTGTAAGAGCAGCCTTGTTTTCCTCTCATTTGCCTGCCTTTTGCCTGCTTCATCGTGGGCCTCTCACAACACAAGCACAGTGTGCTGTTTGCTCTGGCAGAGAGAGAGAGAGAAGGCATCAGCTTGCATGCATTTGCATAGAGCCCTATGAGATTGAAATTCAGATTGAATAGGTGTTTTTTCCTCCTCCTCTAGCTGTGCCTGGATTGTGTATGACAAATCTGTTGCATTAACTCCCAGGGTAGGCCAAGAGTGTGAATGTTTGTGGAGCGACAAATTACACATCAGAGCTTTATTTAACATTCCCTACATGGCTACAAGCAATGAACTATTAAGACGTCAAATAAAAGAACCGCCAGATCTGCAGCGCTGCATGCGCAAATGTAAAACCACAGATGGGTCATCTGAGGGAGAAAAATGAAACCTATACTTTACTGTTCCCAATGACTTTTTTTTTTTTTTTTTTTTTTTTTGAAAAATGCAATTTTGCTCTGAATAATTTTGAGTCAACAAGTAATGTTTTTTGTGAATACATTTGTTGCGGTGGAAGTTCAGTTATATTCTTTCATTTTTTTTGTACACATTTCTCCTTTATTTCAATGTGCATGCCAGGAAAATACAAATCTCCCATCTGGCTTTTACTAAAGCCACTACAACAACACTATATGAAGCCATATGAAACTAGAGATATGTTAAGACTCTGGTGTGTTATTAATAAAATTTACAAGCAGTTCAATATCAAAAGATGAAGTTTAAATGTGTCAACTGGACAAATCCATTCCAGTTTATTTCAAACCTACAAACACTTTAAACTGGTTCACCCAAAGGACAAAAACCCGGGCCATAAACAAAGTTATATAGTCTACTCCATTCAGAGTAGTGAAGAGTGCAGTGAGCGTTATATTGGAGAAACTAAACAGTTACTCCATAAGAGGATGTACCAACACTGGCGCGAGAGCTCCTCCGGACCCCAGTCCGCCATACATCTGCATCTCAAAGCCACTAACCACTTCTTTGAAGGTACAGATCTTAGCCAAAGAAAAGAAATGGTTTGAGAGGGGATTTAAAGAAGCTATTTTTGTTAGGAAAGAAAAGAAAAGAAATTGTTCCTTAAACAGGAATGGGGGCCTGAGACATAATCTCTCACAGATCTATGATTCCATCCTCAGACCCAAAGCAAACAAAAAGAAACAAAAGAGAACAACAGGAAGGCCATTCAAGGTTGAATAGGGTCATTAAGTTTGAAACTGGAGACAATAGCTGTTTACAGTTTCACTGTAGTTAGCCCCTCCCTTCAGATAGATATAAGGCAGTGTCCACCAACAATCTGACCAGAACTGAAGAAGGGGCTTGGATGAATAGCGAAACGTCTTTACTCCTACAACAAGTAGTCCAGTTGACAGATTTAAACTTCATCCTTTGCTATGGATCAGACTTGGACGACTGAGGGATTACACAGGCATGCACTTCAATACTAAACATCATCAAGAGCTATTTATTCATTTACTTGCTTAGTTAAGTTGTTTTCTATCCATTACATGCTAAAATACTGCAGTAAATCTCCATTTGAAATGTTCCACATGTTATCCAATTAGAAGCTATTTCAGACTTTTTCTGAGGTGCAGGTGGTTGTTCATTAAGCCATTAAATGTACCAATTATCTGATTTTTATGCTAGCCGTGTAGCAGTGTCGGCTGATCATTGCTGACATACACGATTGTTTATTAGCAATCCGCACTGCACGTCAGCAGTTGTACATCTTTATTTTCCCTCCTCTGAATTGCCTGTCCACTTGCAGCTCCAATTGCCACAAGAACAGAGGCTATTCAATAGAGGAAGGACTCTGACTTGGCTTCATTGCACCATTTGCTTTCTAAGTGACCAGGGAAACACAGTGGTCTTCCGGGCCTGCATTGTGTCCAGGCATGTAATTTAGTCTCCTTGGCTTTTTCATCCTGGCCCAATTGACCCTGTTTCTTGCATTGCACTGGCACGATCCTGCTGCTTCACACTCCTACAACTGGCCGGGTCATTGTCCTGATGATAAGTGCCACATCCTGTTGAGTGAAGAGGCTGGGGACATTAGGCTGGCTCTGAACAGAAGGGGAGACATTGACTCAGAGACAACCTGCATGGCCAGACAATGGAAAAAGCCAGTTTGAACAAGCTTTGATTAAATAGATGGTGATTGAAGTCTTGCTGCAGACAGGGGGATAACTATAGTTGTTTCCCTGGAGGTGGCTGCTCAGCACGCCTTCTTGATTCAACTCCTTAAGCTGATTCTTTTGGTGTCTCAGAGCAAACACATATCTGCTTACTGCCTTTGTTTTGTTTTTGTTTTTTCTCACGCTGATCTTATTTAAAAGGCAAGTTTATTTGTATAGCACAATTGGTACACAAAGGAATTCAAAGTGCTTTTACAGACTAATAAAGACATTAAAATCACAATACAAACAAATCAAAACATAAATAATCATCATAAAATTAACATTAAAAGAAGCGTGCAGAATAAAAAACTTTTTAGGTTCAAGTGCCTTTTTGAAGCTAATAATTTTGGAAAAGTCAAACATTTCTTGACACCAAATTCATCTCTTAATACCAGAGCAATCATTTGTATAATTGTATTTTTAAAATGGTTATCCAGTTGAGATTTTCAGAACCATGGACAGTGACTATTTCAGCATTGAATTCCCTCACTCCAGGCTTCTCTAAAGCTTCTATTTGTTTCTGTTGTCTTTATCATTTCCAAAGTGAACCATCTCAGATGGGTACAGTTTGTTTGTTTTACAGAAAATTACACATTTTTGTTTTACTTTATTTAACAAATCTAGATTTGAGTTGTGAAACTTTGATACTTGTACCAATGTTCAACTGGCCCTTGAAAATTTACTTGACCTGCAGTCAGAGGAGTCAATATATACCACCAGACCAGTGAGAACCTTTCCAAAAACTGATGACCAGTGTGCCACAATTATTTGATAAAGGATCAATCTGGATACATCTGTTATCTGGTAAAATCTCTTTTGTTTACATTTTCATAATGCAGTCTGTTTCCTATCATTCTGGCATAAGAAATAACAATTTAAATAGCATTTGTTCTTTTGGTCTTGTCTCCCGTTGTCTCCTTCTTATTCTCAAAAAGCTAGGGATATAAAAATGAATTCACATACTTCTATATTCTTGAAATAGACATGCTGCTTGCTTTGTGAGTTTTGTTTTTTGGGCAGAATAACATAGCTTTGCAACTGCACACCTGTCACAAGAGCTCTGGTCCCAGCTCAGTGGAAATGGCAGGCGAATTGTGCACATCAAAGCACCAATCAGTACCTTTCTAGTGCCAGAGCTGGTCCCCCGCTCCTCACTGTCCTATTCCTTTTTACCAGCCTTTTTTGTTCACACGCCACATCCTCTTGTGCACAACCTTAACGTGAGCTGAATGACTGCCTTAAAACCATTTCACAGTTAGTAGCTTGACTAATACTACTCTGCCATGTGTTCTGCCTCCATTACCGTCTATGTGACATGTCTGTGATCTCCCTATAAGTTGTGGGAGGTGTTTTTAGTGTTAGCCTGTCACGAACGCACCTTGTGTCTACAGAATGTACAAAGACTTTCATTCGTGTCCTGTCTGCATCACTGATGATTGATGAGTAAAACTGGACTGTTTGGGTGCATACATATTCCTAAGGCAGAAGGGTAGGCCAGATCTAGGGAGGGAAACCAAAACCTAACCTGTAAATATGTAGCCATCTTCAATCACACTCACTATACATACAATTATAAGAACAGAACATTTGAAGCTAGATGTTAAAAGTTAAACCAATAACCCCTCAATATAAAAATAGGATTTGGTTATACATGGTAAAATATTTGGCCGTCAAACAACCAACTGGGCGTTGAGACCTCTCCTATATGAGCAGGCAGTGTATTCCACCTCTGATCTGCTAGATAAGCAAAAGAGAGTTGTCCAAAAACATATTACATTATTTTCAAAGCAAGTTGAGTTATATTAAGCAGCTCCCTCGTTTACTAGTCAGAATCAGAAATTAAGAAAGGAAAACTCAATTGCAAAGTCGTTACACATTTATAATAGTCTGTGGTAGGACAATTATTTTGGCATTATGTATTCATTGACTTACATTATCTGAAATATTGGTGTATATGTTATGAAATGTGCATTCTAGTTGGGAGGCACCTTGTCTGTGTGGCTGGTGATTGATGTGCAAATTTGGACTGTTTTTGCTCACATACATTCCTGGGGCGGTGTGAAATGTGGGGGATGTTTCATTTTTTTCCATTCTCTCTAAGTTCTCGTTGGTTTCCGTCAAACGCAATAGCATGTGTGAAGGCATACACGTGGATTGATCTCTATTCTGGGCACTATCTGTATTTTTGTATGTGTGTGTTGTTTGAGGGAGTGTAAAGCCCTCCATTCTGTGATGAATTGCCATGGCGCTGATGACAAATTTGGACGTCAAGAATCGCTGGTTTGCCTCAGAAATTTGTGCCGCCTTTCCGCTCGGCGTAATGATGAAGAACTAGGCACATATCAGCCAGAGGAGAGGTTTGCAGCTGTTGAGAATCAGAATCATAGCCAAAGCACACGACAGAGCAACATGGCGAGAGCAGGAAATGGGCCATGGTATATACCCACTCTTTGTAGTCGTCACATGTTGGCTTGAGATATTGAAGCAACCATCCCCGTCTACACTAGGGATCCAGTGTCCCCAATATAGCAGCTTCAGTGGGGTACTGTGGGAAGGAGGGGGTGGAAGCAGAGACCACAAACTGTGCTAGTACAAGTTAGAAATCAGTAAAAGCTTGCTGAACAAAGTTTCCAGGTAGATATCCTAATAATGACTGGGAATAGATTTGAGAGACAAGTTATCTGTCTCCAAGACCACATGAGCAAACTGCTACATACAGTGCACTCATTTTCAACAGAGAATGTTATTTATAATTTCACCATGGGTTTTACTTCCAACTAAGATGAAGACCTCATAGCATCAATACCTGCTGTTTTAGTGTCAACTTTGGGTATTGACAGCCCTACTTCTAGTGTATATTGAGTACATTCAGACTTAGCAGTGATTTCACATCAAATACCCTTTTTGAAACAAACCTCTTTAACTACACCTGGGACAGGCAAAATGCATAGGTTAATTATGCAGTATGGCATAGCAAATAAGCTCAAATAATTAAAAAAAACTTTCGGTCAAGTTAAATCAAATTTATGGTATTTATAAACCACATTTAAAAACAACCACAGCTTCCCAAAGTGCTGTACAAAGGCAACATAAAGTGCAATCTTATAAAACAAAAATGCAAAAACACAAGAAACAATACAACATATAACAGCTCCCTTGAATGGCTGCAAATAATCAATGCATTGTGAAAATGAACACGGAAAGAAAAATCAAAAAGTAAGTTTCCTACTTTTTACCCATGCTGGCAAAAATAACTTGGGACACATGTCAAACTTGATCAGAACTAAACAAATCACCAAACATCACAATGCTTTTTAAACCCAGCAGCATACAGCTTTATGGTATACAGTACAACAATGCTTTTTTTGGTGTACTTGACATCACAACACAATTTAAATCATAAAGAAATGAAATGCCGGATGTAACCCCAGCGTTAGGTGACACCTCTATTACATTGTCAACACAATAGCTGCATTGTAAGGAAGCTCTGCTCACTTTTGCATGAAAAATACACAGAGCCAAACTTTTTTTTTATTGACAAAGCATTTTGTCGGGGAGCATTCTTTTATACCTGCTATCTATTTTGCTGCACATGCACTGGAGGCTGTTTTCACTGAGAATTACCAGGCCAGTCCATCACTCTGCCTCAGGTGTCGAGCTTGAGTTTTCCACTGTACCAACACAGGCCTTGATTTACATGTCATATCTGCAAAGCGCTCCCTCTCCACAGCTCTATTACATTGGTTTCCTACAGCAAACCATATTTTTGTCAGAAGGTGTCCACGGTAAACACATTGAAAACTCCAGGATGCCAGCTTATTTCTGTTTGTCACTCACCAATATAAAAGTTCTTCAAAGTTAACATTAAGGTTACATTATATGAGAAAAAATTACTTTACAAACTTTATTGATCAACGAGGGGAATTATAATGACACAGTAGCTCACATATCAAAATATAATATAACAAAGAGCAACAATATAAATGGCAATAATAAATTCAAAGTAGAAAACAACACTAGTGTCAAATAAGGCATAATTATACAATTGGTATGTGTACAAGTAAAACATACAAATATAGAAATATTGTATATAATGTACAATACAAAATATATCTCCCTATATACAAGAGGTGAGCAAGGAGAAATGGTGGAAAGATGAAATAGTGATTGACATAACATAAGGTTTTCTTTTACATAAGGGTGAGTTCTTGTACAGTTATTTGTTACATAAGGGTGATCTTCCTGTTTGAGCGGAGCTGTAGGAGCCTACTGGAGAATGAGCTCCTTTAGTATAATGATAAGAATATTGCAATGTTTTAATGTACCCTTTTATTTATATATATATATATATATATATATATATATATATATATATATATATATATATATATATATATATATATATATATATATATATATATATATATATATATATATATAAAAAAAAATATACTGGATGACAAGAGTGTTATTGTGTTACATTTTTTTTGTAATATTAACATATTTTTGCAGTATTTTGTGCAGTTGTGCTCAATATGGTGAATAAACAAAGCATTGTCATTGACTTTCTTGTGTTATTAAGAGCTGACTCAAAGTGCATTCTCCACTGAAATCAATATAGTTCCATCTTATCTGATCTTGTGATATGATCTATCGCAAGTGCAGAGGGGTTTTCCAGGTTGATTCTACTTATAGTGTATATGTGTGTGTGTGTGTGTGTGTGTGTGTGTGTGTGTGTGTATGTGTGTATATATAATGCTTTCTACAACTGACTGAAGAGCTAAATACGGCTAATGGCTCTGCATATTTTAGTTTATTTTCATACCTGACAGCTTCAACTGCTCACTGGCGGCCTTCCTCAGATTGTTCACATGATGTTGCTGTGACGAGTCTGACCAGCTGATTTAAACAGGTTTTTGTCTTCCTACCGGTGGAGGCAGGACAATAATGCCATCTGTAGTCCAACTTCTTTAAGACAACGTTCCAGGTGTGTGGGAATAAAAAAGCCCCCTCATCTCGATTTAGAGTCCCATTGGCATGTTCCCATATTTTGATTGACTCCACCAATAGGAAGACGCACCAAAACAGGTCACAGCAATGTCATGTGACCACTCTGAGGAAGACCACTACTGACCAGTTGAAACTGTCAGGTATGAAAACAAACTAAACCTTGGATTGAACAAATAATCTGTTAAAATACATTTAGGTGAACCTTAATTCATGAAAACAGTGGAACTTTACATCTTCAATCTACTTTCTCAAACAATACCCTTTACTTGTTTGTTGTTAATTTCCCATTACACACATGCTTCTGCAATTCAAATCATACTCTGAAAAAGAAAGAAATTATAATTTAAGCCTATGATGTGTAACTACAACATTACATATGTGCTCCAAGGCAACTTGTGAAGTACAAGTCTGTGTTATTGTGGCAGACTGGAGTAATATTGTGCCTTTAAACACATTTTGTTTCACTATACCCCCACTGAGTTATTGTTATCCAAAGTTATGCCTTCAGGTTTTATATCATTGCAGGTGTTTCTGGGATTTTCACTTGTTGCGATGCCTTACCTGCACCATCTTATCTGATTTTCTGTTTTACTCCTCTCCCTTTTTGTTCAAACCCGCTCATTATTTTTCTCACTGGGTTTTGCAGAGAACGATGAGACAGGAGTGATGGATAGTTTGCTGGAAGCCCTACAGTCTGGAGCTGCATTCAGAGACCGCAGGAAGCGAGCGCCGCGACCCAGAGGTGAGGCTCACGTCTTCTACCTACTTTCAAACACAACTCTGTAAAGGTTATGCGCACACAATCCATTTTAGGGCTGGTTTGGTCCGAAGAAAGTCTCAGATATTTATTATTAAAAATGAAAACGTGTCTTATAACAAATATTTCATGTTTTAATAAAGGTTACTATGTCAGGTATAACATGACCATTGAAAATAAACACATGGTATTCTTCATTGTGCCTGTTAATGGGTCTATATTGGATAGCAACTGTTTTTGCCCCTAGTTTTGCGTTAGAAGCAGGAAATATGTTTAAGAATTACAGCTACGTTGGTGAGTATTAAATCATTATTGCTATTGTCCCCAAAATGGCATCTCCTATGGGATCATGTTAGTGCTATTTATGTTTTACCTGATAATTTATATACTGCCAATGTCGATTTTTAGTATTTATGCTTAAAAAAACTAAATCAATTTAGTTTTTAAATGTGAACACTCACAGCTTGAGTTTGCTATAAAGAGGCAAGCACAATACATACTTTACAGACAGCTGGTTTACCTTTTCTGGCTTTCTATTATGTTTCCATCTTGTCGTAAATGGGAATTGTTTCTCTGCAGAAAACCAGCACATGACCATCAGCCCCAGCTCTTTCAGGCAGGTTCTCAGACCTGTTATTTACGGTAAAGACAACCATTTAAAAGCCCATAAAGCTTGTGCGCATGTTGGCCTCTTGTCTTTCTCTGTTGCTGAAATTTGTATACACTACATTTCTGTAGTGTAATGCATTATACTATGTGGCATTTCATTTCTTTCTTGTGTGCTTCTTTTCATTCTCTATGTCCTTGTCTGTACTCTTTCAAAGTGCAAAAGGCTAAAGCTATAGCCATTTGAGGTGTGCAGACCTTGAAAAATCTGTTGTTTGTTTTTGTTTTTTTATTCCAAACCTGTCGGTACCATATTTCTTGTGGCTTGCTTTAGCACCTTTTTGAAAGCATTAACTGCAGTGACCACTCAAGATAATAGTTTTGAAGTATGGTTAAGTTTTTGCATGTTTTCATGGCTTTAATGTTTAATGTTGTTTTAAAAAGGTTTCACAAGGAACAAATGAACCTGTGTCATTCCGTCATATTAGGAACTTAGAACTATAAACAGAGTCTGAATAGTCAGATGACTGCTTATTCCCATGTGCTATTCATTATTATAAGCATATGTTGTTAACAAATTGTTTAACAGTAGTTTGATAAACAGCCATTTCTTCGCTTGTCAGATGTTTTCTTCAATCACCACTGAGGGACTTAAAAAATTACACTGTAACCCTATTACCTCTTATTACTTGTAATTGCAATCCCAGTGGGCCGGGTGCAGGCGCACAAGAATAAAATTATTCACGCTCAATCCACCCACATCATTGATGGCAATGATAAAGGGTCTTGCTCTGTTGTTCTGCTACAACTTATCTGAAATTAGATTGGAAAAGGGCGAGGGGGAGGGAGATATACAGGGTGGGAGGAAAGAGACTGATCGAGGTGGCTGTAACATCAGAAATGGAAAGAAATGATGTGAGGAAGAAAGATCACTTGAGCTGCAGACAGTGAGACTCTGATAATCTGAGAGCGGAAGACCTGTGATGCTGTGAGCAACCATTACTGTGTTATGATTAACTTACCTTTAGGTGAGAAACACAAAAACACTTTGTGATGAATTATGACAGATAAATTAGGATGGAAGTGAACTAAACCTGCACAGAGGAAACAGCAGGAAAATGTTTAAATCAGTGGCATTATACTCAGAGATGCACTGATGCACCTGACACTGGTATCCAAGATTGGATTGGGAATCACTTTAGGCTATTGTTTAAGAATCAAGCCAATCATCAGGTGATACTAGAAAGATAACTTTGGAGCATTCCAGTGCATTTTTTGATAAATTCAGTTTTACTAAGGAAAGTCTTCAATCTGGTCATGTACCGTTTCTTAAAAAACTTATTTGTATTGATATTGAGAATGATGAAGTCCAATAGAGTGACTCAAAAACTGAGTTGCATATCGACCCATTTCAATTGTCAAGAGGCTTGGGACTGGCACAATGATCCTTTTGATTGTGACAGCTTGTGGCTTGATTTTTGGAAATCTCTAGTTTTCATTTATTACAAGCTTTGTTAACTGTTTAGAACATGTAGCCATTTCAGCATTGCACCAATAACAGTAACCATGCAGTGTATTTGAAAAGGCCTCAGTAAAGCTTTGAGTTATGTATACATTCATATAACACAAGGGATGTATTTTCAAAAGTAAAAGTGGAGTAATTTTTCCAGCTCATCCTTGCCGGGGAAATGCACCTCTCAGCTTTGCTTTGGAGAGCGTCCAGACCTGTATTGTTTAAACAGGGGATTAAAGTAAAATGAAAACCCGGTTAAGGAGCAGCTTCTTTCTGTTGTCTCAAACAGCCCTCACAGTGTGGTACATGAGAAAGGTGCTCGGAGCTCTCTGGCACCGCTGCCCCCTGCTGGCAGCTTTAAACGCAGTCGTGTTGATGAACGCGGCTTGCGGCTTTACCCTGTCACTGCCAGCCTCCCAGTGCAAACACAGCTAATTACTTTTCTCTGCCCAGCACCAGCTCAGCCCGCTCGGCGCCCATTCATCTTAATTTCCCCCTCTCTGCCATCTGCCTCCTAAATAACACTCCTCCTCATTTCCCTACCAGCCCATATCTCCGCTGTCTCCCTCTATACTCTCATGGCCTGACAATGGCCCTCCCCAAACATAATTGCTTGTTATTGGTGTGGAGTTTCTCTCCACTTCTTCTGGCTCACCCCTTTTTCGCCCATTTCCCGTCTCTCCTTCCGCCTCATTGGAGACTTGAGCCTAAATTGCTCACTGCTTAAGTGAGAAACGTGGAAATTTATACATTTAAAGTTCATTTACACCATAAATGAAGTGATGCTGCTCAATTTGGTTGTATTTGTTTACCAAACGATGAACAGAAACTTTTAATTAAGCCACAAAGACCTCTTCATTTCAATCCAAGTATTTGGTCATCTCAGCAACTCTTGTTCTTCCTCAAATCCTTTTGACGTGAAACAAAAAATGCTCAGTGATTTCTGTACTTCAAATAATATCAAAAGTAAAGAGCTCATACACACTTTTTGTGTGTCCCAAACCTAGATAAAGTGTAAATGCACTTATTTGATTTGACATAAGATAGCATGTACTGCTTGCTTTTGTGAGTACCATAGACTGTATATACATACGTGGACAAAATTGTTGGTACCCATCGGTTAATTAAACTCACAATGGTCACAGAAATAACTTGAATCTGACAAAAGTAATAATAAATAAAAATTCTATGAAATTTAACCAATGAAAGTCAGTCAGTTGCTTTTCAACCATGCTTCAACAGAATTATTTAAAAACAAACTCATGAAACAGGCCTGGACAAAGATGACGGTACCCTTAACTTAATATTTTGTTACACAACCTTTTGAGGCAATCACTGCAATCAAACGATTCCTGTAACTGTCAATGAAACTTCTGCACCTCTTTGGCCCACTCCTCATGAGCAAATTGCTCCAGTTATCTCAGGTTTGAAGGGTGCCTTTTTCCAGTAGGCATGTTTCAGCTCCTTCCAAACATGCTCAATAGGATTTAGGTTAGGGCTCATAGAAGGCCACTTTAGAATAGTCCAGCAGCCCCAGATCATAACAGAGCCTCCTCCATGTTTCACAGTAGGGACAGTGTTCTTTTTTGATATGTTTAATTTTTCCATATGTGAACATAGAGCTGATGTACCTTGGCAAAAAATTCCATTTTTGTCTCATCTGTCCATAGGACATTCTCCCATAAGCTTTGTGGCTTGTCAACATGTAGTTTGGCAAATTTCAATCTGGCTTTTTTATTATTTGTTTTCAACAATGGTGTCCTTCTTGGTCATCTCAAATTAAGTCCACTTTGGCTTAAACAACGACAGATGGTGCGATCTGACACTGATATTCCTTGACCTTGAAGTTCACCTTTAATCTCTTTAGAAGTTTTTCTGGGGTCTTTTATTACCATTCGTATTATCCTTCTCTTTGATTTGTCATCAATTTTTCTCCTGCGGCCACGTCCCGGGACATTGGCTACAGTCCCATGGATCTTACATTTCTGAATGATATGTGCAACTGTAGTCTCAGGAACATCAAGCTGCTTGGAGATGGTCTTATAGCCTATACCTTTAACGTGCTTGTCTATAATTTTCTTTCTAACCTCCTGAGAAAACTTTTTTCCTTTGCTTCCTCTGGTCCATGCTGAGTGTGGTACACACCATGTCACCAAACAGCACAGTGACTACATGTAGCCCTATATATAGGCCCACTGACTGATTACAAGATTGTAGACACCTGTGATACTAATTAGTGGACACACCTTGGATTAACATGTCTCTTTGGTCACATTATTTTCAGTCTTTTCTAGGGGTACCATCATTTTTGTCCAGGCCTGTTTCATGAGTTTATTTTTTTTAGTAATTCTGTTGAAGCATGGTTGAAAAGCAATGTCTGACTTTCATTGCTTAAATTTCATAGATTTTTTTATTTATTATTACTTTTGTCAGATTCAAGTTATTTCTGTGACCATTGTGAGTTTTTCTTTAATTAACCGAAGGTTACCAACAATTTTGTCCACTGTGTCTAAGTGGACATAGCTAACCTACTAGCCGCCACATTCCAAAGAGGAAGTGATCATGGGCACGGTTCTAGCTCCATCGACTCTGCAGCAGTTACCAAGAGATGATTTTTCAATGTAAAGTGAATTGAAGCCAGTGAGTCTCATCATTTTGGTTTTAAAATGTTCATATTAACCCTACACAAATCCACATGATCCTGGTATTTTTTTTCTTTTGCTATTGTGTCCGTAAATCAAGATATGAACATTAATAACAGGCAAATCAGGCCTTCTTTTCCCCAAGCTCACACCTGTTAGCATTAGCAATAGGTTTGATTGACAGCGTTGCAAAGTGCCCGCTCCATGCTAAACCAGTGGTGTGGCTCTTTACCTTCATCAGCCTCGCTTTGGATTGGCTTTTTGGTTGCTGTGATACTCGAAGTTGGAATTCCAAATATGGAACTCTGCCTAGACCCTAATCTATGGTGTGTACCAACACGTTTCAAAAATGCCATTAAGATACAAATGCTATCTTATAATTAATTATTCATTATTTTATGAATAAATTGTACTTCCATGACACTAAAGAACACCTTACAATGTAAGGAATGTATTTGTTTACCAAATCACTCCTACAGCTTTTTGTCCAGTTGACAAAATTCATACTTTTCTTTTACTACAGTACTTAGAATATAACAGATAAAATGACAGATTGCATAAATTATGTGATTACAGTAAACACACACATTTGAAATTTAGGGATTTGGGGCAGAGATTCATAGCTCTTTTTAAATTTTACTTCACTTTGCTTATGCTTCGTTTCACCATTTGTGTTCTAATGCTGTGTTAACATCCCCCAAAGTGTCCAGAGTTTGGCTGCAGTCCGGGTGTTGTCTTTAGGCTCAGCCACCTCAGAAGCACTTAAACAGCTGTTTTTACTTCCACACCAGCTGAGTGTCTTTCCTTTCCCTACTGTTTTAAATACTCTTCAATAATTGATCTCAGGGGTGTTGCTTTCCTCCAGCGGTGCAGCAAAAAGAACTAAAACTCAACATCTGCTCCACGAGACATTGTAATTAGTGGCAAAAGTGAGATTTGAATGGTCAGTCACAACTTCGCATGGTGCTGTCATTAAGCTTTTGCACTGAGGGAAACTGGAGTGGTTGTGTCATTGTTGTCAGCAGAGAGAAAGAGATGGCCAAGAGCTGGTGCTTCCCCTGGTAGACTTTGATATGACTAGAGTAGTGCGATTACTGCTGCAGAGCTTCATAGACTTGATGAGTATGATTATCATGCTGTGAGAAATGAAATTAAAAGTGTCTTGTGGTCAGCTGCTTGCAAAGAGATGCATGATTCCCCTTCCTGATTATATTTTTTCAAACCTTACTTTTTGTACCAAAGTTGGTCCCCACGCTGCTACTACTCTCAAACATTGTTGGCATCTTTGACTGATGGTGCCACATTGTAATATTTTTTACACAGCAGGCACTTGAAGTTTTTATTATTTTAACCAAATATATTACAATAGCTCTCAAACTTAATCATTTTCTGAGTTAGTGGACTGACTGCATTTCCATCCTAAAAGGAAAGAAAAATCAAATGTATATCCTTAATGCAGGTTATTACCGATTTACTATTGGCCTGATTAGCACAACTGTTGCTCAGAGTTTTGGCCATTGTCAGATACTTAAAGAAGCCCGTGGATCATTTTTATAATTAGCACATTTTAAATCGAAATTTTAATCTAAAATGGCTTAAAAGAAACAAGTCCACTATCATCTGCATTAGAAAACTTTGGTGCTCAATGGGAGCTGACGTCACCGTAAAGGTCATCACAACAAAGATTTGGCACCTCCACTGGATAGCTGCAGATTTTATTTTTTTTTATTTTTTTTTTCCATTTGTACCAAAATTACTATGCATTGCTGCCAAATTCTGCATGTATCACTAATTTAAAGATTGTGCTCAAACATGCATGAATCACTCCAAATACAACTTTGGGTGAGTAAATGGTGCATAATAGCTTTAATGACCCCCAGATTTCTCTCACTATACAAAAATATGGATAAATTATGGATTCAAAGCAATTCAGTATGTATTTAAACCAAGATAATGTTGTCATTAATTTATGTAAAATGCTGCCTGTACATACCTAGAAAATTGACTGAATACCACCTGTACAGCATATTACAGGCATAATGCTCCTGTGATGTTCCATTCTTCCTCCAGCTTGCCCAAACTGGCGCTGCACACTTTAACATGGGCCAGAAGGTAAGGTGTTTAGTTAGGTTTGCCATTTCCCAGGGCACATCCACTGCCAGTACATAGTCTCACCCTCAGACACAAGAGGATGGAGGTATAAGCAGGCTTTGTGGTGCCTGTCGCCCAGGTTTGGATAAGGCTGTAGGGCTCTCTGGCTCCTCAACACTTTAAATTGGATTGGGCTGCACAGAATGATGGATCGATGGTGGTTAGCCACACAGGTGTAAGAGACTTATTGAATCTATAAAGTGGCCATAGCTTTTTAACTGTGCTCTTCTGGAAACATCTCTCCAAGGCACTGTCTGGTCATTTCACCAGGCTTTATTTGTTACTATATGTTGTATTACTGGAATGCTGTAAAAAGGGGGTTAGGGGTGTATATGTCTTGCAAGTTGACACAAACTACGGCTCTGTGTTTTCTTTTATTAACTATCATTTGAACTAGTCTAATCTATCAATTGTTTGCTTTTAGCATCGCTGTTTTATACAAGTATTGACAAAGCATGCTTTAATCTCAAATGCAATGGAAGTTAAACGCTGTTTAGAGCCCCATACTTATTTCACTAATTGGTTAAATCAGCCGTTGCAGATTGGTCAATGGGTTAAAAGCAGACTATTAAGACTACAGACCTTAAAAATTGAGTACTTTGAGACTAACCATATTTAAACCCTATCAAACATTAATATTTTGCCTTATTGTAAACCCTAATGGACAGTATTTTCTCAGCATTCACCGTAACATTTTTTTTTTTTTTAATGATCGATTGTCATAAAATTGTCCTGCTGTTTCCAGTCTGCTGCTCTCCCTGACTGGTAGCAACAGTCTCTAAATGTATATTGCTGAGTGGCCATGTGGGCTGTAATGGGCTTGTCCTCAAACCACCCATTAAGGGAAGCACCTGTGATCTATGAGGAAGTGCATGTCTCTGTCTTTAGAAGCTATTACCGCCACAGTCTTTAGTGACACCCGACCTTACAATTATCATGTGTGGGTTACAGCTCTGAACTAGCACTTAGAAATGGATATGAAGGTCATAGCACAAAGTCAATGAACCCCATACCAAATAAAAATGGGGCACTTTTTCCCTTCACTTGCACTGAAAAGCATTAAGGATTTTAACCCTAATGCATAAATCTAGTTATTGGAGATTTTTGCTCTCCATTTACCAGTTCCGCTTTATGAAAATGCTACAGGTTAACTTTCTCAGAATTTATGTTGCGGCACAGAATGTGCTTGGTTGCAAAGAGGGCAGTTGATTGAGAACTCTATACGCCTCAGGTTTAAGTGCAAATACCAGTGGAGACTTACTGGCATAATCCAAGCTAACCTGTAACATTTTTCAAATTTCCCGTTGGACAAAATCATTAAGACAAAACCGGCGAGCGTGTCAAGTTGAACTGAAAGTCAAAAAGTTGCTTCCTCCTTTGATTTCATGTGAGAGGTTTTTGGAAAAAAAAAAACATTTGTAGCTTGAAGTCACTCACTGTGGCATCTTGAGGCAGAGATACTCTAGTGGTGCTGTTAGATGCTTGGCTTTTTGATTGGCCCTCTTATAGGCTGTGATATGTGGATTCCACTGCAGGCTACCGCATCCTAGAGATTGCCTCTGCTTCCCGTGTTGTGTACCATTCCTCTACACATTTCTGTCTCCCAGTATCAACATCAATTTTGGCAGAAAGCACTCTATAAACCACTCTACCAAAGTTCTCTGCTAGTATACTCCTTTACTTTTTTTACTTTGTTTGTTTGCGCTTTATCTATGCAGCCTCACCCCTAGACATGACATAAGCAGAAAAGAGAGGGGTTATTAAATCATTTTCTCTGTGCACAATACCAAATGAAATAGTCTCCCCTCTCCTCTCCAGATCTGGTAGGATTGATGCTTTACTTCCTTGTTTCAAAACAGTGGAAGTTGCTGATTTATCTGTGGTTAGTCATAATATATCATCCACACGTCACGCAGGGCCCTTGCGCTTTTCATTAAAGTGACAGAGTTGAACAAAGAGCTTCTGTTCTTCAACACTGACTGCCTGCTCGCTCCCTCTCCAGCCATACACACTCGTGCATACATGCATAGAAATTGTCCACTTAAAACTTGTCTTGAAATAGTGCATACATATAAAGGCTGTAAGCGAGTCTCATGTTGGCAGCTCAAAGGCCAATGACGACAGATGTACTGCACTCGGTATTCATGTACACAATCAGAGGGACACTTGGAATCCGCTGTCTCTCTCTTTCGTTGCCACATTTGATTGGAGGTTGAGATGTAGACTAAAGCCTGTCCAGATGGAAAAGTGTGCGTTGACCTACCTGTCTGTCTGAAGTGCTGTAAAAACGTGTGTATGCCTGGACCATGAGCTATTGCATGCTTCAGTGGAACAGATGGAGTAAGAGGGCACCTTAACAAAGTGGAAAACATAATTAGGTCCGGTCTGTGTGGACTGAATGATAATGGGACAAGGAGACAATGGTGAATGGGGATGCACAATGTAAGGCAAAAATGTCGACATTACGCTATTGGCTAACACAATAATACATATTGCAAGGAAATAACAGCATTAACTTCTCTATTTGCCAGAAATGTATTATTTTTGAAAGTGAAATGTACAAAAAACTGATTATATTGATGAATTTCCTCATTGGGTCTTACATTAGGCTTGGTTAAGTCACTGTTGATTTCTTTCTTTCTTTTTTTTTTTTTTTTTTTTTAGCCACTTATTGTGCCAAAAGTAATTTTAAATGTGCCAACAATGCCAGCAGCAGTCTAAGCAGGGACCACCAGACTTCCCACACCCCAGACACCACCTCAGTGAGACCCCAAGACATTCTTGTTCCAGCCGAGAGAACGCCTTGGGGTTCCACCAGAGGAGCTGGATGAACCCCAATGTTGTTATTGTAATACAAAACCTAATTATCAAATATTACATTTTTTAAACATTGAGCAGCCCTAATGCAGAAATATTTATCAAATACAGTTGAATCACTATATTCCAATATTCAACATTCATTTACAGTAGAAAAGTAGTATCGAGTGTTGTTTTTGAAGTCCTATAACAAACTACTGCTCTGCAGCAAGAAAGGTTAGCCAGTGTGTCAAAGCATTTCTGTGTAAAGCCATGTGCCTCGAGGGTGCACACAAAAGTGGAAAATCCTATAGATGGAGCCACTGGTGATTTTACAAGTGAAATAAACATGTTTACAGCCACCCTTGGTCTCTGGTGTGAAGTGACAACTTTATGGAGGGTGAATGTCTTTTTACGCTATATTAAGCTCCTCAGTTGTGGATGCTGTAGATGTTGATTGACAGGCATTTGCATGTTTGCGTTCACTTGCTGTTTGGGGTTTTATGGTGAGATATGATTTTGTTTTGCCATAGAGACACACAGGGTTGTCTTATTGGAATCTGCAAGTCCTATACGTTACTGTGAATTCCCTCCTGGTGTGCCGGCTTCCTTTCACCATACAAAAACATGGATGTGTGACAAAATTGGTAGCAAAATATGGGAATTTTGGGGCGCAATGTATGTCATCGTTGATAGGGTTTTGGGAATGCAGATAGCTGGCATTTTGGACCATGTTATTAGTGTTATATAGTAACTTTTAATCTCATAAAAAGAAGATAGTTAATCATTTAAATGTTAATATAAATGTGTCTACTAACATTAGCCCTACTGTAAAATGGATTTGAAAGTGAGTTTGTTTGTTGTTGTTGTTGTTTTGTTTGTTTTTTTCCCTCTATTAATAATATGGTCATACTAACAAACAAATCCAAATTTGTATTCTGGGATCTATAAATATACTTAAGGGCACTTAATGCAACGATCCAACCTTGTATGTCAACATGAATGGCCTCTCTAAACCCCTTCTGAAAGTATTTTGTCCTCTAAAAACTCGCACAATTCCTCAATGGCATTGTTATAGCAACATACTGAATATTCTGTGGCCTTTATCAGAAGCACATGTTGAATATTGATGCCCAGACAGAGTTGTGTTAAACCTTAAATTGACTGTATTAGGCTGGGATGCGAGGACATGCACCTCAAGCCAATGCACTCCTATTAATAACGTTATAATCTTTGTAATCCTTGCCTAGCGGAAAATGAGAATTGGTGATATGTACTCACTTAAGTGGTCTGAGAGGCTTGAGCGGAAGTCAGACATATTACTACTAAATAGAAAACCAATGTAGATAATAAAGATTTCACTCTATGTCGAAAGTCTGTACATTTGACATTTTTAGCCTAGTCTTAAGCCGATCACGCACCTGTGAGATCCCTCTTAGCTGGAGTATTAAGATGCTGGGCCGTGGGTTGTGAAATAGAAAGTGGTTTTCAGCATGTCGAGGCGAGGACCCTAATCAGCCCATTCACACTGGTCCAGGCTCCAAACGGCAGGTGTAGGCGCTAATGGAGGGATTGATATTCAACCACCTTCTGAGATTCATCACCATACAGTTTCCTTTCACATTTAAGGGAACTTTTTCTTTGAATTCACATTTTTTCTGGGGGTTTGGAGTTGAGAGATATAGACAGAGAATTCCTAATTGTGAGCTAAACCTAATTGTGACCAAGTCTAGCCAAGTCTGAGTCATAACAAATGTAAAGGTGAATATGCTAATATAGAGAGCTGGGCCATATGGTGAGGAAAAAAATATCTATCTAATTTTTTTTTGTATCTGATTTCATTTCTTCATACTGAAATAGAAATAAAATGTCTTTCAGTAATGATTTCATGAGCATGCTCTACTGATTGGCTGTAGACCCTTTAATTAAAAAAAAAAATCACTGTTAATGATTAGACATGACTTATTTTTAATCTCAGTTAAAACTGTATTAATTACCTGGCCCTAGTAATATATCTTTATTGCTAGCTTTTTTTTTTTCTTCTTTTTTTTTAAAGCATAATTTCTGTTATAATCTTATCTCTTTTCAATTAAAACTTGTCTTAAATGTCATGTATTACAGACATTGAGATGAACTTCTTTCTCAAGTAAAAAAAATATACACATACTTATTTTAAGATGCCTGCATTGCAACGATCTCCTTCCCTTCCAAACTGCAACCATTTACACATGTGGACAAAATTGTTGGTATCCTTTGGTTAATGAAAGAAAAACTCACAATGGTCACAGAAATAACTTGAATCTGACAAAAGTAATAATAAATAAAAAAATCTATTAAATTTAACCATTGAAAGTCAGACAGAAAAGTCAATAATGTGACCAAAGAGATCCAAGGTGTGTACACTAATTTGCATCAGAGGTATCTACAATCTTGTTACCAGTCAGTGGGCCTATATATAGGGTTACAGGTAGTCACTGTGCTGTTTGGTGATATGGTGTGTACCACACTCAACAGGGACCAGAGGAAGCAAAGGAAAAATTTTCTCAGGAGATTAGAAAGAAAATTATAGACAAGCATGTTAAAGGTAAAGGCTATAAGACCATCTCCAAGCAGCTTGATGTTTCTGTGACTACAGTTGCACATACTATTCAGAAATTTAAGATCCATGGGACTGTAGCCAACCTTCCTGGACGTGGCCGCAGGAGGAAAATTGATGACAAATCAAAGAGACGAATAATACGAATGGTAACAAAAGAGTCCAGAAAACTTCTAAAGAGATTAAAGGTGAACTTCAAGGTCAAGGAACATCAGTGTCAGATCGCACCATCCATCGTTGTCTGAGCCAAAGTGGACTTAATTTGAGACGACCAAGAAGGACATCATTGTTGAAAACAAATAATAAAAAAGCCAGATTGGAATTTGCCAAACTACATGTTGACAAGCCACAAAGCTTATGGGGGAATGTCCTATGGACAGATGAGACAAAAATTGAACTTTTTGACCAGTAACTCAAGAAAAGAACATATGGAGGAGGCTCTGTTATGTTCTGGGGCTGCTTTGCTGCATGTGGCACAGGGTGTATTGAATCTGTGCAAGGTACAATGAAATCTCAAGACTATCAAAGGATTCTAGAGAGAAATGTACTGCCAGTGTGAGAAAGCTTGGTCTCAGTCGCAGGTCATGGGTCTTGCAATAGGACAATGACCCTAAAAACACCTAAGAATGGCTAAGAGGAAAACATTGGACTATTCTAAAGTGGCCTTCTATGAGCCCTGACCTAAATCCTATTGATCATCTTTGGAAGGAGCTGAAACATGCCGTCTGGAAAAGGCGCCCTTCAAACTGATACAACTGCACCTCTCAGCAGGTATTTTGGCCCACTCCTCATGAGTAAACTGTTCCAGAAGTCTCATTGACAGTTACAGGAATCATTTGATTGCAGTGATAGCCTCAAAAGGTTGTGCAACAAAATATTAAGTCAAGGGTACTTTTATCACTTTTGTCCAGTCCTGTTTCACAAGTTTATTTTTTTTTAATAATTCTGTTGAAGCCTGGTTTAAAAGCAATGTCTGACTTTCATTGGTTAAATTCATAGAATTTTATTTATTATTTGGTCAGATTCAAGTTATTTCTGTGACCATTGTGAGTTTTTCTTTCATTAACCAAAGAGTACCAACAATTTTGTCCACTTCTGTATATATACAGCACCTTTGTGAGAAGAAGGCAACTGCATGTGTTTGTTGTCTGAACCTTTCACTCTTCTCATATCAGATAAAAACTTCTTTCAGCTCTGCCTGGTCTGGAGTCTTTACATACGTATTTATACATATGTATTTACACTTTATAGTTCACAAATATGATCTTTCAGACTTTGCAGTTTTTTCCCATATTTCATTTTTTGAAGCCTGTGATATACTCTAAGCCCAGTCCTCATACAGTGCTTGGGCCTATAATGAACTCTTTTTCCACCATGGCTTTGTGCTAATTATGTTTCACAGCAGTCTTATCTCCAAACACCAGGGGCCACATCACTGTGCCGTCAAGGAAAGAAAAAACTACAGAGGTGATTATAGGACATCTTTTACTATAATGGAAAGGAAATGCATGTTATCAACACTGTATACTGATGCCTTTCTGAAAGTGGACAGCAGGAGGCTTGTATTTATTGCAGTTTTGTCCGTTGGTTTTGGACTTACAATATATCTTTATTGATCAAACGATAACATAGCAAACCCTTTACTTGTGTTATTCTACCCAGCAAAATGTCCTCCCAGTGGTCTCCATAAAATAAAAAATATCCTGTAATGAAAAATTGTTCATCAGGCAGTTATAGCTGCATGTTACGTATTGTCTATGAGGTATTAACTGCTAACACATAATATATTTAGATCACAATGTTTACTTTTATTGTTTTGAAAATGCAAAATTTTCATATATACTGAAAACAATGTATTAACATGTCGCTCCCCCCTCCCTTTGCTCCATGCGCAAAGTCACTCCCCTTTCACAGCGCTGTCACACCACATTCAGCGGACATCTGGTTAATGAAACTACTGCACATCGCATCAGGTTTGTCAAGTTGGTGTGTACAGTTTTGTATCCTGTTTTTGTATATTTATGGATAATTTTCACGTGTGAGCATGGATGACATAGGATTTTAGGCAAAGCATTGCATATAATCTTACAGCTAACCGTAAGGAGGTTTCGAATAGCGCCTGGGAGACATTGAAAAATGACTCAAACATGCATGGATGACATCTAAAACCTCTTCAGGCTTGTTTTTAATGAGGGAACGTTATAACATGGTAGAAATCTGAATAAAGATTTTGCATGATGTCCCCTCTTTAAACAAAAGTCAAATGACTGTGCTAAAGGCTCAGACACAATATTGAAACAAATACCTAACATTATTCCCTTTACCTATTATGTTCACTTCACTAATACTGATCGGTGCCTGGCAGATACTGGCAGAGTTCTGCATCTCAACCCAATACCACAATTACAGAAATAAAATATCTACTTTACCAACACTCTCTGTCTAATGCATGATATTTCGCTGCCACTCAAACTGCTTTGTGGTTGACGTAGAAGCTGAGAGCAACAGGAGTTTCCATGCCGACCGCGCGTTAGGCCAGCCCTCAGGCAGCAGGAGTCTGTGATGCTAGATCCCCCTCTGAGAGCCGTCTTTTTACTTTTCTGATTTGCCGTTCAGCCTGTATGCACATAGACATCACTGCTGTGGAAGCCATATAAGGCCCTTATGATTGCACTTGGCACTTGATCCACTCGACATCTCTTCACAGACATTAAGCCTTAAGACATAAAGGCACATACATACCGGCCCCTGGGCTAAAGAGCTTCATTAGTCTGGTGTCAGCTTTTGATTAGCATTCTCCTGAGGGCAAATTAGCAAACAAACTCAAGTAATCAAGGAAGGTGCACTGCAGGACTCCATGATCACATATGAACACTTGTCACTGGCTTTTAATGGCATTTTTTACCAATTTTATGGAGGTGTATTATAACCTTGAATAGTGTAACAGAAAAATGGCATCTTTCAGGTGAACTGCTTTATTCAGTAGTGAAGCAGGGTCCCTGTGGGATCTCTTAGCATTTAAAGTGTTCAGTCAGAACAAAAATGTCTGTTTGAAATGGTAAAGCGACTTTAACAGGCAGAGTTTATTGTTTTACTTTCGTTAACAATTAGTGCATATATTTATCTCACAAGTCCTTCTTCAACCTCTTTATCTGGACTTGGCACTGACTCAGGTAGTACACTGGAGACTCAATGATTCTAGATAAGTCGAATAATAAAAATGCACAGAATTAGCAGTTGTTGTGCTTGGTCTCACATAGGCCTGTCACGATAATTTCTATCTTGTTCCATGTATGAAACTGGAACAATATAATTCAGACTTCAGTACTTTTACTTTGCAAAAGTGGCATTTTTGTACGATAAGATTTGAGTTGTAGAGGGGTGAATAAGTCCCTTTTATGGATAATTATTGGTTCAATCTGCTATTTATTTGTTGCAGCTCATGTCTATTCAAAAATTGAATTATCTTGTATTATTTAAATCTTAATGGCATTAAGTTGTTTCAGTATTATTGTTTATTGCAATATTTCTGTGTAGCAATATATCATGCTTCAAAATGTTAATTGTGACTGGTCTATTCTCACAGTAGAGAAACTTAAAAATTTAATTTTATGGAACTTCCTGTTAAAATAAAGATTAATCGACTCAAATTGGATGTGGGGTACTGTCCGCCAGCCTAGTATATACCTTTGCCTTTAGAAACATGCATTTCTGTGTTTTCGTGTATGGTACCACATGTGTCACACCAGTTAGCCATTTGCAGGGGGGCATGAATGGGTTTGTACATTGCCTCGGTGTGGGCGCTAATGTGTAGTGATGTAGCTTGTGCCGGTGCATTGTCTGAGACGGTTTTTCATTTAGGTGGAAATTCTCAGAGCTGCTGCAAGCTCCGTAATAACCATACTTGACATTTCGCTCTCCTACAGCCTGTGGAGACTAGCACATGCTTTCCATTCCATTCCATTCCAGTTGAACCCATTAAGGACTTCTCTTCTGTACTGCAACCACTGGCCAGTCCTTTGGCCGAGAGGCTCTGAATGTCAAAACTCACTATTTAGCATCACAATAAAAGCAAATACAGGGCAGACGAGTAAAAAAGAGGGGATGGTTGTTTTCTGGCAAAGGGCATGGACAAAAACATTATTTTGAAAAACACGACTATCGCTGCTCACTGCTGGGGATGTTTTTGCAGTGGCATTCTAGAGATTTTGTTTCTCAAAAGTTGTGTTTACAGTTCGTGGTTAAACTGTCAAAGGGGAAGGCATTACAGAATCTACTTTAGGATTTGTTTAGTATAAAGTTGCAGTATTTGCTTCAAGGGATTTTGTAAGTGAAATTGTTTTGCATGGCTCTGCTTTGTACATATCAGTCATCATGTTTCCTATTCTTAAGGAAATGTAAAGGCAAAATGAGTAATACATTCTAGATTACTGAAAAGTGGATGTTATGTCATACGATCAGTATACTGTTAAAAATAAGCATTGCTATTAGGTACATATAGCCGTGTGGCTACTAGCACATACTGTTTATTAAATTATTACAAAAAAATGGACTCTTGTGAGCTTTGAGCCATGTTGTAATGTTGTTACCTCCTCAAAACTATACTTGGAGTTGTGTTTTATTTCATTTACACATATTTGAGTAATCCTTTTTCAAAATGCTCTGTTCCACCTTGTTATGTAACAAAATGGTTATTTTCAAATTAACAGTTACCTTTTGTGCCAGGGCTAAAATTATCCAAATGATTTTAGTGAAAGTGTATGGAGTTTGAAAACAGTGGAGGACTTCCTGTATTACCACATGACATCACAAGTGTGTTCCATTTGAGAGAAGAATGCAGCCTAAATATGCAGGGTTTGTGTTAAACATGTGTGAATTAAACAAAACACAACTCAAGGTATGTTTATCGTTACAACATAGATCAGAAAATAGTCAATTTGGTCCTTTTAAATCCACTTAATATCTTTTAAAAATAATGCAAATATATCAACGGTGTTGCCCTGATTCCATCCATCCATTGTCTTCCACTTATCTGGGACTGGGTCGCAGGGGTAGCAGTCTAAGCAGGGACTCCCAGACTTCCCTCACCCCAAACATGTCCTCCAGCTCCTCCGGTGGGACCACAAGGCGTTCCCAGGCCAGCTGAGATATATAGTCCCTCCAGCTCCACGGTCTTCCCTGGGGCCTCCTCCCGGTGCGACCTGCCCAGAACACCTCCCTAGGGAGGTGTCCAGGAGGCATCCTGAACAGATGCCAGAGCCACCTCAGCTGGCTCCTCTTGACGTGTAGGAGCAGCAGCTCTACTCAGAGCTCCTCCCGTGTGACCGAGCTCCTCACCCCATCTCTAAGGGTGAGCCCAGCCATCCTGTGGAGGAGACCGATTTTGGTTGCATGTATCCCTGATCTTGTCCTTTCGGTCATTACCCAAAGCTCATGACCATAGGTGAGGGTAAGAACGTAGATTGACTGGTAAATTGAGAGCTTTGCCTTTTTAACTCAAGTCCTTCTTCACCACAACGGTCCGATACAGCAACCATACCACTGCGGACGCTGCACCGATCCGCCTGTCAATCTCAAAACGCTTCTTATCCTTCCCTCACTCATGAACAAGACCCCAAGATACTTGAACACCTCCACTTGAGCAAGGACTCACCACCCTCCCGAAGAGGGCAAAACCTTTTTTTTTTTTTTTTTTTTTTTTTTCGGTTGAGAATCGTGGCTTCGGACTTGGACGAGCTGATTCTCAACCCAGCCACTTCACACTTTGCTGCAACCCGCCCCAGTGCCTGCTGCAAGTCCTGGCTCAATGAAGCCATCAGGACAACATCATCTGCAAACAGCACAGATGACATCCTGTGGTTCTCAAACCAGACCTCTCCCGGCTCCTGGCTGTGCCTAGAAATTCTGGCCATAAAAACAATGAACAGAACCGTTGACAGAGGGCAGCCCTGGCGGAGTCCAACATGCCCTGGCAAAAGGTCTGACTTACTACCGGCAATGCGAACACAGCTCCTGCTCGGGTCATACAGGGACTGTACTGCTCTTAGCAAAGGGCCCCGGACCCCATACTCCCAGAGCACTCCTTCAAAGGACACCACAAGGGACACCGTCAAATGTCTTTTCCAGATCCACAAAACACACGTGGACTGGTTGCAAACTCCCATGAACCCTGAAGGACCCGATGGAGCGTATAGAGCTGGTCCAGTGGTCCATGACCGGGACAAAAAACACACTGCTCGTGAATCCGAGGTTCAACTATTAGTCGGATTCTCCACTCCAGTACCCTGGAATAGACCTTACTGGAAAGGCTGAGGAGTGTGAGTTCCCTGTAATTGGAACACACCCTCCAGTCCCCCTTCTTAAACAGAGGGACTACCACCCCGGTCTGCCAGTTCAGCAGTACTGTCCCCTAACGCCACTCGATGTTGCAGAGATGTGTCAGCCAGGACAGTCCCACAACATCCAGAGACTTGTGGTCCTCGGGATGGATCTTGTTCACGATCTGATCCATTAAGTTTGCCACCCACCTCAGTGACTTCAGCTAGGGTGATGGACGAGTCCGCCTCCTGCTCCCCAGTCTCTGCTTCCTCCACAGAAGACATGACGGTGGGATTGAGGAGATCCTCAAAGTATTACTTCCACCATCTGACAACATCCCCAGTCGAGCTTAGCAGCTCTCCACTGGGTTTGGGGATTGCCACTGCGACAAGCACCGCAGACCTTACAATCACAGCTACGAGCAGCCGCATCGACAATAGAGGTGGAGAACATGCCGCAATCGGAGTCCATGTCCCCAACCTCCCCCGGGATCAGGGAGAAGCTCTCGGAGGTGTGAGTTGAAGACCCCTCTGACAGAGGGCTCCGCCAGAAGTTCCCAGGCTTGGGCCAGGAAAGTTTGTCCGGCTTTCTTCTCTGTCAGTGGACCCAACTCAACAGTTCAGCCCTTCTTTTCACCCGAGTGTCCAAGACACACAGCCAGAGATCAGATGACACGACCACAAAGTTGATCATCGACCTCCAACCTAGGGTGTCCTGGTGCCACGTGCACTGATGGGACACCCTTGTGCTCGAACATGGTGTTCTTTATGGACAAAATGTGACTAGCGCAGAAGTCCAATAACAGAACACCGCTTGGGTCCAGATCAGGGAGGCCATTCTTCCTGATCACGCCCCTACAGGGGTCACTGTCGTTACCCAGAGGGGGCGTTGAAGTCCCCCAGGAGAAGAACGGAGTCCCCGGTCGGTGCACTGTCTAGTACCCCCCAGGAACTCCAAGAAGGTACTCTGCACTGCTATTTGGCCCGTAGCCCGACACAACAGTGAGAGACCTGTCCCCGACCCGAAGGTGCAGGGAAGCGACCCTCTCGTTCACTGAGGTGAACTCCAACACGTGGCTGAGCTAAGGGGCAATAAGCAAGTCCACACCAGCTTGCCGCCGCTCCCAGCGGGCAACGCTAGAGAAATGTAGAGTCCAGCCTCTTTCAAGGATTTGGGTTCCAGAACCCAAGCTATGTGTGGAGGTGAGGCCGAATATATCTAGTTGGTAATGCTCAACCTCCCACACAAGCTCAGGCTCCTTCCCCTCAGCGAGGTGACATTCCATATTCCCAGAGCCAGACTCATGTCCAGAGATCCGGTCGTCGAGGCCCACGTCTTCAACTGCCGCCCAGACCACTCTGCACCGACCCCTTATGGATCCTCTTGCGGGTGGTGGGTCCACGGTAGCCAAACGTCGCTCCTTTGGGCTAAGCCCGGCCAGGCCCCGTGGGGAAAGGCCTGGGCACTGGGTGCTTTCCCACCCCAGGCTTGGCTCCAGGGTGGGGCCCTGGTAACACCGGTCCGGGCGACTTGATTGTTCATACATCATAAAGGGCTTCTGAATTGTAAAAAAATAAATACATTTTTTTTTTAAATGTTGCTTGCAGGTGCATGTCCTCAAAGTGTTTTGTTTTTTTTGGGGTTTTTTTTGGTTTTTCCAATTACTGCTATTACTAGGTTATCTACTTTTCATTTGCTGACTGTCACAAAATGTCAAGATCACAACACTTCAGTCAAGTCAAGATAAATAAACAAACAACATTTTATAAAAATGTACCGTAAATTTCGGATTATAAGCCGCTACTTTTTTTCCACGCTTTGAACCCTGCGGCTTTTACAGCAGTGCGGCTTATATATGGAATTTTACTGGATAACGGACCCTGGGGGGCGCTCTCTAGCTGTAAACGTAAAAGTGAGACAGACGTGGGGAAAGATTCTGCTCTGAAGAATTCACTAGTTTTGATTTTGAACGATCATTTTGCGCATCATGAAATGGATATGATGCAGTTTTTAAGATAAAGAAACAGAAAGGAAACAGAGCAGGGGTCGGTCTTTAACACGCAAAGAGCCATTTGGACCCACTTTCCACATAAAATAAAACACTGGGAGCCGCAAATACTTTTTGACATCTAAAATGAAGATAACACTGTATAATAACAATAATGTAACGGAATAATGTAGGTTTTACTTTCACGGACAAGCCTTCTACACGTGGCAGATAAATATGGCAAAAACAACTTAAGTGCATTAAAAAAATACAACTCACCAAACCGCTGCATCATGCATCGCGCTGATTATGTGATTATGTCTACTCTACTCCGCAGTTTCTTTAAAAAAACAACAACAAAAAAACTCGTAGCGTATCGTTTAATCCCAGGTGCTTATTCTCCATGTGCCAAAGCAGTTTTGAAGGTTTCATTGCCTTATTTGCTTTTCCCGTATGTTACGCAGAGCGGACTCTGTGCGTGAGTCACCTGTAGCGACAAACCCAGATTTTAAGTAGGCATTGTCTGTTAAATTTATCTTTCTTTTTCTTGGAGGTCGTAGTCTCTTCTTCTGGCTCCTCAGTTGTCCTTTTCCCCTTTGTTAAAAAGATCTCCAAAGACTTTTGTTTTGGCTCATTTTCACTCGCTTGTGGCTCTACTTTTGTGCGTCGTGTCTGATGTGTTATACGTGATACGTCACCGCGGAGACAAGAGCAGATAATAAACTTGCTACTACATCAAATAGATTTCTGTGGCGATTTCCAGCAGGATTTTCATGATACATCTACGGACGAGCTTATTAGTGTGTCATTAGGGACGGGCCAAAGTTGCTCCTGACCCCTGTGCGCACAACGTCTGAAAATCAGGGCTCTTTACGCAGGACTGTGAGCTGTGTCTGTGTCAGTTCCCAAGCCACGCAGAGCCGCAGTATGAGGCGGAAAGAGGCGCATACGGCTCCGGAGCCGCGAGTTGCCGACCCCTGAAATAGAGCCACTGCACGTGAGCTCGACATCAATGAATCCAACTTGGTCAATGTAAAAAGACGACAAAAGTTTTCAGAGGAAATAAAAGCAGATTTTCCGTGTTGGTGCAGCTTTATTTTCTAAACCTGCAGATGTGTTCATCCCGTGTTGTTGTCGTGTTGGTGCCAATTTTCAGGCACAGTTTTAAAAAAAGCGTGTCGGTGTACCGTCTTTCTGTGTAAATGTCTCATGTTACAATATGAAAACCTGCGGCTTTTATTCAGGTGCGGCTTATATATGTACAAAATTGATTTTCTCTTCAAATTTAGCTGGTGCGGCTTATATCAAGGTGCGCTCTGTAGTCCGAAATTTACGGTACTCCTGAGCCCAGTTGAAAAAGGTCCACCCAGAAATGTTTATTAGAGTTTCAAATCTATTCCGTAATCTTTCTTAAACTAAATGATTAACATTAATTGCTTTGTTTAACATTTGAACATAAAAAACAGTATAATTGCATGTTCTAGATGCTAAATGTTTCTTGGTTTCTAGACCACAGTGAATTGGCAACTTTTGATTTGTGTGCAAACCTGACTATAAACAACACGGTAATTAGCGCGGCTACTATGAATGGTAATTACAATGTCAGAGGAAGACGAGAGGCTGCTGTCTAAATGTATTTCTGAGATGGCAGCGCTTTGTCCACAGAGCCACTTTCCACACTTGCTCATAATACAAAGTGCACACAATCTTTATAATGGAACACCTCTGAGTACTTGTTTTGTAACATGACACAATGAACCTTACTTTCACAAATCATAAACAAATAGATTTCTTCAAAAGGACATCTATTTTGATAATGTTACTGTCAGCTTAGGTCTAATGGTGGTGGTAGTTATTCAAAAGAGTGACACCTGCAGTTTGTTGTGTGCCTTTGCATTAATTCTGACTAATATTTAAAGCTGATTTGTTTGTACAGACAAATTGCTCACATGATTTATCGGTTTCATTTGTGCATTGCTGCTAGCGGTGTGTGGCGATTAGCACTGTCACACTCGCAGCATGAAGGCAGCGGATGTAAACCCAGAGCCTGCGGGGCCTTCCTGCACGACTTCTGCTGTTATCCCCGCGGGTTACAGCCAGATCTGACTGCTTCTGACACTCTTTTGATTCACCGGATTAACAAGTGTTTTTAGCGCTATCACACATGCCCAGCTTTAGTTGTTCCTTTGACACTTGACATGTTTTGCATTTGCATCCCAGTCACTGTCACTATAACTGTTTGTTTAAAGGGCCTATATTACGCTATTTTCTGATTTATGTTATAATGTTGTTCCCTCATCCATGCCTGGAGTTGTTTTGTTTCATTCAGACAACCCTGCATATTTAGGCTGAGTTCTTCTCTCAAACAGAAAGCACTCTACCTGTTGTGCCTTTTGATGTCATGCGGTAATAGGAAGTGCTCCACTGTGGTTTTAAACTCCATACACCTTCAGTAGAAGCATTTGGATGATTTCAGCTTATCTCTACTGAACTAAAGGCAAAAAAAGGTAGCTGTTAACTTGAAAAAATGACACTTGATGACATCACAAGGTGGAACAGAGTATTTTAAGCTTTGGAGATGTAGACAGACTAATAATAAAGGATTACTCAAACATGTGTGAATGAAATAAAACACAATGCCAGTTATGTTTTTGAGGAGGTAATAACATAAAATGTCTTAAAACTCATAAGAGTCAATTTTGTGTAATATAGGACCTTTAATGGCAAAACTGTACAAGTCTCCTTTGGTATAAGATGTGAAACTGCTGCACAAGTTAGACCCTTGACAATAATAATTTTCAATACTAAGAAGTAGGCTTAATACCGATTTCAATACCACACGTGTGTGTGTGCGTATGTGGGGGTGTGTGTGTCTGTGTAAGAGCTGTGTCTGTGTAAGAGCTGTGTTTGTGTAAGAGCTGTGTCTGTGCTCTGGGAGAGACAATTGTGTGAACTGATGAGAAATATTCCTAATGATATGACCCACCTGTACCCCTCCTCTCGTCAAGCCTAAATGTGATCAAACCTTTTTAGGCCCTATTATGTCCATTTTATCATCATATATCATTTGTATCTTGGACATTGTCTTTGGTTATATACCACTGATAAAATGAATCAAATGCATAATGAGAAAGCTGTGAGCGACGTGAAGTATAGGCTAAATCTACCAGGAAAAAAGCCATCAACAAGTGGTAAGACTTAATGGAGAATATGAAAGAGCTGATTTAACAATGACTGTGAACAGTTTACTTTCACTTTGTCAGAGATTCTCTACTTTGCCTAAATGGAATAGAGAATATTGATAATTTCCTACTTGGCCTGGCCTTTTTCTGTAATATACAGTCTTGTTCAAAATAATAGCAGTACAATGTGAATAACTAGAATAATCCAGGTTTTTTATATTTTTTATTTCTACATGACAAACAAGTTACCAGTAGGTGCAGTAGATTCTCAGAAAACAAACAAGACCCAACATTGATGATATGCACGCTTTTAAGGCTGTGCCGCTGGGCAACAAGTTGAAAGGGGTGTGTTTAAAAAAATATCAGTGTCTGCCGTTGATTGAACAAACTCAAAATTGTTCTGTAGAAACATTTTTGTTTGTAGGATTTAGCAATCCTATGAATCACTAAACTAACATTTAGTTGTATGACCACAGTTTTTTATAACTGTTTCACATCTGTGTGGCATGGAGTCAACCAACTTGTGGCACCTTTCAGCTGTTATTCCACTCCATGATTCTTTAACAACATTCCACAATTTATTTACATTTCTCGGTTTTGCTTCATAAAAAGCATTTTTCACATCACCCCACAAGTTCTCGATTGGATTAAGGTCCGGGGATTGGGCTGGCCACTCCATAACATTAATTTTGCTCGTTTACTTGTGTGTTTGGGGTCATTGTCTTGTTGAAACACCCATTACAAGGGCATGTCCTCTTCAGTATAAGGCAACATGACCTCTTCAAGTATTCCGACATATGCAAACTGATCCATGATCCCTAGTATGCGATAAATGGGCCTAACACCGTAGTAGGTGAAACATGCCCATATCGTAATGCTTGTACCACCATGCATCACTGTCTTCACTGTATACTGTTGGCTTGAATTCAGGGGTCGTCTCACACACTGTCTGTGGCCATTGGATGCAAAAAGAACAATTTTACTCTCATCGGTCCACAAAATGTTCCTCCGTTTCTCTTTAGGCCAGTTGATGTGTTCTTTGGCAAATTGTAACCGCTTCTCCATGTGCCTTTTTTTTAACAGAGGAACTTTGCAGGGGATTCTTGAAAATAGATTAGCTTCACACAGACGTCTTCTAACTGTCACAGCACTTACAGGTAACTTCAGACTGTCTTTGATCATCCTGGATCTGATCATTGGCTGAGCCTTTGCCATTCTGATTATTCTTCGATCCATTTTGATGGTTGTCTTTCGTTTCTTCCACGTCTCTCTGGTTTTGCTCTCCATTTTAAGGCATTGGAGATCCTTTTAGCTGAACAGCCTATAATTTTTTGCACCTCTATAGGTTTTCCCCTCTCCAATCAACTTTTTAATCAAAGTACGCCTCTCAAATGCATGTTCAACAAGTGCTGGCTTTATCCTTAAATTGCGGCCACCTGATTCACACCTGTTTTTTTTTCATAAAATTGATGACCTCACTGATTGGATGCCACACTGCAATTTTTTTTTTTTTTTTTTTTTTTTTTTTTTAAAACACACCCCTTTCAATTAGTTGCCCAGTGGCACAGCCTTAAGATCATGCATATCATGAATGCTGGGTCTTGTTTTTTGGGGGTTTTTTTTCTGAGAATCTACTGCACCTACTGGTAACTTGTTTGCCATGTAGAAATAAAAATGTACTAAAAACCTGGATTATTCTGGTTAGTCACATTGTACTGCTATTTTTTTGAACAATACTGTATGCACAACAATACAACACCTCGATACTGGAATTACCGAGTATCTTATATTTTTTTCCTCAGGAATCAGTCACTCTCTGCAGTTCGTATTAACGTCATAACATTCATTTGATTCAAGGAGACTGATGGCTTTAAAGAATCGAGCCTATTCACATGTGGGCTTCCTATAAGACTGTAACATCCATCAGTCCTTCGAGTGATCCACACTGGAGCTGACAATGGAAGATGTTTGGGCTCCAGCAAAGGGACATGATTTATCAGAGATGTGAGCGATTATGCGAAGCCCCTGAACGAGAGCACGACCAGCAGGACTAAAAGATGATCACACGTAGTTTCATGAAACATGCAACGAATAGGCACCAGAGCCCATGAAAAATGAGCACATGGAGACACCAGGGATGAATGGACTAGAAATTTAGAATATTTTGGGAAAAGCTGAACTTTCTCCTTTTTATAACAAATTGTCTTGGCTTTTGGCTTGCATTTGGTCTTGCATTTAAATTCTGGACTATGTGTTAATTCTAGTATATCTGAATGGTCTTGGTAAATGGTAAATGGTCATATTTTTATATAGCACTCAAAATGCTTTACATCAAGGAACCACCTACCCATTAACACACATTCATGCACCAATGTACGCAGACATTGGGGGCAAGATGGGTTAAGTGTCTTGCCCAAGGACACAATGACAGCATTTATGTGTGGGAGCTGGAATCTCACCACAAATCTGTGGATCAGTGCTCAACCTATGATGTTTATGTCAAGATTTGGATTCGAACTGCCAACCTTCGGATCAGTGAACAAACACTCTGAGCGACTAAAAATTAGGGGATGTATTGAAAGTTGGTGGTTAAAATGTAATATCTGATGACTTCTAATCTCTAGAGCTTAACATTTTTATTTTTGATTATCTCCACCACCATGTGCAACAATGCTTAGTCGATATTACCTAACTATAAACAATTACTGGCATTTTGCTCATAATAATCCATAATAAACTGTAAAAATGAAGACGCAAATATGATAGGTACCAAAATAGATCAAGACGCATTCATTTCCTACGGCATCTGAAAAAATAAAAAAATAAAACATCAGAAAAGACTTAAAGTTAAACCATTAGGCGTTTCATGTGCAAATTTCACTTCAGTCAGTGACAGTTCACACAGGCTCCTCTCTAGATGGCTGGGTTGTCATCTCTTCTTATTTGGTCCAAGTTATTATCTTTTGTTTTGCGGCAGTCACTGTACAAACGTGAAGGCTCTGTACTTGGATCAGAGGGGATAGAGTCGATGACATCCACTTTGGTAGGCTTAAATCACCCACTTTTAAGATCCAAACATAGATAAATAAATACCAACAAACAGTAACTACAGCGGCAGTCACCTCTGTGTGGCTTTGTCAAGATTTGAGAGGCTTGATATACTCAGCGGAAAGGAGCGCAGCGGTGGGAGGGGGAGCAGACTGTGCACTTTCTTTTTCTGGGATTAAATGGAACGTGAGTGATGCTACTCAGTTTAGCTGTTTGAAATGAAGTGGTCTCAATGATACTGATATGCTTTTAATTTTAGAGGAAGAACACATTCGTTATATATACCAGGGTATATTGTATAGGGATGGGACTATATAAACATTAATATGGTGATCAAAAGGGGAGACAGTACCGGTAATCGTTTGTGAGAAGTTTTATATAATCGTTATAATCACCCAACAAAGATAATCGGCATTACATCACCAGAATGTGCAGAACAAACCTACTTAACCAAGATGTTCTCTCCTAGGTCATTGTTGTTTCACCTACAACAAAGTACATTACTAGAACAGTTGTTTAAATATCTTACCAGTTCATAATATTAAAATGATAATTATTCATAACTGTAACATTTTTAAACTGTCAGCAACTTAACAATTATTGTGATGTAATCCTTAATCACAATTATTTTTCGCCATGATAATCGTGACACCAAATTTCAACATCATTCCTGGCCTAATTTTGTATTTTGTTTTGAATTTAAGTTCTTCCTTAGGACTTTATTGTATGTAGACGTTTGACGCAATATATTTTGTCTGTTGTTGAGTACCAGTGCCTGAGATAATCTTCAGGAATGAACTTCTGTCACAAAGCCATCCATATGTTGGTCTCAAGCTAAATGAAAGCTTTGTTTTTATTGACAAGGCCAAAACTATTCTTATAATGGTAATAGTAATTTTTCATTCTGCAATTTGCTCATATTTGCTGTTTTATTGCTCTTATATACAGACCACATACAGAGCAAAGACGGAGACACATATTTAATTTACTTTCACCTGAATCAAAGTAAAAAATAGGTAAGCTTAAGCTATTTTTCAAGACGTCGAGCTTTAATGAGCATCTGTTTTGTTAGCTTCTCCACATGGCAAAAGAAACTGGATCATTCCTGGACGACTGAGGGATTTCACAGACATCTTACTCCACATGGTTATGTATCTGTATGTGAAAAAAAAATTCAGGTGCAGCCCCATTATCATAGTCTTTGTTCTTAGTATGCCAGTTACTGTACTGTAATATGTATGTCCTGTAGTGTTGTTTGGAAATGCTTGTACAGCAGGCATCTCCTTTTTGTATTTGAGCTGTTGCAAATTCAATATTTACTTCAGGGGGAGAGAAGCTGAAGTTTAACGTCTTAGAGAGGATCATACACCTTAAGAGTCCTGTTCCTATCTGTCTCTCTCTCTGTCTCTGTCTTCTTTCTTTCTTTTTACCTCTCCCTCTGCTTCTTGCCCTCTTGTTTCCTCTGTTTCCCCCCCTTTTCTCTCCCCCATCTCATTCTCTCTACCTCCCTCTCTGTTTCTTATCGTCTCTCCCTATGTCTCTCTTTCTCTACCTCCCCTTCTGTCAATCTCTCTACCTCCGTCCTCTTCTCTCCACTTCCCTCTCTGTTTCTCATCCCCTTCTCTTTACCTCCCTTTCTGTTCCTCCCCACCCCCTTCTATGTCTCTCTTTCTCTCCCGCACTCTCTCTCCCATCTCCTTCTCCCCCCCTCCCGTTTCCTATCCTGTCTCTCTCCCTTTCTCTTTCTGCCCCTCTGCTTGGATGTTTCTGTCCCTCTCTCACAACTGATGAAATTGCCGATGATTTATAAGAAATGTCAGAGGCAGACGCGGCAGACTGCTGTTTTGTCCCCGTCAAAGCCAAGTAGAGCCCGAGGTAGTCAGCTTTACTTATCAATCAATGCCTTTCCACCATTTTTCCTCACTATTGTCAACAGTTACCGGCAGTCTGCCAGCTCCACATATCCAGAGGTGGCACCATATGGTACATTGGGCTGAAGCTAACAGGAAGTGACAGTGAACCTGCGCTTGTAAAGGTGACAGAGGTGTGGTGGATTTTCTAATTGGCAGATCCCGTGATTTAGTAAAGCACAATTCACTATCATGTCCCCCCTGTACTGTAGTGTTAGTGTTACTATCACAAGTGAGGAGGTGTTTGTAAAAAGTGGTATCATTTAAAAGACTGTTTACAGACATGTTTTTTTTTTTTTTTTTTTTTTTTTTTTTTTTTCAAATAATAAGTAAAACATGATTTAACATCTGCCTTATCCACAAATTAAATATAATATCATGAATGTAGCAAATTGTAATGTACACAAGCCATAGAGTATAGCCTAACACAAAGAATAATCTTTTGATATTTGTCCATATTATGCTGTTTTCTGATCTGTTATAATGTTTCCTCATCTAACGCATACCTGGAGCTGTGTTTTGTTTCATTGACATGCATATTTAGGCTGACTTCTTCTCTCAAATTGCAAACACTCTGTTCCACCTTGTGATTTCATGTGGTAATACAGGAAGTTCTCCACTTTCACTAGAATCATTTGGATAATTTCAGCCCTGGAGTTGCCTATCTCTACTGACCAAAATGCACATGGTAGCTGTTAATTTAAAACTACCAGATGGCATCAGATGGTGTAATAGAGCATTTTCAACTTTAGAGATGCAAGCAGTAATAAAGGATTACTCAGTAATAATAATAATAAAGTAATAAAGGATTACTCAAACGTGTGAATGAAACAACACAACACCAGGTATGTTTTTGAGGAGGCAACAGCTCACATGAGCCAATTTTGCATAATATAGGACAATATAATATCATATAATATAATATAGGACAAATAATGATTTGATTATGCTGCTTTCATGGTACATTTAAATTGCTTGCCACAGTAAAATGTTGCATATAAAACATGACACGTATACTGTCACTGTGCTAGTTGAATGCCTAGATGATGAAGATTTTGTTAAAACTGAAAAACAGGAAACCTTGTATGCTTCATTGTTGGCAATGCTGAAATTTTCTGGTCTGTACAGACACAGTTGGTTCAATTAAGTTCAGTGAAATTACTGTAAAGACAAATGTGTACATCATTAATGATGAATTGAATCGAAAGTCTACCCCCGAAAATATTAACTAAATGGTTGCATAATTTCTAAAGTCATCTTTATAAATGTTATGCATTTCCGAATACTTATTCTCCATAAGGCCATTAATACACAGTAATTGAACTGTTAATTAACCTAGGATTTGGTGAAAAGAGCCCCTCTCCATTATTTCTCATTTACACACCCTTGACATAGCATTTACAGTCAACATTTTCTTCTTCTGCCCCTTTTATTCGCACCCCATTGTCAGCGATGATGAGGTCTCTCTGGCATAATTACACATTTATCTGAAAGGTCTGTACCTTGCTCTGGCTAATTTGCCTGACTGTTTTGTCACATAGAGGACAGTTGGGAAAGGTTGGCATGGCTGGCTCTGATCCACTAAAGTAAAGTTGGCACAAGAAAATGGCAGCCAGTGACCTAAATCGGGAAAGTCACTGAACCTTAAAGAGCTGTCAATTAGCACAAATAGAAACCTTTCATTCTGGTCTGGTACATTCTGCTTTTTGCTGCAGGTACTGATTTGACCAATAGATGGCAGAGTTTGACCTACAGCAGCCCGTACATGTTCTAAACTGCTGCTGCTGCGGCTGCAACCGTTGAGCCTGCATGTCCCTGTTTATATTGAATAATTTAAAGGTAAAACCCACCACCAGATCTGAATTTTGATGAGCTGTAACAAAGAATGGAAAGCCCAAGAAATACTAGCCACCACACACACTGGAAGTAATGTATAACTTTGACTCTATCTTTTTCTTTCACCTACAGAAAGTATGTGGCCCTACATACAGTGTCTCTTAGCTGTCTGTTTCTTGTTTAGCAGCAGCAATAACTCACTCGTCGCTTTTGAAATCGGAACTGGCATTCGCTATTTATAAAGAACATCAAGTTGGAAAATCTTGTTAGAACACGAATTAATTAGGCTTGCAATCTCGACCTTGGCATATGCTTTAATTTGCAGTCTGCTGTTGTGTTACTAATTTCAACATGTACATATATTAAGCCCTTGCATTTCAAATTGGTTACAAAATAATATCTTTTAAATACATTTAATGATAACTTGACTAGTGATTGTGTGTTTAATCACTCTGTAATCAAGTTTTGTCTCATAGTTAGCTACAAAAGGATTCAAAGAATCAACTGGACTGTTTTGCATGGAAGCTATTTCACCGCTCAGCCAAATGGTGAGAAGCCATCATGAACAAAAGCATCTGTCATGAGGCGTACCTAGGCCACAATAACACATGTTGAAGTGCAATATATCGATTCTGAAAATATCACGATAACGATAATATTGAAATTAATTTATACCACTTAAACATACACTCAAAAAAATAATTCTTTGGATTTACTTAAAAGCATTGCGTCATCCGGTTGCACGCAATCACATTGAGTAATTGTTGTAAAGTATGCTTATATAGTACATACTTAACATACTTCAATAGGGTCTATGTAGATGGATTAAATATATACTAGATATTTTCATTACATAGTTAATACTCAACCTTATTGGGTGCAAACTACATAAATGCATTGCGTAATCCCTTTATAAAATACTTAATAGTAATTACTCAAGATGCTTAGGTAAATCTTAAGAATTCGCGTTCTTAACCCTAATTCAAACATATTAAGTAACTTGTATTAAATACCATTAAATAGAATTAACATCACTACAGTAACTTAATATTATGAATAAAACACATTCATATTTACTCAGTGCAGTTGCATGCAACCGGATGACGCAACATTGTTAAGTATCGCTTACAAAAGCAAGTCAAGTTTCCCAGAAGTGAACAAAAAACAGCATCAGGAATAATTTTACAATTCTTCATTTATTGTCTTTTTTAGAACATGACATTTTAAAACCATGCTTTAGTGCAAAACTAGTGCACATTTTTACATCTCAAAACTAACTTTTTTTTTTTTTACTTGAAAAGTGCAACATGAAGTTTTATAAAACTGCTTCCCAATTGTGAAGAATTAACTTTACAAAGAGCAACCAACCTGCAAACATTAAAATTTGTAAACACGCCTCTTTAGGGCAGTCCTCTTTAAGTGAATAGGGTCTATTCTAAAAACATAAGATAACCTTTCTAAAATAGCTGTCCTTGTTTGAAAAATTAACTTAGCAAACAACAGATAAGATTGTGAAAAAAGTAAATAAAATATGTATGAAAAGGACAACATTTTGTCCCAAACCAACACATATGGTGCAAAGTAGCACCTACTAAAAATATAAATATTGATATTAATATCAAATTTGAGATATTGTGAATGTTAATGAATATCTGCAAAATAGGCAGATAGTTTCAAACTTTCATCAACAATACACTTCATTTGAACATTTTTGCAGTAGCATTCTGGAAACCATCTTTGAACATTGTGAACAAGTGTATTAATGTATTGACTAAAATTGTGAAAAATCATCACAGACTTGCAATTTGCAATAATGAACTTTAAAGAGCAAATTTAAAACTTAAAAAAATAATACATTGAACTTATTGGAATGTACTAAAGTCTACTTAACGTGTTCCTTTTTAGCAAAGAATATTTTAAATAAAATAAAGTTGTTTTTTAATCAAAAAGTAAGTAAAGCATTTCAAAAATGTTTTCAGTAATCCTGCTTTGGAAATTTAAATTTGAGTGTTTACACTTGGCTTACTGCTCATCTGAGATCACCAAAAAATAAATACATAAATTTTTGTTCATATTTCCAACCTCTAGTGCAAAGTAAACACTGAAAGAACAGCAGCCCATCTTAAAAAAAGAAAAAGTTGTAAAATATGGTCAGCTAATCTACTCAAGAAGCTTGTTTTTTAGAATTTGGATTTTGTTTGACATTTTTTTGTTATCAAGCTCCATCAACACCTTTTGGTAAAATTCAAAAGTGTACTTGAGATCCCGTGGGTAGTTCAAGTTGATCAGTCCAAAGAGCAAAGGGAAAGCAGTGGCAACCTCACGAAGATCCTGCAGTACAGAGACTCCCTCAATGATGATTCCCACATCCTCTGGATCTTCCTTGCCGCCATCATCCCCTTCATGCAGGATGGCATAAATGCCAATAGAGGTCTTTGGCATTTGTTGCTGGGCATTAAGGAAATCAATATTCTAAAAAAAGACACACAAAAAATGTTTTATTACAGTGAACGCAAACTATAACGCGCTTCACCGACTTCGCATATTTTTTTTTTACCGTGCATTGTGTTCTAGATCGGCACAAGAATTGAACTTGTGTCATGTCATTCATAACAGTTCTCAAACTTAATGGAAGGTGTCATGTCCGTTTATAAAAATCTTCTTGCTCAGAAAAAGAAAGATTACCAACAACGACCCATGACAATGTTCTTCTCTCTGAGAAACACTCCTGCGCAGCCTTCAGTAGAAAAAGACGCTACAGCACTATTTCACGGATTTCATTTATCCCAGATTATATTCGGAACGTAAACCCCCACCATAAACAAAGGTTCACTGTACAAGTTTTTCCAATAACATCAACATATTCTTTTTATAAGAGATATAAACATTCTCGACTTAAAGAATGAGGGACACAGGTGTGGTGGTGGTGGGGGTGAGGAAATAAGAGGACTGTAGTTGTCTCACCTTTGATGCGGACAGTGACTAAGACCCAACACCAGGGGTCCATCTTTATAAGACTAAAGTACCAAAATATGCTTTTCTGCTGAACACAAATAAATCTTTACACCCATAGATACGTTATACCAAAACCATTAGTCATTCACAATAAGTAAGTCAAATTCTGATATTTTCCTCAAAATAGTATTATTATTATTATTAAAATTAACATTTCATACAATAAACTTACTACATATTCTTTTATCATGTTGCTTGGATCTTCATTCAGATAAACAGAAAGGGCCTTCAGGGTACAACATCTTCTTTGGTCAATGGAGTCTCTCTGAAAAATAAATAAATAAAATTAAATTTGGGAGTAAATTAGGACCTATGCAGGGATTTCATACTTTAACGCTACTTTATTCATTCTGTATGTTCTATATGTGCCAAATGTTAAAACCATTTTATATTTTTAAAAATACAATAACAATAATATTCTGATTTAAACTTAAAAAGTAAAATTTTAAATATCAACTTTTTTATACTTTAATACACAGTATTTTTCAACTTTTTAAGCGACGGCACACTTTTTTTTGGATTGAAGACATTCTGTGACCACCATTTATAAATGTTTTTACAATTTTTATAAAAACAAAAAAATATCCTATAAAGACTGTATTAATGTTAGCTTGTTAGCTGTACAAAATATATTGTTAAAAACCATTATGTTGAGATGTTAACAGTCTAATTTCCAATAAATTAGTTACCATTTATAAATGGATGTATGTTTTCAAGGCACACCTAATACAACCTTTATCTCCTAGTGAGACACTTTTACAAACCAAAAATAACAGTTACGGTTGTAAGAAAACATTGGCAACAGCAATAGTAAGCCTTAGTTGGAAACATACAAACATCTTTAGCTAGCTAAATATACATTTACAGTGGTTATATAGGGCATGTGTTAGATCTAATTTGAATTATTCAATACAGCATGTGGAGCGCAACTAGTAGCTCCTGAGCAACAAGTCGGAGACCCCTGCTGTGTACACTATTTAAATAGATTTTAATAAAATCAAAGTGGTGGTTCTGAGTAATGAAATTATTTCCAAGTTTAAAATGACAAACCTCATTAATTGTCATGATTTCTGTTATCTTCCGTCCAGGTTTTCCTCCCTTCTTTCTAAAGATTTTCATCAGTTTAGGAGCATAAAGATCCAGCTGTGACATGAACTTTGAGGCCAATGGCATTGTGGTGATTCATCTGAACTCTGCATTAATCTAGAAGACAGTGAAATAAAAATGTATTTAAATTATTTTTTTTTTCCTGCCCCAAATACCAAATTATAAATGTATATAGCCTGTAAGCTTGGTGGTGTTTAAAATGTTTTTTATCTGCAAAAGTTTAAAAAGAAATGTGTGTTCTGATGTAATTTTGTCAAATTAACAATTCTTAATTTTGGCCCAGTGTAAAACATGGTTGCTAAGGTAATTACCAAGTATGTCATTGTTTACAATGAGGAAGTAAAATTATAAATGTAAAAAATTCATCAAACTGGGATGACATTTATGATTTTTTTTTTTTTTTTTTTTAGGAAAGTCTTAGATGTAATTATCTTAACTGTATTTTAGTAGAATTTGTTGCCTAGCCTCAGAGGTACTTCTTGTAAGTTCAATTATTTCAGTACAAAAAATTTGTGTCAGTATTGTCTTCTCCAACCATAACATTAGACTTTATGATTGTTGTGTGAGCATGCCATTTATGAGATGTTCTAATGACAACAGCATTGCAAGACAACATGACATACCTCTTGATGAGAAAAGAGTGCAGGCCATCTACTTTTGAAATCTGCAATGAAGGGCATGTCTCGAACGATTTCTTGTCTCCTGTGTGGAAAAGTTTTCTCCATCTTTCTTTCAGCAACACAAGCTGAGGTTTGGCTTTCAATGGTGTTCACAATCCCTGGTTTAAAGTCTTCTAAGGTGTATGGCGTGTGCTTCCGGGTTTTATGCGACTTGAATGTACCATAGATATTTGTTTGGTAAGAGCAACCCTTAAACATACAATGCACTGTCTCACTACTTTTTAGATGAGTGTTAATATGAGAAAAATACTCTTTTTCTGTAGCAAGACCACTAAATGTACACAGATGGCAGCTAAATGTTGCAACAGTTATGTGTTTTTTGTGTGGATGTACTCTGCTTGTATGGCTATAAAGAGTTTTAAAAGTCTTGAAAGTACACGGGCAATCCAAATATATACATGGATATAATGGTCTGGAAACATGAACTAACTTGTAGTGCCTAAACAAACGCGTCCTTGTTGACACCACCTTCTGGCACAATTTACACTGCCACATCAGCACATCTGTGGAAAAAAGACAAAGCATAAGACATATATTTTTCAATAGCACTTTAAATATTTTAATTAATATTTTTGTTATTTTATAGCACTGCCTTCTGAAACTGGATTCTCAAACTTTGAAGCTCACCATGTATAATTGGACTGTGTAATAAAAGCTATTTAGCTATAATCTTGTGCTTTATGAGCTTTATCTGTCTGCACATTGGCCCTCCAAATACAAAACTACTAAAACCCACATTTGAAAGTTTATAAAATCCAAATTTCACAAATTTCCAAATTTCTATCTGTGTAGGTAGTTTTATCTTGTCTTATGGTCATTACAATAACTTTATAAAAGACTACATTCGATACATGTTCAATAATTTCATGATAAGTCTATACATAAAACTAATTGATTTGATCATTAAAATATGCAAACAAAATCTTATTACAAAATGGAGGGAAGATTTATTATTTGTTCTACTTGTAATACAACGGCAGGAGTGATCCTGCATGCTCAAACCCTATCGAAGTATTTACAAAAAGATAATAGCCGAATTCCTTATTCAGTCTCCCTCTTCACCGGGATACAGCGCGAGGCTCCGCAGTCACGTCATCACGGCGGTTGTGCCTGCCCATCGCCGCCTTCGCACGCACCACTACAGCTTTCATTTGGCCTCCGCTGGTCTCCGCTCACACACACACACACCGACCGACCCACCGGCCGGTCCGCCCCGCGCTCATACATTCTTCCCATTCTCCCCCACGCCAGTGTAGCACGTGCAGCAACCCCAGTCTGTAGTGCAAAAAGTATGCTAACCAAAATATTCCCTCAATTTAGCGTTCAATACATGCTCGTGACGAATCATGAATATTATATACAGCCGAAATGTCCGGATAAATAACGATATAAAGTATATCAAAGTTAATAAAGTTTTACTTACCAATAAATTTGAGAGAAAACTCCAAAGATGGTCAGGTCTCGTTGATCAGGGCAGGTGAAATTAGCGCATGCGCGTGTGCTCACATTTGAGCGGGCAAAAAAAATCAAATCAAATACGGAATCCCAGAAGGACATAACTCAAACATTTTACTTAAGAGTGTTGAGTAATCCCTTGCATACAGCCTTGAGTAATGCCAGATATTGAATGTATTTCATAATATTTACACAAGCATGTTAAAAATATGTGAAAAATCAAAGTGTTTAAATAAAAACTACAAAATACACTTTAGTAAAAGTAACAACAGCCACAATTCATTTTTTTGAGTGTAATGTGGCCAGCATTTGGAGCAATAGTAGCTCAGTTAGTTTGTCCACTGATCCAAAGGTTGGTGGTTCAAATCCCACTTTCGTCATAAGTGGCAGTGGGATTCTAGCTTCCAGAGATGAATGCTGTCATTGTGTCCTTGGGCAAGACACTTAACTCACCTCTCATCCAGTGAATGCCTTGAAGGTGGAAAAGCGCTATATAAAAATGTGCAATGAAACACTAAAGTAGTTAGTTCTAGTATTTAAAATGTCATGTAAGTCAATTAATGGACCACTGACAACTCAAATGTCATCATAAAGGCCTAATACTACATACAATTTTGAAAGATTTTGACACTAGTGCAATGAAAAGATACACTGACACTGAAAAGCTTTTATGTTTATTGTACGTTTTACAGTGTTACCAGACTATAGATGCTCAAATGAGTAATTGTACCGAAATGTATCTTTTGTAATTGCGATAAACTTTTTTTCCATCTACTTGTCTTTGTGCCCACATCTCATATGGTTTGAATAGCAACTATCCACGATGGGCCTGGTGACAATAGCCTCATGAGGGCTCATTAAATGGAAAAAGACGTGAGAGTGTCAGAAATATCTCACACACTACAGTATAGCATCTATCATACATGAAAGAGGAACAGCTCTTTCATATACCACAAAGACAATTGTGGCTCAAATACCAGACTGTATGCCAATCACAAATGGCGTAGTGGGAAAATCCTAGAAATGTCCTTAGTTTTTTCTGTCTCCTTTAGTTGTTTTTATATTCACCTTTCCCCTTTCTATTAGAGACAATCAAGTCAAAATAGGTTTTTGAGCCAGATGCCCTTCCGGATACAAATGGCAACCTCCTGCAACCCAACATGGTGAAACTGCCTGTTTCTATACAAGAAGTTCATTGTAAATGCACTGTGGTTTTATTCATTTAAACTGTGACAATTAATGATTATGATTGATGTATTTGTGACCTTTGAGCTTGCTCCACTGTCTGTGTATGTTTGCAACTGGACCTAATGAATTTATCCACCTAAGGCTCATTACTAATCTACTGTAGAAATACATTAAAAAGTACAAAAACTGAATATAATATACATAATAGCAATATGTATATTATATTCAGTTTTTGTACTTTTTAATGTATTTCTACAGTTGATACACATTGGTGTTATCTTATAATGTGAAGGTGCACAGCAACACCACCCTGCTTTGCACACGGACCAGAGTTGTTTCAGCTTTTTGTTAACTGATTTTCCACCAACATCTTAAGCTTTGCAGTTTTAAATAAATAAGTCACAGTGAAGCACGAGTATAAATCAAGAACAAGCCAGCGAGCATATATCCACGATTTTTTGCAGCATATTTCATCATTTACCTATCTGGATATGTAACACAACCACTGAGCTGTTTGTTCTTCTTTTTTTTTTTTTTTTATTTTGAAACAGGGGTGAAATCATTCATCCAGCACAAAATGATTAGGGCACACTGTCAAAATTCATATTATATATGAATCAAAGTGTCTCCAATAGACCACAGTGATGCATGATGGGAAAGGACACAGAATAAATTAAAAATAGCTACCGATTGGGTTCAAACTGTGCAGGTTAACATCTCATCTGATTTTCTCTCACAAGTTAGGCTATTTGTTTTCTGTCTATTGTAAAATGATGCAATGTCAAGCAGATTCTTCATGCTGCGTGTAGTAAAGAATATTTCCTTAGAACACCGGGAAATTATTTTTGTCATGTTATATTGTTTAGTTTACTCTTTGCAATCACTTTGTGGGAAATTCAAGCATTAAACTTGCCTCATACACTCACCTAAAGGATTATTAGGAACACCTGTTCTCCTTAATGCAATTATCTAATCAACCAATCACATGGCAGTTGCTTCAATGCATTTAGGGGTGCGGTCCTGGTCAAGACAATCTCCTGAACTCCAAACTGAATGTCAGAATGGGAAAGAAAGGTGATTTAAGCAATTTTGAGCGTGACATGGTTGTTGGTGCCAGACGGGCCGGTCTGAGTATTTCACAATCTGCTCAGTTACTGGGATTTTCACGCACAACCATTTCTAGGGTTTACAAAGAATGGCGTGAAAAGGGAAAAACATCCAGTATGCGGCAGTCCTGTGGGCGAAAATGCCTTGTTGATGCTAGAGGTCAGAGGAGAATGGGCCAAGTGAGTCAAGCTGATAGAAGAGTAACGTTGACTGAAATAACCACTCGTTACAACCGAGGAATGCAGCAAAGCATTTGTGAAGCCACAACACGCACAATCTTGAGGCGGATGGGCTACAACAGCAGAAGACCCCACCGGGTACCACTCATCTCCACTACAAATAGGAAAAAGAGGCTACAATTTGCATGAGCTCACCAAAATTGGACAGTTGAAGACTGGAAAAATGTTGCCTGGTCTGATGAGTCTTGATTTATGTTGAGACATTCAAATGGTAGAGTCAGAATTTGGCGTAAACAGAATGAGAACATGGATCCATCATGCCTTGTTACCACTGTGCAGGCTGGTGGTGGTGGTGTAATGGTGTGGGGGATGTTTTCTTGGCACACTTTAGGTCCCTTAGTGCCAATTGGGCATCGTTTAAATGCCACGGGCTACCTGAACATTGTTTCTGACCATCTCCATCCCTTCATGACCACCATGTACCCATCCTCTGATGGCTACTTCCAGCAGGATAATGCACCATGTCATAAAGCTTGAATAATTTCAAATTGGTGTCTTGAACATAACAATGAGTTCACTGTACTACAATGGCCCCTACAGTCACCAGATCTCAACCCGATAGAGCATCTTTGGGATGTGGTGGAACGGGAGCTTCATGCCCTGGATGTGCATCCCACAAATCTCCATCAACTGCAAGATGCTATCCTTTCAATATGGGCCAACATTTCTAAAGAAGGCTTTCAGCACATTGTTGAATCAATGCCACATAGAATTAAGGCAGTTCTGAAGGCGAAAGGGGGTCAAACACCGTATTAGTATGGTGTTCCTAATAATCTTTCAGGTGAGTGTAGAATGGACATACAAAAAGCACTAACTCTTGTACAGCGCTTATCAATATACCCAAACATGCTTTTCACAAGGGGACAAACATAAACATAAGAAATGTGAAAAACATGTAGTAGGCTAATCCCTCAGCTAGGTATTTTGGACCAAGATCCTGGTTTAAGATATTTTTTATGAGTTTTTTCACTTCATAATATTTCAGTAAATGTCAGACTGACTGGCATTTGGTTTATAACTTCTAAATCATTGAGGATAAAGTATTGCACAAACTCTATGAATCCCTATGTATTGTGGCAGGATTGTATAGTGTATAGTAGACACACATTGCCCCAGCTCCAGCGCTGATTTTGGTTTGGCATCCATCTTTATAGCAGTTTCCTTGTGAAAGCTTCGGTATACCTTTGCCTGGAACTTGAACTCTTAACTTGAACCCTCTAAACGTGGCACACTTTTTGCATCTCTTTCAATAGTCACAAGTTACTTAATTTATATAGCTTTCCTAAGTAGTGGCACAAGCAGGAGGTGCCATCCCAAGGCATATGCAAATTATTCAGAAAGCATTGCTCATCCAGTTTAGTCAAATAAACTTGCCCACATCAATAAAACAAATTGATAAGCTCACGGGCTCACGATTTAACGGATCGGGCAATTTGGAATCTGTATCCAACTTGGACTGGCTCCTCAGCACTCATCCCCAGGCATTAGCAATCGCTCTGCATAAACTGGAGACACACTGTAGTTTCAATACAGCCATCGATTCATGGCTTGTGTGTGTGCGCAGAGCAAGTCTATCCCCACGGGTTATGGCTAATCGTCAAACAGTGGTGTGGGCCAGAGTTTGCTCATGATACTCTGCCAGCCGATGTTCATTAAACATTTGGCACTATGTAGCTAGTCTGGACACCGGACCAGCCTGCCTCACCAGCATGTGTGCCTGTGTATGTGCGCTTCTATGGGAAGTAAAAAGTGAGATGATTGCACTAAAGCTGCAGACAAGTGCCCAAAATGCACAAGCTATTACGATAACTAGACACAATAAAGTATACACGAAGGAGGCGATGACCAGGCCGATTTTCCAGAGTGGTGTAAAAAACGGGAGAAAAACGCTGCAGAAGAAATCGTTGACCCATTATGTTGGGGCGGGAGCAGATGAGTGGTTGGCTCAGAGCAAGGTGACAGAAAAGAATGTGGACATGGAGTAGACTGCGATGTGACAGTGATGGGCTCATTTGGTGATGCATTTCTTTGTCATAGTTCATCATATGGAAAACCTCCAAATGCTAATTAGCAACAAGCACTGCATGGTGACTTTACACATCGTAAGTGTTAGCTTAGGTTGTGTGCCGCAAACTTTCAAGTACTTTTTATTCTATTACATTTGTATCAAGGCTACATGCTGATTTTGGTTAATAGGTATGTCATTAAAATATATTTTAACAGATAGAAGGTGTAAATGAACTGGCTCATAATTAGAACTCTCTGTTCCTAAACCTCTGTGAATCAAATATGCCTGCCAGTATTTTCACTCAAGTAGTTATTATGCAGCCCACATAGCATACATTTGCACCTTCAAAATTTGCATTTTAATATTTAGACAATTCTTATTTTATGTTTTTATTATTATTGCTGGTGTATAATGACTATCAATTGAGGATGTTTTTGCCAAATTTTCAGTTTCACCATTTATTTCAAGCATAGATCATGGAAGCATTCAGCAGTCCAAAATGCTCAGCCCGATACAACTCTGATACAACGCTTTGAAAAAAAAATTATCATTTTTTTTTTTTTTTTTTTTTTTTTTTTTTTAAATGTATAAATAATAAATAGTGAATAATAAATGCTACATCAGATATCCAAAAAAGAATAAATGGACCAAGGCATAGTTTAAAGCAATTAGCACATATCTCATATTGCAATTACTTCTTCCTTTCAGAATACATTTCTGATAACAGTACTGAAACTCTTACTCTGTTGTTGAAAAAGAAATTTTGCATTCATTAAACCAGATGATCCAATAAACTGATACCAACATAGCTGTTTAGTGTTGACTCTCAGGCAGTATCTACTTTTGACAGTCTTTGTTTACTTTCTTCCTCTAGCCCGTTAGGCCAGCAAAAGCAACTTCATAACACATCTGCAGCATGCCCGGCAGCACACGTCTCAAAATAAACAATTGTCTCCACTCTAAAATGCTTCCACGGTACTCTATTGGCCATCTAAATTGTATCACAGTCTTGTTATCTCATACGCTGATACATTTCACAGCATTTTCCTTCGCGTGATGTTTTAGAGGAAGGGCTCGGACACAAACGGCTTCCTGTTAACCCATGGACAATCTTCCTTTTCCTTTCTTTTTTTTCTTTTTTTCCTCTTTTTCCTCGTCTCTGTACCCCCTGCTTCCCTCATGCTATGTCTCCTCCATGTCTCTCTATTCCCCCATGTTGATAGAGATGACAGTTGAAACCACTCCCTAACTGGTCAGCCGTCAAGCGCCATTTTGCCCCTGTCATTCAGATGTCTTCACCTGATTCAGTCTGTGTCAGGCCTGCTTAGATCATTACTGGAGGGTCACATCTGCTCCCCTTTAAATTCGCAGTGTCTTTTTCTTTCTGCAGACATGGCAGGTTCAGTACAATGAGGTTATAGACGAAGCTGGTATTTTTAATGGCCTGAGTGTATAATGTCATGTATGAGGACAGTGGGATGGATTGTTGTAAAATTGCAATTAAAATGGTCACAATTAGAAAATGAACATGTCCAGTAACATCTGCAGAGATCTACATCTATCAGATAACTAATTACCACATCTCCATGGGGCTTATGTCAAAATTCTGAAGATTCAACTACTACAAGAATATTCTGAAATTTATGTTACTGAAATTTGCAAATAAAACAAATGCAAAATCACAATTGACTTTTTTGGCTTGCACACATATAGACTGTATACAGTGTTCCCTTGTTTATCATGGGGTAACATTCCAAAAACTTTATTTTTACAATTATTATATATGTTTTAAGGCTATAAAACCCCTCACCACACACTTCATATAATTTTCTCAGACAGGCATTAATATTTTCTCACGTTTCTCTCATTTAAAAACTCTTGAAGTTCAAACCTTCATAGATAAAAAAAAAAAATAAGCACAGTATTATAGAATGAAACCAAATACTATACTATACAAGTAAAAAGACATCAGCCACAAACTAGCGGCAACTTAATTTTGCCGGGTGCACCGGCTCACGGACCCAGACACTCCACAGAGCCGATCAAATCCATTGATGGGTTTTATGTAATAAATATACTAAAGTGACTCTCTCAACCTGATCTGCAGTGTTCACAAATACACAGGGAAAACAAAACATCCAAAAGCACATGCAGATCGCAACGGATGCTCTGGATGCGCATCAAGATGACATGCGTCCAGAGCATCCGTGTCGGAGGCGTTTGTCCTCATATGCAAAGGCGTCCAACTAGAGGTGTTCCGATGTGATCAGAGTCACACTGCTAGCATCGAACATTTATGTAAATTTGGCTAAACGCATTCTGTACTGTACAAAAGACACGGCGCGTCCCTTATCCAATCAGGACGCAGAACACAATGCACATTCATACACTGTAAAAAAAAAAAAAAAAAAAAGCATGCAAAATTGCACACAAAAAATACGCGAAACTGCGAAAAGTGAACCATGAAATAACGAGGGAACAAGTTTATTTGTAAAAGTTGTACACAAAGTAATTCAAAGTGCTCTACAGAATAAGAAGGACATTAAAATCCCACAAATCAAAACATAAATAATCACAAATAATCATCATAAAATTAATATTTAAAACCTTTCAGCTAACCTGGGTGCGCTTCTGGCTCAATTCACTCCAACGGGCTCCATTTCACTTTGTATTAAAAACCTCTCGCTGTGAATACTGCTCTCAGACTCATCATCTTGGTCTTGAAATGTTCGTCTTAATCCACTCTACATAATCCTGGTATTTTTATTTTGCCATTTTCTCCATAAATTAAGGTATGAACATTAATAACAGACAAAGCGTGCACCTTCTTTCCCTGAGGTCGTCCCCGCTTGCCTTAGCAACAGACTTGATTGACAGCCTTGCTAAGTGCCTGTTCCCTGCTAACCCATTGGTGTGCGCAGGAAGAGGCGTTACCTTCAACAGCATTGCTCCGAATTGGCTCTTTGGTCGCTATGATACTCGAGTCGTAATTCCAGATGTGGCAGTTGCCTCCAAATTTGTCCCTTTAACTGCTAACCTCAATGAGCTTCATTTGACTGGAGCTGAACGCTCCTCCGGGTAACGTCCAACTCCCTTAGTCCATT